>NW_028273648.1:0-697160 GCF_024610735.1 Ursus americanus
GGACTCGGCGGGCCCTGCCCATTCTCCTCCCTGAATGACCGGCGGCGCCCCTAGCAGCCCAGGTGGCGGCGGGGCGGCATGTAAGTCCGGGCATAGGGCTCGGGGGCCCCAGTCCACCGCGTTGCGGCGCCAGGCCCCTTGGGAGGGGCCCCTCGGAGGCTGACCTAGGGTGAGGTTTAGCCCCTAGGATGCCGGCAGGCCCTATTCGCCAGCCGTGTGGAGACTGGAGTGGCGGACCGAGGTGAGGGCACTGGTGAGCGGGAGCGTGGGCCCGGGCGTTTTGGCGCGGGGGGCCTTTGAAGGTCGCCGTGTCTTGGAGGGCCCTGCCCGTGCTCCCGCCCTGAATGAACGGCACCACCCCAAGCCCCCGGGTGGCGGCTGGGTGGCAGGGTGAGTCCAGTGCTGAGGCTCGGGGGTCCCCAATCCCCAGCGTTGCGGCGCCAGATCCCTTGGGAGGGGCCCCTCGGGGGTCGATCTAGGGTTGCGGTTAGCCCCCAGGAGGCCGGTGGACCCGATCAGCGGCTGTGCGGCACGCGGAGGGTTGGGCCGAGGTGAGGGCGCTGGCGAGACTGAGCATGAGCCCAAGCGTTTTAGTGCGGGGGCCCTTCGAAGGTCAGTGGGGGCTCGGAGGGACCTGCCCGTTCTCCCGCTCTGAATGACCGGCGGGGCCCCTAGAGGCTCCGGTGCCTGAAGGGCAGCAGGGTGAGACCGGCACTTGGGTTGGGGTCCCCATTCCCGGCCGGCGTTGTGGCGCCAGGCCACTTGGGAAGGGCCCCTCCGTGGCCGAACTACAGTTAGGGTTAGCCCCCAGGAGACCAGCAGGCCCGATACACCGCCTGTGAGTCGAGCGGTGCGTTGGGCCGAGGTGAGGGTGCTGGTGAACATGAGCCCGGGCCCAAGCGTTTTGGTTCGGGGCGCCTTCGAAGGTCGGCGGGGGTTCGAAGGGCCCTGCCCGTTCTCCCACCCTGAATGAATGGCGGCGCCCCTAGCGGCACGTGTGGGGCAGGGCGGCAGGGTGCATCCAGCGCTGGGGCTTGGGGGTTCCCAATCCCCGGCGTTGCGGCGCCAGGCCCCTTAGGAAGCGACCCTCGGGGCCGTCCTAGGGTTAGGGTTAGCGCCCAGGAGGCCGGCAGGCCCGATCCGCCGGCTGTGCGAGGAGTGGAGATGCAGGCCGAGTTGAGGGCGATGGCGAGCGGGAGCTGGGCCCCAGCGTTTTGGCGTCCTGGGCCTTTGAATGTTGCCATGGCTCGGAGGGCCCTGCCCTTTCTCCTGGCCTGAAGAACCAGCAAGGCCCCTAGCGGCTCCGTTGGCAGTGGGGCGGCAGGGTGAATCCCAGGCTGCGGCTCGGGGATCCCCAATCCCCGGCGTTGTGGTGCCAGGCCCCTTGGGAGGGGCTCCTCGTGGGCCGACCCAGGGTTAGAGTTAGCCCCCATAAGGCCGGCAGGCCAGATCCTCTGGCTGGGCGGTGCGAGGTGGGCGGGCCGAGGTAAAGGCGCTGGGGTGCGGGATTGTGGGCCCCTGCATTTTGGGGTGGGAGGCTTCAAATGTCGCCGGTTTCTCCAGGGCCCTGTCAGTTCTCCCGCCCTGAATGACCGGCGGCGCCCCTCGCGGCCCGGGTGGCAGCGTTGTGGGAGGGTGAGTCTGGCTTTGGGGCTTGGGGTTCCAGATCCCTGGCGTAGTGGCACCAAAACCCTTGGGAGGGGCCCCTGGGGGGCCGACCTAGGGTTAGGGTTAGCCCCCAGGAGACCGTCAGGCCCAACCACACACTGTGCGGCGAGCTGAGGTGCGGCCCGAGGTGAAGGCGCTGGGGAGCGGGAGCGTGGGCACCAGCGTTTTGGCACGGGGAGCCTTTGAAGGTCACCGGGGACTCAGAAGGCCCTGCCCTTCTCTCGCCCTCTATGACCCGCGGCGCCCCTAGCGGCCCAGGTGGGGACAGTGCGGCAGGGTGAGTCCGGCTCTGGGGCTCTGAGTTACCAATCCCCAGCATTGCAGAGCCAGGCCGCTTGGGATGTCCCCTCAGGGCCGACCTAGGGTTTTGGTTAGCTGCCAGGAGCCCGGCAGGCCCTATCCACCGGCTCTGAAGCAAGCGGTGGGGTGGGCCTAGGTGAGGGCGCTGGCGAGCAGGATCCTGGGAGCCAACGTTTTTGCGCGGGGAGCCTTCAAAGGTCAGCGTGGGCTCGGAGGGCCCTGCCCGATCTCTTGCCCTGATTGACCGGCGGGGCCTCTAGCGGCTCGGGTGGCTGAAGGGCAGCAGGGTGAGTGCGGCACATGAGCTCGGGGTCCCCATCCCCAGCGTTGCGACGCCAGGCCCCTTGGGAAGTGCCCCTCGGTGGCCGACCTATGGTTAGGGTTAGCCTCCAGGAGCCCCGCAGGCCCGATACACCACCTGTGCGTCGAGCGGAGAGTTGGGCCGAGGTGAGGGTGCTGGTGAACATGAGCCTGGGCCCAAGCGTTTTGGTTCGGTGCGCCTTCCAAGGTCGGCAGGGGTTCGGAGGGCCCTGCCAGTTCTCCCACCCTGAATGAATGGCGGCGCCCCTAGCGGCCTGTGTGGGTTGGGGTGGCAGCGTGCATCCGGCGCTGGGGCTTGGGGGCCCCCAATCCCTGGCGTTGCAGCGCCAGGCCCCTTAGGAAGGGACCTTCAGGGGCTGTCCTAGGGTTAGGGTGAGCTCCCAGGAGGCCGGCAGGCCCGAGTCGCTGGCTCTGCGAAGAGCGGAGGTGCGGGCCGAGTTGAGGGTGATGCAGAGCGGGAGCGTGGTCCCCAGCGTTTTGGCGCCCTGGGCCTTCGACTGTTGCCATGGCTCAAAGGGCCCTGCCCGTTCTCCTGCCCTGAAGAACCTACGGTGCCCTTAGCAGCTCCCTTGGCGGTGGAGTGGCAGGGTGAGTCCATGCTGCGGCTCGTGGATCCCCAATCCCCAGCGTTGTGGGGCCAGGCCTCTTGGGAGGGGCTCCTCGTGGGCGGACCTAGGTTTAGAGTTAGCACCCAGGAGGCCAGCAGGCCCAATCCTCTGGCTGGGCGGCGAGAGGTGGGCGGCCCGAGGTAAAGGCGCTGGCGATCGGGAGCGTGGGCCCCTGCATTTTGGCGCAGGAGGCTTCAAATATCGCCGGTTTCTCCAGGGCCCTGTCCCTTCTCCCGCCCTGAATGACGGGCGGCGCCACTAGCGTCCCGGGTGGCGACGTGGCGGCAGGGTGAGTCTGGCTCTGGGTCTTGGGGTCCCTGATCCCCAGTGTAGCGGCACCAGGACCCTTGGGAGGGGCCCCTGGGTGGCTGACCTAGGGTTAGGGTTAGCCCCCAGGAGGCCGGCAGGTGGGATCCGGCCACTGTCCGGGGAGCGGAGGGCGGGGCCGAGGTGAGGGCGTTGGGGAGCGGGAGCGTGGGCACCAGCGTCTTGGCACGGGGAGCCTTGGAAGGCCACCGGGGGCTCGGAAGGCCCTGCCCCTTCTCTCGCCCTGAATGACCCGCAGTGCTCCTAGCGGCCTGGGTGGCGGCGTTGCGGTAGGGTGAGTGTGGCTCTGGGGCTTGAGGTTCCCGATCCCCGGCGAAGCGGCACCAGGACCCTTGGGAGGGGCCCCTGGGTGGCCGACCTAGGGTTAGGGTTAGCACCCGGGAGGCCGGCAGGCGGGATCCGCCCGCTGTGCGTGGAGCGGAGGGGCGGGCCGAGGTGAGGGCGCTGGCGAGCAAGAGCCTGGGCCCAAGCGTTTTGGCACCGGGGGCCTTCGAATGTCTCCGGGGACTCGGCGGGCCCTGCCCATTCTCCTCCCTGAATGACCGGCGGCGCCCCTAGCAGCCCAGGTGGCGGCGGGGCGGCATGTAAGTCCGGGCATAGGGCTCGGGGGCCCCAGTCCACCGCGTTGCGGCGCCAGGCCCCTTGGGAGGGGCCCCTCGGAGGCTGACCTAGGGTGAGGTTTAGCCCCTAGGATGCCGGCAGGCCCTATTCGCCAGCCGTGTGGAGACTGGAGTGGCGGACCGAGGTGAGGGCACTGGTGAGCGGGAGCGTGGGCCCGGGTGTTTTGGCGCGGGGGGCCTTTGAAGGTCGCCGTGTCTTGGAGGGCCCTGCCCGTGCTCCCGCCCTGAATGAACGGCACCACCCCAAGCCCCCGGGTGGCGGCTGGGTGGCAGGGTGAGTCCAGTGCTGAGGCTCGGGGGTCCCCAATCCCCAGCGTTGCGGCGCCAGATCCCTTGGGAGGGGCCCCTCGGGGGTCGATCTAGGGTTGCGGTTAGCCCCCAGGAGGCCGGTGGACCCGATCAGCGGCTGTGCGGCACGCGGAGGGTTGGGCCGAGGTGAGGGCGCTGGCGAGACTGAGCATGAGCCCAAGCGTTTTAGTGCGGGGGCCCTTCGAAGGTCAGTGGGGGCTCGGAGGGACCTGCCCGTTCTCCCGCTCTGAATGACCGGCGGGGCCCCTAGAGGCTCCGGTGCCTGAAGGGCAGCAGGGTGAGACCGGCACTTGGGTTGGGGTCCCCATTCCCGGCCGGCGTTGTGGCGCCAGGCCACTTGGGAAGGGCCCCTCCGTGGCCGAACTACAGTTAGGGTTAGCCCCCAGGAGGCCAGCAGGCCCGATACACCGCCTGTGCGTCGAGCGGAGCGTTGGGCCGAGGTGAGGGTGCTGGTGAACATGAGCCCGGGCCCAAGCGTTTTGGTTCGGGGCGCCTTCGAAGGTCGGCGGGGGTTCGAAGGGCCCTGCCCGTTCTCCCACCCTGAATGAATGGCGGCGCCCCTAGCGGCACGTGTGGGGCAGGGCGGCAGGGTGCATCCAGCGCTGGGGCTTGGGGGTTCCCAATCCCCGGCGTTGCGGCGCCAGGCCCCTTAGGAAGCGACCCTCGGGGCCGTCCTAGGGTTAGGGTTAGCGCCCAGGAGGCCGGCAGGCCCGATCCGCCGGCTGTGCGAGGAGTGGAGATGCAGGCCGAGTTGAGGGCGATGGCGAGCGGGAGCTGGGCCCCAGCGTTTTGGCGTCCTGGGCCTTTGAATGTTGCCATGGCTCGGAGGGCCCTGCCCTTTCTCCTGGCCTGAAGAACCAGCAAGGCCCCTAGCGGCTCCGTTGGCAGTGGGGCGGCAGGGTGAATCCCAGGCTGCGGCTCGGGGATCCCCAATCCCCGGCGTTGTGGTGCCAGGCCCCTTGGGAGGGGCTCCTCGTGGGCCGACCCAGGGTTAGAGTTAGCCCCCATAAGGCCGGCAGGCCAGATCCTCTGGCTGGGCGGTGCGAGGTGGGCGGGCCGAGGTAAAGGCGCTGGGGTGCGGGATTGTGGGCCCCTGCATTTTGGGGTGGGAGGCTTCAAATGTCGCCGGTTTCTCCAGGGCCCTGTCAGTTCTCCCGCCCTGAATGACCGGCGGCGCCCCTCGCGGCCCGGGTGGCAGCGTTGTGGGAGGGTGAGTCTGGCTTTGGGGCTTGGGGTTCCAGATCCCTGGCGTAGTGGCACCAAAACCCTTGGGAGGGGCCCCTGGGGGGCCGACCTAGGGTTAGGGTTAGCCCCCAGGAGACCGTCAGGCCCAACCACACACTGTGCGGCGAGCTGAGGTGCGGCCCGAGGTGAAGGCGCTGGGGAGCGGGAGCGTGGGCACCAGCGTTTTGGCACGGGGAGCCTTTGAAGGTCACCGGGGACTCAGAAGGCCCTGCCCTTCTCTCGCCCTCTATGACCCGCGGCGCCCCTAGCGGCCCAGGTGGGGACAGTGCGGCAGGGTGAGTCCGGCTCTGGGGCTCTGAGTTACCAATCCCCAGCATTGCAGAGCCAGGCCGCTTGGGATGTCCCCTCAGGGCCGACCTAGGGTTTTGGTTAGCTGCCAGGAGCCCGGCAGGCCCTATCCACCGGCTCTGAAGCAAGCGGTGGGGTGGGCCTAGGTGAGGGCGCTGGCGAGCAGGATCCTGGGAGCCAACGTTTTTGCGCGGGGAGCCTTCAAAGGTCAGCGTGGGCTCGGAGGGCCCTGCCCGATCTCTTGCCCTGATTGACCGGCGGGGCCTCTAGCGGCTCGGGTGGCTGAAGGGCAGCAGGGTGAGTGCGGCACATGAGCTCGGGGTCCCCATCCCCAGCGTTGCGACGCCAGGCCCCTTGGGAAGTGCCCCTCGGTGGCCGACCTATGGTTAGGGTTAGCCTCCAGGAGCCCCGCAGGCCCGATACACCACCTGTGCGTCGAGCGGAGAGTTGGGCCGAGGTGAGGGTGCTGGTGAACATGAGCCTGGGCCCAAGCGTTTTGGTTCGGTGCGCCTTCCAAGGTCGGCAGGGGTTCGGAGGGCCCTGCCAGTTCTCCCACCCTGAATGAATGGCGGCGCCCCTAGCGGCCTGTGTGGGTTGGGGTGGCAGCGTGCATCCGGCGCTGGGGCTTGGGGGCCCCCAATCCCTGGCGTTGCAGCGCCAGGCCCCTTAGGAAGGGACCTTCAGGGGCTGTCCTAGGGTTAGGGTGAGCTCCCAGGAGGCCGGCAGGCCCGAGTCGCTGGCTCTGCGAAGAGCGGAGGTGCGGGCCGAGTTGAGGGTGATGCAGAGCGGGAGCGTGGTCCCCAGCGTTTTGGCGCCCTGGGCCTTCGACTGTTGCCATGGCTCAAAGGGCCCTGCCCGTTCTCCTGCCCTGAAGAACCTACGGTGCCCTTAGCAGCTCCCTTGGCGGTGGAGTGGCAGGGTGAGTCCATGCTGCGGCTCGTGGATCCCCAATCCCCAGCGTTGTGGGGCCAGGCCTCTTGGGAGGGGCTCCTCGTGGGCGGACCTAGGTTTAGAGTTAGCACCCAGGAGGCCAGCAGGCCCAATCCTCTGGCTGGGCGGCGAGAGGTGGGCGGCCCGAGGTAAAGGCGCTGGCGATCGGGAGCGTGGGCCCCTGCATTTTGGCGCAGGAGGCTTCAAATATCGCCGGTTTCTCCAGGGCCCTGTCCCTTCTCCCGCCCTGAATGACGGGCGGCGCCACTAGCGTCCCGGGTGGCGACGTGGCGGCAGGGTGAGTCTGGCTCTGGGTCTTGGGGTCCCTGATCCCCAGTGTAGCGGCACCAGGACCCTTGGGAGGGGCCCCTGGGTGGCTGACCTAGGGTTAGGGTTAGCCCCCAGGAGGCCGGCAGGTGGGATCCGGCCACTGTCCGGGGAGCGGAGGGCGGGGCCGAGGTGAGGGCGTTGGGGAGCGGGAGCGTGGGCACCAGCGTTTTGGCACGGGGAGCCTTGGAAGGCCACCGGGGGCTCGGAAGGCCCTGCCCCTTCTCTCGCCCTGAATGACCCGCAGTGCTCCTAGCGGCCTGGGTGGCGGCGTTGCGGTAGGGTGAGTGTGGCTCTGGGGCTTGAGGTTCCCGATCCCCGGCGAAGCGGCACCAGGACCCTTGGGAGGGGCCCCTGGGTGGCCGACCTAGGGTTAGGGTTAGCACCCGGGAGGCCGGCAGGCGGGATCCGCCCGCTGTGCGTGGAGCGGAGGGGCGGGCCGAGGTGAGGGCGCTGGCGAGCAAGAGCCTGGGCCCAAGCGTTTTGGCACCGGGGGCCTTCGAATGTCTCCGGGGACTCGGCGGGCCCTGCCCATTCTCCTCCCTGAATGACCGGCGGCGCCCCTAGCAGCCCAGGTGGCGGCGGGGCGGCATGTAAGTCCGGGCATAGGGCTCGGGGGCCCCAGTCCACCGCGTTGCGGCGCCAGGCCCCTTGGGAGGGGCCCCTCGGAGGCTGACCTAGGGTGAGGTTTAGCCCCTAGGATGCCGGCAGGCCCTATTCGCCAGCCGTGTGGAGACTGGAGTGGCGGACCGAGGTGAGGGCACTGGTGAGCGGGAGCGTGGGCCCGGGTGTTTTGGCGCGGGGGGCCTTTGAAGGTCGCCGTGTCTTGGAGGGCCCTGCCCGTGCTCCCGCCCTGAATGAACGGCACCACCCCAAGCCCCCGGGTGGCGGCTGGGTGGCAGGGTGAGTCCAGTGCTGAGGCTCGGGGGTCCCCAATCCCCAGCGTTGCGGCGCCAGATCCCTTGGGAGGGGCCCCTCGGGGGTCGATCTAGGGTTGCGGTTAGCCCCCAGGAGGCCGGTGGACCCGATCAGCGGCTGTGCGGCACGCGGAGGGTTGGGCCGAGGTGAGGGCGCTGGCGAGACTGAGCATGAGCCCAAGCGTTTTAGTGCGGGGGCCCTTCGAAGGTCAGTGGGGGCTCGGAGGGACCTGCCCGTTCTCCCGCTCTGAATGACCGGCGGGGCCCCTAGAGGCTCCGGTGCCTGAAGGGCAGCAGGGTGAGACCGGCACTTGGGTTGGGGTCCCCATTCCCGGCCGGCGTTGTGGCGCCAGGCCACTTGGGAAGGGCCCCTCCGTGGCCGAACTACAGTTAGGGTTAGCCCCCAGGAGGCCAGCAGGCCCGATACACCGCCTGTGCGTCGAGCGGAGCGTTGGGCCGAGGTGAGGGTGCTGGTGAACATGAGCCCGGGCCCAAGCGTTTTGGTTCGGGGCGCCTTCGAAGGTCGGCGGGGGTTCGAAGGGCCCTGCCCGTTCTCCCACCCTGAATGAATGGCGGCGCCCCTAGCGGCACGTGTGGGGCAGGGCGGCAGGGTGCATCCAGCGCTGGGGCTTGGGGGTTCCCAATCCCCGGCGTTGCGGCGCCAGGCCCCTTAGGAAGCGACCCTCGGGGCCGTCCTAGGGTTAGGGTTAGCGCCCAGGAGGCCGGCAGGCCCGATCCGCCGGCTGTGCGAGGAGTGGAGATGCAGGCCGAGTTGAGGGCGATGGCGAGCGGGAGCTGGGCCCCAGCGTTTTGGCGTCCTGGGCCTTTGAATGTTGCCATGGCTCGGAGGGCCCTGCCCTTTCTCCTGGCCTGAAGAACCAGCAAGGCCCCTAGCGGCTCCGTTGGCAGTGGGGCGGCAGGGTGAATCCCAGGCTGCGGCTCGGGGATCCCCAATCCCCGGCGTTGTGGTGCCAGGCCCCTTGGGAGGGGCTCCTCGTGGGCCGACCCAGGGTTAGAGTTAGCCCCCATAAGGCCGGCAGGCCAGATCCTCTGGCTGGGCGGTGCGAGGTGGGCGGGCCGAGGTAAAGGCGCTGGGGTGCGGGATTGTGGGCCCCTGCATTTTGGGGTGGGAGGCTTCAAATGTCGCCGGTTTCTCCAGGGCCCTGTCAGTTCTCCCGCCCTGAATGACCGGCGGCGCCCCTCGCGGCCCGGGTGGCAGCGTTGTGGGAGGGTGAGTCTGGCTTTGGGGCTTGGGGTTCCAGATCCCTGGCGTAGTGGCACCAAAACCCTTGGGAGGGGCCCCTGGGGGGCCGACCTAGGGTTAGGGTTAGCCCCCAGGAGACCGTCAGGCCCAACCACACACTGTGCGGCGAGCTGAGGTGCGGCCCGAGGTGAAGGCGCTGGGGAGCGGGAGCGTGGGCACCAGCGTTTTGGCACGGGGAGCCTTTGAAGGTCACCGGGGACTCAGAAGGCCCTGCCCTTCTCTCGCCCTCTATGACCCGCGGCGCCCCTAGCGGCCCAGGTGGGGACAGTGCGGCAGGGTGAGTCCGGCTCTGGGGCTCTGAGTTACCAATCCCCAGCATTGCAGAGCCAGGCCGCTTGGGATGTCCCCTCAGGGCCGACCTAGGGTTTTGGTTAGCTGCCAGGAGCCCGGCAGGCCCTATCCACCGGCTCTGAAGCAAGCGGTGGGGTGGGCCTAGGTGAGGGCGCTGGCGAGCAGGATCCTGGGAGCCAACGTTTTTGCGCGGGGAGCCTTCAAAGGTCAGCGTGGGCTCGGAGGGCCCTGCCCGATCTCTTGCCCTGATTGACCGGCGGGGCCTCTAGCGGCTCGGGTGGCTGAAGGGCAGCAGGGTGAGTGCGGCACATGAGCTCGGGGTCCCCATCCCCAGCGTTGCGACGCCAGGCCCCTTGGGAAGTGCCCCTCGGTGGCCGACCTATGGTTAGGGTTAGCCTCCAGGAGCCCCGCAGGCCCGATACACCACCTGTGCGTCGAGCGGAGAGTTGGGCCGAGGTGAGGGTGCTGGTGAACATGAGCCTGGGCCCAAGCGTTTTGGTTCGGTGCGCCTTCCAAGGTCGGCAGGGGTTCGGAGGGCCCTGCCAGTTCTCCCACCCTGAATGAATGGCGGCGCCCCTAGCGGCCTGTGTGGGTTGGGGTGGCAGCGTGCATCCGGCGCTGGGGCTTGGGGGCCCCCAATCCCTGGCGTAGCGGCGCCAGGCCCCTTAGGAAGGGACCTTCAGGGGCTGTCCTAGGGTTAGGGTGAGCTCCCAGGAGGCCGGCAGGCCCGAGTCGCTGGCTCTGCGAAGAGCGGAGGTGCGGGCCGAGTTGAGGGTGATGCAGAGCGGGAGCGTGGTCCCCAGCGTTTTGGCGCCCTGGGCCTTCGACTGTTGCCATGGCTCAAAGGGCCCTGCCCGTTCTCCTGCCCTGAAGAACCTACGGTGCCCTTAGCAGCTCCCTTGGCGGTGGAGTGGCAGGGTGAGTCCATGCTGCGGCTCGTGGATCCCCAATCCCCAGCGTTGTGGGGCCAGGCCTCTTGGGAGGGGCTCCTCGTGGGCGGACCTAGGTTTAGAGTTAGCACCCAGGAGGCCAGCAGGCCCAATCCTCTGGCTGGGCGGCGAGAGGTGGGCGGCCCGAGGTAAAGGCGCTGGCGATCGGGAGCGTGGGCCCCTGCATTTTGGCGCAGGAGGCTTCAAATATCGCCGGTTTCTCCAGGGCCCTGTCCCTTCTCCCGCCCTGAATGACGGGCGGCGCCACTAGCGTCCCGGGTGGCGACGTGGCGGCAGGGTGAGTCTGGCTCTGGGTCTTGGGGTCCCTGATCCCCAGTGTAGCGGCACCAGGACCCTTGGGAGGGGCCCCTGGGTGGCTGACCTAGGGTTAGGGTTAGCCCCCAGGAGGCCGGCAGGTGGGATCCGGCCACTGTCCGGGGAGCGGAGGGCGGGGCCGAGGTGAGGGCGTTGGGGAGCGGGAGCGTGGGCACCAGCGTTTTGGCACGGGGAGCCTTGGAAGGCCACCGGGGGCTCGGAAGGCCCTGCCCCTTCTCTCGCCCTGAATGACCCGCAGTGCTCCTAGCGGCCTGGGTGGCGGCGTTGCGGTAGGGTGAGTGTGGCTCTGGGGCTTGAGGTTCCCGATCCCCGGCGAAGCGGCACCAGGACCCTTGGGAGGGGCCCCTGGGTGGCCGACCTAGGGTTAGGGTTAGCACCCGGGAGGCCGGCAGGCGGGATCCGCCCGCTGTGCGTGGAGCGGAGGGGCGGGCCGAGGTGAGGGCGCTGGCGAGCAAGAGCCTGGGCCCAAGCGTTTTGGCACCGGGGGCCTTCGAATGTCTCCGGGGACTCGGCGGGCCCTGCCCATTCTCCTCCCTGAATGACCGGCGGCGCCCCTAGCAGCCCAGGTGGCGGCGGGGCGGCATGTAAGTCCGGGCATAGGGCTCGGGGGCCCCAGTCCACCGCGTTGCGGCGCCAGGCCCCTTGGGAGGGGCCCCTCGGAGGCTGACCTAGGGTGAGGTTTAGCCCCTAGGATGCCGGCAGGCCCTATTCGCCAGCCGTGTGGAGACTGGAGTGGCGGACCGAGGTGAGGGCACTGGTGAGCGGGAGCGTGGGCCCGGGTGTTTTGGCGCGGGGGGCCTTTGAAGGTCGCCGTGTCTTGGAGGGCCCTGCCCGTGCTCCCGCCCTGAATGAACGGCACCACCCCAAGCCCCCGGGTGGCGGCTGGGTGGCAGGGTGAGTCCAGTGCTGAGGCTCGGGGGTCCCCAATCCCCAGCGTTGCGGCGCCAGATCCCTTGGGAGGGGCCCCTCGGGGGTCGATCTAGGGTTGCGGTTAGCCCCCAGGAGGCCGGTGGACCCGATCAGCGGCTGTGCGGCACGCGGAGGGTTGGGCCGAGGTGAGGGCGCTGGCGAGACTGAGCATGAGCCCAAGCGTTTTAGTGCGGGGGCCCTTCGAAGGTCAGTGGGGGCTCGGAGGGACCTGCCCGTTCTCCCGCTCTGAATGACCGGCGGGGCCCCTAGAGGCTCCGGTGCCTGAAGGGCAGCAGGGTGAGACCGGCACTTGGGTTGGGGTCCCCATTCCCGGCCGGCGTTGTGGCGCCAGGCCACTTGGGAAGGGCCCCTCCGTGGCCGAACTACAGTTAGGGTTAGCCCCCAGGAGGCCAGCAGGCCCGATACACCGCCTGTGCGTCGAGCGGAGCGTTGGGCCGAGGTGAGGGTGCTGGTGAACATGAGCCCGGGCCCAAGCGTTTTGGTTCGGGGCGCCTTCGAAGGTCGGCGGGGGTTCGAAGGGCCCTGCCCGTTCTCCCACCCTGAATGAATGGCGGCGCCCCTAGCGGCACGTGTGGGGCAGGGCGGCAGGGTGCATCCAGCGCTGGGGCTTGGGGGTTCCCAATCCCCGGCGTTGCGGCGCCAGGCCCCTTAGGAAGCGACCCTCGGGGCCGTCCTAGGGTTAGGGTTAGCGCCCAGGAGGCCGGCAGGCCCGATCCGCCGGCTGTGCGAGGAGTGGAGATGCAGGCCGAGTTGAGGGCGATGGCGAGCGGGAGCTGGGCCCCAGCGTTTTGGCGTCCTGGGCCTTTGAATGTTGCCATGGCTCGGAGGGCCCTGCCCTTTCTCCTGGCCTGAAGAACCAGCAAGGCCCCTAGCGGCTCCGTTGGCAGTGGGGCGGCAGGGTGAATCCCAGGCTGCGGCTCGGGGATCCCCAATCCCCGGCGTTGTGGTGCCAGGCCCCTTGGGAGGGGCTCCTCGTGGGCCGACCCAGGGTTAGAGTTAGCCCCCATAAGGCCGGCAGGCCAGATCCTCTGGCTGGGCGGTGAGAGGTGGGCGGGCCGAGGTAAAGGCGCTGGGGTGCGGGATTGTGGGCCCCTGCATTTTGGGGTGGGAGGCTTCAAATGTCGCCGGTTTCTCCAGGGCCCTGTCAGTTCTCCCGCCCTGAATGACCGGCGGCGCCCCTCGCGGCCCGGGTGGCAGCGTTGTGGGAGGGTGAGTCTGGCTTTGGGGCTTGGGGTTCCAGATCCCTGGCGTAGTGGCACCAAAACCCTTGGGAGGGGCCCCTGGGGGGCCGACCTAGGGTTAGGGTTAGCCCCCAGGAGACCGTCAGGCCCAACCACACACTGTGCGGCGAGCTGAGGTGCGGCCCGAGGTGAAGGCGCTGGGGAGCGGGAGCGTGGGCACCAGCGTTTTGGCACGGGGAGCCTTTGAAGGTCACCGGGGACTCAGAAGGCCCTGCCCTTCTCTCGCCCTCTATGACCCGCGGCGCCCCTAGCGGCCCAGGTGGGGACAGTGCGGCAGGGTGAGTCCGGCTCTGGGGCTCTGAGTTACCAATCCCCAGCATTGCAGAGCCAGGCCGCTTGGGATGTCCCCTCAGGGCCGACCTAGGGTTTTGGTTAGCTGCCAGGAGCCCGGCAGGCCCTATCCACCGGCTCTGAAGCAAGCGGTGGGGTGGGCCTAGGTGAGGGCGCTGGCGAGCAGGATCCTGGGAGCCAACGTTTTTGCGCGGGGAGCCTTCAAAGGTCAGCGTGGGCTCGGAGGGCCCTGCCCGATCTCTTGCCCTGATTGACCGGCGGGGCCTCTAGCGGCTCGGGTGGCTGAAGGGCAGCAGGGTGAGTGCGGCACATGAGCTCGGGGTCCCCATCCCCAGCGTTGCGACGCCAGGCCCCTTGGGAAGTGCCCCTCGGTGGCCGACCTATGGTTAGGGTTAGCCTCCAGGAGCCCCGCAGGCCCGATACACCACCTGTGCGTCGAGCGGAGAGTTGGGCCGAGGTGAGGGTGCTGGTGAACATGAGCCTGGGCCCAAGCGTTTTGGTTCGGTGCGCCTTCCAAGGTCGGCAGGGGTTCGGAGGGCCCTGCCAGTTCTCCCACCCTGAATGAATGGCGGCGCCCCTAGCGGCCTGTGTGGGTTGGGGTGGCAGCGTGCATCCGGCGCTGGGGCTTGGGGGCCCCCAATCCCTGGCGTAGCGGCGCCAGGCCCCTTAGGAAGGGACCTTCAGGGGCTGTCCTAGGGTTAGGGTGAGCTCCCAGGAGGCCGGCAGGCCCGAGTCGCTGGCTCTGCGAAGAGCGGAGGTGCGGGCCGAGTTGAGGGTGATGCAGAGCGGGAGCGTGGTCCCCAGCGTTTTGGCGCCCTGGGCCTTCGACTGTTGCCATGGCTCAAAGGGCCCTGCCCGTTCTCCTGCCCTGAAGAACCTACGGTGCCCTTAGCAGCTCCCTTGGCGGTGGAGTGGCAGGGTGAGTCCATGCTGCGGCTCGTGGATCCCCAATCCCCAGCGTTGTGGGGCCAGGCCTCTTGGGAGGGGCTCCTCGTGGGCGGACCTAGGTTTAGAGTTAGCACCCAGGAGGCCAGCAGGCCCAATCCTCTGGCTGGGCGGCGAGAGGTGGGCGGCCCGAGGTAAAGGCGCTGGCGATCGGGAGCGTGGGCCCCTGCATTTTGGCGCAGGAGGCTTCAAATATCGCCGGTTTCTCCAGGGCCCTGTCCCTTCTCCCGCCCTGAATGACGGGCGGCGCCACTAGCGTCCCGGGTGGCGACGTGGCGGCAGGGTGAGTCTGGCTCTGGGTCTTGGGGTCCCTGATCCCCAGTGTAGCGGCACCAGGACCCTTGGGAGGGGCCCCTGGGTGGCTGACCTAGGGTTAGGGTTAGCCCCCAGGAGGCCGGCAGGTGGGATCCGGCCACTGTCCGGGGAGCGGAGGGCGGGGCCGAGGTGAGGGCGTTGGGGAGCGGGAGCGTGGGCACCAGCGTTTTGGCACGGGGAGCCTTGGAAGGCCACCGGGGGCTCGGAAGGCCCTGCCCCTTCTCTCGCCCTGAATGACCCGCAGTGCTCCTAGCGGCCTGGGTGGCGGCGTTGCGGTAGGGTGAGTGTGGCTCTGGGGCTTGAGGTTCCCGATCCCCGGCGAAGCGGCACCAGGACCCTTGGGAGGGGCCCCTGGGTGGCCGACCTAGGGTTAGGGTTAGCACCCGGGAGGCCGGCAGGCGGGATCCGCCCGCTGTGCGTGGAGCGGAGGGGCGGGCCGAGGTGAGGGCGCTGGCGAGCAAGAGCCTGGGCCCAAGCGTTTTGGCACCGGGGGCCTTCGAATGTCTCCGGGGACTCGGCGGGCCCTGCCCATTCTCCTCCCTGAATGACCGGCGGCGCCCCTAGCAGCCCAGGTGGCGGCGGGGCGGCATGTAAGTCCGGGCATAGGGCTCGGGGGCCCCAGTCCACCGCGTTGCGGCGCCAGGCCCCTTGGGAGGGGCCCCTCGGAGGCTGACCTAGGGTGAGGTTTAGCCCCTAGGATGCCGGCAGGCCCTATTCGCCAGCCGTGTGGAGACTGGAGTGGCGGACCGAGGTGAGGGCACTGGTGAGCGGGAGCGTGGGCCCGGGTGTTTTGGCGCGGGGGGCCTTTGAAGGTCGCCGTGTCTTGGAGGGCCCTGCCCGTGCTCCCGCCCTGAATGAACGGCACCACCCCAAGCCCCCGGGTGGCGGCTGGGTGGCAGGGTGAGTCCAGTGCTGAGGCTCGGGGGTCCCCAATCCCCAGCGTTGCGGCGCCAGATCCCTTGGGAGGGGCCCCTCGGGGGTCGATCTAGGGTTGCGGTTAGCCCCCAGGAGGCCGGTGGACCCGATCAGCGGCTGTGCGGCACGCGGAGGGTTGGGCCGAGGTGAGGGCGCTGGCGAGACTGAGCATGAGCCCAAGCGTTTTAGTGCGGGGGCCCTTCGAAGGTCAGTGGGGGCTCGGAGGGACCTGCCCGTTCTCCCGCTCTGAATGACCGGCGGGGCCCCTAGAGGCTCCGGTGCCTGAAGGGCAGCAGGGTGAGACCGGCACTTGGGTTGGGGTCCCCATTCCCGGCCGGCGTTGTGGCGCCAGGCCACTTGGGAAGGGCCCCTCCGTGGCCGAACTACAGTTAGGGTTAGCCCCCAGGAGGCCAGCAGGCCCGATACACCGCCTGTGCGTCGAGCGGAGCGTTGGGCCGAGGTGAGGGTGCTGGTGAACATGAGCCCGGGCCCAAGCGTTTTGGTTCGGGGCGCCTTCGAAGGTCGGCGGGGGTTCGAAGGGCCCTGCCCGTTCTCCCACCCTGAATGAATGGCGGCGCCCCTAGCGGCACGTGTGGGGCAGGGCGGCAGGGTGCATCCAGCGCTGGGGCTTGGGGGTTCCCAATCCCCGGCGTTGCGGCGCCAGGCCCCTTAGGAAGCGACCCTCGGGGCCGTCCTAGGGTTAGGGTTAGCGCCCAGGAGGCCGGCAGGCCCGATCCGCCGGCTGTGCGAGGAGTGGAGATGCAGGCCGAGTTGAGGGCGATGGCGAGCGGGAGCTGGGCCCCAGCGTTTTGGCGTCCTGGGCCTTTGAATGTTGCCATGGCTCGGAGGGCCCTGCCCTTTCTCCTGGCCTGAAGAACCAGCAAGGCCCCTAGCGGCTCCGTTGGCAGTGGGGCGGCAGGGTGAATCCCAGGCTGCGGCTCGGGGATCCCCAATCCCCGGCGTTGTGGTGCCAGGCCCCTTGGGAGGGGCTCCTCGTGGGCCGACCCAGGGTTAGAGTTAGCCCCCATAAGGCCGGCAGGCCAGATCCTCTGGCTGGGCGGTGCGAGGTGGGCGGGCCGAGGTAAAGGCGCTGGGGTGCGGGATTGTGGGCCCCTGCATTTTGGGGTGGGAGGCTTCAAATGTCGCCGGTTTCTCCAGGGCCCTGTCAGTTCTCCCGCCCTGAATGACCGGCGGCGCCCCTCGCGGCCCGGGTGGCAGCGTTGTGGGAGGGTGAGTCTGGCTTTGGGGCTTGGGGTTCCAGATCCCTGGCGTAGTGGCACCAAAACCCTTGGGAGGGGCCCCTGGGGGGCCGACCTAGGGTTAGGGTTAGCCCCCAGGAGACCGTCAGGCCCAACCACACACTGTGCGGCGAGCTGAGGTGCGGCCCGAGGTGAAGGCGCTGGGGAGCGGGAGCGTGGGCACCAGCGTTTTGGCACGGGGAGCCTTTGAAGGTCACCGGGGACTCAGAAGGCCCTGCCCTTCTCTCGCCCTCTATGACCCGCGGCGCCCCTAGCGGCCCAGGTGGGGACAGTGCGGCAGGGTGAGTCCGGCTCTGGGGCTCTGAGTTACCAATCCCCAGCATTGCAGAGCCAGGCCGCTTGGGATGTCCCCTCAGGGCCGACCTAGGGTTTTGGTTAGCTGCCAGGAGCCCGGCAGGCCCTATCCACCGGCTCTGAAGCAAGCGGTGGGGTGGGCCTAGGTGAGGGCGCTGGCGAGCAGGATCCTGGGAGCCAACGTTTTTGCGCGGGGAGCCTTCAAAGGTCAGCGTGGGCTCGGAGGGCCCTGCCCGATCTCTTGCCCTGATTGACCGGCGGGGCCTCTAGCGGCTCGGGTGGCTGAAGGGCAGCAGGGTGAGTGCGGCACATGAGCTCGGGGTCCCCATCCCCAGCGTTGCGACGCCAGGCCCCTTGGGAAGTGCCCCTCGGTGGCCGACCTATGGTTAGGGTTAGCCTCCAGGAGCCCCGCAGGCCCGATACACCACCTGTGCGTCGAGCGGAGAGTTGGGCCGAGGTGAGGGTGCTGGTGAACATGAGCCTGGGCCCAAGCGTTTTGGTTCGGTGCGCCTTCCAAGGTCCGCAGGGGTTCGGAGGGCCCTGCCAGTTCTCCCACCCTGAATGAATGGCGGCGCCCCTAGCGGCCTGTGTGGGTTGGGGTGGCAGCGTGCATCCGGCGCTGGGGCTTGGGGGCCCCCAATCCCTGGCGTAGCGGCGCCAGGCCCCTTAGGAAGGGACCTTCAGGGGCTGTCCTAGGGTTAGGGTGAGCTCCCAGGAGGCCGGCAGGCCCGAGTCGCTGGCTCTGCGAAGAGCGGAGGTGCGGGCCGAGTTGAGGGTGATGCAGAGCGGGAGCGTGGTCCCCAGCGTTTTGGCGCCCTGGGCCTTCGACTGTTGCCATGGCTCAAAGGGCCCTGCCCGTTCTCCTGCCCTGAAGAACCTACGGTGCCCTTAGCAGCTCCCTTGGCGGTGGAGTGGCAGGGTGAGTCCATGCTGCGGCTCGTGGATCCCCAATCCCCAGCGTTGTGGGGCCAGGCCTCTTGGGAGGGGCTCCTCGTGGGCGGACCTAGGTTTAGAGTTAGCACCCAGGAGGCCAGCAGGCCCAATCCTCTGGCTGGGCGGCGAGAGGTGGGCGGCCCGAGGTAAAGGCGCTGGCGATCGGGAGCGTGGGCCCCTGCATTTTGGCGCAGGAGGCTTCAAATATCGCCGGTTTCTCCAGGGCCCTGTCCCTTCTCCCGCCCTGAATGACGGGCGGCGCCACTAGCGTCCCGGGTGGCGACGTGGCGGCAGGGTGAGTCTGGCTCTGGGTCTTGGGGTCCCTGATCCCCAGTGTAGCGGCACCAGGACCCTTGGGAGGGGCCCCTGGGTGGCTGACCTAGGGTTAGGGTTAGCCCCCAGGAGGCCGGCAGGTGGGATCCGGCCACTGTCCGGGGAGCGGAGGGCGGGGCCGAGGTGAGGGCGTTGGGGAGCGGGAGCGTGGGCACCAGCGTTTTGGCACGGGGAGCCTTGGAAGGCCACCGGGGGCTCGGAAGGCCCTGCCCCTTCTCTCGCCCTGAATGACCCGCAGTGCTCCTAGCGGCCTGGGTGGCGGCGTTGCGGTAGGGTGAGTGTGGCTCTGGGGCTTGAGGTTCCCGATCCCCGGCGAAGCGGCACCAGGACCCTTGGGAGGGGCCCCTGGGTGGCCGACCTAGGGTTAGGGTTAGCACCCGGGAGGCCGGCAGGCGGGATCCGCCCGCTGTGCGTGGAGCGGAGGGGCGGGCCGAGGTGAGGGCGCTGGCGAGCAAGAGCCTGGGCCCAAGCGTTTTGGCACCGGGGGCCTTCGAATGTCTCCGGGGACTCGGCGGGCCCTGCCCATTCTCCTCCCTGAATGACCGGCGGCGCCCCTAGCAGCCCAGGTGGCGGCGGGGCGGCATGTAAGTCCGGGCATAGGGCTCGGGGGCCCCAGTCCACCGCGTTGCGGCGCCAGGCCCCTTGGGAGGGGCCCCTCGGAGGCTGACCTAGGGTGAGGTTTAGCCCCTAGGATGCCGGCAGGCCCTATTCGCCAGCCGTGTGGAGACTGGAGTGGCGGACCGAGGTGAGGGCACTGGTGAGCGGGAGCGTGGGCCCGGGTGTTTTGGCGCGGGGGCCTTTGAAGGTCGCCGTGTCTTGGAGGGCCCTGCCCGTGCTCCCGCCCTGAATGAACGGCACCACCCCAAGCCCCCGGGTGGCGGCTGGGTGGCAGGGTGAGTCCAGTGCTGAGGCTCGGGGGTCCCCAATCCCCAGCGTTGCGGCGCCAGATCCCTTGGGAGGGGCCCCTCGGGGGTCGATCTAGGGTTGCGGTTAGCCCCCAGGAGGCCGGTGGACCCGATCAGCGGCTGTGCGGCACGCGGAGGGTTGGGCCGAGGTGAGGGCGCTGGCGAGACTGAGCATGAGCCCAAGCGTTTTAGTGCGGGGGCCCTTCGAAGGTCAGTGGGGGCTCGGAGGGACCTGCCCGTTCTCCCGCTCTGAATGACCGGCGGGGCCCCTAGAGGCTCCGGTGCCTGAAGGGCAGCAGGGTGAGACCGGCACTTGGGTTGGGGTCCCCATTCCCGGCCGGCGTTGTGGCGCCAGGCCACTTGGGAAGGGCCCCTCCGTGGCCGAACTACAGTTAGGGTTAGCCCCCAGGAGGCCAGCAGGCCCGATACACCGCCTGTGCGTCGAGCGGAGCGTTGGGCCGAGGTGAGGGTGCTGGTGAACATGAGCCCGGGCCCAAGCGTTTTGGTTCGGGGCGCCTTCGAAGGTCGGCGGGGGTTCGAAGGGCCCTGCCCGTTCTCCCACCCTGAATGAATGGCGGCGCCCCTAGCGGCACGTGTGGGGCAGGGCGGCAGGGTGCATCCAGCGCTGGGGCTTGGGGGTTCCCAATCCCCGGCGTTGCGGCGCCAGGCCCCTTAGGAAGCGACCCTCGGGGCCGTCCTAGGGTTAGGGTTAGCGCCCAGGAGGCCGGCAGGCCCGATCCGCCGGCTGTGCGAGGAGTGGAGATGCAGGCCGAGTTGAGGGCGATGGCGAGCGGGAGCTGGGCCCCAGCGTTTTGGCGTCCTGGGCCTTTGAATGTTGCCATGGCTCGGAGGGCCCTGCCCTTTCTCCTGCCCTGAAGAACCAGCAAGGCCCCTAGCGGCTCCGTTGGCAGTGGGGCGGCAGGGTGAATCCCAGGCTGCGGCTCGGGGATCCCCAATCCCCGGCGTTGTGGTGCCAGGCCCCTTGGGAGGGGCTCCTCGTGGGCCGACCCAGGGTTAGAGTTAGCCCCCATAAGGCCGGCAGGCCAGATCCTCTGGCTGGGCGGTGAGAGGTGGGCGGGCCGAGGTAAAGGCGCTGGGGTGCGGGATTGTGGGCCCCTGCATTTTGGGGTGGGAGGCTTCAAATGTCGCCGGTTTCTCCAGGGCCCTGTCAGTTCTCCCGCCCTGAATGACCGGCGGCGCCCCTCGCGGCCCGGGTGGCAGCGTTGTGGGAGGGTGAGTCTGGCTTTGGGGCTTGGGGTTCCAGATCCCTGGCGTAGTGGCACCAAAACCCTTGGGAGGGGCCCCTGGGGGGCCGACCTAGGGTTAGGGTTAGCCCCCAGGAGACCGTCAGGCCCAACCACACACTGTGCGGCGAGCTGAGGTGCGGCCCGAGGTGAAGGCGCTGGGGAGCGGGAGCGTGGGCACCAGCGTTTTGGCACGGGGAGCCTTTGAAGGTCACCGGGGACTCAGAAGGCCCTGCCCTTCTCTCGCCCTCTATGACCCGCGGCGCCCCTAGCGGCCCAGGTGGGGACAGTGCGGCAGGGTGAGTCCGGCTCTGGGGCTCTGAGTTACCAATCCCCAGCATTGCAGAGCCAGGCCGCTTGGGATGTCCCCTCAGGGCCGACCTAGGGTTTTGGTTAGCTGCCAGGAGCCCGGCAGGCCCTATCCACCGGCTCTGAAGCAAGCGGTGGGGTGGGCCTAGGTGAGGGCGCTGGCGAGCAGGATCCTGGGAGCCAACGTTTTTGCGCGGGGAGCCTTCAAAGGTCAGCGTGGGCTCGGAGGGCCCTGCCCGATCTCTTGCCCTGATTGACCGGCGGGGCCTCTAGCGGCTCGGGTGGCTGAAGGGCAGCAGGGTGAGTGCGGCACATGAGCTCGGGGTCCCCATCCCCAGCGTTGCGACGCCAGGCCCCTTGGGAAGTGCCCCTCGGTGGCCGACCTATGGTTAGGGTTAGCCTCCAGGAGCCCCGCAGGCCCGATACACCACCTGTGCGTCGAGCGGAGAGTTGGGCCGAGGTGAGGGTGCTGGTGAACATGAGCCTGGGCCCAAGCGTTTTGGTTCGGTGCGCCTTCCAAGGTCGGCAGGGGTTCGGAGGGCCCTGCCAGTTCTCCCACCCTGAATGAATGGCGGCGCCCCTAGCGGCCTGTGTGGGTTGGGGTGGCAGCGTGCATCCGGCGCTGGGGCTTGGGGGCCCCCAATCCCTGGCGTAGCGGCGCCAGGCCCCTTAGGAAGGGACCTTCAGGGGCTGTCCTAGGGTTAGGGTGAGCTCCCAGGAGGCCGGCAGGCCCGAGTCGCTGGCTCTGCGAAGAGCGGAGGTGCGGGCCGAGTTGAGGGTGATGCAGAGCGGGAGCGTGGTCCCCAGCGTTTTGGCGCCCTGGGCCTTCGACTGTTGCCATGGCTCAAAGGGCCCTGCCCGTTCTCCTGCCCTGAAGAACCTACGGTGCCCTTAGCAGCTCCCTTGGCGGTGGAGTGGCAGGGTGAGTCCATGCTGCGGCTCGTGGATCCCCAATCCCCAGCGTTGTGGGGCCAGGCCTCTTGGGAGGGGCTCCTCGTGGGCGGACCTAGGTTTAGAGTTAGCACCCAGGAGGCCAGCAGGCCCAATCCTCTGGCTGGGCGGCGAGAGGTGGGCGGCCCGAGGTAAAGGCGCTGGCGATCGGGAGCGTGGGCCCCTGCATTTTGGCGCAGGAGGCTTCAAATATCGCCGGTTTCTCCAGGGCCCTGTCCCTTCTCCCGCCCTGAATGACGGGCGGCGCCACTAGCGTCCCGGGTGGCGACGTGGCGGCAGGGTGAGTCTGGCTCTGGGTCTTGGGGTCCCTGATCCCCAGTGTAGCGGCACCAGGACCCTTGGGAGGGGCCCCTGGGTGGCTGACCTAGGGTTAGGGTTAGCCCCCAGGAGGCCGGCAGGTGGGATCCGGCCACTGTCCGGGGAGCGGAGGGCGGGGCCGAGGTGAGGGCGTTGGGGAGCGGGAGCGTGGGCACCAGCGTTTTGGCACGGGGAGCCTTGGAAGGCCACCGGGGGCTCGGAAGGCCCTGCCCCTTCTCTCGCCCTGAATGACCCGCAGTGCTCCTAGCGGCCTGGGTGGCGGCGTTGCGGTAGGGTGAGTGTGGCTCTGGGGCTTGAGGTTCCCGATCCCCGGCGAAGCGGCACCAGGACCCTTGGGAGGGGCCCCTGGGTGGCCGACCTAGGGTTAGGGTTAGCACCCGGGAGGCCGGCAGGCGGGATCCGCCCGCTGTGCGTGGAGCGGAGGGGCGGGCCGAGGTGAGGGCGCTGGCGAGCAAGAGCCTGGGCCCAAGCGTTTTGGCACCGGGGGCCTTCGAATGTCTCCGGGGACTCGGCGGGCCCTGCCCATTCTCCTCCCTGAATGACCGGCGGCGCCCCTAGCAGCCCAGGTGGCGGCGGGGCGGCATGTAAGTCCGGGCATAGGGCTCGGGGGCCCCAGTCCACCGCGTTGCGGCGCCAGGCCCCTTGGGAGGGGCCCCTCGGAGGCTGACCTAGGGTGAGGTTTAGCCCCTAGGATGCCGGCAGGCCCTATTCGCCAGCCGTGTGGAGACTGGAGTGGCGGACCGAGGTGAGGGCACTGGTGAGCGGGAGCGTGGGCCCGGGTGTTTTGGCGCGGGGGGCCTTTGAAGGTCGCCGTGTCTTGGAGGGCCCTGCCCGTGCTCCCGCCCTGAATGAACGGCACCACCCCAAGCCCCCGGGTGGCGGCTGGGTGGCAGGGTGAGTCCAGTGCTGAGGCTCGGGGGTCCCCAATCCCCAGCGTTGCGGCGCCAGATCCCTTGGGAGGGGCCCCTCGGGGGTCGATCTAGGGTTGCGGTTAGCCCCCAGGAGGCCGGTGGACCCGATCAGCGGCTGTGCGGCACGCGGAGGGTTGGGCCGAGGTGAGGGCGCTGGCGAGACTGAGCATGAGCCCAAGCGTTTTAGTGCGGGGGCCCTTCGAAGGTCAGTGGGGGCTCGGAGGGACCTGCCCGTTCTCCCGCTCTGAATGACCGGCGGGGCCCCTAGAGGCTCCGGTGCCTGAAGGGCAGCAGGGTGAGACCGGCACTTGGGTTGGGGTCCCCATTCCCGGCCGGCGTTGTGGCGCCAGGCCACTTGGGAAGGGCCCCTCCGTGGCCGAACTACAGTTAGGGTTAGCCCCCAGGAGGCCAGCAGGCCCGATACACCGCCTGTGCGTCGAGCGGAGCGTTGGGCCGAGGTGAGGGTGCTGGTGAACATGAGCCCGGGCCCAAGCGTTTTGGTTCGGGGCGCCTTCGAAGGTCGGCGGGGGTTCGAAGGGCCCTGCCCGTTCTCCCACCCTGAATGAATGGCGGCGCCCCTAGCGGCACGTGTGGGGCAGGGCGGCAGGGTGCATCCAGCGCTGGGGCTTGGGGGTTCCCAATCCCCGGCGTTGCGGCGCCAGGCCCCTTAGGAAGCGACCCTCGGGGCCGTCCTAGGGTTAGGGTTAGCGCCCAGGAGGCCGGCAGGCCCGATCCGCCGGCTGTGCGAGGAGTGGAGATGCAGGCCGAGTTGAGGGCGATGGCGAGCGGGAGCTGGGCCCCAGCGTTTTGGCGTCCTGGGCCTTTGAATGTTGCCATGGCTCGGAGGGCCCTGCCCTTTCTCCTGGCCTGAAGAACCAGCAAGGCCCCTAGCGGCTCCGTTGGCAGTGGGGCGGCAGGGTGAATCCCAGGCTGCGGCTCGGGGATCCCCAATCCCCGGCGTTGTGGTGCCAGGCCCCTTGGGAGGGGCTCCTCGTGGGCCGACCCAGGGTTAGAGTTAGCCCCCATAAGGCCGGCAGGCCAGATCCTCTGGCTGGGCGGTGAGAGGTGGGCGGGCCGAGGTAAAGGCGCTGGGGTGCGGGATTGTGGGCCCCTGCATTTTGGGGTGGGAGGCTTCAAATGTCGCCGGTTTCTCCAGGGCCCTGTCAGTTCTCCCGCCCTGAATGACCGGCGGCGCCCCTCGCGGCCCGGGTGGCAGCGTTGTGGGAGGGTGAGTCTGGCTTTGGGGCTTGGGGTTCCAGATCCCTGGCGTAGTGGCACCAAAACCCTTGGGAGGGGCCCCTGGGGGGCCGACCTAGGGTTAGGGTTAGCCCCCAGGAGACCGTCAGGCCCAACCACACACTGTGCGGCGAGCTGAGGTGCGGCCCGAGGTGAAGGCGCTGGGGAGCGGGAGCGTGGGCACCAGCGTTTTGGCACGGGGAGCCTTTGAAGGTCACCGGGGACTCAGAAGGCCCTGCCCTTCTCTCGCCCTCTATGACCCGCGGCGCCCCTAGCGGCCCAGGTGGGGACAGTGCGGCAGGGTGAGTCCGGCTCTGGGGCTCTGAGTTACCAATCCCCAGCATTGCAGAGCCAGGCCGCTTGGGATGTCCCCTCAGGGCCGACCTAGGGTTTTGGTTAGCTGCCAGGAGCCCGGCAGGCCCTATCCACCGGCTCTGAAGCAAGCGGTGGGGTGGGCCTAGGTGAGGGCGCTGGCGAGCAGGATCCTGGGAGCCAACGTTTTTGCGCGGGGAGCCTTCAAAGGTCAGCGTGGGCTCGGAGGGCCCTGCCCGATCTCTTGCCCTGATTGACCGGCGGGGCCTCTAGCGGCTCGGGTGGCTGAAGGGCAGCAGGGTGAGTGCGGCACATGAGCTCGGGGTCCCCATCCCCAGCGTTGCGACGCCAGGCCCCTTGGGAAGTGCCCCTCGGTGGCCGACCTATGGTTAGGGTTAGCCTCCAGGAGCCCCGCAGGCCCGATACACCACCTGTGCGTCGAGCGGAGAGTTGGGCCGAGGTGAGGGTGCTGGTGAACATGAGCCTGGGCCCAAGCGTTTTGGTTCGGTGCGCCTTCCAAGGTCGGCAGGGGTTCGGAGGGCCCTGCCAGTTCTCCCACCCTGAATGAATGGCGGCGCCCCTAGCGGCCTGTGTGGGTTGGGGTGGCAGCGTGCATCCGGCGCTGGGGCTTGGGGGCCCCCAATCCCTGGCGTTGCGGCGCCAGGCCCCTTAGGAAGGGACCTTCAGGGGCTGTCCTAGGGTTAGGGTGAGCTCCCAGGAGGCCGGCAGGCCCGAGTCGCTGGCTCTGCGAAGAGCGGAGGTGCGGGCCGAGTTGAGGGTGATGCAGAGCGGGAGCGTGGTCCCCAGCGTTTTGGCGCCCTGGGCCTTCGACTGTTGCCATGGCTCAAAGGGCCCTGCCCGTTCTCCTGCCCTGAAGAACCTACGGTGCCCTTAGCAGCTCCCTTGGCGGTGGAGTGGCAGGGTGAGTCCATGCTGCGGCTCGTGGATCCCCAATCCCCAGCGTTGTGGGGCCAGGCCTCTTGGGAGGGGCTCCTCGTGGGCGGACCTAGGTTTAGAGTTAGCACCCAGGAGGCCAGCAGGCCCAATCCTCTGGCTGGGCGGCGAGAGGTGGGCGGCCCGAGGTAAAGGCGCTGGCGATCGGGAGCGTGGGCCCCTGCATTTTGGCGCAGGAGGCTTCAAATATCGCCGGTTTCTCCAGGGCCCTGTCCCTTCTCCCGCCCTGAATGACGGGCGGCGCCACTAGCGTCCCGGGTGGCGACGTGGCGGCAGGGTGAGTCTGGCTCTGGGTCTTGGGGTCCCTGATCCCCAGTGTAGCGGCACCAGGACCCTTGGGAGGGGCCCCTGGGTGGCTGACCTAGGGTTAGGGTTAGCCCCCAGGAGGCCGGCAGGTGGGATCCGGCCACTGTCCGGGGAGCGGAGGGCGGGGCCGAGGTGAGGGCGTTGGGGAGCGGGAGCGTGGGCACCAGCGTTTTGGCACGGGGAGCCTTGGAAGGCCACCGGGGGCTCGGAAGGCCCTGCCCCTTCTCTCGCCCTGAATGACCCGCAGTGCTCCTAGCGGCCTGGGTGGCGGCGTTGCGGTAGGGTGAGTGTGGCTCTGGGGCTTGAGGTTCCCGATCCCCGGCGAAGCGGCACCAGGACCCTTGGGAGGGGCCCCTGGGTGGCCGACCTAGGGTTAGGGTTAGCACCCGGGAGGCCGGCAGGCGGGATCCGCCCGCTGTGCGTGGAGCGGAGGGGCGGGCCGAGGTGAGGGCGCTGGCGAGCAAGAGCCTGGGCCCAAGCGTTTTGGCACCGGGGGCCTTCGAATGTCTCCGGGGACTCGGCGGGCCCTGCCCATTCTCCTCCCTGAATGACCGGCGGCGCCCCTAGCAGCCCAGGTGGCGGCGGGGCGGCATGTAAGTCCGGGCATAGGGCTCGGGGGCCCCAGTCCACCGCGTTGCGGCGCCAGGCCCCTTGGGAGGGGCCCCTCGGAGGCTGACCTAGGGTGAGGTTTAGCCCCTAGGATGCCGGCAGGCCCTATTCGCCAGCCGTGTGGAGACTGGAGTGGCGGACCGAGGTGAGGGCACTGGTGAGCGGGAGCGTGGGCCCGGGTGTTTTGGCGCGGGGGCCTTTGAAGGTCGCCGTGTCTTGGAGGGCCCTGCCCGTGCTCCCGCCCTGAATGAACGGCACCACCCCAAGCCCCCGGGTGGCGGCTGGGTGGCAGGGTGAGTCCAGTGCTGAGGCTCGGGGGTCCCCAATCCCCAGCGTTGCGGCGCCAGATCCCTTGGGAGGGGCCCCTCGGGGGTCGATCTAGGGTTGCGGTTAGCCCCCAGGAGGCCGGTGGACCCGATCAGCGGCTGTGCGGCACGCGGAGGGTTGGGCCGAGGTGAGGGCGCTGGCGAGACTGAGCATGAGCCCAAGCGTTTTAGTGCGGGGGCCCTTCGAAGGTCAGTGGGGGCTCGGAGGGACCTGCCCGTTCTCCCGCTCTGAATGACCGGCGGGGCCCCTAGAGGCTCCGGTGCCTGAAGGGCAGCAGGGTGAGACCGGCACTTGGGTTGGGGTCCCCATTCCCGGCCGGCGTTGTGGCGCCAGGCCACTTGGGAAGGGCCCCTCCGTGGCCGAACTACAGTTAGGGTTAGCCCCCAGGAGGCCAGCAGGCCCGATACACCGCCTGTGCGTCGAGCGGAGCGTTGGGCCGAGGTGAGGGTGCTGGTGAACATGAGCCCGGGCCCAAGCGTTTTGGTTCGGGGCGCCTTCGAAGGTCGGCGGGGGTTCGAAGGGCCCTGCCCGTTCTCCCACCCTGAATGAATGGCGGCGCCCCTAGCGGCACGTGTGGGGCAGGGCGGCAGGGTGCATCCAGCGCTGGGGCTTGGGGGTTCCCAATCCCCGGCGTTGCGGCGCCAGGCCCCTTAGGAAGCGACCCTCGGGGCCGTCCTAGGGTTAGGGTTAGCGCCCAGGAGGCCGGCAGGCCCGATCCGCCGGCTGTGCGAGGAGTGGAGATGCAGGCCGAGTTGAGGGCGATGGCGAGCGGGAGCTGGGCCCCAGCGTTTTGGCGTCCTGGGCCTTTGAATGTTGCCATGGCTCGGAGGGCCCTGCCCTTTCTCCTGCCCTGAAGAACCAGCAAGGCCCCTAGCGGCTCCGTTGGCAGTGGGGCGGCAGGGTGAATCCCAGGCTGCGGCTCGGGGATCCCCAATCCCCGGCGTTGTGGTGCCAGGCCCCTTGGGAGGGGCTCCTCGTGGGCCGACCCAGGGTTAGAGTTAGCCCCCATAAGGCCGGCAGGCCAGATCCTCTGGCTGGGCGGTGAGAGGTGGGCGGGCCGAGGTAAAGGCGCTGGGGTGCGGGATTGTGGGCCCCTGCATTTTGGGGTGGGAGGCTTCAAATGTCGCCGGTTTCTCCAGGGCCCTGTCAGTTCTCCCGCCCTGAATGACCGGCGGCGCCCCTCGCGGCCCGGGTGGCAGCGTTGTGGGAGGGTGAGTCTGGCTTTGGGGCTTGGGGTTCCAGATCCCTGGCGTAGTGGCACCAAAACCCTTGGGAGGGGCCCCTGGGGGGCCGACCTAGGGTTAGGGTTAGCCCCCAGGAGACCGTCAGGCCCAACCACACACTGTGCGGCGAGCTGAGGTGCGGCCCGAGGTGAAGGCGCTGGGGAGCGGGAGCGTGGGCACCAGCGTTTTGGCACGGGGAGCCTTTGAAGGTCACCGGGGACTCAGAAGGCCCTGCCCTTCTCTCGCCCTCTATGACCCGCGGCGCCCCTAGCGGCCCAGGTGGGGACAGTGCGGCAGGGTGAGTCCGGCTCTGGGGCTCTGAGTTACCAATCCCCAGCATTGCAGAGCCAGGCCGCTTGGGATGTCCCCTCAGGGCCGACCTAGGGTTTTGGTTAGCTGCCAGGAGCCCGGCAGGCCCTATCCACCGGCTCTGAAGCAAGCGGTGGGGTGGGCCTAGGTGAGGGCGCTGGCGAGCAGGATCCTGGGAGCCAACGTTTTTGCGCGGGGAGCCTTCAAAGGTCAGCGTGGGCTTGGAGGGCCCTGCCCGATCTCTTGCCCTGATTGACCGGCGGGGCCTCTAGCGGCTCGGGTGGCTGAAGGGCAGCAGGGTGAGTGCGGCACATGAGCTCGGGGTCCCCATCCCCAGCGTTGCGACGCCAGGCCCCTTGGGAAGTGCCCCTCGGTGGCCGACCTATGGTTAGGGTTAGCCTCCAGGAGCCCCGCAGGCCCGATACACCACCTGTGCGTCGAGCGGAGAGTTGGGCCGAGGTGAGGGTGCTGGTGAACATGAGCCTGGGCCCAAGCGTTTTGGTTCGGTGCGCCTTCCAAGGTCGGCAGGGGTTCGGAGGGCCCTGCCAGTTCTCCCACCCTGAATGAATGGCGGCGCCCCTAGCGGCCTGTGTGGGTTGGGGTGGCAGCGTGCATCCGGCGCTGGGGCTTGGGGGCCCCCAATCCCTGGCGTAGCGGCGCCAGGCCCCTTAGGAAGGGACCTTCAGGGGCTGTCCTAGGGTTAGGGTGAGCTCCCAGGAGGCCGGCAGGCCCGAGTCGCTGGCTCTGCGAAGAGCGGAGGTGCGGGCCGAGTTGAGGGTGATGCAGAGCGGGAGCGTGGTCCCCAGCGTTTTGGCGCCCTGGGCCTTCGACTGTTGCCATGGCTCAAAGGGCCCTGCCCGTTCTCCTGCCCTGAAGAACCTACGGTGCCCTTAGCAGCTCCCTTGGCGGTGGAGTGGCAGGGTGAGTCCATGCTGCGGCTCGTGGATCCCCAATCCCCAGCGTTGTGGGGCCAGGCCTCTTGGGAGGGGCTCCTCGTGGGCGGACCTAGGTTTAGAGTTAGCACCCAGGAGGCCAGCAGGCCCAATCCTCTGGCTGGGCGGCGAGAGGTGGGCGGCCCGAGGTAAAGGCGCTGGCGATCGGGAGCGTGGGCCCCTGCATTTTGGCGCAGGAGGCTTCAAATATCGCCGGTTTCTCCAGGGCCCTGTCCCTTCTCCCGCCCTGAATGACGGGCGGCGCCACTAGCGTCCCGGGTGGCGACGTGGCGGCAGGGTGAGTCTGGCTCTGGGTCTTGGGGTCCCTGATCCCCAGTGTAGCGGCACCAGGACCCTTGGGAGGGGCCCCTGGGTGGCTGACCTAGGGTTAGGGTTAGCCCCCAGGAGGCCGGCAGGTGGGATCCGGCCACTGTCCGGGGAGCGGAGGGCGGGGCCGAGGTGAGGGCGTTGGGGAGCGGGAGCGTGGGCACCAGCGTTTTGGCACGGGGAGCCTTGGAAGGCCACCGGGGGCTCGGAAGGCCCTGCCCCTTCTCTCGCCCTGAATGACCCGCAGTGCTCCTAGCGGCCTGGGTGGCGGCGTTGCGGTAGGGTGAGTGTGGCTCTGGGGCTTGAGGTTCCCGATCCCCGGCGAAGCGGCACCAGGACCCTTGGGAGGGGCCCCTGGGTGGCCGACCTAGGGTTAGGGTTAGCACCCGGGAGGCCGGCAGGCGGGATCCGCCCGCTGTGCGTGGAGCGGAGGGGCGGGCCGAGGTGAGGGCGCTGGCGAGCAAGAGCCTGGGCCCAAGCGTTTTGGCACCGGGGGCCTTCGAATGTCTCCGGGGACTCGGCGGGCCCTGCCCATTCTCCTCCCTGAATGACCGGCGGCGCCCCTAGCAGCCCAGGTGGCGGCGGGGCGGCATGTAAGTCCGGGCATAGGGCTCGGGGGCCCCAGTCCACCGCGTTGCGGCGCCAGGCCCCTTGGGAGGGGCCCCTCGGAGGCTGACCTAGGGTGAGGTTTAGCCCCTAGGATGCCGGCAGGCCCTATTCGCCAGCCGTGTGGAGACTGGAGTGGCGGACCGAGGTGAGGGCACTGGTGAGCGGGAGCGTGGGCCCGGGTGTTTTGGCGCGGGGGCCTTTGAAGGTCGCCGTGTCTTGGAGGGCCCTGCCCGTGCTCCCGCCCTGAATGAACGGCACCACCCCAAGCCCCCGGGTGGCGGCTGGGTGGCAGGGTGAGTCCAGTGCTGAGGCTCGGGGGTCCCCAATCCCCAGCGTTGCGGCGCCAGATCCCTTGGGAGGGGCCCCTCGGGGGTCGATCTAGGGTTGCGGTTAGCCCCCAGGAGGCCGGTGGACCCGATCAGCGGCTGTGCGGCACGCGGAGGGTTGGGCCGAGGTGAGGGCGCTGGCGAGACTGAGCATGAGCCCAAGCGTTTTAGTGCGGGGGCCCTTCGAAGGTCAGTGGGGGCTCGGAGGGACCTGCCCGTTCTCCCGCTCTGAATGACCGGCGGGGCCCCTAGAGGCTCCGGTGCCTGAAGGGCAGCAGGGTGAGACCGGCACTTGGGTTGGGGTCCCCATTCCCGGCCGGCGTTGTGGCGCCAGGCCACTTGGGAAGGGCCCCTCCGTGGCCGAACTACAGTTAGGGTTAGCCCCCAGGAGGCCAGCAGGCCCGATACACCGCCTGTGCGTCGAGCGGAGCGTTGGGCCGAGGTGAGGGTGCTGGTGAACATGAGCCCGGGCCCAAGCGTTTTGGTTCGGGGCGCCTTCGAAGGTCGGCGGGGGTTCGAAGGGCCCTGCCCGTTCTCCCACCCTGAATGAATGGCGGCGCCCCTAGCGGCACGTGTGGGGCAGGGCGGCAGGGTGCATCCAGCGCTGGGGCTTGGGGGTTCCCAATCCCCGGCGTTGCGGCGCCAGGCCCCTTAGGAAGCGACCCTCGGGGCCGTCCTAGGGTTAGGGTTAGCGCCCAGGAGGCCGGCAGGCCCGATCCGCCGGCTGTGCGAGGAGTGGAGATGCAGGCCGAGTTGAGGGCGATGGCGAGCGGGAGCTGGGCCCCAGCGTTTTGGCGTCCTGGGCCTTTGAATGTTGCCATGGCTCGGAGGGCCCTGCCCTTTCTCCTGCCCTGAAGAACCAGCAAGGCCCCTAGCGGCTCCGTTGGCAGTGGGGCGGCAGGGTGAATCCCAGGCTGCGGCTCGGGGATCCCCAATCCCCGGCGTTGTGGTGCCAGGCCCCTTGGGAGGGGCTCCTCGTGGGCCGACCCAGGGTTAGAGTTAGCCCCCATAAGGCCGGCAGGCCAGATCCTCTGGCTGGGCGGTGAGAGGTGGGCGGGCCGAGGTAAAGGCGCTGGGGTGCGGGATTGTGGGCCCCTGCATTTTGGGGTGGGAGGCTTCAAATGTCGCCGGTTTCTCCAGGGCCCTGTCAGTTCTCCCGCCCTGAATGACCGGCGGCGCCCCTCGCGGCCCGGGTGGCAGCGTTGTGGGAGGGTGAGTCTGGCTTTGGGGCTTGGGGTTCCAGATCCCTGGCGTAGTGGCACCAAAACCCTTGGGAGGGGCCCCTGGGGGGCCGACCTAGGGTTAGGGTTAGCCCCCAGGAGACCGTCAGGCCCAACCACACACTGTGCGGCGAGCTGAGGTGCGGCCCGAGGTGAAGGCGCTGGGGAGCGGGAGCGTGGGCACCAGCGTTTTGGCACGGGGAGCCTTTGAAGGTCACCGGGGACTCAGAAGGCCCTGCCCTTCTCTCGCCCTCTATGACCCGCGGCGCCCCTAGCGGCCCAGGTGGGGACAGTGCGGCAGGGTGAGTCCGGCTCTGGGGCTCTGAGTTACCAATCCCCAGCATTGCAGAGCCAGGCCGCTTGGGATGTCCCCTCAGGGCCGACCTAGGGTTTTGGTTAGCTGCCAGGAGCCCGGCAGGCCCTATCCACCGGCTCTGAAGCAAGCGGTGGGGTGGGCCTAGGTGAGGGCGCTGGCGAGCAGGATCCTGGGAGCCAACGTTTTTGCGCGGGGAGCCTTCAAAGGTCAGCGTGGGCTCGGAGGGCCCTGCCCGATCTCTTGCCCTGATTGACCGGCGGGGCCTCTAGCGGCTCGGGTGGCTGAAGGGCAGCAGGGTGAGTGCGGCACATGAGCTCGGGGTCCCCATCCCCAGCGTTGCGACGCCAGGCCCCTTGGGAAGTGCCCCTCGGTGGCCGACCTATGGTTAGGGTTAGCCTCCAGGAGCCCCGCAGGCCCGATACACCACCTGTGCGTCGAGCGGAGAGTTGGGCCGAGGTGAGGGTGCTGGTGAACATGAGCCTGGGCCCAAGCGTTTTGGTTCGGTGCGCCTTCCAAGGTCGGCAGGGGTTCGGAGGGCCCTGCCAGTTCTCCCACCCTGAATGAATGGCGGCGCCCCTAGCGGCCTGTGTGGGTTGGGGTGGCAGCGTGCATCCGGCGCTGGGGCTTGGGGGCCCCCAATCCCTGGCGTAGCGGCGCCAGGCCCCTTAGGAAGGGACCTTCAGGGGCTGTCCTAGGGTTAGGGTGAGCTCCCAGGAGGCCGGCAGGCCCGAGTCGCTGGCTCTGCGAAGAGCGGAGGTGCGGGCCGAGTTGAGGGTGATGCAGAGCGGGAGCGTGGTCCCCAGCGTTTTGGCGCCCTGGGCCTTCGACTGTTGCCATGGCTCAAAGGGCCCTGCCCGTTCTCCTGCCCTGAAGAACCTACGGTGCCCTTAGCAGCTCCCTTGGCGGTGGAGTGGCAGGGTGAGTCCATGCTGCGGCTCGTGGATCCCCAATCCCCAGCGTTGTGGGGCCAGGCCTCTTGGGAGGGGCTCCTCGTGGGCGGACCTAGGTTTAGAGTTAGCACCCAGGAGGCCAGCAGGCCCAATCCTCTGGCTGGGCGGCGAGAGGTGGGCGGCCCGAGGTAAAGGCGCTGGCGATCGGGAGCGTGGGCCCCTGCATTTTGGCGCAGGAGGCTTCAAATATCGCCGGTTTCTCCAGGGCCCTGTCCCTTCTCCCGCCCTGAATGACGGGCGGCGCCACTAGCGTCCCGGGTGGCGACGTGGCGGCAGGGTGAGTCTGGCTCTGGGTCTTGGGGTCCCTGATCCCCAGTGTAGCGGCACCAGGACCCTTGGGAGGGGCCCCTGGGTGGCTGACCTAGGGTTAGGGTTAGCCCCCAGGAGGCCGGCAGGTGGGATCCGGCCACTGTCCGGGGAGCGGAGGGCGGGGCCGAGGTGAGGGCGTTGGGGAGCGGGAGCGTGGGCACCAGCGTTTTGGCACGGGGAGCCTTGGAAGGCCACCGGGGGCTCGGAAGGCCCTGCCCCTTCTCTCGCCCTGAATGACCCGCAGTGCTCCTAGCGGCCTGGGTGGCGGCGTTGCGGTAGGGTGAGTGTGGCTCTGGGGCTTGAGGTTCCCGATCCCCGGCGAAGCGGCACCAGGACCCTTGGGAGGGGCCCCTGGGTGGCCGACCTAGGGTTAGGGTTAGCACCCGGGAGGCCGGCAGGCGGGATCCGCCCGCTGTGCGTGGAGCGGAGGGGCGGGCCGAGGTGAGGGCGCTGGCGAGCAAGAGCCTGGGCCCAAGCGTTTTGGCACCGGGGGCCTTCGAATGTCTCCGGGGACTCGGCGGGCCCTGCCCATTCTCCTCCCTGAATGACCGGCGGCGCCCCTAGCAGCCCAGGTGGCGGCGGGGCGGCATGTAAGTCCGGGCATAGGGCTCGGGGGCCCCAGTCCACCGCGTTGCGGCGCCAGGCCCCTTGGGAGGGGCCCCTCGGAGGCTGACCTAGGGTGAGGTTTAGCCCCTAGGATGCCGGCAGGCCCTATTCGCCAGCCGTGTGGAGACTGGAGTGGCGGACCGAGGTGAGGGCACTGGTGAGCGGGAGCGTGGGCCCGGGTGTTTTGGCGCGGGGGGCCTTTGAAGGTCGCCGTGTCTTGGAGGGCCCTGCCCGTGCTCCCGCCCTGAATGAACGGCACCACCCCAAGCCCCCGGGTGGCGGCTGGGTGGCAGGGTGAGTCCAGTGCTGAGGCTCGGGGGTCCCCAATCCCCAGCGTTGCGGCGCCAGATCCCTTGGGAGGGGCCCCTCGGGGGTCGATCTAGGGTTGCGGTTAGCCCCCAGGAGGCCGGTGGACCCGATCAGCGGCTGTGCGGCACGCGGAGGGTTGGGCCGAGGTGAGGGCGCTGGCGAGACTGAGCATGAGCCCAAGCGTTTTAGTGCGGGGGCCCTTCGAAGGTCAGTGGGGGCTCGGAGGGACCTGCCCGTTCTCCCGCTCTGAATGACCGGCGGGGCCCCTAGAGGCTCCGGTGCCTGAAGGGCAGCAGGGTGAGACCGGCACTTGGGTTGGGGTCCCCATTCCCGGCCGGCGTTGTGGCGCCAGGCCACTTGGGAAGGGCCCCTCCGTGGCCGAACTACAGTTAGGGTTAGCCCCCAGGAGGCCAGCAGGCCCGATACACCGCCTGTGCGTCGAGCGGAGCGTTGGGCCGAGGTGAGGGTGCTGGTGAACATGAGCCCGGGCCCAAGCGTTTGGTTCGGGGCGCCTTCGAAGGTCGGCGGGGGTTCGAAGGGCCCTGCCCGTTCTCCCACCCTGAATGAATGGCGGCGCCCCTAGCGGCACGTGTGGGGCAGGGCGGCAGGGTGCATCCAGCGCTGGGGCTTGGGGGTTCCCAATCCCCGGCGTTGCGGCGCCAGGCCCCTTAGGAAGCGACCCTCGGGGCCGTCCTAGGGTTAGGGTTAGCGCCCAGGAGGCCGGCAGGCCGGATCCGCCGGCTGTGCAAGGAGTGGAGATGCAGGCCGAGTTGAGGGCGATGGCGAGCGGGAGCTGGGCCCCAGCGTTTTGGCGTCCTGGGCCTTTGAATGTTGCCATGGCTCGGAGGGCCCTGCCCTTTCTCCCTGGCCTGAAGAACCAGCAAGGCCCCTAGCGGCTCCGTTGGCAGTGGGGCGGCAGGGTGAATCCCAGGCTGCGGCTCGGGGATCCCCAATCCCCGGCGTTGTGGTGCCAGGCCCCTTGGGAGGGGCTCCTCGTGGGCCGACCCAGGGTTAGAGTTAGCCCCCATAAGGCCGGCAGGCCAGATCCTCTGGCTGGGCGGTGCGAGGTGGGCGGGCCGAGGTAAAGGCGCTGGGGTGCGGGATTGTGGGCCCCTGCATTTTGGGGTGGGAGGCTTCAAATGTCGCCGGTTTCTCCAGGGCCCTGTCAGTTCTCCCGCCCTGAATGACCGGCGGCGCCCCTCGCGGCCCGGGGTGGCAGCGTTGTGGGAGGGTGAGTCTGGCTTTGGGGCTTGGGGTTCCAGATCCCTGGCGTAGTGGCACCAAAACCCTTGGGAGGGGCCCCTGGGGGGCCGACCTAGGGTTAGGGTTAGCCCCCAGGAGACCGTCAGGCCCAACCACACACTGTGCGGCGAGCTGAGGTGCGGCCCGAGGTGAAGGCGCTGGGGAGCGGGAGCGTGGGCACCAGCGTTTTGGCACGGGGAGCCTTTGAAGGTCACCGGGGACTCAGAAGGCCCTGCCCTTCTCTCGCCCTCTATGACCCGCGGCGCCCCTAGCGGCCCAGGTGGGGACAGTGCGGCAGGGTGAGTCCGGCTCTGGGGCTCTGAGTTACCAATCCCCAGCATTGCAGAGCCAGGCCGCTTGGGATGTCCCCTCAGGGCCGACCTAGGGTTTTGGTTAGCTGCCAGGAGCCCGGCAGGCCCTATCCACCGGCTCTGAAGCAAGCGGTGGGGTGGGCCTAGGTGAGGGCGCTGGCGAGCAGGATCCTGGGAGCCAACGTTTTTGCGCGGGGAGCCTTCAAAGGTCAGCGTGGGCTCGGAGGGCCCTGCCCGATCTCTTGCCCTGATTGACCGGCGGGGCCTCTAGCGGCTCGGGTGGCTGAAGGGCAGCAGGGTGAGTGCGGCACATGAGCTCGGGGTCCCCATCCCCAGCGTTGCGACGCCAGGCCCCTTGGGAAGTGCCCCTCGGTGGCCGACCTATGGTTAGGGTTAGCCTCCAGGAGCCCCGCAGGCCCGATACACCACCTGTGCGTCGAGCGGAGAGTTGGGCCGAGGTGAGGGTGCTGGTGAACATGAGCCTGGGCCCAAGCGTTTTGGTTCGGTGCGCCTTCCAAGGTCGGCAGGGGTTCGGAGGGCCCTGCCAGTTCTCCCACCCTGAATGAATGGCGGCGCCCCTAGCGGCCTGTGTGGGTTGGGGTGGCAGCGTGCATCCGGCGCTGGGGCTTGGGGGCCCCCAATCCCTGGCGTAGCGGCGCCAGGCCCCTTAGGAAGGGACCTTCAGGGGCTGTCCTAGGGTTAGGGTGAGCTCCCAGGAGGCCGGCAGGCCCGAGTCGCTGGCTCTGCGAAGAGCGGAGGTGCGGGCCGAGTTGAGGGTGATGCAGAGCGGGAGCGTGGTCCCCAGCGTTTTGGCGCCCTGGGCCTTCGACTGTTGCCATGGCTCAAAGGGCCCTGCCCGTTCTCCTGCCCTGAAGAACCTACGGTGCCCTTAGCAGCTCCCTTGGCGGTGGAGTGGCAGGGTGAGTCCATGCTGCGGCTCGTGGATCCCCAATCCCCAGCGTTGTGGGGCCAGGCCTCTTGGGAGGGGCTCCTCGTGGGCGGACCTAGGTTTAGAGTTAGCACCCAGGAGGCCAGCAGGCCCAATCCTCTGGCTGGGCGGCGAGAGGTGGGCGGCCCGAGGTAAAGGCGCTGGCGATCGGGAGCGTGGGCCCCTGCATTTTGGCGCAGGAGGCTTCAAATATCGCCGGTTTCTCCAGGGCCCTGTCCCTTCTCCCGCCCTGAATGACGGGCGGCGCCACTAGCGTCCCGGGTGGCGACGTGGCGGCAGGGTGAGTCTGGCTCTGGGTCTTGGGGTCCCTGATCCCCAGTGTAGCGGCACCAGGACCCTTGGGAGGGGCCCCTGGGTGGCTGACCTAGGGTTAGGGTTAGCCCCCAGGAGGCCGGCAGGTGGGATCCGGCCACTGTCCGGGGAGCGGAGGGCGGGGCCGAGGTGAGGGCGTTGGGGAGCGGGAGCGTGGGCACCAGCGTTTTGGCACGGGGAGCCTTGGAAGGCCACCGGGGGCTCGGAAGGCCCTGCCCCTTCTCTCGCCCTGAATGACCCGCAGTGCTCCTAGCGGCCTGGGTGGCGGCGTTGCGGTAGGGTGAGTGTGGCTCTGGGGCTTGAGGTTCCCGATCCCCGGCGAAGCGGCACCAGGACCCTTGGGAGGGGCCCCTGGGTGGCCGACCTAGGGTTAGGGTTAGCACCCGGGAGGCCGGCAGGCGGGATCCGCCCGCTGTGCGTGGAGCGGAGGGGCGGGCCGAGGTGAGGGCGCTGGCGAGCAAGAGCCTGGGCCCAAGCGTTTTGGCACCGGGGGCCTTCGAATGTCTCCGGGGACTCGGCGGGCCCTGCCCATTCTCCTCCCTGAATGACCGGCGGCGCCCCTAGCAGCCCAGGTGGCGGCGGGGCGGCATGTAAGTCCGGGCATAGGGCTCGGGGGCCCCAGTCCACCGCGTTGCGGCGCCAGGCCCCTTGGGAGGGGCCCCTCGGAGGCTGACCTAGGGTGAGGTTTAGCCCCTAGGATGCCGGCAGGCCCTATTCGCCAGCCGTGTGGAGACTGGAGTGGCGGACCGAGGTGAGGGCACTGGTGAGCGGGAGCGTGGGCCCGGGTGTTTTGGCGCGGGGGGCCTTTGAAGGTCGCCGTGTCTTGGAGGGCCCTGCCCGTGCTCCCGCCCTGAATGAACGGCACCACCCCAAGCCCCCGGGTGGCGGCTGGGTGGCAGGGTGAGTCCAGTGCTGAGGCTCGGGGGTCCCCAATCCCCAGCGTTGCGGCGCCAGATCCCTTGGGAGGGGCCCCTCGGGGGTCGATCTAGGGTTGCGGTTAGCCCCCAGGAGGCCGGTGGACACGATCAGCGGCTGTGCGGCACGCGGAGGGTTGGGCCGAGGTGAGGGCGCTGGCGAGACTGAGCATGAGCCCAAGCGTTTTAGTGCGGGGGCCCTTCGAAGGTCAGTGGGGGCTCGGAGGGACCTGCCCGTTCTCCCGCTCTGAATGACCGGCGGGGCCCCTAGAGGCTCCGGTGCCTGAAGGGCAGCAGGGTGAGACCGGCACTTGGGTTGGGGTCCCCATTCCCGGCCGGCGTTGTGGCGCCAGGCCACTTGGGAAGGGCCCCTCCGTGGCCGAACTACAGTTAGGGTTAGCCCCCAGGAGGCCAGCAGGCCCGATACACCGCCTGTGCGTCGAGCGGAGCGTTGGGCCGAGGTGAGGGTGCTGGTGAACATGAGCCCGGGCCCAAGCGTTTTGGTTCGGGGCGCCTTCGAAGGTCGGCGGGGGTTCGAAGGGCCCTGCCCGTTCTCCCACCCTGAATGAATGGCGGCGCCCCTAGCGGCACGTGTGGGGCAGGGCGGCAGGGTGCATCCAGCGCTGGGGCTTGGGGGTTCCCAATCCCCGGCGTTGCGGCGCCAGGCCCCTTAGGAAGCGACCCTCGGGGCCGTCCTAGGGTTAGGGTTAGCGCCCAGGAGGCCGGCAGGCCAGATCCGCCAGCTGTGCGAGGAGTGGAGATGCAGGCCGAGTTGAGGGCGATGGCGAGCGGGAGCTGGGCCCCAGCGTTTTGGCGTCCTGGGCCTTTGAATGTTGCCATGGCTCGGAGGGCCCTGCCCTTTCTCCTGCCCTGAAGAACCAGCAAGGCCCCTAGCGGCTCCGTTGGCAGTGGGGCGGCAGGGTGAATCCCAGGCTGCGGCTCGGGGATCCCCAATCCCCGGCGTTGTGGTGCCAGGCCCCTTGGGAGGGGCTCCTCGTGGGCCGACCCAGGGTTAGAGTTAGCCCCCATAAGGCCGGCAGGCCAGATCCTCTGGCTGGGCGGTGAGAGGTGGGCGGGCCGAGGTAAAGGCGCTGGGGTGCGGGATTGTGGGCCCCTGCATTTTGGGGTGGGAGGCTTCAAATGTCGCCGGTTTCTCCAGGGCCCTGTCAGTTCTCCCGCCCTGAATGACCGGCGGCGCCCCTCGCGGCCCGGGTGGCAGCGTTGTGGGAGGGTGAGTCTGGCTTTGGGGCTTGGGGTTCCAGATCCCTGGCGTAGTGGCACCAAAACCCTTGGGAGGGGCTCCTGGGGGGCCGACCTAGGGTTAGGGTTAGCCCCCAGGAGACCGTCAGGCCCAACCACACACTGTGCGGCGAGCTGAGGTGCGGCCCGAGGTGAAGGCGCTGGGGAGCGGGAGCGTGGGCACCAGCGTTTTGGCACGGGGAGCCTTTGAAGGTCACCGGGGACTCAGAAGGCCCTGCCCTTCTCTCGCCCTCTATGACCCGCGGCGCCCCTAGCGGCCCAGGTGGGGACAGTGCGGCAGGGTGAGTCCGGCTCTGGGGCTCTGAGTTACCAATCCCCAGCATTGCAGAGCCAGGCCGCTTGGGATGTCCCCTCAGGGCCGACCTAGGGTTTTGGTTAGCTGCCAGGAGCCCGGCAGGCCCTATCCACCGGCTCTGAAGCAAGCGGTGGGGTGGGCCTAGGTGAGGGCGCTGGCGAGCAGGATCCTGGGAGCCAACGTTTTTGCGCGGGGAGCCTTCAAAGGTCAGCGTGAGCTCGGAGGGCCCTGCCCGATCTCTTGCCCTGATTGACCGGCGGGGCCTCTAGCGGCTCGGGTGGCTGAAGGGCAGCAGGGTGAGTGCGGCACATGAGCTCGGGGTCCCCATCCCCAGCGTTGCGACGCCAGGCCCCTTGGGAAGTGCCCCTCGGTGGCCGACCTATGGTTAGGGTTAGCCTCCAGGAGCCCCGCAGGCCCGATACACCACCTGTGCGTCGAGCGGAGAGTTGGGCCGAGGTGAGGGTGCTGGTGAACATGAGCCTGGGCCCAAGCGTTTTGGTTCGGTGCGCCTTCCAAGGTCGGCAGGGGTTCGGAGGGCCCTGCCAGTTCTCCCACCCTGAATGAATGGCGGCGCCCCTAGCGGCCTGTGTGGGTTGGGGTGGCAGCGTGCATCCGGCGCTGGGGCTTGGGGGCCCCCAATCCCTGGCGTTGCGGCGCCAGGCCCCTTAGGAAGGGACCTTCAGGGGCTGTCCTAGGGTTAGGGTGAGCTCCCAGGAGGCCGGCAGGCCCGAGTCGCTGGCTCTGCGAAGAGCGGAGGTGCGGGCCGAGTTGAGGGTGATGCAGAGCGGGAGCGTGGTCCCCAGCGTTTTGGCGCCCTGGGCCTTCGACTGTTGCCATGGCTCAAAGGGCCCTGCCCGTTCTCCTGCCCTGAAGAACCTACGGTGCCCTTAGCAGCTCCCTTGGCGGTGGAGTGGCAGGGTGAGTCCATGCTGCGGCTCGTGGATCCCCAATCCCCAGCGTTGTGGGGCCAGGCCTCTTGGGAGGGGCTCCTCGTGGGCGGACCTAGGTTTAGAGTTAGCACCCAGGAGGCCAGCAGGCCCAATCCTCTGGCTGGGCGGCGAGAGGTGGGCGGCCCGAGGTAAAGGCGCTGGCGATCGGGAGCGTGGGCCCCTGCATTTTGGCGCAGGAGGCTTCAAATATCGCCGGTTTCTCCAGGGCCCTGTCCCTTCTCCCGCCCTGAATGACGGGCGGCGCCACTAGCGTCCCGGGGTGGCGACGTGGCGGCAGGGTGAGTCTGGCTCTGGGTCTTGGGGTCCCTGATCCCCAGTGTAGCGGCACCAGGACCCTTGGGAGGGGCCCCTGGGTGGCTGACCTAGGGTTAGGGTTAGCCCCCAGGAGGCCGGCAGGTGGGATCCGGCCACTGTCCGGGGAGCGGAGGGCGGGGCCGAGGTGAGGGCGTTGGGGAGCGGGAGCGTGGGCACCAGCGTTTTGGCACGGGGAGCCTTGGAAGGCCACCGGGGGCTCGGAAGGCCCTGCCCCTTCTCTCGCCCTGAATGACCCGCAGTGCTCCTAGCGGCCTGGGTGGCGGCGTTGCGGTAGGGTGAGTGTGGCTCTGGGGCTTGAGGTTCCCGATCCCCGGCGAAGCGGCACCAGGACCCTTGGGAGGGGCCCCTGGGTGGCCGACCTAGGGTTAGGGTTAGCACCCGGGAGGCCGGCAGGCGGGATCCGCCCGCTGTGCGTGGAGCGGAGGGGCGGGCCGAGGTGAGGGCGCTGGCGAGCAAGAGCCTGGGCCCAAGCGTTTTGGCACCGGGGGCCTTCGAATGTCTCCGGGGACTCGGCGGGCCCTGCCCATTCTCCTCCCTGAATGACCGGCGGCGCCCCTAGCAGCCCAGGTGGCGGCGGGGCGGCATGTAAGTCCGGGCATAGGGCTCGGGGGCCCCAGTCCACCGCGTTGCGGCGCCAGGCCCCTTGGGAGGGGCCCCTCGGAGGCTGACCTAGGGTGAGGTTTAGCCCCTAGGATGCCGGCAGGCCCTATTCGCCAGCCGTGTGGAGACTGGAGTGGCGGACCAAGGTGAGGGCACTGGTGAGCGGGAGCGTGGGCCCGGGTGTTTTGGCGCGGGGGGCCTTTGAAGGTCGCCGTGTCTTGGAGGGCCCTGCCCGTGCTCCCGCCCTGAATGAACGGCACCACCCCAAGCCCCCGGGTGGCGGCTGGGTGGCAGGGTGAGTCCAGTGCTGAGGCTCGGGGGTCCCCAATCCCCAGCGTTGCGGCGCCAGATCCCTTGGGAGGGGCCCCTCGGGGGTCGATCTAGGGTTGCGGTTAGCCCCCAGGAGGCCGGTGGACCCGATCAGCGGCTGTGCGGCACGCGGAGGGTTGGGCCGAGGTGAGGGCGCTGGCGAGACTGAGCATGAGCCCAAGCGTTTTAGTGCGGGGGCCCTTCGAAGGTCAGTGGGGGCTCGGAGGGACCTGCCCGTTCTCCCGCTCTGAATGACCGGCGGGGCCCCTAGAGGCTCCGGTGCCTGAAGGGCAGCAGGGTGAGACCGGCACTTGGGTTGGGGTCCCCATTCCCGGCCGGCGTTGTGGCGCCAGGCCACTTGGGAAGGGCCCCTCCGTGGCCGAACTACAGTTAGGGTTAGCCCCCAGGAGGCCAGCAGGCCCGATACACCGCCTGTGCGTCGAGCGGAGCGTTGGGCCGAGGTGAGGGTGCTGGTGAACATGAGCCCGGGCCCAAGCGTTTTGGTTCGGGGCGCCTTCGAAGGTCGGCGGGGGTTCGAAGGGCCCTGCCCGTTCTCCCACCCTGAATGAATGGCGGCGCCCCTAGCGGCACGTGTGGGGCAGGGCGGCAGGGTGCATCCAGCGCTGGGGCTTGGGGGTTCCCAATCCCCGGCGTTGCGGCGCCAGGCCCCTTAGGAAGCGACCCTCGGGGCCGTCCTAGGGTTAGGGTTAGCGCCCAGGAGGCCGGCAGGCCCGATCCGCCGGCTGTGCGAGGAGTGGAGATGCAGGCCGAGTTGAGGGCGATGGCGAGCGGGAGCTGGGCCCCAGCGTTTTGGCGTCCTGGGCCTTTGAATGTTGCCATGGCTCGGAGGGCCCTGCCCTTTCTCCTGCCCTGAAGAACCAGCAAGGCCCCTAGCGGCTCCGTTGGCAGTGGGGCGGCAGGGTGAATCCCAGGCTGCGGCTCGGGGATCCCCAATCCCCGGCGTTGTGGTGCCAGGCCCCTTGGGAGGGGCTCCTCGTGGGCCGACCCAGGGTTAGAGTTAGCCCCCATAAGGCCGGCAGGCCAGATCCTCTGGCTGGGCGGTGAGAGGTGGGCGGGCCGAGGTAAAGGCGCTGGGGTGCGGGATTGTGGGCCCCTGCATTTTGGGGTGGGAGGCTTCAAATGTCGCCGGTTTCTCCAGGGCCCTGTCAGTTCTCCCGCCCTGAATGACCGGCGGCGCCCCTCGCGGCCCGGGTGGCAGCGTTGTGGGAGGGTGAGTCTGGCTTTGGGGCTTGGGGTTCCAGATCCCTGGCGTAGTGGCACCAAAACCCTTGGGAGGGGCCCCTGGGGGGCCGACCTAGGGTTAGGGTTAGCCCCCAGGAGACCGTCAGGCCCAACCACACACTGTGCGGCGAGCTGAGGTGCGGCCCGAGGTGAAGGCGCTGGGGAGCGGGAGCGTGGGCACCAGCGTTTTGGCACGGGGAGCCTTTGAAGGTCACCGGGGACTCAGAAGGCCCTGCCCTTCTCTCGCCCTCTATGACCCGCGGCGCCCCTAGCGGCCCAGGTGGGGACAGTGCGGCAGGGTGAGTCCGGCTCTGGGGCTCTGAGTTACCAATCCCCAGCATTGCAGAGCCAGGCCGCTTGGGATGTCCCCTCAGGGCCGACCTAGGGTTTTGGTTAGCTGCCAGGAGCCCGGCAGGCCCTATCCACCGGCTCTGAAGCAAGCGGTGGGGTGGGCCTAGGTGAGGGCGCTGGCGAGCAGGATCCTGGGAGCCAACGTTTTTGCGCGGGGAGCCTTCAAAGGTCAGCGTGGGCTCGGAGGGCCCTGCCCGATCTCTTGCCCTGATTGACCGGCGGGGCCTCTAGCGGCTCGGGTGGCTGAAGGGCAGCAGGGTGAGTGCGGCACATGAGCTCGGGGTCCCCATCCCCAGCGTTGCGACGCCAGGCCCCTTGGGAAGTGCCCCTCGGTGGCCGACCTATGGTTAGGGTTAGCCTCCAGGAGCCCCGCAGGCCCGATACACCACCTGTGCGTCGAGCGGAGAGTTGGGCCGAGGTGAGGGTGCTGGTGAACATGAGCCTGGGCCCAAGCGTTTTGGTTCGGTGCGCCTTCCAAGGTCGGCAGGGGTTCGGAGGGCCCTGCCAGTTCTCCCACCCTGAATGAATGGCGGCGCCCCTAGCGGCCTGTGTGGGTTGGGGTGGCAGCGTGCATCCGGCGCTGGGGCTTGGGGGCCCCCAATCCCTGGCGTTGCGGCGCCAGGCCCCTTAGGAAGGGACCTTCAGGGGCTGTCCTAGGGTTAGGGTGAGCTCCCAGGAGGCCGGCAGGCCCGAGTCGCTGGCTCTGCGAAGAGCGGAGGTGCGGGCCGAGTTGAGGGTGATGCAGAGCGGGAGCGTGGTCCCCAGCGTTTTGGCGCCCTGGGCCTTCGACTGTTGCCATGGCTCAAAGGGCCCTGCCCGTTCTCCTGCCCTGAAGAACCTACGGTGCCCTTAGCAGCTCCCTTGGCGGTGGAGTGGCAGGGTGAGTCCATGCTGCGGCTCGTGGATCCCCAATCCCCAGCGTTGTGGGGCCAGGCCTCTTGGGAGGGGCTCCTCGTGGGCGGACCTAGGTTTAGAGTTAGCACCCAGGAGGCCAGCAGGCCCAATCCTCTGGCTGGGCGGCGAGAGGTGGGCGGCCCGAGGTAAAGGCGCTGGCGATCGGGAGCGTGGGCCCCTGCATTTTGGCGCAGGAGGCTTCAAATATCGCCGGTTTCTCCAGGGCCCTGTCCCTTCTCCCGCCCTGAATGACGGGCGGCGCCACTAGCGTCCCGGGTGGCGACGTGGCGGCAGGGTGAGTCTGGCTCTGGGTCTTGGGGTCCCTGATCCCCAGTGTAGCGGCACCAGGACCCTTGGGAGGGGCCCCTGGGTGGCTGACCTAGGGTTAGGGTTAGCCCCCAGGAGGCCGGCAGGTGGGATCCGGCCACTGTCCGGGGAGCGGAGGGCGGGGCCGAGGTGAGGGCGTTGGGGAGCGGGAGCGTGGGCACCAGCGTTTTGGCACGGGGAGCCTTGGAAGGCCACCGGGGGCTCGGAAGGCCCTGCCCCTTCTCTCGCCCTGAATGACCCGCAGTGCTCCTAGCGGCCTGGGTGGCGGCGTTGCGGTAGGGTGAGTGTGGCTCTGGGGCTTGAGGTTCCCGATCCCCGGCGAAGCGGCACCAGGACCCTTGGGAGGGGCCCCTGGGTGGCCGACCTAGGGTTAGGGTTAGCACCCGGGAGGCCGGCAGGCGGGATCCGCCCGCTGTGCGTGGAGCGGAGGGGCGGGCCGAGGTGAGGGCGCTGGCGAGCAAGAGCCTGGGCCCAAGCGTTTTGGCACCGGGGGCCTTCGAATGTCTCCGGGGACTCGGCGGGCCCTGCCCATTCTCCTCCCTGAATGACCGGCGGCGCCCCTAGCAGCCCAGGTGGCGGCGGGGCGGCATGTAAGTCCGGGCATAGGGCTCGGGGGCCCCAGTCCACCGCGTTGCGGCGCCAGGCCCCTTGGGAGGGGCTCCTCGGAGGCTGACCTAGGGTGAGGTTTAGCCCCTAGGATGCCGGCAGGCCCTATTCGCCAGCCGTGTGGAGACTGGAGTGGCGGACCGAGGTGAGGGCACTGGTGAGCGGGAGCGTGGGCCCGGGTGTTTTGGCGCGGGGGGCCTTTGAAGGTCGCCGTGTCTTGGAGGGCCCTGCCCGTGCTCCCGCCCTGAATGAACGGCACCACCCCAAGCCCCCGGGTGGCGGCTGGGTGGCAGGGTGAGTCCAGTGCTGAGGCTCGGGGGTCCCCAATCCCCAGCGTTGCGGCGCCAGATCCCTTGGGAGGGGCCCCTCGGGGGTCGATCTAGGGTTGCGGTTAGCCCCCAGGAGGCCGGTGGACCCGATCAGCGGCTGTGCGGCACGCGGAGGGTTGGGCCGAGGTGAGGGCGCTGGCGAGACTGAGCATGAGCCCAAGCGTTTTAGTGCGGGGGCCCTTCGAAGGTCAGTGGGGGCTCGGAGGGACCTGCCCGTTCTCCCGCTCTGAATGACCGGCGGGGCCCCTAGAGGCTCCGGTGCCTGAAGGGCAGCAGGGTGAGACCGGCACTTGGGTTGGGGTCCCCATTCCCGGCCGGCGTTGTGGCGCCAGGCCACTTGGGAAGGGCCCCTCCGTGGCCGAACTACAGTTAGGGTTAGCCCCCAGGAGGCCAGCAGGCCCGATACACCGCCTGTGCGTCGAGCGGAGCGTTGGGCCGAGGTGAGGGTGCTGGTGAACATGAGCCCGGGCCCAAGCGTTTTGGTTCGGGGCGCCTTCGAAGGTCGGCGGGGGTTCGAAGGGCCCTGCCCGTTCTCCCACCCTGAATGAATGGCGGCGCCCCTAGCGGCACGTGTGGGGCAGGGCGGCAGGGTGCATCCAGCGCTGGGGCTTGGGGGTTCCCAATCCCCGGCGTTGCGGCGCCAGGCCCCTTAGGAAGCGACCCTCGGGGCCGTCCTAGGGTTAGGGTTAGCGCCCAGGAGGCCGGCAGGCCCGATCCGCCGGCTGTGCGAGGAGTGGAGATGCAGGCCGAGTTGAGGGCGATGGCGAGCGGGAGCTGGGCCCCAGCGTTTTGGCATCCTGGGCCTTTGAATGTTGCCATGGCTCGGAGGGCCCTGCCCTTTCTCCTGGCCTGAAGAACCAGCAAGGCCCCTAGCGGCTCCGTTGGCAGTGGGGCGGCAGGGTGAATCCCAGGCTGCGGCTCGGGGATCCCCAATCCCCGGCGTTGTGGTGCCAGGCCCCTTGGGAGGGGCTCCTCGTGGGCCGACCCAGGGTTAGAGTTAGCCCCCATAAGGCCGGCAGGCCAGATCCTCTGGCTGGGCGGTGAGAGGTGGGCGGGCCGAGGTAAAGGCGCTGGGGTGCGGGATTGTGGGCCCCTGCATTTTGGGGTGGGAGGCTTCAAATGTCGCCGGTTTCTCCAGGGCCCTGTCAGTTCTCCCGCCCTGAATGACCGGCGGCGCCCCTCGCGGCCCGGGTGGCAGCGTTGTGGGAGGGTGAGTCTGGCTTTGGGGCTTGGGGTTCCAGATCCCTGGCGTAGTGGCACCAAAACCCTTGGGAGGGGCCCCTGGGGGGCCGACCTAGGGTTAGGGTTAGCCCCCAGGAGACCGTCAGGCCCAACCACACACTGTGCGGCGAGCTGAGGTGCGGCCCGAGGTGAAGGCGCTGGGGAGCGGGAGCGTGGGCACCAGCGTTTTGGCACGGGGAGCCTTTGAAGGTCACCGGGGACTCAGAAGGCCCTGCCCTTCTCTCGCCCTCTATGACCCGCGGCGCCCCTAGCGGCCCAGGTGGGGACAGTGCGGCAGGGTGAGTCCGGCTCTGGGGCTCTGAGTTACCAATCCCCAGCATTGCAGAGCCAGGCCGCTTGGGATGTCCCCTCAGGGCCGACCTAGGGTTTTGGTTAGCTGCCAGGAGCCCGGCAGGCCCTATCCACCGGCTCTGAAGCAAGCGGTGGGGTGGGCCTAGGTGAGGGCGCTGGCGAGCAGGATCCTGGGAGCCAACGTTTTTGCGCGGGGAGCCTTCAAAGGTCAGCGTGGGCTCGGAGGGCCCTGCCCGATCTCTTGCCCTGATTGACCGGCGGGGCCTCTAGCGGCTCGGGTGGCTGAAGGGCAGCAGGGTGAGTGCGGCACATGAGCTCGGGGTCCCCATCCCCAGCGTTGCGACGCCAGGCCCCTTGGGAAGTGCCCCTCGGTGGCCGACCTATGGTTAGGGTTAGCCTCCAGGAGCCCCGCAGGCCCGATACACCACCTGTGCGTCGAGCGGAGAGTTGGGCCGAGGTGAGGGTGCTGGTGAACATGAGCCTGGGCCCAAGCGTTTTGGTTCGGTGCGCCTTCCAAGGTCGGCAGGGGTTCGGAGGGCCCTGCCAGTTCTCCCACCCTGAATGAATGGCGGCGCCCCTAGCGGCCTGTGTGGGTTGGGGTGGCAGCGTGCATCCGGCGCTGGGGCTTGGGGGCCCCCAATCCCTGGCGTTGCAGCGCCAGGCCCCTTAGGAAGGGACCTTCAGGGGCTGTCCTAGGGTTAGGGTGAGCTCCCAGGAGGCCGGCAGGCCCGAGTCGCTGGCTCTGCGAAGAGCGGAGGTGCGGGCCGAGTTGAGGGTGATGCAGAGCGGGAGCGTGGTCCCCAGCGTTTTGGCGCCCTGGGCCTTCGACTGTTGCCATGGCTCAAAGGGCCCTGCCCGTTCTCCTGCCCTGAAGAACCTACGGTGCCCTTAGCAGCTCCCTTGGCGGTGGAGTGGCAGGGTGAGTCCATGCTGCGGCTCGTGGATCCCCAATCCCCAGCGTTGTGGGGCCAGGCCTCTTGGGAGGGGCTCCTCGTGGGCGGACCTAGGTTTAGAGTTAGCACCCAGGAGGCCAGCAGGCCCAATCCTCTGGCTGGGCGGCGAGAGGTGGGCGGCCCGAGGTAAAGGCGCTGGCGATCGGGAGCGTGGGCCCCTGCATTTTGGCGCAGGAGGCTTCAAATATCGCCGGTTTCTCCAGGGCCCTGTCCCTTCTCCCGCCCTGAATGACGGGCGGCGCCACTAGCGTCCCGGGTGGCGACGTGGCGGCAGGGTGAGTCTGGCTCTGGGTCTTGGGGTCCCTGATCCCCAGTGTAGCGGCACCAGGACCCTTGGGAGGGGCCCCTGGGTGGCTGACCTAGGGTTAGGGTTAGCCCCCAGGAGGCCGGCAGGTGGGATCCGGCCACTGTCCGGGGAGCGGAGGGCGGGGCCGAGGTGAGGGCGTTGGGGAGCGGGAGCGTGGGCACCAGCGTTTTGGCACGGGGAGCCTTGGAAGGCCACCGGGGGCTCGGAAGGCCCTGCCCCTTCTCTCGCCCTGAATGACCCGCAGTGCTCCTAGCGGCCTGGGTGGCGGCGTTGCGGTAGGGTGAGTGTGGCTCTGGGGCTTGAGGTTCCCGATCCCCGGCGAAGCGGCACCAGGACCCTTGGGAGGGGCCCCTGGGTGGCCGACCTAGGGTTAGGGTTAGCACCCGGGAGGCCGGCAGGCGGGATCCGCCCGCTGTGCGTGGAGCGGAGGGGCGGGCCGAGGTGAGGGCGCTGGCGAGCAAGAGCCTGGGCCCAAGCGTTTTGGCACCGGGGGCCTTCGAATGTCTCCGGGGACTCGGCGGGCCCTGCCCATTCTCCTCCCTGAATGACCGGCGGCGCCCCTAGCAGCCCAGGTGGCGGCGGGGCGGCATGTAAGTCCGGGCATAGGGCTCGGGGGCCCCAGTCCACCGCGTTGCGGCGCCAGGCCCCTTGGGAGGGGCCCCTCGGAGGCTGACCTAGGGTGAGGTTTAGCCCCTAGGATGCCGGCAGGCCCTATTCGCCAGCCGTGTGGAGACTGGAGTGGCGGACCGAGGTGAGGGCACTGGTGAGCGGGAGCGTGGGCCCGGGTGTTTTGGCGCGGGGGGCCTTTGAAGGTCGCCGTGTCTTGGAGGGCCCTGCCCGTGCTCCCGCCCTGAATGAACGGCACCACCCCAAGCCCCCGGGTGGCGGCTGGGTGGCAGGGTGAGTCCAGTGCTGAGGCTCGGGGGTCCCCAATCCCCAGCGTTGCGGCGCCAGATCCCTTGGGAGGGGCCCCTCGGGGGTCGATCTAGGGTTGCGGTTAGCCCCCAGGAGGCCGGTGGACCCGATCAGCGGCTGTGCGGCACGCGGAGGGTTGGGCCGAGGTGAGGGCGCTGGCGAGACTGAGCATGAGCCCAAGCGTTTTAGTGCGGGGGCCCTTCGAAGGTCAGTGGGGGCTCGGAGGGACCTGCCCGTTCTCCCGCTCTGAATGACCGGCGGGGCCCCTAGAGGCTCCGGTGCCTGAAGGGCAGCAGGGTGAGACCGGCACTTGGGTTGGGGTCCCCATTCCCGGCCGGCGTTGTGGCGCCAGGCCACTTGGGAAGGGCCCCTCCGTGGCCGAACTACAGTTAGGGTTAGCCCCCAGGAGGCCAGCAGGCCCGATACACCGCCTGTGCGTCGAGCGGAGCGTTGGGCCGAGGTGAGGGTGCTGGTGAACATGAGCCCGGGCCCAAGCGTTTTGGTTCGGGGCGCCTTCGAAGGTCGGCGGGGGTTCGAAGGGCCCTGCCCGTTCTCCCACCCTGAATGAATGGCGGCGCCCCTAGCGGCACGTGTGGGGCAGGGCGGCAGGGTGCATCCAGCGCTGGGGCTTGGGGGTTCCCAATCCCCGGCGTTGCGGCGCCAGGCCCCTTAGGAAGCGACCCTCGGGGCCGTCCTAGGGTTAGGGTTAGCGCCCAGGAGGCCGGCAGGCCCGATCCGCCGGCTGTGCGAGGAGTGGAGATGCAGGCCGAGTTGAGGGCGATGGCGAGCGGGAGCTGGGCCCCAGCGTTTTGGCGTCCTGGGCCTTTGAATGTTGCCATGGCTCGGAGGGCCCTGCCCTTTCTCCTGCCCTGAAGAACCAGCAAGGCCCCTAGCGGCTCCGTTGGCAGTGGGGCGGCAGGGTGAATCCCAGGCTGCGGCTCGGGGATCCCCAATCCCCGGCGTTGTGGTGCCAGGCCCCTTGGGAGGGGCTCCTCGTGGGCCGACCCAGGGTTAGAGTTAGCCCCCATAAGGCCGGCAGGCCAGATCCTCTGGCTGGGCGGTGAGAGGTGGGCGGGCCGAGGTAAAGGCGCTGGGGTGCGGGATTGTGGGCCCCTGCATTTTGGGGTGGGAGGCTTCAAATGTCGCCGGTTTCTCCAGGGCCCTGTCAGTTCTCCCGCCCTGAATGACCGGCGGCGCCCCTCGCGGCCCGGGTGGCAGCGTTGTGGGAGGGTGAGTCTGGCTTTGGGGCTTGGGGTTCCAGATCCCTGGCGTAGTGGCACCAAAACCCTTGGGAGGGGCCCCTGGGGGGCCGACCTAGGGTTAGGGTTAGCCCCCAGGAGACCGTCAGGCCCAACCACACACTGTGCGGCGAGCTGAGGTGCGGCCCGAGGTGAAGGCGCTGGGGAGCGGGAGCGTGGGCACCAGCGTTTTGGCACGGGGAGCCTTTGAAGGTCACCGGGGACTCAGAAGGCCCTGCCCTTCTCTCGCCCTCTATGACCCGCGGCGCCCCTAGCGGCCCAGGTGGGGACAGTGCGGCAGGGTGAGTCCGGCTCTGGGGCTCTGAGTTACCAATCCCCAGCATTGCAGAGCCAGGCCGCTTGGGATGTCCCCTCAGGGCCGACCTAGGGTTTTGGTTAGCTGCCAGGAGCCCGGCAGGCCCTATCCACCGGCTCTGAAGCAAGCGGTGGGGTGGGCCTAGGTGAGGGCGCTGGCGAGCAGGATCCTGGGAGCCAACGTTTTTGCGCGGGGAGCCTTCAAAGGTCAGCGTGGGCTCGGAGGGCCCTGCCCGATCTCTTGCCCTGATTGACCGGCGGGGCCTCTAGCGGCTCGGGTGGCTGAAGGGCAGCAGGGTGAGTGCGGCACATGAGCTCGGGGTCCCCATCCCCAGCGTTGCGACGCCAGGCCCCTTGGGAAGTGCCCCTCGGTGGCCGACCTATGGTTAGGGTTAGCCTCCAGGAGCCCCGCAGGCCCGATACACCACCTGTGCGTCGAGCGGAGAGTTGGGCCGAGGTGAGGGTGCTGGTGAACATGAGCCTGGGCCCAAGCGTTTTGGTTCGGTGCGCCTTCCAAGGTCGGCAGGGGTTCGGAGGGCCCTGCCAGTTCTCCCACCCTGAATGAATGGCGGCGCCCCTAGCGGCCTGTGTGGGTTGGGGTGGCAGCGTGCATCCGGCGCTGGGGCTTGGGGGCCCCCAATCCCTGGCGTTGCAGCGCCAGGCCCCTTAGGAAGGGACCTTCAGGGGCTGTCCTAGGGTTAGGGTGAGCTCCCAGGAGGCCGGCAGGCCCGAGTCGCTGGCTCTGCGAAGAGCGGAGGTGCGGGCCGAGTTGAGGGTGATGCAGAGCGGGAGCGTGGTCCCCAGCGTTTTGGCGCCCTGGGCCTTCGACTGTTGCCATGGCTCAAAGGGCCCTGCCCGTTCTCCTGCCCTGAAGAACCTACGGTGCCCTTAGCAGCTCCCTTGGCGGTGGAGTGGCAGGGTGAGTCCATGCTGCGGCTCGTGGATCCCCAATCCCCAGCGTTGTGGGGCCAGGCCTCTTGGGAGGGGCTCCTCGTGGGCGGACCTAGGTTTAGAGTTAGCACCCAGGAGGCCAGCAGGCCCAATCCTCTGGCTGGGCGGCGAGAGGTGGGCGGCCCGAGGTAAAGGCGCTGGCGATCGGGAGCGTGGGCCCCTGCATTTTGGCGCAGGAGGCTTCAAATATCGCCGGTTTCTCCAGGGCCCTGTCCCTTCTCCCGCCCTGAATGACGGGCGGCGCCACTAGCGTCCCGGGTGGCGACGTGGCGGCAGGGTGAGTCTGGCTCTGGGTCTTGGGGTCCCTGATCCCCAGTGTAGCGGCACCAGGACCCTTGGGAGGGGCCCCTGGGTGGCTGACCTAGGGTTAGGGTTAGCCCCCAGGAGGCCGGCAGGTGGGATCCGGCCACTGTCCGGGGAGCGGAGGGCGGGGCCGAGGTGAGGGCGTTGGGGAGCGGGAGCGTGGGCACCAGCGTTTTGGCACGGGGAGCCTTGGAAGGCCACCGGGGGCTCGGAAGGCCCTGCCCCTTCTCTCGCCCTGAATGACCCGCAGTGCTCCTAGCGGCCTGGGTGGCGGCGTTGCGGTAGGGTGAGTGTGGCTCTGGGGCTTGAGGTTCCCGATCCCCGGCGAAGCGGCACCAGGACCCTTGGGAGGGGCCCCTGGGTGGCCGACCTAGGGTTAGGGTTAGCACCCGGGAGGCCGGCAGGCGGGATCCGCCCGCTGTGCGTGGAGCGGAGGGGCGGGCCGAGGTGAGGGCGCTGGCGAGCAAGAGCCTGGGCCCAAGCGTTTTGGCACCGGGGGCCTTCGAATGTCTCCGGGGACTCGGCGGGCCCTGCCCATTCTCCTCCCTGAATGACCGGCGGCGCCCCTAGCAGCCCAGGTGGCGGCGGGGCGGCATGTAAGTCCGGGCATAGGGCTCGGGGGCCCCAGTCCACCGCGTTGCGGCGCCAGGCCCCTTGGGAGGGGCCCCTCGGAGGCTGACCTAGGGTGAGGTTTAGCCCCTAGGATGCCGGCAGGCCCTATTCGCCAGCCGTGTGGAGACTGGAGTGGCGGACCGAGGTGAGGGCACTGGTGAGCGGGAGCGTGGGCCCGGGTGTTTTGGCGCGGGGGGCCTTTGAAGGTCGCCGTGTCTTGGAGGGCCCTGCCCGTGCTCCCGCCCTGAATGAACGGCACCACCCCAAGCCCCCGGGTGGCGGCTGGGTGGCAGGGTGAGTCCAGTGCTGAGGCTCGGGGGTCCCCAATCCCCAGCGTTGCGGCGCCAGATCCCTTGGGAGGGGCCCCTCGGGGGTCGATCTAGGGTTGCGGTTAGCCCCCAGGAGGCCGGTGGACCCGATCAGCGGCTGTGCGGCACGCGGAGGGTTGGGCCGAGGTGAGGGCGCTGGCGAGACTGAGCATGAGCCCAAGCGTTTTAGTGCGGGGGCCCTTCGAAGGTCAGTGGGGGCTCGGAGGGACCTGCCCGTTCTCCCGCTCTGAATGACCGGCGGGGCCCCTAGAGGCTCCGGTGCCTGAAGGGCAGCAGGGTGAGACCGGCACTTGGGTTGGGGTCCCCATTCCCGGCCGGCGTTGTGGCGCCAGGCCACTTGGGAAGGGCCCCTCCGTGGCCGAACTACAGTTAGGGTTAGCCCCCAGGAGGCCAGCAGGCCCGATACACCGCCTGTGCGTCGAGCGGAGCGTTGGGCCGAGGTGAGGGTGCTGGTGAACATGAGCCCGGGCCCAAGCGTTTTGGTTCGGGGCGCCTTCGAAGGTCGGCGGGGGTTCGAAGGGCCCTGCCCGTTCTCCCACCCTGAATGAATGGCGGCGCCCCTAGCGGCACGTGTGGGGCAGGGCGGCAGGGTGCATCCAGCGCTGGGGCTTGGGGGTTCCCAATCCCCGGCGTTGCGGCGCCAGGCCCCTTAGGAAGCGACCCTCGGGGCCGTCCTAGGGTTAGGGTTAGCGCCCAGGAGGCCGGCAGGCCCGATCCGCCGGCTGTGCGAGGAGTGGAGATGCAGGCCGAGTTGAGGGCGATGGCGAGCGGGAGCTGGGCCCCAGCGTTTTGGCGTCCTGGGCCTTTGAATGTTGCCATGGCTCGGAGGGCCCTGCCCTTTCTCCTGCCCTGAAGAACCAGCAAGGCCCCTAGCGGCTCCGTTGGCAGTGGGGCGGCAGGGTGAATCCCAGGCTGCGGCTCGGGGATCCCCAATCCCCGGCGTTGTGGTGCCAGGCCCCTTGGGAGGGGCTCCTCGTGGGCCGACCCAGGGTTAGAGTTAGCCCCCATAAGGCCGGCAGGCCAGATCCTCTGGCTGGGCGGTGAGAGGTGGGCGGGCCGAGGTAAAGGCGCTGGGGTGCGGGATTGTGGGCCCCTGCATTTTGGGGTGGGAGGCTTCAAATGTCGCCGGTTTCTCCAGGGCCCTGTCAGTTCTCCCGCCCTGAATGACCGGCGGCGCCCCTCGCGGCCCGGGTGGCAGCGTTGTGGGAGGGTGAGTCTGGCTTTGGGGCTTGGGGTTCCAGATCCCTGGCGTAGTGGCACCAAAACCCTTGGGAGGGGCCCCTGGGGGGCCGACCTAGGGTTAGGGTTAGCCCCCAGGAGACCGTCAGGCCCAACCACACACTGTGCGGCGAGCTGAGGTGCGGCCCGAGGTGAAGGCGCTGGGGAGCGGGAGCGTGGGCACCAGCGTTTTGGCACGGGGAGCCTTTGAAGGTCACCGGGGACTCAGAAGGCCCTGCCCTTCTCTCGCCCTCTATGACCCGCGGCGCCCCTAGCGGCCCAGGTGGGGACAGTGCGGCAGGGTGAGTCCGGCTCTGGGGCTCTGAGTTACCAATCCCCAGCATTGCAGAGCCAGGCCGCTTGGGATGTCCCCTCAGGGCCGACCTAGGGTTTTGGTTAGCTGCCAGGAGCCCGGCAGGCCCTATCCACCGGCTCTGAAGCAAGCGGTGGGGTGGGCCTAGGTGAGGGCGCTGGCGAGCAGGATCCTGGGAGCCAACGTTTTTGCGCGGGGAGCCTTCAAAGGTCAGCGTGGGCTCGGAGGGCCCTGCCCGATCTCTTGCCCTGATTGACCGGCGGGGCCTCTAGCGGCTCGGGTGGCTGAAGGGCAGCAGGGTGAGTGCGGCACATGAGCTCGGGGTCCCCATCCCCAGCGTTGCGACGCCAGGCCCCTTGGGAAGTGCCCCTCGGTGGCCGACCTATGGTTAGGGTTAGCCTCCAGGAGCCCCGCAGGCCCGATACACCACCTGTGCGTCGAGCGGAGAGTTGGGCCGAGGTGAGGGTGCTGGTGAACATGAGCCTGGGCCCAAGCGTTTTGGTTCGGTGCGCCTTCCAAGGTCGGCAGGGGTTCGGAGGGCCCTGCCAGTTCTCCCACCCTGAATGAATGGCGGCGCCCCTAGCGGCCTGTGTGGGTTGGGGTGGCAGCGTGCATCCGGCGCTGGGGCTTGGGGGCCCCCAATCCCTGGCGTTGCGGCGCCAGGCCCCTTAGGAAGGGACCTTCAGGGGCTGTCCTAGGGTTAGGGTGAGCTCCCAGGAGGCCGGCAGGCCCGAGTCGCTGGCTCTGCGAAGAGCGGAGGTGCGGGCCGAGTTGAGGGTGATGCAGAGCGGGAGCGTGGTCCCCAGCGTTTTGGCGCCCTGGGCCTTCGACTGTTGCCATGGCTCAAAGGGCCCTGCCCGTTCTCCTGCCCTGAAGAACCTACGGTGCCCTTAGCAGCTCCCTTGGCGGTGGAGTGGCAGGGTGAGTCCATGCTGCGGCTCGTGGATCCCCAATCCCCAGCGTTGTGGGGCCAGGCCTCTTGGGAGGGGCTCCTCGTGGGCGGACCTAGGTTTAGAGTTAGCACCCAGGAGGCCAGCAGGCCCAATCCTCTGGCTGGGCGGCGAGAGGTGGGCGGCCCGAGGTAAAGGCGCTGGCGATCGGGAGCGTGGGCCCCTGCATTTTGGCGCAGGAGGCTTCAAATATCGCCGGTTTCTCCAGGGCCCTGTCCCTTCTCCCGCCCTGAATGACGGGCGGCGCCACTAGCGTCCCGGGTGGCGACGTGGCGGCAGGGTGAGTCTGGCTCTGGGTCTTGGGGTCCCTGATCCCCAGTGTAGCGGCACCAGGACCCTTGGGAGGGGCCCCTGGGTGGCTGACCTAGGGTTAGGGTTAGCCCCCAGGAGGCCGGCAGGTGGGATCTGGCCACTGTCAGGGGAGCGGAGGGCGGGGCCGAGGTGAGGGCGTTGGGGAGCGGGAGCGTGGGCACCAGCGTTTTGGCACGGGGAGCCTTGGAAGGCCACCGGGGGCTCGGAAGGCCCTGCCCCTTCTCTCGCCCTGAATGACCCGCAGTGCTCCTAGCGGCCTGGGTGGCGGCGTTGCGGTAGGGTGAGTGTGGCTCTGGGGCTTGAGGTTCCCGATCCCCGGCGAAGCGGCACCAGGACCCTTGGGAGGGGCCCCTGGGTGGCCGACCTAGGGTTAGGGTTAGCACCCGGGAGGCCGGCAGGCGGGATCCGCCCGCTGTGCGTGGAGCGGAGGGGCGGGCCGAGGTGAGGGCGCTGGCGAGCAAGAGCCTGGGCCCAAGCGTTTTGGCACCGGGGGCCTTCGAATGTCTCCGGGGACTCGGCGGGCCCTGCCCATTCTCCTCCCTGAATGACCGGCGGCGCCCCTAGCAGCCCAGGTGGCGGCGGGGCGGCATGTAAGTCCGGGCATAGGGCTCGGGGGCCCCAGTCCACCGCGTTGCGGCGCCAGGCCCCTTGGGAGGGGCTCCTCGGAGGCTGACCTAGGGTGAGGTTTAGCCCCTAGGATGCCGGCAGGCCCTATTCGCCAGCCGTGTGGAGACTGGAGTGGCGGACCGAGGTGAGGGCACTGGTGAGCGGGAGCGTGGGCCCGGGTGTTTTGGCGCGGGGGGCCTTTGAAGGTCGCCGTGTCTTGGAGGGCCCTGCCCGTGCTCCCGCCCTGAATGAACGGCACCACCCCAAGCCCCCGGGTGGCGGCTGGGTGGCAGGGTGAGTCCAGTGCTGAGGCTCGGGGGTCCCCAATCCCCAGCGTTGCGGCGCCAGATCCCTTGGGAGGGGCCCCTCGGGGGTCGATCTAGGGTTGCGGTTAGCCCCCAGGAGGCCGGTGGACCCGATCAGCGGCTGTGCGGCACGCGGAGGGTTGGGCCGAGGTGAGGGCGCTGGCGAGACTGAGCATGAGCCCAAGCGTTTTAGTGCGGGGGCCCTTCGAAGGTCAGTGGGGGCTCGGAGGGACCTGCCCGTTCTCCCGCTCTGAATGACCGGCGGGGCCCCTAGAGGCTCCGGTGCCTGAAGGGCAGCAGGGTGAGACCGGCACTTGGGTTGGGGTCCCCATTCCCGGCCGGCGTTGTGGCGCCAGGCCACTTGGGAAGGGCCCCTCCGTGGCCGAACTACAGTTAGGGTTAGCCCCCAGGAGGCCAGCAGGCCCGATACACCGCCTGTGCGTCGAGCGGAGCGTTGGGCCGAGGTGAGGGTGCTGGTGAACATGAGCCCGGGCCCAAGCGTTTTGGTTCGGGGCGCCTTCGAAGGTCGGCGGGGGTTCGAAGGGCCCTGCCCGTTCTCCCACCCTGAATGAATGGCGGCGCCCCTAGCGGCACGTGTGGGGCAGGGCGGCAGGGTGCATCCAGCGCTGGGGCTTGGGGGTTCCCAATCCCCGGCGTTGCGGCGCCAGGCCCCTTAGGAAGCGACCCTCGGGGCCGTCCTAGGGTTAGGGTTAGCGCCCAGGAGGCCGGCAGGCCCGATCCGCCGGCTGTGCGAGGAGTGGAGATGCAGGCCGAGTTGAGGGCGATGGCGAGCGGGAGCTGGGCCCCAGCGTTTTGGCGTCCTGGGCCTTTGAATGTTGCCATGGCTCGGAGGGCCCTGCCCTTTCTCCTGCCCTGAAGAACCAGCAAGGCCCCTAGCGGCTCCGTTGGCAGTGGGGCGGCAGGGTGAATCCCAGGCTGCGGCTCGGGGATCCCCAATCCCCGGCGTTGTGGTGCCAGGCCCCTTGGGAGGGGCTCCTCGTGGGCCGACCCAGGGTTAGAGTTAGCCCCCATAAGGCCGGCAGGCCAGATCCTCTGGCTGGGCGGTGAGAGGTGGGCGGGCCGAGGTAAAGGCGCTGGGGTGCGGGATTGTGGGCCCCTGCATTTTGGGGTGGGAGGCTTCAAATGTCGCCGGTTTCTCCAGGGCCCTGTCAGTTCTCCCGCCCTGAATGACCGGCGGCGCCCCTCGCGGCCCGGGTGGCAGCGTTGTGGGAGGGTGAGTCTGGCTTTGGGGCTTGGGGTTCCAGATCCCTGGCGTAGTGGCACCAAAACCCTTGGGAGGGGCCCCTGGGGGGCCGACCTAGGGTTAGGGTTAGCCCCCAGGAGACCGTCAGGCCCAACCACACACTGTGCGGCGAGCTGAGGTGCGGCCCGAGGTGAAGGCGCTGGGGAGCGGGAGCGTGGGCACCAGCGTTTTGGCACGGGGAGCCTTTGAAGGTCACCGGGGACTCAGAAGGCCCTGCCCTTCTCTCGCCCTCTATGACCCGCGGCGCCCCTAGCGGCCCAGGTGGGGACAGTGCGGCAGGGTGAGTCCGGCTCTGGGGCTCTGAGTTACCAATCCCCAGCATTGCAGAGCCAGGCCGCTTGGGATGTCCCCTCAGGGCCGACCTAGGGTTTTGGTTAGCTGCCAGGAGCCCGGCAGGCCCTATCCACCGGCTCTGAAGCAAGCGGTGGGGTGGGCCTAGGTGAGGGCGCTGGCGAGCAGGATCCTGGGAGCCAACGTTTTTGCGCGGGGAGCCTTCAAAGGTCAGCGTGGGCTCGGAGGGCCCTGCCCGATCTCTTGCCCTGATTGACCGGCGGGGCCTCTAGCGGCTCGGGTGGCTGAAGGGCAGCAGGGTGAGTGCGGCACATGAGCTCGGGGTCCCCATCCCCAGCGTTGCGACGCCAGGCCCCTTGGGAAGTGCCCCTCGGTGGCCGACCTATGGTTAGGGTTAGCCTCCAGGAGCCCCGCAGGCCCGATACACCACCTGTGCGTCGAGCGGAGAGTTGGGCCGAGGTGAGGGTGCTGGTGAACATGAGCCTGGGCCCAAGCGTTTTGGTTCGGTGCGCCTTCCAAGGTCGGCAGGGGTTCGGAGGGCCCTGCCAGTTCTCCCACCCTGAATGAATGGCGGCGCCCCTAGCGGCCTGTGTGGGTTGGGGTGGCAGCGTGCATCCGGCGCTGGGGCTTGGGGGCCCCCAATCCCTGGCGTTGCGGCGCCAGGCCCCTTAGGAAGGGACCTTCAGGGGCTGTCCTAGGGTTAGGGTGAGCTCCCAGGAGGCCGGCAGGCCCGAGTCGCTGGCTCTGCGAAGAGCGGAGGTGCGGGCCGAGTTGAGGGTGATGCAGAGCGGGAGCGTGGTCCCCAGCGTTTTGGCGCCCTGGGCCTTCGACTGTTGCCATGGCTCAAAGGGCCCTGCCCGTTCTCCTGCCCTGAAGAACCTACGGTGCCCTTAGCAGCTCCCTTGGCGGTGGAGTGGCAGGGTGAGTCCATGCTGCGGCTCGTGGATCCCCAATCCCCAGCGTTGTGGGGCCAGGCCTCTTGGGAGGGGCTCCTCGTGGGCGGACCTAGGTTTAGAGTTAGCACCCAGGAGGCCAGCAGGCCCAATCCTCTGGCTGGGCGGCGAGAGGTGGGCGGCCCGAGGTAAAGGCGCTGGCGATCGGGAGCGTGGGCCCCTGCATTTTGGCGCAGGAGGCTTCAAATATCGCCGGTTTCTCCAGGGCCCTGTCCCTTCTCCCGCCCTGAATGACGGGCGGCGCCACTAGCGTCCCGGGTGGCGACGTGGCGGCAGGGTGAGTCTGGCTCTGGGTCTTGGGGTCCCTGATCCCCAGTGTAGCGGCACCAGGACCCTTGGGAGGGGCCCCTGGGTGGCTGACCTAGGGTTAGGGTTAGCCCCCAGGAGGCCGGCAGGTGGGATCCGGCCACTGTCCGGGGAGCGGAGGGCGGGGCCGAGGTGAGGGCGTTGGGGAGCGGGAGCGTGGGCACCAGCGTTTTGGCACGGGGAGCCTTGGAAGGCCACCGGGGGCTCGGAAGGCCCTGCCCCTTCTCTCGCCCTGAATGACCCGCAGTGCTCCTAGCGGCCTGGGTGGCGGCGTTGCGGTAGGGTGAGTGTGGCTCTGGGGCTTGAGGTTCCCGATCCCCGGCGAAGCGGCACCAGGACCCTTGGGAGGGGCCCCTGGGTGGCCGACCTAGGGTTAGGGTTAGCACCCGGGAGGCCGGCAGGCGGGATCCGCCCGCTGTGCGTGGAGCGGAGGGGCGGGCCGAGGTGAGGGCGCTGGCGAGCAAGAGCCTGGGCCCAAGCGTTTTGGCACCGGGGGCCTTCGAATGTCTCCGGGGACTCGGCGGGCCCTGCCCATTCTCCTCCCTGAATGACCGGCGGCGCCCCTAGCAGCCCAGGTGGCGGCGGGGCGGCATGTAAGTCCGGGCATAGGGCTCGGGGGCCCCAGTCCACCGCGTTGCGGCGCCAGGCCCCTTGGGAGGGGCTCCTCGGAGGCTGACCTAGGGTGAGGTTTAGCCCCTAGGATGCCGGCAGGCCCTATTCGCCAGCCGTGTGGAGACTGGAGTGGCGGACCGAGGTGAGGGCACTGGTGAGCGGGAGCGTGGGCCCGGGTGTTTTGGCGCGGGGGGCCTTTGAAGGTCGCCGTGTCTTGGAGGGCCCTGCCCGTGCTCCCGCCCTGAATGAACGGCACCACCCCAAGCCCCCGGGTGGCGGCTGGGTGGCAGGGTGAGTCCAGTGCTGAGGCTCGGGGGTCCCCAATCCCCAGCGTTGCGGCGCCAGATCCCTTGGGAGGGGCCCCTCGGGGGTCGATCTAGGGTTGCGGTTAGCCCCCAGGAGGCCGGTGGACCCGATCAGCGGCTGTGCGGCACGCGGAGGGTTGGGCCGAGGTGAGGGCGCTGGCGAGACTGAGCATGAGCCCAAGCGTTTTAGTGCGGGGGCCCTTCGAAGGTCAGTGGGGGCTCGGAGGGACCTGCCCGTTCTCCCGCTCTGAATGACCGGCGGGGCCCCTAGAGGCTCCGGTGCCTGAAGGGCAGCAGGGTGAGACCGGCACTTGGGTTGGGGTCCCCATTCCCGGCCGGCGTTGTGGCGCCAGGCCACTTGGGAAGGGCCCCTCCGTGGCCGAACTACAGTTAGGGTTAGCCCCCAGGAGGCCAGCAGGCCCGATACACCGCCTGTGCGTCGAGCGGAGCGTTGGGCCGAGGTGAGGGTGCTGGTGAACATGAGCCCGGGCCCAAGCGTTTTGGTTCGGGGCGCCTTCGAAGGTCGGCGGGGGTTCGAAGGGCCCTGCCCGTTCTCCCACCCTGAATGAATGGCGGCGCCCCTAGCGGCACGTGTGGGGCAGGGCGGCAGGGTGCATCCAGCGCTGGGGCTTGGGGGTTCCCAATCCCCGGCGTTGCGGCGCCAGGCCCCTTAGGAAGCGACCCTCGGGGCCGTCCTAGGGTTAGGGTTAGCGCCCAGGAGGCCGGCAGGCCCGATCCGCCGGCTGTGCGAGGAGTGGAGATGCAGGCCGAGTTGAGGGCGATGGCGAGCGGGAGCTGGGCCCCAGCGTTTTGGCGTCCTGGGCCTTTGAATGTTGCCATGGCTCGGAGGGCCCTGCCCTTTCTCCTGCCCTGAAGAACCAGCAAGGCCCCTAGCGGCTCCGTTGGCAGTGGGGCGGCAGGGTGAATCCCAGGCTGCGGCTCGGGGATCCCCAATCCCCGGCGTTGTGGTGCCAGGCCCCTTGGGAGGGGCTCCTCGTGGGCCGACCCAGGGTTAGAGTTAGCCCCCATAAGGCCGGCAGGCCAGATCCTCTGGCTGGGCGGTGAGAGGTGGGCGGGCCGAGGTAAAGGCGCTGGGGTGCGGGATTGTGGGCCCCTGCATTTTGGGGTGGGAGGCTTCAAATGTCGCCGGTTTCTCCAGGGCCCTGTCAGTTCTCCCGCCCTGAATGACCGGCGGCGCCCCTCGCGGCCCGGGTGGCAGCGTTGTGGGAGGGTGAGTCTGGCTTTGGGGCTTGGGGTTCCAGATCCCTGGCGTAGTGGCACCAAAACCCTTGGGAGGGGCCCCTGGGGGGCCGACCTAGGGTTAGGGTTAGCCCCCAGGAGACCGTCAGGCCCAACCACACACTGTGCGGCGAGCTGAGGTGCGGCCCGAGGTGAAGGCGCTGGGGAGCGGGAGCGTGGGCACCCGGGTTTTGGCACGGAGAGCCTTCGAAGGTCGCCAGTGGCTCGGAGGACCCTGTCCATTCTTGTGCCCTGAATGACCAGCGGCGCCCCTAGTGGCTGGAGTGGCAGCAGGGAGGCAGGGTGAGTCTGGCGATGGGGCCTATGGTCCTAGTCTCAGGCTTGGTGGCGCCAGGCCCCTTGGGAGGGGCCCCTCTGGGTCCTGCCTAGCTTTAGGGTTACCCCCAGGAGTCCGGCGGCCTGATCCGCTGGCTGTGCATGGAGCGGAAGGGCAGGCTGACGTGAATGCGCTGGGGAGCGGGAGTGAGGGCCCAAGCGTTTTGGCACGGGGAGCCTTCGAAGGTCACTGGAGGCTCAGAGGGCCCTGCCTATTCTCTCGCCCTGTGAGGACGTTGCCCCTAGTGGGCCGGGTCATGGCGGGGCGGCAGGGTGAGTCTGGAGCTAGGGCTCGTGGGTCCCCAATCCCCAGCGTGGCATCGCCAGGCACTTGGGAGTGGTACCTTGGGGGCCTACCTAGGGTTAGGGTTAGCCCAAAGGAGGCCGGCAGCCCCATTCTGTCGGCTGTGCGGCGAGAGGAGTGGTGGGCAGAGGTGAGGGCGCTGGCGAGCGGGAGCGTGGGCCCAAGCGTTTTGGCGCGGGGGGCCTTCGAAAGTCACCGGGGGCTCAGAGATCCATGCCCCTTCTCCCGCCCTGAATGAGTGGCGGCGCCCCTAGAAGCCCGGGTGGCGGCGGGGCGGCTGGGTGAGTCTGGTGCTCATGCTCGTGTGTCCCCAATCCCCGGCGTGGCGGAGCCAGGACCCTTGGAAAGGGCCCCTCGGGGGCCGACCTAGGTTTAGGGTTAGCCCCCAGGAGCCCAGCAGGCCCTATCCGCCAGCTGTGTGTTCCAGCGGAGGGGCGGGCTGAGGTGAGGGCAATGGTGAGCGGGAGCGTGGGCCCAAGCGTTTTGGCGCAGGGGGCCTTCGAAGGTCACGGGGGGCTTGGAGGGCCCTGCCCCTTCTCCTGCCCCGAAGGACTGGCGGTGCCCCTAGCAGCCCGGGTGGCGACCGGGTGGCAGTGAAAGTCCAGCACTAGGGCTCGATTGTCCCCAATCCCCGGCGTGATGGCGCAAGTCCCCTTGGGAGGGGCTCCTCAGGGGCTGAACTAGGGTTAGGGTTAACCCCCAGGAGACTGGCAGGCCCGATCTGACGGCTGTGTGGCGAGCGGAGGGTGGGTCCCAGGTGAGGGCAATGGTGAGCGGGAGCGTGGGCCCTAGCGTTTTGGCGTGGGTTGCCTTCGAAGGTCGCAGGGGGCACGGAGGGCCCTGCAAGTTCTCCCACTCTGAATGAGGATGGCGACCCTAGTGGGCCGGGTCTCGGCAGGGCAGCAGGGTGAGTCCGGCGCTGGTGCTCGGGGGTCCCCAATCCCCGGCGTGTTGGTGCCAGACCCCTTTGGAGGGGCCCCTCGACAGCCAACCTAGGGTTAGGGTTAGACCCCAGTAGGCTGCCAGGTCCGATCCGCTGGTTGTGCGGCTTGCGGAGGGGCTGGCCGAGGTGAGGGCACTGGTGAGCAGAAGCGTGGGCCGAAGCATTTTGGCACGGGGGGCCTTCAAATGTCACCGGTGGCTCGGAGGGCCCTGCCCATTCTCCCGCCCTGAATGACCGGCGGTGCCCCTAGTGACCCGGGTGGCAGTGGGGGGCATGGTGAGTCCGGTGCTGGGGCTCAGGAGTCCCCTTTCCCCATCGTTGCGGCACCAGGCCCCTTGGGAGGGGCCACTAGGGGGCCGACATAGGTTTAGGGTTAGCCCCCAGAAGGCCCACAGACCCGATCCGCCAGCTGTGCGGCGAGTGGAGGGGAGGGCCGAGGTAAGGGCGCTGGCCAGCGGGAGCGTGGGGCCAAGCGTTTTGGTGCGGGGGGCCTTCGAAGGTCGCAGGTTGCTCAGAGGGCCCTGCCTGTTCTCCCTCCCTGAATGAACGGCGGCGCCCCTAGCGGCCCAGGTGGCGGTAGGGCGGGAGGGTGAGTCAGGCGCTTGGGCTCCGGAGTCCCCAATCCCTGGTGTTGCGGCAATAGGAACCTGGGATGGGCCCCTCGGGGGCCCACCAATGGTTAGGGTAACACCCAGGAGGCCTGCAGTCCAGATCCACTGGCTCTACAGCGAGCGGAGGGGTGGACCGAGGTGAGGGCGCAGGCGAGCGGGAGCATGGGCCCAAGCGTTTTGGCACAGGGGGGCCTTCGAATGTCATCAGGGGCTCGGAGGAATCTGCCCGTTCTCCCTCCCTGAATGACCGACGGTGCTCCTAGCGGCCTGGGTGGCGGGGGGGGCGACACGGTGAGTCCGGCGCTGGGGCTCGGGGGTCCCCAATCCCAGGCATTGCGGTGCCAGGCCCCTTCGGAGGGGCACCTCAGGGGACAACCTAGGGTTCTGCGTAGCCCCCAGGAGGAGTGCAGGCCTCATCCGCCGGCTCTGTGGCGAGCGGAGGGGGGGGCCGAGGTGAGGGCGCTGAGGAGCAGGAGCGTGGGCTCAAGCATTTTGGATGGGGGGGCCTTCGAAGTTCGCCACGGGCTCAGAGGGCCCTGCCCGTTCTACCGCCCTGAATGACCAGCGGCACCCCTAGCGGCCCGGGTGGTGATGGGGCGGCAGGGAGACTCTGGCGCTGGGGATTGGGGCTCCCTAATACCCGGCGTTGCAGCCTCAGGCCCCTTGGGACGGGCACCTCGGTGGCAGACCTAGGGTTAGGGTTAGCCCCCAGGAGGCTGGCAGGCTCGTTCCGCCCATGTGCGGTGAATGGAGGTGTGGGTTGAGGTGAGGTAGCTGGCGAGTGGGGGCGTGGGCCAGAGCATTTACGCTTTGGCTTGGGGTGCCTTCGAAGGTCACAGGAGGCTTGCAGGGTCCTGCCCGTTCTGTCGCCCTGAAGGACTGGTGACGCCCCTAGTGCCCCATGTGGCGGCAGGGCGGCACGGTGCGTCCGGCGGTGGGACTTGGGGGACCCCAATCCCTGGCATGCAGCGCCAGGCCACTTGGGAGGGGCCCTTCGGGGGCGACATGGCATAGGGTTAGCCCCCAGGAAGCGCGCAGGCCCGATCCGCCAGCTCTGCCACGAGAGGACGGGTGGGCCGAGGTTAGGGCGCTGGGAAGCAGGAGCGAGGGAGCCAGAGTTTTTGCACGGGGGGGCCTTTGAAGGTCACAGGGGGATCGGAGGGCCTTGCCCGTTCTCCCTTCTTGAATGAGTGGCAACGCCCGTAGCACCCTGGGTGCTTGCGGGGTGGCAGAGTCCAGCACTGGGGCTCGGGGGTCCCAAATCCCTGGCATTGTGGTGCCAGGCTCCTTGGGAGGGGCCCCTCGGGGGCCGACCTCGGGTTAGGGTTCTTCCCCAGGAGGCTGGCAAGCCCGGCGCTAAGTGGCTCTGGCAATGTAACAAAAATGCCATACGCTTATCTGAAAGAAATAACAGTGTACAGGAACCCTCTTAGCCCTAACATCATCCTTTCTGAATATGGAAGCCAGCCCCAAATTGCTCGTGGAAGTCTGACGAAAGGGCTAAGCACTTTTCTCTGAGTCACCACACTGTACAGGGAAAGACCAATGTACATCATCTTTCACGAGTAGGAAGCATTAATGAAAAGGTTCTGGAATTTCGAGGACTCTGACCCATCCTTATTGGTAATAAACCACCGTGTACAGGAAAACACCTTCAACTCTCATCAGCCTCCTCAATCCTGATTCCGATTCAACTTTGGGTGTGTAGGACTAGGGAAATGTCCACATCTTATTGCTAGGAAAAACGATGTCAGGGTAATGCCCTTCAAGTCACCTCAGCCTTCCTGAAGACGGAAGCAGGAATCAAGGTGGTTATGTTACCATGAGGTAAGGAAGATGAGCATATAAGTGAGAAACAACAGTGGGCAGGACCTCTCTTCCAAGGAACAGAATCTTTGCTTAATGTTGAATCCCTATGGTAAGTGGTTGTGGGCATTTGTGAGGTCAAAATCTTAAGTGTTTTGTAAAACCTCTTGGTCATTCACAGATGAGACTAAGGTAGTTGGGGACTTCTGGGCAGTGATTTGTCCACTGTCGAAAATATGAAAAGATAAAAGAGACAGATGAGGTCTCCTCAGGCATTGTCCTTTATCCTCATCCTCCGTGAGGATGGCCATCTCTGGACAGCTCAATGGCAGGGTCTCATTCACAGTGGGGGCATCTGTTCCTCACAGACATCAGGCAGGGAAATGGATTTGGTTCTCTGTGCCAGCCCAGCCACAGCTGAGTGTCACAGCACCCTCTCGTGGGCTCATAAGAGTTCCGCTGACACCAGGCAGGTCATTGTATTTGATAAACCACTGTGAGAGTTTGCAATTGCCTTCATCTGCAACCTCCTAGAGGCAAATGCAGGTGTCTGGTACCATGTGAATTCATGTGAAGGCATTGTGAGAAAGTGTCCTTTTGCTTAAGAAAAACATGGCTGGGGCTCCTGGCTGGCTCAGCCAGTTAATCATGTGCCTTTGGCTCAGGTTATGATCCCAGGGTTCTGGGATCGAGCCGAGGCTCCCTGCTCAGGAAGAAAGAAGGTAGGGAAATAGCTTAGAACCCACAGAGAATGTGAATAAAGGGGAGTGAAATGGAACTTGGTCTGTGTTTTGCTTTAGGGATTGGAAGTTAGTTTTTTCTCAATTCTGATTGTTCTTGAGACAGAAAAGCTGTATTGGTTTTTTTTTTACCTTTAATTTTTTTCTAATAACAATTTTTTATTATGATATGTTAGTCACTATACAGTATTTCCTTAGTTTTTGATGTAGTGTTCCGTGATTCATTATTTGCATATAACACCCAGTGCTCCATGCAATATGTACCTTCCTTAATACCCATCACTGGCCCATCCCAATCCCCCACCCCTCTCCCCTCTGAAGCCCTCAGTTTGTTTCCCAGAGTCCATAGTCTCTCGTGGTTCATTCCCCCTTCTGTTTAGGGTCCATTGTCTAAAGGGACAGACAGTGGAAGTTCACCAAATATAAGATCGAAATTTCATTGTTCATTATAGATGCCGCTAAGTAGTTCCCAGACATTTCATTCTACTGTAGTAATTCATTATACCTGTGCAGGTGCACGTGGAAGATAAATGATGAATGTATACTGGTAATAAAACACGCCCCTCAGTAGTAGAATAATAGAGGATGCACATGTGTAAAATTATTCGACTACAGCTTCCATGCTTTCCCTTTGGTTCCTTATTACTATGAATTTGGACAATTTTTGTTCTCTAGGCTTAAACCTCATTGTCAGTATTCAGAGTTTTTCAATGCTGATCTTCTCCTGTATAAATTACCAAAAACCTAAAATATGTATAAACTTTAAAAAATGCTATATTGAAAATTATAGCAGGGAAGTTCCATTTTGTGAATATTGTGTCAATGGATCTCTATTTTGACATCAGTGTTCATTAGAAATGATGACATTTCATGTGAGTATAAATATCAATGTGAAAAAGAAAAGGTAGGAAGAACCTTGAATGTTTAAGTAATTGCTGAAATGACAGGTGTGTGTGTGTGTGTGTGTGTGTGTGTGTGTGTGTGTGTGTGTGTAATTGATTTTCAGTGAATGGTTCAGCTTCTTGTAGGGCCTCCGAGAGAGCCCAGGTGAACCTTTCAATTAGTTGGTATCTGTTCTCAGAACATGGGAATCTCTTAGTCCAAACAGGCAAGCTTTGAGGTCTTGAAGAGTTTCAGTCCTCAGCGATGGTGTTGCAGACCCTTGTGTGCAAACCCTAGGGTATGCTCAGAGCCCTCATTAGCAGGTACCAACTTGTGAGGATTTCAGACAGCATTTCCCAAAGAAGTACCTCTTGAGTCTCTGTCCTTGTCAGTTCCCTACACGTCCTTACACTAGTTATGTGATCAGTGTGTTTCAGGATAATCCCCACATGTGATTTTTGCTATTTCCTACTAGTCCTATCTGTTTCTCATCTTGTTCTTTTATGGTAGGGGTTGGGAAGCAACCTGTGTGGTGTAGGAGGGGGTGTGGAAGTTGTCTGCCTTCAGAGGACCCAATGATGCCTAGAAATTGTACTGTAGTTTGAGGTCAATTATCCATCCTCTGAGTGTCAGGAATTCCATCACTTTACTTTGATGCTAGTCTGTTCTTCAAGCTGTCCTCAGAAATAAGGACGTCATCCATCTAGGGAATACTGGTTTGTGTGTATGTTTTCATTTTAGGAAAGGCCTTGCTGTTCCTGAAAATAATACTGTAGAGCACCCTTTCCTGTTCTTATTGGCCATCAGTCAATCTTTTGTGAAGTATTCGTTTGTACATAGACTTTTTATGGTTGATGAGCAGGAATTCTTTATTGACAAGTCTTTGTCAGTGTGTATATTGCAAATCTTTACTTCCCAGACTGTGGTTCACTTTTTCATTTTCTTATGGTCATAAGATAAGGAGAAATGTCACATTTTTATGAAGTCCCACTGAATTCTTTTAAATGGTTAGTGCACCCTATATCCTACCCCAAGATTGACAGGTTCTGCATTTTCTTTCAGAAACTGTCCAATGGGAAGCTACAATCCATCTCAAATTTATAAATTGCATTTTAATTCTAATAGGGTATTTATAGACAGTTTTGGATTTTCTATGTACACAATCGTATTATCTGTGAATAGTCACAATTATCCCCTCAATTCTTATACTTTTTGTTTCTCTTGCCATAAAACACTTGTAGATTCTCTGATGCCACGTTGAATAGTGCAGCATTGTTTGAAGATTTAATATACCTTTCTCAATATCTAACAGAAAAAGCAGACAAAACATTGGTAACAAATGTGACCTAATTCACATATAGGGAACATTCCATAATAAGTGCAGAATACATTATTTTCAAGTGGTCATAGACTCTTTACCCAAATAGATGATAGGTGGGGCCACGAATCAAGTCTACAAATGTTAAACCCTGAAATTAACTAGATTCTATTCTTAGACCACAGGGGAATTGAGCCACAGTCATAGCGAAAAGAAAACCAGGAAGTCCTTCAATGTTTAAAATTAAATGGAAGTTTGCTACATATCCTAAAGGTCAGAGAGGGAATCTCAATGGAAATTCTGAACCTTTTCTACATGAGGGCTCACACACAATGGCACTTTCTTTGTGAAGAGCATTATAATAACCTAGACAGGAGTTGAGCCTTAAGTCAGAGTTCTGCCTACCCCAGCCACACCTGGCAGCCTTGGCCTGTGGTACCCCTCAGCTGTCCTTTCTGGCGGCCCTGAGCTAAGGGGGTCAACATGGCCATATGTAAATGGGAAGCTCCCCACTCATAGTGATGATGGTGCCCCCTCCCCAGCTGCCCATTCTGGTGGCTCTGAGCTAAGGGGGTCAACATGGCCGTATGGAAATTAGAAGCTCCCCACTCTTAGTGATGACGTTGCTATCGTATCATCCTCACCAGTCCAACAATATGATTTCTGAGTGAAATATGACACAAGAGCGATTTCTTGGCCTTCCTTCAGGTTTGAAAATCATCTGGTGAGTCATCTATTAGAAATATGGATTCAACATGTGTTCTTTCTTCTGCAAAAGAAATAGACCCAATAGCAATTAGGGCTTCCTGAGCACCTGTTCTTGAGAGACATCATACTGGCTCTTTGTAGCATTCTGCCTCTTAAACTTCTCAACTAGGGTGTAGATATTTGTAGGCACATTTTCAGACGGTTAGAAAGGGACTCAGATGATATGAGTCTCAGAGGATTTTAGTGTCAGAAACCTAAATGGGATCCCCAAATTGACTCCAAATCGCTTGTTGTTCCATACAGGGTACTATTTCCCTCTTATCTCTGGTCTTCTCGATCTGGAAACCTATCAAGTATCAGGATTTTCTTGTCGTGTGGACAACTGGAATGAATTCAGCGGGCCTTTTCACGTCTGCCCATGGTGATCATTAAGATCATTATCTCAGTAGAGGACCTCTGGGTAAGATACTCAAAGATCCTAAGGAATACAGACAGTATAATATTTTCCTGGTATTAAAGTTACTGAAACCAACTATCTTTTTTAGTAGATTCAGGCTCTGGTATGTTCAGAGGGTACTGTAAAACAAGTCTGAAATAGTATTTAAAAACACTCAGCTCAGCCTCTTCTACAAAGTGAGCCAATGCTTATAAACATGGCTAAAATATTCCCTTACCTACGATGACTTCCCAGCCATCCTAGTGTTTATATGGTATGACTGTGACTTGCATTAGTCAACATTTGCAGAGAAAGAACTTAGTGCATCCAGGGGTCACTTCATGTTGAAATTAGTTTGTGACAATGAGCTACTGTGTTTTATTCTGCAGTCCAAGGGAATGGTGCCAGACATCTCTAAGGTGTCTAGCAGTTCCACAATTCTGATTTTAAGTGGTCTGTGTGCTTCAGAGATTTGGTCAGGAGAAGGGCAGGAGTTCAGAGACTGTGAACACTTCTGTTACATGTGCTGACCATGGAGCACGCAGGATTCCGTGGGCATCATTTTGATTTCTTGGTACTCTTGTGAAAGGTGCTTTTGTCTCAAATTCCTCTATTTAGGAGTAATTATAATGATAAAAGGAATTTTTATTGTATATCATCTGTGGGCCCTGATCCTGAGCTCCCAGGGAAGCTATCCTTTAACAATTACCCAGCTCAAAATGACTGGGCAAAACCTCAAAGCATGGGCCTTGTTTCTGCCCCAAGCACATGTTGTACATCTGCTTCGAGAAGAAAACAATAACCAAAAAATGCCAACATAAATATAAGAAAAAATAAAGTACCTCTTTGGCTCCCATAAGATTAAAGACATACTGACATGTACACACTGAAAACATAAGAAAGAGTCTGTCACTTTCTGGAATCTAAGAAGATCCTCATTGTGGTGTGTAACTCTGTACGTAAAACAAAACAGAAAAAAATATATAAGCCTGCCCCAAATGTTCCTTCTCCGGAGCACTCACTTCTTGGTGAAGATTGTGTCTCTGAGGCAGCTGTCCTGACTTGGGTTTGAATAAAGGTCCCTTCCTTTCTCTCTAAAATGTTTTTAAAAGTTCAGTCACGCAGTGTCGACAATAACAGTGTTTTCTATTTAAGTGAGAAATAAATGTTCCACTCTATTTGCATTGGGAATAGACGAATTGAGGGTTTCTTTAGAAGAGTAAGTCTGCTTTCCAGAAAAGGCAAGGACATTGGTCTATTGAGAATGAAGATAATTACTGCTAAACAACAAGTATGTGTTGCCCCTTTGCCCAGAAACCGAAGCAGGTGTGCAGGCTTTAGGTCAGAGGTGCCTTCTTCTCCCCAGCTGACGGCACTTCTCTGCTCTGGCTCCAAGACACCCGAGGTTTTGAACGTCAGCATCGGAGTCAGCGAGGCAGCTTGTCACAGGACGCCAGTGTTCAGAGAAAGCACAGGTATGTTTGGCAAAATGTCCTATCTATGTCAGGGCTGGAGGTAAAACCTCTCATTATCCCAAAACCTCCTGGGCTTTTGTCTTTTCTCTAGTTGAGCCACAAAGTAAAATTGAAGTAGCTGCCAGCATTCTGGGTTTGGTGCAAGAATTACTTAGTTTCCCTGCAGGTAGAACTTTGCAGGGGATCACAATTTCTCTGTCCATTTATTGCTTACAAATGTATTTTGACCATCTGTTTCCTAGGAACCGTCTTTAATTAGAAAGGGAAGGTGAGATTCACTCTGTGCCTGTTTGTAACATCTAATTTGTTCCTTCATCTAACAGTGTTTATTCAATTGGGCCTAAGATATTGTTGAGTGGCCAGCATCTAGATTTAGGTGGTTTTTTTTCATCTGATACAGACTTGGATGATGTCATTTGACAAAGGTGATGTTTCATCATTGATTAGTTTATTCATCAGAAGAGTTAAAATTAGGGTGGAGGGGAAATTGAAAATTATCCAAAGCGGCCTGTTCCTGTTTAAAAGTTGAGCTTGACTTTCTAGTTTTACTAAATGTATTATCTCAATATTTTGAGGTGCCATATTCTCCCTGTAGTTTCTTTGGTGGTGGAGTCAGAAGGAGAGTCTGGGAATTCTTTTGGATAGTGGCATGCTGGTGGCTTCAAGGGCTTGGCGTCAGGAGCCTTGGGGTGAAGTCTGCAACTGCTTGCCTGACCCTGGGTGCATCTCCCAGAGGTTTTGTTTCCTCTTATTAAATTGCCCGCAGATAATGTTCTGCTTAAAGGGGAACCCTCCCATCCTATTGGTGGGAATGCAAAGTGGTGCAGCCAGTCTGGGAAAAGTCTGGGGGTTCCTCAAAAAGTTAAACATTGAACAACCACAGGATCCAGCAATTGCTCTCCTAGGTATTTACCCAAAGGATACAGAAATGCAGATTCGAAGGGGGTCCATGCACCATGATGTTCATGGCAGTAATGTCCGCAGTAGCCAAACTATGGAGAGAATCCCAAAGTCCATGCACTGATGAATGGATAAAGCAGATGTGGGATACATATAAATAATGGAATATGACCCAGCTTCAAAAAGAATGAAATCTTACAATTTGCAAGGATGTGGATGGATCTAGAGTATATTAAGCTAAGCAAAATCAGTGAGGAAAGACAAATATCCTATACTCTCACGCTTCTGGAATTTCAGAAAAAAAACAGATGAACAGAGTGGAAGGGTGATGAGAGAGGCAAACAAGGAAATAGACTCAACCGTGGAGAACAAACTGAGTGTTGCTGCAGGGCAAGGGTGTGGGGGGAAGTGTTAAATGGGTGAGGGGTATTAAGGAGGGCACTTGTGATGAGCACCGGGTACTGTATGCAGGTGAGGAATCACTAAATCCTACTCCTGAAGCAAATATTCCATGGCATGTGAACTAACTGGAATTTAAGTAAAAGAAGAAAGGAAAAAGCGTTCTGATTCATGAAGAGTGAGGTAAAATTGTAGTGATTTGGGCTGTACTATTCTATAGAGGATAGATGTAAAACACCCTGTTGTAGGATACAATAGAGTCTTATCACATAAGGAGTCCTCAGAAAGCTGCAATGAAAGATTCAGATCTCAGAGCATGTTCGTGTTCCACTGATATGTTACAGTTTGCACAGGTAGGAAGGAAGGTGGAGAGAAAAGAAACAGAAGGGGAAAGTAGGTGTGAACCTTTCATTAGTTAGCGTTATAGCTCTCTCATGAAAAACTTGCACCAGTGTGATTTTGGAAGCAGCGGGGGAATCGGGAGCTTTGCAGGAGACAGGGGGGAGTTCCAGGTCTGGGTAAAGCTGACAGGGGTCCCAGAGGAGAGCTGAATGCATTCTGCAGCAGGGTGTGTTCAGGGTGGGCTCCAGGGGTGGCTGTGGGTCTCCTGGGTGAGAGTTGTGACAGGTGAGGGCTGTGTGCAAGTTCCTGGCTGAGGGCAAGTGAGGCACAGGCGGAGAGCTGGCAGAGAACCTTCTTCTGAGCCACCAGCTTCACCCAACACACACAGCCTCATCTTCTGTCCCTGTCACTCCAATTCAGACTTCTCCGAAGGTGAGTGAGAACACATCAAGAGCATTCTGAACAGAAGTGAAAGCATGTGCAAAGGCTCTGGGGCAGGAGAATTCCAGGTATGTCCAGGAGCAGCAAGAAGGCCCTGTGGCCACAGGAGACAGCTTAGGACATGAGCTCAGAGAGGTGACAGAGGGTGACAGAAAGCTATTCCAGGGCTATAACCCCATGAGACGCTGTTTCACTGGGCCATCCTGGCTACAGTGTTGAGAACAGATGACAGAGGGTTGAAGAATGCAAGGCAGGTCAATGACGAAGCTTTTCCAGGAACTCAGACACTATGGACCAGACAGGTGGCCTTGGATGGAGTGGTTAGACCTCTTCTGGGTCCATTTTGAAGATGGAGCTCACAGGATTTGCTGATGGGTTAGCTATTAGGAGCAGGAGAAGGGAGGAATTGGGGTAACTCCCAGATGTTGTGTGTTGTCCTGATGAAGGGGAAGGAGAGGGTTTCTCGGGGGGTAGGAGGTAGTCCGTGTTCTGCATGCTGAGGAAGGTGCCTTTCCGGTGGATCTGCTGAGTGTTGTGTCTGGGAGGACCTTTCACATCTACTCCCTCAGCAATGCTGAAGTACAAGTATCCCCCACTTTTTAAACGTTCACAAAGACACTGGGCTTTCATGAAAGAACTACATTATTACCCAGGTTCAGTAAGAGGAAGAGACCTGAAGAGGATTTCCCTCTTATGAAAAAAGGTGAACCGTGAGAATCGCGTTCAGCATCTGTTTTGGGAAGAAGCACAACAGAGGCAGCGTGCACCCCAACCAGCTCCTTCCTCTGGGAACCGCTCTCCGCATCCAGCCACCAGCACTTTGAATTGTGTCTGTGAGCCTCTGCTGTGCTTTATCTTCATTTATGCTGGGCCTCCATTGGAAACTTGTGTGCTGAGGCCTAAGAAAAGCCAAAGAGAAGGAATTTTGGAGTCTGAGCACACTGTCTAATTGTTCGTGTAAATTAATGGTCATTCCTTCTTGACACCATTTCTGGTGTGCATGGTTTCTCAGAAGCCCTGTACTTTCAAAGAGCAGGGAAACCTATACCCCATGCTGCGTGGTTAGTTTAGTCTCCATGCTGGACAGAACATTTCATGACTGTCGGATTTTCTCACTCAAACATTGAGACTTTGACCGCCTTCACCCGTTTCTACCACCCCATCCCCGAATCTGGCACCTACCAATCTGCTCTCATTATCTATGCGTTCAGTATTTATTTATTCCACGTGGAATGTACATGAGAGCATCTGGTATTGGTCATTCTGTGTCTGAGTTACTTGGCATAAGGCCCCCAAGGTCTGTGTTTCCATGTCTGGTTCTTGTGAATAATGCTGCAGTGAACGTGGGAGTGCATCTGTCTTTTTGAGGCAGCATTTTTGTGTTCTTCAAATCAATTCTCAGTAGAGCCACTACTGGGTCATGGGGTAGTTGCATTAAATTTTTCAGGAACCTCCATATCATTTGTCACAGTGGCTGCACCAATTTCCATTCCCACCAACAGTGCACAGTGTCTCCTCGTCTGCACACCCTTGACCCCACCTGGTGTCTGTCTCTGGCACAATTGCTGTTCCAACAGTTGAGAGAGGATAGCCGATTGTGGGTTTGACTCATGTTTCCCTGACGATGATTAGTGATGTCGAACAACTCCTTCTGTCTGTTGGCATCTGTGTGCCATCTTTGGAAAGTATCTATTCACATATTCCTCCCATTTTTTTAAATAGTTTTTTTGTTTTGATTTGTATGAGTGTTGTGTGTATTTTGGATATTAGCCTCTTCTCACACATATGATTCACAGATAATTTTTTCTTATTGGGTCAGTGGCCTTTTAAGCTTTTGATGGTTTCTTTTGCTGTGTGGAAGATTTCAGTTTGATGTTGTTCCACTTGTTTATTTGTGCTTTTGTTGCCTTTGCATTTGGTGTCCGATCTGAAGACTCTTTGCCAAAACCAATGTCGAGAGACTTAGTACCTGTGTCTTCTTGGAAGTTTATGGATTCAGGTCTTATGTTCAAATCATTCATCATTAAAAATTTTGTGTGTGGTGTAAGAAAGTGACCCAGTTATATTCTTCTGCATTTAGTGTCCAGTTTGCCTGTTACCGCTCACTGAAGACACAGTCCTTCCCTCATGGCATATCTTCTGCTGCTGTGTCGTAAGTTAGGATCATCTACGTGTGGGTAAGTTTCTGAGCTTTCTCTACTGTTCCACTGACCTGGTGTCTGTGTTTATGCCAGTACCATCCTGTTTTGATGACAACAGCTTTGTAATGTAGCTTGAAATCCAGGTGTGTGTTGACTGCACCTTTCTTTCTTCACGTTGCTTTGGGGTCTTTTGTGATTCCATACAAGTTTGAGGACTGTTTTCTATTTCCTCGAGTAATGCCACTGGAATTCAGACAGGCATTTCATCACATCTGTCGATTGCTTTGGGTATGATGGACATGTTCACATAATTAACTCTTCCAGTTAAGGAGCATGGCGTATGCTACCATTTGTTTGTGTTGCCTTCCAAATCTTTGACCCATACATTCTGCCCCCCTGGACATACATATTTTTCATTTCTTTTCTGCCATGTGTTGAGTGTACTATGTCTTTCTCATTCTTGGTTACTTTTATTTCTAGATTTTTTGATGCAATTGTAAATGGCATTGTTTTTTTAATTTCTCTTGGCGAAAGTGTGTCATCAGTATACAGAAATGCAAGAAGTTGGGTCATCTGGGTGGCTCCATATGTGAAGCGTCTGCCTTCAGCTCAGGTCATGATCCCAGAGTTCTGGGATTGAGCCCCGTGTTGTGCTCCCCGCTTAGTGAGGGTCTGCTTCTCCCTCTTTCTGACACTCCCCCTGCTCGTGCTTTTTCTCTTCCTGTCAAATAAATAAATAAAATCTGAAATAAATAAAGACAACAGATCTTTGTATATTGACTTTATATCCTGCAGCTTTCTTGAATTTGTTTATTCTAACAGGTTTTTTTTTTTTTTTGAGGAATCTTTCCGGATTTCCTGTCATTTGCAAATTGTGACAGTTTCCTTATGGATTTCATATCTTTCCCCTTTTTAAAAATTGTTATTCACCCTACAGTACTTCATTTGTTTTTGATGTAGTGTTCCATGATTCATTGTTTGCATATAACACCTAGTGCTCATTATGACACGTGCCCTCCTTTTTTCTTTTAAAGAATTTATTTATTTATTCGACAGAGATAGAGACAGCCAGCAAGAGAAGGAACACAAGCAGGGGAGTGGGAGAGGTAGAAGCAGGCTCATAACGGAGGAGCCTGATGTGGGGCTCAATCCCATAATGCCAGGATCACGCCCTGAGTCGAAGGCAGACGCTTAACCACGGTGCCACCCAGGTGCCCCCTGCCTTGTTAAATTTAACCATTCTAACTGGTGTAAGGTGGTATCTCATTGTCGTTTTGATTTGTATTTGCCTGATGGCAAGTGATGTGGAGCATTTTTTCATATGTCTGTTGGCCATTTGTATCTCTTTGTGTCTTCTGCCCATTTTTTGGGTGTTGAGTTTGAGGAGTTCTTTATAGATCTTGGATACCAGCCCTTTATCTGTAATATCATTTGCAGATATCTTCTTCAATTTCATAGGTTGCCTTTTTGTTTTGTTGATCATTTGCTTTGCCGAGCAGAATCTTTTTATCCTGATGAAGTTCCAATACTTCATTTTTGCTTTTATTTCCTTTGCCTTTAGAGACGTGGCTTGCAAGAAGTTGTTGTGTCCAAGGTTGAAGAGTTCTTTTGATTTTGATATGAGACAGGAATCCATTATATTTCTTTCCTGATTGTATTCGAGCCCTCTGTCTTTCTTGGTGAGTCTACCTAAGTGTCAGTTTTGTTTCTTTTTCCAAAAAAGGCAGCTCTCATTTTCATTGTTTGTTTGTTTGTTTTTTTTTGTCTTTTTAGTCTCCGTTGGATTTATTTATGCATCCTTTTTGTTATTTCCTTATTTCTACTAATTTGGGGCTTTGGTTGTTGTTTTATTTTCTACTTCTTTACCAAATAAATCAGGTTGTTTTTTGGAGAGCATCATATGGATTGATGAAGACTTGAGTTTCTATGAATGTCCCCCATAAAGCTACTTTTGCTGCATCCCATAAGTTTTGTAGGTTGTCTTTTTCATCAGTGTCAAGGTACTTCTAAAATTTTTTTGATTTCTTCTTTGTTCTGTAGCATGTTGTTAAATCTCCACATATTTATTTAAGATTCTTTAAGTATCTGACAGAGAGTGAGACAGCGAGAGAGGGAACGCAAGCACGGGGGTGGGAGAGGGAGAAGCGGGCTTCCCACTGAGCAAGGATCCTGGGATCACGACCTGAGCTGAAAGCAGATCCTTAACGACTGAGCCACCCAGGCCCCAAAAATCTCCACCTATTTTTGACTGTCTCATTTTTTTCTTGAGACTGATTTCTATTTTCATATCATTGTGGTTGGACAAGATTTGAAGCAGAAGGTGAAGAGAGCATTCAGATGAAAGGTTTGTTTCCTGGAGGGTTTTCTGCGGGGAGACCATGAGTTCCGTGGGACGGAGGAAGGTTTTGTGAGACGGGGGTGGGATTAACCCTTGTTAGAATTACTGACTAGTACCATGCAGGCTGTATGCCAATGTTCACACCATAGTCCTGATGGACTTGTACTTCATTAGAAATATTTTCTAGGAGGTGTAGGCATAGCCTTCACTTAAAGAAAGGTGCCATGTGGGTTCATGGCATGACCCCAGGTCAGCAACAAGGATGTATGGTATTGTGGGTGATCAGAAACAGGCTTTCTGTGGGAAGTGACAGAAATAAGGTATGGTGAGCTCCATGACCATAGGTGAGGTCCCGAGTGACCCACTGGGTGTTGGGTTCTGTGGATCTGTCTCATCATGTGCTGTGGAATTCAGGGACACCCTCCTCTCTGTGGATTTGTGTGGAGACAGGTAGACATCAGTGTCTGCCCAGGCACGAGGGTTGCACTGGACCACCACCAGAGGTGCAGCGTGCAGGGGAGCCACTGCTTGGTTTCCACGAAAGCTGACCAGGGTCTGTGACCATGATTCCTAGCAGCTGCAAGGGGTGAGGAGGCCGGGGGTAGTGCACACTTCCTAGACTTGTGTTCAGGACTAGTCTGGAGCACACTGAAGTCAACCACACCGAGCACAGAAGGCATCCAGTCAGTGTAGCTGTGGGCACTGCTCCCATGGTACTTTCGGGCCGGATCCATGCTGCCACCTCCTGCATTTCATCATCATCTTCAAGGTCATGTGCCTCTGCTCTTGCCCCATGGCCTCCGGGGTATTGTCCGTCCTCTATCTGTTCCTTGTCCCCGGTGCCCTGTGCAGTCCGATGCCAGGGTAGCCTTCTTGAGACAAACATCTGGCCCTGATGGAACACTTCCATGGATCTCGTGTGATGCGAGGATGATGCCCTTCCCTAAAAGGGGGCTGCAGATCCCCATCAGGAGAGCCATGTCTCCCTTTTCAGCATGGCCTGCCCACCCCTCAGTCTTGTTCAGGGAAGCTCTCCCCACTTCCTGAGATGACAGCTCTGAACTTAAAAATGAATGTTATTTTACATAAATCTATGCCTTAGTTCATCCATGGCATGTCTTTCAACCCCGTTAGTGGGTTTTTTTTTTTTTTAGCAGTTCTGAAGGGCAGTCTGCTCAAGGAGGGGATGACCTGGGTGGGGCAGCTTTCCCTCTCATCTCCCTCAGCATGTCTCTGAGCCCTGGGGCCAGCTGTCCCACTGAGGATTGAGGGACCCGAACCAGCCCATCCTGAGCCCAAGCTGTGTCAGCTCATAGACGGATGCGTGTTGGACCGGTGGGCAGCTGGCATGGGCCAGGGGCAGGCAGTGTCTCCTTCTCATTCCTTCCCTCCCTTCCTCCCAGAGGTAGCTCAGAGCAGCCTTCAACCCCTACATCTCCAGATCCCTTGACCTGTGCTTCCTGTGTTCAGCTGGTGACCTTGGAGTTTCCCATGGATTCTACCTCCTGTACCCTCTCCTGTAGCAGTTCGTGGATCAGAGGAGGGGTCGGACCCTCTCTGTTTTAGGTCTTCTTCCTGTCCCGCACCAAGCCCACCCACCTTTGCATCTTCCATGTATGTGCTTGGAAGCAAGCCCATCCACAGGGAACCTATTAGCCAAATGGATCCAGGCAATGAACATTGAAGTAGAGATCCAGGATCCATAATAAACCTGCTCTGAAACCTGTCCCAAAGTCTGTGACTCTCTCACACTGAAACAGAAACAATAATAGCTTTCTGGACTGTAAAGTGACATGTGTCTCTACTTCCAATCTTGAATGCATAGGTGCTGAGCCTGGACAGAAAAGGACCATGGCTCCCGGGGGCTGGGATCCATGGTAAGAACTCAGAGAAATCTGAATTCAAGGCATAGAGTGAATAATTATTGTAGAGTGAATCCTCCGAAGTACGGCTTATGCACAGTGCACAGGGAAAGCTTTTTCAAAGAGGTTCCTGAAAGAAAAATCTTTTGTTAAAATTTATTTTAATTCCAGTAGAGCTAACATACAGTGTTACATTCGTTTCAGGTGTCCAATAGTGATTCAGTAATTCCATATATTACTCAGTGGTCGTCAAGAAAAGCGTCCTCTTAATCCCCTTCATCTATTTCACTCATCCCTCTATTCACCTCCTCTCTGGTAACCATCCGTTTGTTCTCTGTTGTTAAGAGTTTGTATTTTGGTGTGTCTCCTTTTTCTCTTTTAGTTATTTATTTTTGTTTGTTTCTTAAATTCCCCATTAGAGTGACATCGTATGGGATTTGTCTTTCTCTGACTGACTGACTTTAGTTAGGATAATACTCTCTAGCTCCATCCATGTGGCTGCAAATGGCAAGGTTTCATTCTTTTTCAAGCCGAGTAATACTCCTTTGTGTGTGTATGTGTGTGTGTCTCTGTGTGTGTGTGTGTGTGAATACACACATCTATCATCTCATTTGTAAATTTTTCTACAGACACTTGGGTTGCTTCCATATTGTGATATTGTAAATAATGGTGCAAGACACATAGGGGTGCACGTATCCTTTTAAGTTACTGTTTTCCTATTCTTTGGGTAAATATGTGTAGTGTGATTGTTGGAAGATATGGTAGTTCTATTTTTAATTTTTTGAGGAACCATCATACTGTTTTCCACGGTGGCCACCACACTTTGCATTCCCACCCACAGTTTGCGAGGATTCCCCTTTATCCACATCCTTCCAACACCTGCTCTTTGTTGTGCTTTTGATGTTAGCCATTCTGACAGGTTTGAGGTATTACCTCATTGTCCTTTGGAATTACATTTTCCTGATGATGGGTGATGGTGAACATCTTTTCACGGGACTGTTGGCCATTTGTATTTCTTTTTTGGAGAAATGTCTGTCCATGTCTTCTGCCTATTTTTTAACTGGATTATTTGTTTTTTGGGGGTCGAGTAGTATCAGTTCTATATGTTTTGGACACTATCCCTTTATTGCATATGATGTTTGCAAATATCTTCTCCCTTTGAGTAGGTTGTCTTATGATTTTTACGTTTTCATTGTTCTTCTGCCATGTGGAAACTATTTATTTTGCTGTATTCCCAATAGTTTATTTTTGCTTTCATTTCCTTTGCCTCAGGACACAGTCTAGAAAAACGTTGGTATGGTCCATGTCAAGAAGTTACTGTCTTCCCTCCTGTAGGATTTTTATGGATTCAGGTCTTATATTGAGGTCTTGAAACTGTTTTGTGTTTGTCTGTATTGTGTAAGAAAGCAGTCTAATTTCATCCTTTTGTGCGTAGCTGTCTAGTTTTCCCAACACCATTTGTTGTAGAGACTGTCCTTTTCCCTTTTGATATCGTTGCTTGCTTTGTGGAAGATTCATGGACCACATAATTGTGGGTTTCTGTCTGAACTTGTGTCCTGTTCCTTTGGTCGCTGTGTCCAGTTTTGTGCCGTACTGTCTTGTTAGGATGACTGCAGCTTTGTAGTATAACCTGAAATCTGAAATTGTGAGTCCTCCAGCTTTGTTTTTCTTTTCCACATTGCACTGGCTGTTTGGAATCTTTAGTGGTTCCATACAAATGTTTAGGATTCTTTATTCGAGGTCTTTTGTTCTTTAATTTAAATTCAATTAGCCAACTTACAGTACATCATTAGTTTCAGATGTAGTCTTCAATAAATTTTCAGTCGTGTGTAACACCCAGTGCTCATTGTATCGTGTGACCTCCTTAATGCTACTCACCCAGTTACCCCTCCCAACTTCTCTTCCAGCAATCATCAGTTTCTTGCGATAGTTAAGAGTCCATCATGGGTTTTCTCCCTCTCTGATGACTTCCCATTCTATTTTCCCTTCCTTCCCCTATGGTCACCTTCCTTGTTTCTGATATTCCACATAGGAGTGAAAGCATATGATCATTGCCTTTCTTTCATTGACTTATTCCACTCAGCATAATACCCTCCAGCTCCACCCAGGTCGGTGTGATGGTAAGTACTCATCCTTTCTGATATCTGAGTAATATTCTATTATATATATGATCCACATCTTCTTTATCCATTCATCTGTCCATGATCATCTGCACTCCTTCCACAGTTTGTCTATGATGGATATTGCTGCTATGAATACTGGGGTGCATGTGTCCCGTCTTCACTACCTCTGTCTCTTTGGGGTCGATACCCAGTAGGGCAATTGCTGGGACATAGGGTAGCTTTATTTATAACTTCTTGAGGAAACTCCGTACCATTTTCAAGAGTGGCTGTACCGGACTGCATTCGCACAGGGGTGTAAGAGGGTTCTCGTTTCTCCACATCCTCTCCAAGATGTGTAGTTTCATTTCTTCTTATTTTTAGATATTCGGCCTCATGTGATATGGCATCTATAGTGGTTTAGATTTGCATTTCCCTGAAGCCAAGTGATATGAAGCATTTATGCATGTATCTTTTGGTCACCGCTACCTCATCATTAGTGAAGTGACTTCTCATTTTAATCCATCTCAAGACCTAAAGCTGGGTAAGTCTCTGAAGCTGGATGATGCCATCGGTTGGAAGTGTGGAGAATTTCAAAAGATCTCCATGGAGAGCAAGTTTAAAGGTCAGTGTGAAGCTACTAATTGGATCCGGGGAGATCTCTGAAAGTGGGGATTGCCTGGGATGGGCTGAGGGGGGCCCTCCGATTTTCCTATGAATCCTTGCTGCAGCCCCAAATGGACAGTTTCCTGCTGTGGGGCAGGCTGAGTCCTCTAGTCGTGCAGAGGTGAGCCCAATGCCTGGTGCCTTGGAGGCAGGCAAACGGGGAGGGACCCTCAGCAGAAGACCCAGGGTTAGGTTAGGTCTCAAGGACAGCAGGTCTGAACTGCCCAGTGCTCAGAGAGCTCCCAGGCCGAGTGAGATGAGGGCACAAGGGCGGGTGAGTGTGAGCCTTGGGGTGTCATCCGGAAGGGCCCACAAAGGTCAGGGTTCACCAGAAGGGGCTCTCAGGGGTTGCCCCAATTCTTGCCCTGAATGCTCTGTTCCCCAAAATGGTGCAGTTAACTGTGGGCTGCAGGCTGAGTCCTACGGTGGGGCTTGGGTGTCCCCAATCCCCCAGAGTGGGGTGCCAGGACCCTGGGGAGGGACCCCTCTGTGGCCAACCTAGGGTAAGGGTTAGGGTCCAGGAGCCCGGCAGGGACATACTGCAGGCTGTGCGGCGAGCTCTGTGGAGGGCTGAGAGGAGGCCATGGGGGAGGGTGAGCATGGGCCTCAGGGTTGGGGCACGGGGGACTGCCAAAAGTGGGGAAGGGCTCTGGGGGCCTCCCCAAATTCTCGTGCCCTGTAGGCTCCGTAGAGCCCCCAGGGGCACGGTTTCCTGTCGGGTGGCAAGCTGAGTCCTGCGGTGGGGCACAGGTATCCCAATTCCCCAGGGCTGCAGTGTAAGCCTCCTGGGGAGGCCCCCACACCCACGGCCGAGCTAGGGCTAGGGTTAGGCCCCAGGAACCCCGCAGGCCTGATCTGCTGGCTGTGTGGCTAGTTACAGGGGCTGAGGTGAGGGTGTGGGGAGGGTGAGCGTGGGCCTCAGGGTTGGGGTGCGGGAGGCCGCCGTTGTTTGCTGGTGGCTCAGGAGGGCCCTCCTGGTTCTCCCACCCTGAATGCTCTATGGCCTCCCAAGGTGCACGGTTTCCTGCGTGGTGGCAGACTGATTCCTGCTGTGGGGCTCAGGTGTCCCGAATCCCCGCGGCTGCGACTTCAGGCTCCTGGGGAGGGGCCCCTCCACAAATGAACTAGGGTTAGGGTTGGGGCCCAGGAACCCCGCAGGCCAGATCCGCCTGCTATGTGGCGAGCTCCGCTGCGGTCTGAGGTGAGGGTGCGGGGTGGGGTGAGCATGGGCTTCAAAGTTGGGTTTAGGAATTGCCAAAGTTCGCCTGGGGCTCTGGGAGCCCTCCTGGTTCTACCGCCCTGAATGCTCTACAGCCTCCCAAGGGGCACTGTTTCCTGTGAGCTGGCAGGCTTTATCCTGCAGTGGGGCTCAGGTGTCCCCAGTCCCTGGGGCTGTGGCACAGGGCCCCAGGGGAGGGGCCCTACCCAGCTGACATAAGGACAGGTCTAGGCCCCAGGAACCCGACAGGCCTGATCTGCCAGCTCTGCGACGAGCTCGGTGGCAAGCTGAAGGGAAGGCGTGGGGCGGGATGAGCATGGGCCTCAGGGTTGGGATGTAGGGGGCCACCGAGGATCGCTTGGGTCTCAGGGGGGCCCTACCAGTTCTCTTGCACGGGATGCTCTGTGGCGCCCCAAGGGGCATGGTTTCCTGAGGGGTGGCAGGCTGAGTCCCGTGGTGGGGCTCAGGTGTACCCAATCCCCGGGGTTAGGGTACGGATCAGGGTATGGATTAAGGTTAGGGTATGGGTTACGGTTAGAGTACGGGTGAGGGTAGGGTTTAGGGTTAGGGTAAGGAGAGGGTACGGGTTAGGGTTGAGTTGAGGGGTTACAGGTTAGAGGTTATGGGTTAGGGTACAGATTAGGGTTTAGGGTATGGGTTAGGGTTTAGGGTTTGGGTTTAGGGTTAGGGTTAGGGTTGGAGTACGGGTTAGGTTTAGGGTACAGGTTAGGGTTAGGGTACGCATTAGGGTACAGTTTAGGGTACGGGTTAGTGTACGATTTAGGGTAAGTGTTGACATACGGATTTGGGTATGGTTTAGGGTACGGGTTAGGGTTACGGTACGGGTTAGGGTTAGGGTATAGTTTAGGGTTATGGTACAGGTTAGGTTACGGTTTAGGGTTGGGGTTAGGGTACGCGTTAGGGAACGGGTTAGGGATAGGGATAGGGTATGGTTTATAGTTAGTGTATGGGTTAAGGTTTGGGCTAGGGTACAGGTTAGGGTTAGGTATGGGTTAGGGTCCGGGTTAGGGATAGGGCACGGGTTAGGGTATGGGTTTGGGTACGGGTTAGGGTATGGGTTAAGGTTAAGGTAAGGGTACTGGTTAGGGTTAAGGTACGGGTTACAGTTTAGGGTTTAGGGTTACGGTTAGGGTACAGGTTAGGGTTAGGGTACGGGTAGGGTTAGGGTACGGTTTATGGTACGAGTTAGGGTATGGGTTAGAGTCCGGGTTTAGGGTTTAGGGTTAAGGTTAGGGTACAGGTTAAGGTACTTGTTAGGGTTACGGTTAAGGTTAGGGTACGGTTTAAGTTATGGGTTAGGGTACAGTTTAGGGTTAAAGTTAGGGTACGGGTTAAGGTATGGGTTAGAGTACGTGTTACGGTTACGGTTAGAGTTAGGGTACAGGTTAGGGTTAGGGTTAGGGTACAGGTTAGGGTTAGGGTTAGGGTACGGGTGAGGGTACGGGTTAGGGTTAGGTTTAGGGTTAGGTTACGGGTTAGGGGTAGGGTTAGCTGAAGGGGTAGGGTGAGGGGTAGTGTTAGGGGTATGGTAGGGGTCGGGAGAGGGTTAGGGTTTAGGGTTAGTGTTTCGGGTTTGGGGTTAGTGGTTAGGGTTAGGGTTTCATGTTTAGGGTTTCGGGATTAGGGTTAGGGCTTAGGGTTTAGGGTTTAGTGTTAATGTTAGGGTTTAAGGTTTAAGGATTAAGGTTTAGGGTTAGGTTTAGGGTAGGGTTAGGGTTAGGGTAAGGGTTAGGGGTTAGAGTTACGGTTAGGATTAGGGTTTAAGGTTCAGGGTTTAAGGTTATGGGTTAGGGTTTAGGGTTAGTGTTAGACCCCAGTAGGCCAGCAGGACTGATGCGCCGGCTGTGCGGCGAGCGGAGGTGTGGGCCGAGGTGAGGGCGCTGGCGAGTGAGGGAATAGTATGCAGTGTTTTGGCGCGAGGGGCCTTTTACGTCACTAGAGGCTCGGAGGGCCCTGCCCGTTCTCCCGCCCTGAATGACCGGAGGCGCCCCTAGCGACCCGTGTGGTGGCGGGGTGGCAGTGTGAGTCTGGCAATGAGGTTTAGGTGTCCCCAATGCTGTGCGTTGCAGCGCAAGGCCCCTTGGGAGGGGCCCCTCTAGGGCCGTCCTAGGGTTAGTGTTAGCACCCAGGAGTCCGGCAGGCATGATCCGCCAGCTGTGCGGTAGCAGAAGGCCAGGCCGAGGTGAAGACGCCAGCGAGCTGGAGCGTGGGCCCAAGCATTTTGGCACGGGGGGGCCTTGGAAGGTCGCCGGGGGATTGGAGGGCCCTGCCGGTTCTCCCGCCCTGAATGGCCAGAGGCGCCCTTAGCGGCCCGGGTGGTGGCAGGGCGGCACGGTGAGTATAGCGCTGGGGCTCGGGGGTCCCCAATCCTTGGCGTTGCTGTGCCAGGCCCCTTGTGAGGTTCCGCTCGGGGGCCAACCTAGGGTTAGGGTTAGCCCCCAGGAGGCTGGCAGGCCCGATCCGCTGGCTGTGCGTGAGCAGAGGGGCGGGCCGAGGTCAGGGTGCTGGTGAGCAGGAGCATGGGCCCAAGCATTTTGGCGCATGGGGGCTTAGAAGTTCACTGGGACTCGGAGGGCCCTGCCCGTTCTCCCGCCCTGAAAGACCGGCAGCACGCCTAGTGGCCTGGTTTGCAGCGGGACGGCAAAGTGAGTCCTGGCTTGGGCTCGGGGGTCACCAATCCCTGGCACTGAGGCACCAGGCCCCTTCGAAAGGGCCCCTCATAGGCCACCCTAGGGGTAGTGTTAGCCCCCAGGAGGCGGGCAGGCCTGATGTGCCGGCTGTGCAGCGACCGGAGGGGCGGGCCAAGGTGAGGGCGCTGGGGAGCGGGAGCGTGGGCCCAAGCGTTCTGGTGCAGGCGGCCTTTGAAGGTCGCTGGGGGCTCGGAGGGCCCTGCCCGTTCTCCCACCCTGAAAGACCGGCAGCACGCCTAGTGGCCCGGGTTGCGGCAGGGCAGCAGGGTAGAGTCTGGTGCTGGGGCTTTGGGGTCCCCAATCCCAGGTGTTGCGGCGATAGGCGACTTGGGATGGGCCCCTCGGTGGCCGACCTAGGGTTAGAGTTTGCACCGAGGAGGCCGGAAGTCCGGATCCACCCGCTCTGCAAGGAGCGGAGAGGTGGGCTGAGATGAGGGCGCTGGCGAGCAGGAGCGTGGACCCAAGCGTTTTGGTGCTGGGGCCTTCAAAGGTCGCCGGGGGCTCGGAGGGCCCTGCACGTTCTTCCGCCCTGAATGCCCGACGGCGCACCTAGCGGCCCGGGTTGCAGAGGGGCAGCAGTGTGAGTCCGGTGCTAGGGCTCAGGGGTCCCCAATCCCCGGTGTTGCAGCGCCAGGCCCCTTGGGAGGGGCCCCTCGGGTGCGACCTAGTGTTAGGGTTAGCCCCCAGGAGGCCCTCAGGCCCGATTCGCCAGCTGTGTGGCGAGTGGAGGGTCGGGCGGAGGTGAGGCCGCTTGGGAGCAGGAGCATGGGCCCAGGAGTTTTCGAGGGGGGGTCCTTCGAAGGTCGCCAGGTGCTCAGAGGGCCGTTCACGTTCTTCCGCCCTGAATGACAGGCGACTACCCTGGCGGCCCGGTTAGAGGAGGGGCGGTAGGGTGAGTCTAGCGCTGGGGCTCGGGGTCCCCAGTCCTCGGCGTTGGGGTGCCAGGCCCCTTCGGAAGGGCTCTAGGGGGCTGACCAAGCATTACTGTTAGCCCCCAGGAGGCTGGCAGACCCGATCTGCCGGCTGTGTGTCGAGCAGAGGGGCAGGCCTAGGTGAGGGCGCTGTCGAGAGGGAGTGTGGGCCCAAGCGTTTTGGCACGGGGGGCCTTCGAATGTTGCCAGGGGCTTGGAGGGATCTGCCCGTTCTCCCTCCCTAAATGACCGACAGTGCTCCTAGTGGCCTGGGTGGTGGTGGGGCGACACGGTGAGTCCGGCGCTGGGGCTCGGGTGTCCCCAATCTCAGGCATTGTGGTGTCAGGCCCCTTCAGAGGGGCCCCTCAGGGGCCAACCTAGGGTTATGGGTAGCCTCCAGGAGGAGGGCAGGCCTCATCCACCGGCTCTGCAGCGAGTGGAGGGGCGGGCCAAGGTGAGGGCACTGAGGAGCAGGAGCATGGGCTCAAGCGTTTTGGATGGGGGGGCCGTTGAGTGTCGCCATGGACTCGGAGGGCCCTTCCCATTCTCCCGCCCTGAATGACCAGTGGCACCCCTAGCGGCCCGGGTGGCAGCGGGGCGGCAGGGTGAGTCCGGCGCTGGGGCTCGGGGGTCCCTAATACCCAGCGTTGCGGCGCCAGGCCCCTTGGGCGGGCCCCTCGGGGGCCGACCTAGGGTTAGGGTTAGCCCGCAGGAGGCTGGCAGGCTCGTTCCACCATGTGCGGTGAATGGAGGTGTGGGTCGAGGTGAGGTAGCTGGTGAGTGGGAGTGTGGGCCAGAGCATTTTGGCTTTGGCTTGGGGTGCCTTCGAAGGTCCCAGGTGGCTCGGAGGGTGCTGCCCGTTCTGTCGCCCTCAAGGACTGGCGATGCCCCTAGTTCCCCATGTGGCGGTGGGGTGGCAGGGAGCTTCCGGCGCTGGGACTTGGGGGTTCCCAATCCCTGGCATGCGGCGCCAGGCCACATGGGAGGGGCCCCTTGGGGGCGACCTAGGGATAGGGTTAGCCCCCAGGAAGCCAGCAGGCCCGATCCGCCAGCTCTGCAGCGAGTGGAGGGGTGGGCCGAGGTTAGGGCGCTGGCGGGCAGCAGTGTGGGAGCCAGAGTTTTTGCGTGGGGGGCCTTCGAATGTCGCAGGGTGATCGGAGGGCCCTGCCCGTTCTCCCTTCCTGAATGGCAACGACCCTAGTGCCCTCGGTGCCTATGGGGTGGCAGAGTGAGTACAGCACTGGGGCTCGGGGGTCCCAAATCCACGGCATTGCGGTGCCAGGATCCTTGGGAGGGGCCCCTCGGGGGTGACCTAGGGTAAGTGCTAGCCCCCAGGAGTCTAGGAGGCCCGTTCCGCCAGCTCTGCAGCAGGCAGAGGGGCAGGCCGAGGTGAGGGCACTGGCGAGAGGGAGTGTGGGCCCAAGCATTTTGGCACAGGGGCCTTCGAAGGTCGCCGGGGGCTTGGAGGGCCCTGCCCGTTCTCTTGCCCTGAAAGACTGGCGGTGCCCCTAGCAGCCCGGGTTGCCGCGGGGCAGCAGGCTGACTCCGGTGCTGGGCTCGGGGGCCCCAATCCCCGGCGTTGTGGCACAAGGCCCCTTGGGAGGGGCCCCTCGGGGGCCGAGCTAGGGTTAGGGTTCGTCCCCAGGAGACCGGCAAGCCCAGCGCTAAGTGGTTCAGGCAATGTAACAAAAATGCCATACACTTATCTGTAAGAAATAACAGTGTACAGGAACCCTCTTAGCCCTAACATCATCCTTTGTGAATATGGAAGCCAGCCCCAAAGTGGTCGTGGAAGTCTGACGAATGCGCTAAGCACTTTTCTCTGAGTCACCACACTATACAGGGAAAGACCAATGTACATCTTCTTTCACGAGTAGGAAGCATTAATGAAAAGGTTCTGGAATTTCGAGGACTCTGACCCATCCTTATTGGTAATAAACCACCGTGTACAGGAAAACACCTTCAACTCTCATCAGTCTCCTCAATCCTGACTCCCATTCAACTTTGGATGTGTAGGACTAGGGAAATGTCCACATCTTATTGCTAAGAAAGAACGATGTCAGGGTAATGCCCTTCAAGTCACATCAGCCTTCCTGAAGACGGAAGCAGGAATCAAGGTGGTTATATTACCATGAGGTAAGGAAGATGTGCATAGAAGTGAGAAACAACAGTGGGCAGGACCTCTCTTCCAAGGAACAGTATCTTTGCTTAATGTTCAATCCCTATGGTAAGTGGTTGTGGGCATTTGTGAGGTCAAAATCTTGAGTGTTTTGTAAAACCTCTTGGCCATTCACAGATGAGACTAAGGTAGTTGGGGACTCCTAGGCAGTGATTTGTCCACTGTCAAAAATATGAAAAGATAAAAGAGACAGATGAGGTCTCCTCAGGCATTGTCCTTTATCCTCATCCTCCGTGAGGATGGCCGTCTCTGGACAGCTCAGTGGCAGGGTCTCATTCACAGTGGGGGCATCTGTTCCTCACAGACATCAGGCAGGGAAATGTATTTGGTTCTCTGTGCCAGCCCAGCCACAGCTGAGTGTCACAGCACCCTCTCGTGGGCTCATAAGAGTTTCACTGTCACCAGGCAGGTCATTGTATTTGATAAACCACTGTGAGAGTTTGCAATCGCCTTCATCTGCAACCTCCTAGAGGCAAATGCAGGTGTCTGGTACCATGTGAAGTCATGTGAAGGCATTGTGAGAAATTGTCCTTTTGGTTAAGAAAAACATGGCTGGGGCTCCTGGCTGGCTCAGCCAGTTAAGCATGTGCCTTTGGCTCAGGTTATGTTCTCAGGGTTCTGGGATCGAGCCCGGGTTCCCTGTTCAGCAGGAAAGGAGTTAGGGAAATAGCTTAGAACCCACAGAGAATGTGAATAAAGGGGAGTGAAATGGAATTTGGTCTGTGTTTTGCTTTAGGGATTGGAAGTTAGTTTTTTCTCAATTGTGATTGTTCTTGAAACAGAGAAGCTGTATTGGTTTTTTTTTACCTTTAATTTTTTTCTAATAATAATTTTTTATTATGATATGTTAGTCACTATACAGTATTTCCTTAGTTTTTGATGTAGTGTTCCGTGATTCATTATTTGCATATAACACACAGTGCTCCATGCAATATGTACCTTCCTTAATACCCATCACTGGCCCATCCCAATCCCCCACCCCTCTCCCCTCTGAAGCCCTCAGTTTGTTTCCCAGAGTCCATAGTCTCTCGTGGTTCATTCCCCCTTCTGTTTAGGGTCCATTGTCTAAAGGGACAGACAGTGGAAGTTCACCAAATATAAGATCGAAATTTCATTGTTCATTATAGATGCCGCTAAGTAGTTCCCAGACATTTCATTCTACTGTAGTAATTCATTATACCTGTGCAGGTGCACGTGGAAGACAATTGATGCATGCATAGTGGTAATAAAACACGCCCCTCAGTAGTAGAATAAGAGAGGATGCATATGTGTAAAATTATTCGACTACAGCTTCCATGCTTTCCCTTTGGTTCCTTATTATCTATGAAATTGGACAATTTTTGTTCTCTAGGCTTAAAACTCATTGTCAGTATTTAGAGTTTTTCAATGCTGATCTTCTCCTGTATAAGTTACCAAAACCTAAAATATGTATGAACTTTAAAAAACGCTATATTGAAAATGACAGCAGGGAAGTTCCATTTTGTGAATATTGTGTCAATGGATCTCTATTTTGACATCAGTGTTCATTAGAAATGATGACATTTCATGTGAGTATAAATATCAATGTGAAAAAGAAAAGGTAGGAAGAACCTTGAATGTTTAAGTAATTGCTGAAATGACAGGTGTGTGTGTGTGTGTGTGTGTGTGTGTGTGTGTGTGTGTGTGTGTGTAATTGATTTTCAGTGAGTGGTTCAGCTTCTTGTAGGGCCTCCGAGCGAGCCCAGGTGAACCTTTCAATGAGTTGGTATCTGTTTTCAGAACATGGGAATCTCTTAGTCCAATAGTCAATCAGGCAAGCTTTGAGGTCTTGAAGAGTTTCAGTCCTCAGCGATGGTGTTGCAGACCCTTGTGAGCAAACCCTAGGGTATGCTCAGAGCCCTCATTAGCTGGTACCAACGTGTGACGATTTCAGACAGCATTTCCCAAAGAAGTACCTCTTGAGTCTCTGTCCTTGTCAGTTCCCTACACTTCCTTACACTAGTTATGTGATCAGTGTGTTTCAGGATAATCCCCACATGTGATTTTTGCTATTTCCTACTAGTCCTATCTGTTTCTCATGTTCTTCTTTTATGGTAGGTGTTGGGAAGCAACCTGTGTGGTGTAGGAAGGGGTGTGGTAGTTGTCTGCCTTCAGAGGACCGAATGATGCCTAGAAATTGTACTGTAGGTTGAGGTCAATTGTCCATCCTCTGAGTGTCAGGAATTCCCTCACTTTACTTTGATGCTAGTCTGTTCTTCAAGCTGTCCTCAGAAATAAGGACGTCATCCATCTAGGGAATACTGGTTTGTGTGTATGTTTTCATTTTAGGAAAGGCCTTTCTGTTCCTGAAAATAATACTGTAGAGTACCCTTTCTGGGTTTTATTGGACATCAGTCAATCTTTTGTGAAGTATTCGTTTATAAATAGACTTTTTATGGTTGATGAGCAGGAATTCTTTATTGACAAGTCTTTGTCAGTGTGTGTGTTGCAAATCTTTACTTCCCAGACTATGGTTCACTTTTTCATTTTCTTATGGTCATAAGATAAGTAGAAATGTCACATTTTTATGAAGTCCCACTGAATTCTTTTAAATGGTTAGTGCACCATATGTCCTACCCCAAGATTGACAGGTTCTGCATTTTCTTTCAGAAACTGTCCAATGGGAAGCTACAATCCATCTCAAATTTATAAATTGCATTTTTAATTCTAATAGGGTATTTATAGACTGGTTTGGATTTTCTATGTACACAATCATATTATCTGTGAATAGTTACAATTATCCCCTCAATTCTTATACTTTTTGTTTCCCTTGCCTTCTAACACTGGTAGATTCTCCGATGCAACGTTGAATAGAGCAGCATTGTTTGAAGATTTTAATATACCTTTCTCAATATCTGACAGAAAAAGCAGACAAAACATTGGTAAAAATGTGACCTAATTGACATATAGGGAACATTCCATCATAAGTGCAGAATACATTATTTGCAAGTGGTCATAGACTCTTTACCCAAATAAATGATAGATGGGGCCACGAATCAATGCTACAAATGTTAAACCCTGAAATTAACTAGATTCTATTCTTAGACCACAGGCGAATTGAGCCACAGTCATAGCGAAAAGAAAACCAGGAAGTCCTTCAATGTTTAAAATTAAATGGAACTTTGCTACATATCCTAAAGGTGAGAGAGGGAATCTCAATGGAAATTCTGAACCTTTTCTACATGAGGGCTCACACACAATGGCACTTTCGTTGTGAAGAGCATTATAATAACCTAGACAGGAGTTGAGCCTTAAGTCAGAATTCTGCCTGCCCCAGCCACACCTGGCAGCCTTGGCCTGTGGTCCCCCTCAGCTGTCCTTTCTGGTGGCCCTGAGCTAAGGGGGTGAACATGGCCGTATGGAAATTAGAAGCTCCCCACTCTTAGTGATGACGTTGCTATCGTATTGTCCTCACCAGTCCAACAACATGATTTCTGAGTGAAACATGACACAAGAGCGACTTCTTGGCCTTCCTTCAGGTTTGAAAATCATCTGGTGAGTCATCTATTAGAAATATGGATTCAACATGTGTTCTTTCTTCTAGAAAAGAAATAGACCCAATAGCAATTATGTGTTCCTTAGCACCTGTTCCTGAGAGACATCATACTGGCTCTTTGTAGCATTCTGCCTCTTAAACTTCTCAACTAGGGTGTAGATATTTTTAGGCACATTTTCAGACGGTTAGAAAGGGACTCAGATGATATGAGTCACAGAGGATTTTAGTGTCAGAAACCTAAGTGGGATCCCCAAATTGACTCCAAATCCCTTCTTGTTCCATACAGGGTACTATTTCCCTCTTATCTCTGGTCTTCTCAATCTGGAAACCTATCAAGTATCAGGATTTTCTTGTCATGTGGACAAATGGAATGAATTCAGCGGGCCTTTTCACCTCTGCCCATGGTGATCATTAAGATCATTATCTTAGTGGAGGACCTCTGGGTAAGATACTCAAAGATCCTTAGGAATAGAGACAGTATAATATTTTTCTGGTATTAAAGTTACTGAAACCAACTATCTTTTTTAGTAGATTCAGGCTCTGGTATGTTCAGAGGGCGCTGTAAAACTGGTCTGAAATAGTATTGAAAAACACTCAGCTCAGCCTCTTCTACAAAGTGAGCCAATGCTTATAAACATGGCTAAAATATTCCCTTACCTACGATGACTCCCCAGCCATCGTAGTGTTTATATGGTATGACTGTGACTTACATTAGTCAACATTTGCAGAGAAAGAACTTACTGCATCCAGGGGGCACTTCATGTTGAAATTAGTTTGTGACAACGAGCTACTGTGTTTTATTCTGCAGTCCAAGGGAATGGTGCCAGACATCTCTAAGGAGTTCTAGCAGTTCTACAATTCTGATTTTAAGTGGTCTGTGTGCTTCAGAGATTTGGTCAGGAGAAGGGCAGGAGTCCAGAGACTGTGAACACTTCTGTTACATGTGCTGACCATGGAGCAGGTAGCTTTCTGTGGGCATCATTTTGATTTCTTGGTACTCTTGTGAAGGTGCTTTTGTCTCAAATTCCTCCATTTAGGAGTAATTATAATGATGAAAGTAATTTTTATCTTATATCATCTGTGGGCCCTGATCCTGGGATCCCAGGGAAGCTATCCTTTAACATTTTACCCGGTTCAAAATGATTGGGCAAAACCTCAAAGCATGGGCCCTATTTCTGCCCCAAGCACATGTTGTACATCTGCTTCAAGAAGAAAACAATAACCAAAAATGCCAACATGAAGATAAGAAAAAATAAAGAACCTCTTTGGCTCCCATAAGATTAAAGTCATACTGACATGTACATACTGAACATGCATGAAATCATTGCATTTCCTAAAGCCCAAGCCTTGGAGGGTCTGAGAGCCACTGATCTTGCCCAGAACCAGGCACACCCCAGCAGGGAGGTCTGGTGCAGAAAGGGAAGGGGCAGGACTCTGAGGGTGGTCTGCAGCTAGAGGGGTCCCTGGAATGGGCCAGGTGTGTGTGGGGAGCCCAGCCCAGGACCCCACCTATGCCTATGCTGGGTGTTGGGTAGAGGAGGCACCTCTTGGACCCCCTGCACTTTCAGGGTTCCAGGGGCTTGAGGGCGGCTTGCCGGGCTTCCCAGGGGCTGGGGCACCACCCTCCCTGACAAATCACCTCTTGGGAGTGGAGCTACGTCTCTGTGGGCTGTTCCAGAGTTGCAGTGGGGTGCAAACCTGGGACAGAAGAAGGGGAACTGGGAGAGAGAGAGTTGCCCTGCGGAGGTCCCGGCTGGTTAGAGAGCAGCGTGCACCGTGGGTGGGGGGGTCTGGGGGTAGGGTGCGCCCCAGGTGGGAGGCAGGGTTCTGGAAGGGCACCTGGAGAGGGTTCATTGTGGGAACTCAGGTGAGTTTTCTTTTTCCTTTTAAAGTCTCTTCTGCCCCATGTTCTCAACTGGCCTTATTCCCCATACCTGTGAACTCCAGGGCGCCCACTCACCTGAGCTTTTGTGGGATTGGTTGCAGAATTTCAGGGTTTCCCCTGTTCCCCGGGAAGAGTGCGGGTAAGGACCTCACAGAGTCCCCAACTTCAGTGATGTGTCCCACGGTTCTCTGACACAGTGCAGGTGATGCATCTTGAGAAGTACCCCAAGTTCAGCAGGGTGTGCCCTGGTCCCCCAGGCACAGGTGTGGCCGTAGCAAGCCCCAGAGCCGTCCCCCAACTTCAGCATTATGCCCCGTGTGCCCCCAGGCTAGTGGTAATTGGCTGTTAGAATCATGCAGGAAAATCCTCCAGGTGGGGGCCTGAAGGAGGGCGTAAACCAGACCCCACTCTAATTGCATTGGGAATAGACGAATTGAGGGTTTCTATAGAAGAGTAAGTCTGCTTTCCAGAAAAGGCAAGGTCATTGGTCTATTGAGAATGAAGATAATTACTGCTAAACAGCAAGTATGTGTTGCCCCTGCACCCAGAAACCGAAGCAGGTGTGCAGGCTATAGGTCAGAGGTGCCTTCTTCTCCCCAGCTGTCAGCACTTCTCTGCTCTGGCTACAAGACACCCGAGGTTTTGAACGTCAGCATCGGAGTCAGCGAGGCAGCTTGTCACAGGACGCCAGTGTTCAGAGAAAGCACAGGTATGTTTGGCAAAATGTCCTATCTATGTCAGGGCTGGAGGTAAAACCTCTCATTATCCCAAAACCTCCTGGGCTTTTCTCTTTTCTCTAGTTGAGCCACAAAGTAAAATTGAAGTAGCTGTCAGCATTCTGGGTTTGGTGCAAGAATTACTTAGTTTCCCTGGAGGTAGAACTTTGCAGGGGATCACAATTTCTGTCCATTTATTGCTGACAAATGTATTTTGACCATCTGTTTCCTAGGAACCCTCTTTTATTAGAAAGGGAAGGTGAGATTCACTCTGTGCCTGTTTGTAACATCTAATTTGTTCCTTCATCTAACAGTGTTTATTCAATTGGGCCTAAGATATGGTTTAGTGGCCAGTATCTAGAGTTAGGTGGCTTTTTTCATCTGATACAGACTTGGATGATGTCATTTGACAAAGGTGATGTTTCATCATTGATTAGTTTATTCATCAGAAGAGTTAAAATTAGGGTGGAGGGAAAATTCAAAATTATCCAAACCGGCCTGTTCCTGTTTAAAAGTTGAGCTTGACTTTCTAGTTTTACTAAATGTATTATCTCGATATTTTGAGGTGCCATATTCTCTCTGTAGTTTCTTTGGTGGTGGAGTCAGAAGGAGAGTCTGGGAATTCTTTTGGATAGTGGCATGCTGGTGGCTTCAAGGGGCTTGGCGTCAGGAGCCTTGGGGTGAAGTCTGCAACTGCTTGCCTGACCCTGGGTGCATCTCACAGAGGTTTTGTTGCCTCTTATGAAATTGCCGGCAGATAATGTTCTGCTTAAAGGGGAACCCTCCCATCCTGTTGGTGGGAATGTAAAGTGGTGCAGCCAGTCTGGGAACCAGTGTGGGGGTTCCTCAAAAAGTTAAACATTGAACAACCACATGATCCAGCAATTGCTGTCCTACGTATTTACCCAAAGGATAAAAAAATGCAGATTCGAAGGGGGTCCATGCACCACAATGTTTATAGCAGCAATGTCCACAGTAGCCAAACTATGGAGAGAATCCCAAAGTCCATGCACTGATGAATGGATAAAGCAGATGTGGGATACATATATATAATGGAATATGACCCAGCTTCAAAAAGAATGAAATCTTACCATTTGCAAGGATGTGGATGGATCTAGAGTATATTAAGCTAAGCAAAATCAGTGAGGAAAGACAAATATCCTATGCTCTCACGCTTGTGGAATTTCAGAAAAAAAACAGATGAACAGAGTTGAGGGGTGATGAGAGAGGCAAACAAGGAAATAGACTCAACCTTGGAGAACAAACTGAGTGTTGCTGCAGGACATGGGCGTGGGGGTAAGAGTTAAATGGGTGAGGGGTATTAAGGAGGAATCTTGTGATGACCACCGGGTACTGTATGCAGGTGAGGAATCACTAAATCTTACCCCTGAAGCGAATATTCCATGGCATGTGAACTAACTGGAATTTAAGTAAAAGAAGAAAGGAAAAAGTGTTCTGCTTCATGAAGAGTGAGGTAAAGTTGTAGTGATTTGGGCTGTACTCTTCTATAGATGAGAGTTGTAGAACACCCTGTTGTAGGATACACTACTTTCTTATCACATAAGGATTCCTCAAAAAGCTGCAATGAAAGATTCAGGTCTCAGAGCATGTTCATGTTCCACTGATATGTTACAGTTTGCACAGGTAGGAAAGAAGGTGGAGAGAAAGGCAACAGAAGGGGAAAGTAGGTGTGAACCTTTCATTAGTTAGCGTTATAGCTTTCTCATGAAAGTCTTGCGCCAGTGTGATTTTGGAAGCAGAGTGGGAATCCGGGAGCTTTGCAGGAGATGGGGAGTTCCAGGTCTGGGTAAAGCTGACAGGGGGCCCAGAGGAGAGCTGAATGCATTCTGCAGCAGGATGTGGGCAGGGTGGGCTCCAGGTGTGGCTATGGGTCTCCTGGGTGAGAGTTGTGACAGGTGTGGGCTGTGTGCAAGTTCCTGGCTGAGGACAAGTGAGGCACAGGCAGAGAGCTGGCAGAGAACCTTTTTCTGGGCCACCAGCCTCACCCAACACACACAGTCTCATCTTCTGTCCCTGACGCTCCAATTCAGACTTCTCCGAAGGTGAGTGAGAACACATCAAGAGCATTCGAAACAGAAGGGAAAGCATGTGCAATGGCTCTGGGGCAGGAGAATTCCAGGTATGTCCAGGAGCAGCAAGAAGGCCCTGTGGCCACAGGAGACAGCTTAGGACATTACCTCAGAGAGGTGACAGAGGGTGACAGAAAACCATTCCAGGGCTATATCCCCATGAGACCCTGTTTCACTGGGCCATCCTGGCTACAATGTTGAGAACAGATGACAGAGGGTTGAAGATGGCAAGGCAGGTCAATGACGAAGCTTTTCCAGGAACTCAGGCACTGTGGACCAGACAGGTGGCCTTGGATGGAGTGGTTAGACCTCTTCTGGGTCCATTTTGAAGATGGAGCTCACAGGATTTGCTGATGGGTTAGCTATTAGGAGCAGGAGAACAGAGGAATTAGGGTAACTCCCAGCTTTTGTGGGTTGTCGTGATCGAGGGGAAGGAGAGGGTTTCTCGGGAGGTAGGAGGTAGTCCGTGTTCCGCATGCTGAGGAAGGTGCCTTTCCCGGTGGGTCTGCTGAGGTTTGTGTCTGGGAGAAACTTTCACATCTCATCCCTCAGCAATGCTCAAGTACAAGTATCCCCCGTTTTTAAACGTTCACAGTAAGGCACTGGGATTTCTTGAAAAACTATGTTATTACCCAGCTTCAGTAAGAGGAAGAGACCTGAAGAGGATTTCCCTCTTATGAAAAAAGGTGAACAGTGAGAATCGCATTCAGCATCTGTTTTGGGGAGAAGCACGACAAAGGCGGTGTGCTCCCCAACCAGCTCCTTCCGCTGGGAATTGCTCTCCGCATCCAGCCACCAGCACTTTGAATTGTGTTTGTGAGCCTCTGCTGTGCTTTATCTTCATTTATGCTGGGCCTCCATTGGAAACTTGTGTGCTGAGGCCTAAGAAAAGCCAAAGAGAAGGAATTTTGGAGTCTGAGCACACTGTCTAATTGTTCCATTTAAATTAATGGCCATTCCTTCTTGACACCATTACTGCTGTGCAAGGTTTCTCAGAAGCTCTGTACTTTCAAAGAGCAGGGAAACCTATACCCCATGCTGTGGGGTTAGTTTTAGTCTCCATGCTGGACAGAACATTTCATGACTGTCGGATTTTCTCACTCAAACATTGAGACTTTGACCGCCTTCACCCGTTTCTACCACCCCATCCCCGAATCTGGCACCTACCAATCTACTCTCAGTATCTATGTGTTCAGTATTTGTTTATTCCACGTGGAATGTACATGAGAGCATCTGGTATTGGTCTTTCTGTGTATGTTACTTGGCATAAGGCCCCCAAGGTCTGTGTTTCCATGTCTGGTTCTTGTGAATAATGCTTTAGTGAATGTGGGAGTGCATCTGTCTTTTTGAGGCAGTATTTTTGTGTTCTCCGAATCAATATTCAGTAGAGCCATTACTGGGTCATGTCGTAGTTGCTTTTATTTTTTCAGGAACCTCCATACCGTTTGTCACAGTGACTGCACCAATTTCCATTCCCACCAACAGTGCACAGTGTCTCCTCGTCTGCACACCCTTGACCCCACTTGGTGTCTGTCTCTGGGACAATTGCTGTTCCAACAGTTGTGAGCGGATAGCCGATTGTGGGTTTGACTGATGTTTCCCTGACGATGATAAGTGATGCCGAACAACTTTTTCTGTCTGTTGGCATCTGTGTGCCATCTTTGGAAGGTATCTATTCACATATTCCCCACATTTTTTATACTTTTTTTTTGTTTTGATTTGTATGAGTGTTGTGTGTATTTTGGATATTAGCCTCTTCTCACACATACGATTCACAGATATTTTTTTCTTATTGGGTCAGTGGCCTTTTAAGTTTTTGATGGTTTCTTTTGCCGTGTGGAAGATTTCAGTTTGATGTTGTTCCACTTGTTTATTTTTGCTTTTGTTGCCTTTGCATTTGGTGTCCGATCTGAAGACTCTTTGCCAAAACCAATGTCAAGAGACTTAGTACCTGTGTCTTCTTGGAGGTTTATGGATTCAGGTCTTATGTTCAAATCATTCATCCATTAAAAATTTTGTGTGTGGTGTAAGAAAGTGACCCAGTTATATTCTTCTGCATTTAGTGTCCAGTTTGCCTGTTACCGCTCACTGAAGACACAGTCCTTCCCTCATGGCATATCTTCTGCTGCTGTGTCGTAAGTTAGGATCATCTACGTGTGGGTAAGTTTCTGAGCTTTCTGTTCTGTTTCACTGACCTGGTGTCTGTGTTTATGCCAGTTCCATCCTGTTTTGATGACAACAGCTTTGTAATCTAGCTTGAAATCCAGGTGTGTGTTGACTGCACCTTTCTTTCTCCAGGTTGCTTTGGGTATTTGGGGTCTTTTGTGATTCCATACAAGTTTGAGGACTGTTTTCTATTTCCTCGAATAATGCCACTGGAATTCAGATAAGGATTTCATCACATCTGTCGATTGCTTTGGGTACGATGGACATGTTCACATAATTAACTTTTCCAGTTAAGGAGCATGGCATAAGCTTCCATTTGTTTGTGTTGCCTTCCAAATCTTTGACCCATACATTCTGCCCCCCTCGACACACGTGTTTTTCATTTCTTTTCTGCCATGTGTTGAGTGTACTATGTCTTTCTCATTCTTGGTTACTTTTATTCCTAGATTTTTTTTTCATGCAATTGTAAATGGCATTGCTTTTTTATTTCTCTTTGCGAAAGTATGTCATCAGTATACAGAAATGCAACAAGTTGGGTCATCTGTGTGGCTCCATAGGTGAAGCGTCTGCCTTTAGCTCAGGTCATGATCCCAGAGTTCTGGGATCGAGCCCCATGTTGGGCTCCCTGCTTAGCGAGGGTCTGCTTCTCCCTCTTTCTGACACTCCCCCTGCTCCTGCTTTTTCTCTTCCTGTCAAATAAATAAATAAATAAAATCTGAAAAAAATAAAGACAACAGGTCTCTGTATATCGACTTTATATCCTGCAGCTTTCTTGAATTTGTTTATTCTAACAGTTTTTTTGTGTGGAATCTTTCGGGATTTCATGTCATTTGCAAATAGTGACAGTTTTCCTGTATGGATTTCATATCTTTCTCATTTTTAAAATGATGTTAGTCACCCTAGAGTACTTCATTTGTTTTTGATGTAGTGTTCCATGATTCATTGTTTGCATATAACACCTAGTGCTCATTATGACACGTGCCCTCCTTTTTTTTAAAAAAAAGAATTTATTTATTTATTCGACAGAGATAGAGACAGCCAGCGAGAGACGGAACACAAGCAGGGGGAGTGGGAGAGGAAGAAGCAGGCTCACAGCGGAGGAGCCTGATGTGGGGCTCGATCCCATAACCCTGAGCCGAAGGCAGACGCTTTACCGCTGTGCCACCCAGGTGCCCCAATATGTACCCTCCTTAATACCCATCACCAGGATAACCCATTCCCCTTCCCCTCCCTTTCTGCAGCCTTCAGTTTGTTTCCCAGTTTCAGTAGTCTCTCATGATTCATCTCCCCCTCTCATTCCCCCCTTCACTTTTCCCTTCCATCTTCTAATGTCCTCCATGCTATTCCTTCCGTTCCACATAGGAGTGAAACCATATGATAATTGTCTTTCTCTACTTGACTTAATTTCACTTAGCATAATCCCCTCCTGGTCCATCCACGTTGGTGCAAATGGGGGGTATTCATCCTTTCTGATGACTGAGTAATATTCCATTGTGTAGATGAACCACATCTTCTTTGTCCATTCATCTGCTGAAGGACACCTTGGCTCCTTCATCAGTTTGGCTATTATGTACATTGCTGCTATGAACATTGGGATAGAGGTGCCCCTTCTTTTCATTACTCTGTGTCTATGCGGTAGATACCCAGTAGTGCAGTTGGTGGGTCATAGGATAGATCTGTGTTTAACGTCGTGAGGAACCTCCATATTGTTTTCAAAAGTGGCTATACCAGCTTGAATCCTCACGAGTAGTGTAAGATGGTTACGCTTTCTCCACATCCTCTCTGACTTTTTTTTATTTCCTGTCTTGTTAATTTTTTTCAAGATTTTATTGATTTATTCCACAGAGATAGAGATAGACAGCGAGAGAGGGAACACAAGCAGGGGGAGTGGGAGAGGAAGAAGCAGGCTCATAACGGAGGAGCCTGATGTGGGGCTCGATCGCATAATGCCAGGATCACGCCCTTAGCCGAAGACAGACGCTTAACCACTGTGCCACCCAGGTGCCGCCTGCCTTGTTAATTTTAACCATTCTAACTGGTGTATGGTGGTATCTCATTGTCGTTTTGATTTGTATTTGCCTGATGGCAAGTGATGTGGAGCATTTTTTCATGTGTCTGTTGGCCATTTGTATGTCTTCTCTGGAGAAGTATCTCTTTGTGTCTTCTGCCCATTTTTTGGGTGTCGAGTTTGAGGCGTTCTTTATAGATCTTGGATACCAGCCCTTTATCTGTAATATTATTTGCAGATATCTTCTTCGATTCCATAGGATGCCTTTTTGTTTTTTTGATCATTTGCTTTGCCGAGCAGAAGTTTTTATCCTGATGAAGTGCCAATAGTTCATTTTTGCTTTTATTTCCTTTGCCTTTAGAGACATGGCTTGCAAGAAGTTGTTGTGTCCAAGGTTGAAGAGTTCTTTTGATTTTGATATGAGACAGGAATCCATTATCTTTCTTTCTTAATTTTATTGGAGTCCTCTGTCTTTCTTGGTGAGTCTAGCTAAGTTTGTCAGTTTTGTTTATCTTTCCAAAAAAGGCAGCTCTCATTTTCATTTTTTTTTGTCCTTTTAGTCTCCGTTGGATTTATTAATGCATTCCTTTTTGTTATTTCCTTATTTCTACTAATTTGTGGCTTTGTTTGTTCTTTTTTTTTTTCTAATTCTTTACCACATAAATCAGGTTGTTTATTGGAGAGCATTCTCATGGATTGATGAAGACATGAATTTCTATGAATGTCCCCCATAAAGCTACTTTTGCTGCATCCCATAAGTTTTTGTAAGTTGTCTTTTTCATCAGTGTCAAGGTACTTCTAAAATTTTTTTGATTTCTTCTTTGACTGTTGGTTGTTCAGTAGCATGTTGTTAAATCTCCACACATTTATTTAAGATTATTTAAGTATCTGACAGAGAGTGAGACAGCGAGAGAGGGAACGCAAGCAGGGTGGTGGGAGAGGGAGAAGTGGGCTTCCCACTGAGTAAGGAGCCTGATTCGGGGCTAGATCCCAGGATCCTGGAATCACGACCTGAGCTGAAAGCAGATCCTTAACAACTGAGCCACCCAGGCCCCCCAATCTCCACCTATTTTTGACTGTCCCATTTTTTTCTTGAGACTGATTTCTAGTTTCATATCATTGTGGTTGGACAAGATTTGAAGCAGAAGGTGAAAAGAGCATTCAGATGAAAGGTTTGTTTCCTGGAGGGTTTTCTGAGGGCAGACCATGAGTTCAGTGGGGATGGAGGAAGGTTTTGTGAGACGGGGGGTGGGGTTAACCCTCGTTAGAATTACTGACTACTACCATGCAGGCTGTGTGCTACCGTTCACACCGTAGTCCTGATGGACTGGTACTTCATTAGAAATATTTTCTAGGAGGTGTAGGCATAGTCTTCACTAAAAGAAAGGTGCCATGTGGGTTCATGGCATGACCCCAGGTCAGCAACCAGGATGTTTGGTATTGTGGGGGATCAGAACCAGGCTTTCTGTGGGAAGTGACAGAAATAGGGTATGGTGAGCTCCATGACCATAGGTGAGGTCCCTAGTGACCCACTGGGTGTTGGGTTCTGTGGATCTGTCTCATCAGGTGCTGTGGAATTCAGGGACACCCTCCTGTCTGTGGATTTGTGTGGAGACAGGTAGACATCAGTGTCTGGCCAGGCACGAGGGTCACACTGGACCACCACCAGAGGTGCAGCGTGCGTGGGAGCCACTGCTTGGTTTCCACGAAAGCTGACCAGGGTCTGTGACCATGATTCCTAGCAGCTGCAAGGGGAGAGGAGGCCGGGGGTGGTGCACACTTCCTAGAGTTGTGGTCAGGACTAGTCTGGAGCCCACTGAAGTCAGCCACACTGGGCACAGAAGGCACCCAGTCAGTGTAGCTGTGGGCACTGCTCCCATGGCACTTTCAGGCCGGCTCCATGCTGCCACCTCCTGCATTTCATCATCATCTTCAAGGTCATGTGCCTCTGCTCTTGCCCCATGGCCTCCAGGGTATTGTCCGTCCTCCATCTGGCCCTCGTCCCTGGTGCCCTGTGCAGTCCAATGCCAGGGTACCCGTCTTGAGACAAATATCTGGCCCTGATGGAACACTTCCATGGATCTCGTGTAATGTGAGGGTGATGCCCTGCACTGGAAGGGGGCTACAGGTCCCCAGTCAGGAGAGCCATGTCTCCCTTTTCAGCATGGCCTGCCCGCCCCTAAGTCTTCTTAGGGAAGCTCTCCCCACTTCCTGAGATGACAGCCCTGAACTTAAAAATGAATGTTATTTTACATATCTCTATGCCTTAGTTCATCCATGGCATGTCTTTCAACCCCGTCAGTGGGTTTTTTTTAGAAGTTCTGAAGGGCTGTCTGCTCAAGGAGGGGATGACCTGGGTGGGGCAGCTTTCCCTCTCATCTCCCTCAGCATGTCTCTGAGCCCTGGGGCCAGCTGTCCCACTGAGGATTGAGGGACACGAGCCAGCCCTTCCTGAGCCCAGGCTGTGTCAGCTCATAGACTGATGCGTGTCAGAGTGGTGGGTAGCTGGCATGGGCCAGAGGCAGGCAGTGTCTCCTTCTCATTCCTTCCCTCCCTTCCTCCCAGAGGTAGCTCAGAGCAGCCTTCAACCCCTGCATCTGCAGATCCCTTGACCTGTGCCTCCTGTGTTCAGCTGGTGACCTTGGAGTTTCGCATGGATTCTACCTCACGTACCCTCTCCCGTAGCAATTCCTGGATCAGGGGAGGGGTCGGACCCTTGTCTGCTTTTGGTCTTCTTCCTGTCCAGCACCAAGCCCACCCACCTTTGCATCTTCCATGTATGTGCTTGGAAGCAAGCCCATCCACAGGGAACCTATTAGCCAAATGGATCCAGGCAATGAACATTGAAGTAGAGATCCAGGATCCATAATAAACCTGCTCTGAAACCTGTCCCAAAGTCTGTGAGTCTCTCACACTGAAACAAAAACAATAATAGCTTTCTGGACTGTGAAGTGACATGTGTCTCTACTTCCAATCTTGAATGCATTGGTGCTGAGCCTGGACTGAAAAGGACCATGGCTCCCATGGGCTGGGATCCACGGTAAGAACTCAGTGAAATCTGAATTTGATTCATGTAGTGAATAATTATTGTAGAGCGAATCCTCCCAAGTAGGGCTTATGCACAGTGCACAGGAAAAGCTTTTTCAAAGAGGTTTCTGAAAGAAAAAATCTTTTTTAGAAATTTATTTTAATTCCAGTAGAGCTAACATACAGTGTTACATTCGTTTCAGGTGTACAATAGAGTGATTCAGTAATTCTATAAATTACTCAGTGGTCATCAAGAAAAGTGTCCTCTTAATCCCCTTCACCTATTCCACTCAACCCTCTATCCACCTCCTCTTGTAACCATCCGTTTGTTCTCTATTGTTAAGAGTTTGTATTTTGGTGTGTCTCCTTTTTCTCTTTTAGTTATTTATTTTTGTTTGTTGCTTAAATTCCCTATTAGAGTGACATCTTATGGGATTTGTCTTTCTCTGAATGCCTGATTTTAGTTAGGATAATACTCTCTAGCTCCATTCATGTGGCTGCAAATGGAAGGTTTCATTCTTTTTCAAGCCGAGTAATACTCCATTGTGTGTGTGTATGTGTGTGTGTGTGTGTGTGTGCACGTGCGTGTGTGTGAATACACATCTAATATCTCATTTGTCAATTTTTCTACAGACACTTGGGTTGCTTCCATATTGTGATATTCTAAATAATGGTGCAAGGAACATAGGGGTGCACGTATCCTTTTACGTTACTGTTTTCCTATTCTTTGGGTAAATACGAGTAGTGTGATTGTTGGATCGTAGGGTAGTTTTATATTTAATTTTTTCAATAACCTTCATACTGTTTTCCACGGTGGCCACCACAATTTGCATTCCCACCCACAGTTCACGAGGATTCCCCTTTATCCACATCCTCTCAACACCTGTTCTTTGTTGTGCTTTTGATGTTAGCCATTCTGACAGGTTTGAGGTATTACCTCATTGTCCTTTGGATTCACATTTTCCTGATGATGGGTGATGGTGAACATCTTTTCACGGGACTGTTGGCCATTTGTATTTCTTCTTTGGAGAAATGTCTGTCCATGTCTTCTGCCTATTTTTTAACTGGATTATTTGTTTTTTGGGGGTCGAGTAGTATCAGTTGTATATGTTTTGGACACTATCCCTTTATTGCATATGATCTTTGCAAATATCATCTCCCTTTGAGTAAGTTGTCTTACTATTTTTACGTTTTCATTGTTCTTCTGCCATGTGGAAACTTTATTTTGCTGTATTCCCAATAGTTTATTTTTGCTTTCATTTCCTTTGCCTCAGGACACAGTCTAGAAAAACGTTAATATGGTCCATGTCAAGAAGTTACTGTCTTCCCTCCTGTAGGATTTTTATGGATTCAGGTCTCATATTGAGGTCTTGAAACTGTTTTGTGTTTGTCTGTATTGTGTAAGAAAGCAGTCTAATTTCATTCTATTGTGCGTAGCTGTCTAGTTTTCCCAACAAAATTTGTTGTAGAGACTGTCCTTTTCCCTTTTGATATCGTTGCTTGCTTTGTGGAAGATTCATGGACCACATAATTATGGGTTTCTGTTTGAACTTGTATCCTGTTCCTTTGGTCGCTGTGTCTATTTTTGTGCCATACTCTCTTGTTAGGATGACTGCAGCTTTGTAGTATAACCTGAAATCTGAAATTGTGAGTCCTCCAGCTTTGTTTTTCTTTTCCACATTGCACTGGCTGTTCGGAATCTTTAGTGGTTCCATACAAATGTTTAGGATTGTTTATTCAAGGTCTTTTGTTCTTTAATTTAAATTCAATTAGCCAACTTACAGTACATCATTAGTTTCAGATGTAGTCTTCAATCAATTTTCAGTTGTGTGTAACACCCAGTGCTCATTGTATCATGTGACCTCCTTAATGCTACTCACCCAGTTACCCCCCCAAACTTCTCCTCCAGCAATCATCAGTTTCTTGTGATAGTTAAGAGTCCATCATGGGTTTTCTCCCTCTCTGATGACTTCCCATTCTATTTTCCCTTCCTTCCCCTATGGTCACCTTCCTTGTTTCTGATATTCCACATAGGAGTGAAAGCATATGATCATTGTCTTTCTTTCATTGACTTATTCCACTCATCATAATACCCTCCAGCTCCACCCAGGTAGGTGTGATGGTAAGTATTCATCCTTTCTGATGGCTGAGTAATATTCCACTATAGATATGATCCACATCTTCTTTATCCATTCATCTATCCATGGTCATCTGCACTCCTTCTGCAGCTTGTCTATTATGGATATTGCTGCTATGAACACTGTGGTGCATGTGTCCCATCTTCACTACCTCTGTATCTTTGGGGTAAATACCCAGTAGTGCAATTGCTGGGACATAGGGTAGCTTTATTATAACTTCTTGAAGAAACTCTGTACCATTTTCAAGAGTGGCTGTACTGGACTGCATTTGTACTGGGGTGTAAGAGTGTTCCCATTTCTCCACATCCTCTCCAACATGTATAGTTTCATGTCTTCTTATTTTTAGATATTCGGCCTCGTGTGGTAGGGCATCTATAGGGGTTTAGATTTCCATTTCCCTGAAGCCAAGTGATATGAAGCATTTATGCATGTATCTTTTGGTCACCAGTACGTCGTCATCAGTGAAGTGACTTCCCATTTTAATCCATCTCAAGACCTAAAGCTGGGTAAGGCACTGAAGCTGGATGGTGCCATCGGTTGGAAGTGTGGAGAATTTCAAAAGATCTCCTTGGAGAGCAAGTTTAAAGGTCAGTTTGAAGCTACTAATTGGATCCGGGGAGATCTCTGAAAGTGGGGGTTGCCTGCGATGGGCTGAGGAGGGCCCTCCGATTTTCCTATGAATCCTTGCTGCAGCCCCAAATGACAGTTTCCTGCTGTGGGGCAGGCTGAGTCCTCTAGTCGTGCAGAGGTGAGCCCAATGCCTGGTGCCTTGGAGGCAGGCAAACAGGGAGGGACCCTCAGCAGAAGACCCAGGGTTAGGTTAGGCCTCAAGAGACAGCAGGTCCAAACTGCCCAGTGCTCAGAGAACTCCCAGGCCGACTGAGATGAGGGCACAAGCGTGGGTGAGTGTGAGCCTGAGGTTTCATCCGGAATGGCCCACAAATGTCGGGGTTCACCAGAAGGGGCTCTCAGGGGTGCCCCAATTCTCTTGCACTGAATGCTCTGTTGTGCCCCAAAACGGTACAGTTTCCTGTGGGCTGCAGGATGAGTCCTACAGTGGGGCTTGTGTGTCCCCAATCCCCCGGAGTAGGGTGCCAGGACCCTGGGGAGGGGCCCCTCTGTGGCTAACCTAGTGTAAGGTTTAGGGTCCAGGAGCCCGGCAAGGACAATCTGCAGGCTGTGCAGCGAGCTCTGTGGAGGGCTGAGAGGAGGCCATGGCGGATGGTGAACATAGGCCTCAGGGTTGGGGCACGGGGGGCTGCCAAAAGTGGGGACAGGCCCTGGGGGCCTCCCCATGTTCTCATGCCCTGTAGGCTCCATAGAGCCCCAAGGGGCACAGTTTCCTTTCCGGTGGCAAGCTGAGTCCTGCTGTGTGGTACAGGTACCCCAATTCCCTGGGGCTGTGGTGTAAGGCTCCTGGGAGTCCCCCACACCCGCGGCCGACCCAGGGCTAGGGTTAGGCCCCAGGAGCCCGGCAGGCCCGATCTGCTGGCTGTATGGTGAGCTACATGGGCTGAGGTGAGGGTGCAGGGAGGGTGAGCGTGGGCTTCAGGGTTGGGTTGCGGGAGGCCACCGACGTTCGCTGGTGGCTCAGGAGGGCCCTCTTGGTTCTCCCACCCTGAACGCTCTATGGCCTCCCAAGGCGCACGGTTTCCTGCGGGGTGGCAGACTGAGTCCTGCTGTGGGGCTCAGGTGTCCCGAATCCCCGCGGCTCTGGCTCCAGGCTCCTGGGGAGGGGCCCCTCCACAGATGAACTAGGGTTAGGGTTGGGGCCCAGGAACCCCGCAGGCCAGATCTGCCCGCTATGTGGCGAGCACTGCCGCGGGCTGAGGTGAGGGTGTGGGGTGGGGTGAGCATGGGCTTCAAGCTTGGGTTTAGGGATCGCTGAAGTTCGCAGGGGACTCTGGGGGCCCTCCTGGTTCTCCCGCCCTGAATGCTCTACAGCCTCCCAAGGAGCACGGTTTCCTGTGGGCTGGCAGGCTTTATCCTGCAGTGGGGCTCAGGTGTCCCCAGTCCCTGGGGCTGTGGCACCGGGCCCCAGGGGAGGGGCCCTACCCAGCCGACCTAGGGTCAGGTCTAGGCCCCAGGAACCCGGCAGGCCTGATCTGCCGGCTCTGCGACGAGCTCGGTGGCAAGCTGAAGGGAAGGCGTGGGGCGGGATGAGCGTGGGCCTCAGGGTTGGGGTGTAGGGGGCCGCCGAGGATCGCTGGGGTCTCAGAGGGGCCCTACCAGTTCTCCTGAACGGGATGCTCTGCGGCGCCCCAAGGGGCATGGTTTCCTGAGGGGTGGCAGGCTGAGTCCCGTGGTGTGTTCCAGGGGTACCCAATCCCCGGGGTTAAGGTACGGATTAGGGTACGGGTTAAGGTTAGAGTATGGATTATGGTTAGGGTATGGGAGAGGGTAGGGTTTAGGGTTAGGGTAAGGAGAGGGTATGGGTTAGGTTTGGGTTTAGGGGTTACAAGTTAGACGTTATGGGTTAGTGTACAGATTAGGGTTCAGGTTACGGGTTAGGGTTTAGGGTTTGGGTTTAGGGTTAGGGTTAGGGTTGGAGTAGGGGTTAGGTTTAGGGTACGGATTAGGGTTAGGGTACTGGTTAGGGTACGCATTAGGGTACGGTTATGGTTAGTGTTGGCATTTGGATTAGGGTACGGTTTAGGGTACGGGTTAGGGTACGGGTTAGGGTTAGGGTACAGTTTAGGGTTATGGTACAGGCCAGGTTACGGTTTAGGGTTAGGGTTAGGGTACGGGTTAGGGAATGGGTTAGGGATAGGGATAGGGTATGGTTTAGGGTTAGGGTATGGGTGTGGGTACGGGTTAGGGTACAGGTTAGGGTTAGGTATGGGTTAGGGTATGGGTTAGGGTCCGGGTTAGGGATAGGGTACAGGTTAGGGTATGGGTTAAGGTTAAGGTAAGGGTACTGGTTAGGGTTAGGGTACGGGTTACGGTTTAGGGTTTAGGTTTACGGTTAGGGTATGGGTTAGGTTTAGGGTACGGGTACGGTTAGGGTACGGGTATGGTACGAGTTAGGGTATGGGTTATGGTCAGGGTTCAGGGTTAAGGTTAGGGTATGGGTTAGGGTACTTGTTAGGGTTAAGGTTAAGTTTAGGGTACGGTTTAAGTTATGGGTTAGGGTACAGTTTAGGGTTAGGGTTAGGGTACAGGTTTGGGTACGCGTTAGAGTACGTGTTAGGGTTAGGGTACAGGTTAGGGTTCGGGTTAGGGTATGGGTTAAAGTTAGGGTTAGAGTATGGGTTAGGGTTAGGTTACTGGTTAGGGGTAGGGTTAGCTGAAGGGGTAGGGTTAGGGGTAGGGTTAGGGTTATGATAGGGGTCGGGGTATGGTTAGGGTTTAGGGTTAGGGTTTGGGGTTTGGCTTAGTGGTTAAGGTAAGGGTTTAGTGTTTAGGGTTTCGGGTTTAGGGTTAGGGGTTAGGATTTAGGGTTTAGTGTTAATGTAGGGTTTAGGGTTTAAGGATTAGGGTTTAGGGTTAGGTTTAGGTTAGGGTCAGGGTTAGGGTAAGGGTTAGGGGTTAGTGTTAGGGTTAGGGTGAGGGTTAGGGGTTAAGGTTTAGGGTTTAAGGTTAGGGGTTAGGGTTTAGGGTTAGACCCCAGTAGGCCAGCAGTACCGATGCAACGGCTGTGCGGCGATCGGAGGAGTGGGCCAATGTGAAGGCGCTGGTGAGCGGCAGCATGGGCCCAACCATTTTGGTGCAGGAGGGCCTTCGAAAGTCGCCGGGGCCTCGGAGTGCCTTGCCCGTTCTCCCGCTCTGAATGACTAGCGGGGCCCCTAGCGGCTCGGGTGGCTGAAGGGCAACAGGGTGAGTCCGGCACATGGGCTTGTGGTCCCCATCCTCGGCGTTGCGGAGCCACGCCACTCGGGAAGTGCCTCTCGGGGGCTGACCTACACTTAGGGTTAGTCCCCAGGAGGCCGGCAGGCCCGATACACCACATGTGCGGTGATTGGAGCGGTGGGCCGAGGTGAGGGTGCTGGTGAACATGAGCCTGGGCCGAAGCGTTTTGGTTCCGGGCACCTTCGAAGGTTGGAGGGAGTTCGGAGGGCCCTGCCAGTTCTCCAACACTGAATGAATGGTGGTGCCCCTAGCGGCACGTTTAGGAAGGGACCCTCAGGGGCCGTCCTAGGGTGTAGGGTTAGCGCCCAGTAGGCCGGCAGGCCAGATCTGCCAGCTGTGCGAAGGGCAGAGGTGTGGGCCGAGTTGAGGGCGATGGCGAGCGGGAGCATGGGCCCCAGGGTTTTGGCGCCCTGGGCCTTGCAATGTTGCCATGGCTCGGAGGGCCCTGCCCTTTCTCCTGCCCTGAATAACCAGCGGCGCCCCTAGTGGCTCCGTTGGCGGTGGGGCAGCAGGGTGAGTCCTGCACTGTGGCTTGGGGATCCCCAATCCCCGGCGTTGCGGGGGCAGGCCCCTTGGGAGGAGCTCCTCGTGGGCTGACCTAGGGTTAGAGTTAGCCCCCAGGAGGCTGGCAGGCCCAATCCTCTGGCTGGGCGGCGAGAGGTGGGCGGGCAGAGGTAAAGGCGCTGCTGAGCGGGAGCGAGGGCCCCTGCATTTTGGCGTGGGAGGCTTCAAATGTCGCTGGTTTCTCCAGGGCCCTGTCGTTCTCCCGCCCTGAATGACCGGCGGCACCCCTAGCGGCCCGGGTGGCGGCATTGAGGCAGGGTGATTCTGGCTCTGGGGCTTGGGGTTCCCGATCCCCAGTGTAGCAGCAGCAGGACCCTTGGGAGGGGCCCCTGAGGGGCCGACCTAGGATTAGGGTTAAGACCCAGGAGGCCGGCAGGCCCAATCCGCCCGCTGGGCTGAGAGCTGAGGGGCAAGCCAAGGTGAGGGCGTGGGGAGTGGGAGCGTGGGCACCAGCGTTTTGGACCAGGGAGCCCTTGAATGTCACCGGGGGCTCGGAAGGCCCTGCCCCTTCTCTCGCCCTGAATGACCTGCGGCGTCCCTAGCGGCCCGGGTGGTGACAGTGCGGCAGGGTGAGTCTGGATCTGGGGCTCTGAGTCACCAAACCCCAGCGTTACAGAACCAGGCCCCTTGGGATGTCCCCCATGGGGCCGACCTAGGGTTTTGGTTAGCCCCCAGGAGCCCGGCAGGCCTTATCCACCAGCTCTGCAGCAACCAGAGGGGCAGGCCAAGGGGAGGGCGCTGGTGAGCAGGAGCGTGGGAGCCACCTTTTTGCGCAAGGGTGCTTTGAAGGTCGCAGGGGAAACGGAGCACCCTGCCACTTCTCCCACACTGAATGACCCGTGGCTCCCCTAGCGGCCTGGGTGGTGGCGCAGCAGCAGGTGAGTCCGGCGCTGGGTCTCAGGGGTCCCCAATCCACTGTGTTGCGGCGCCAGGCCCCTTGGGAGGGGCCCCTCGGGGGCTGACCTAGGTTAGGGTCAGCCCCCAGGACGCCAGCAGGCTCAATCCGCCAGCTGTGTGGCGAATGGAGTGGTGGGTCGAGGTGAGGTCTCTGTCGAGAGGGAGCTTGGGCCCAAGCATTTTGGCTCCGGGGGCCTTTTAATGTTTCCGGGGACTCGGCGGGCCATGCCCATTCTCCTCCCTGAGTGACCGGCAGTGCCCCTAGCTGCCCAGGTGGCAGCGGGGCGGCAGGGTGAGTCAGGCGCTGCGGCTCGGGTATCCCCAATCCCCGGTGTTGCGGCGCCAGGCCCCTTGGGAGGGGCCCCTCGGGGGCCAACCTAGGGTTAGGTTTAGCCCCTAGGAGGCCGGCAGGCCCTATTCGCCAGCTGTGTGGAGACTGGAGTGTCGGACCGAGGTGAGGGCGCTGGTGAGCGGGAGCGTGGGCTCGGGTGTTTTGGCGCGGGGGGCTTTTGAAGGTCGCAGTGTCTCGGAGGGCCCTGCCTGTTCTCCCGCCCTGAATGAACGGCAGCACCCCAAGCCCCCGGGTGGCAGCTGGGTGGCAGGGTGAGTCAGGTGCTGAGGCTCAGGATCCCCAATCTCCGGCGTTGGAGCGCCAGGCCCCTTGGGATGGGCCCCTCGGTGGTCAATCTAGGGTTACGGTTAGCCCCCAGAAGGCCAGTGGTCCCGATCAGCGGCTGTGCAACACGCGAAGGGTTGGGCCGAGGTGAGGGCGCTGGCGAGCCTTAGCATGAGCCCAAGCCAAGCACGGGGGGCCTTTGAATGTCAGCGGGTGCTCTGAGCGCCCTAACCATTTTCTTGCTCTGATTGAACGGTGGGCCCCTAGCGGCTCGGGTGGCTGAAGGGAAGCAGGGTGAGTCTGGCACTTGGGCTCGGTGTCCCCATCCCCAGCGTTGCGATGCCAGGCCCCTTGGGAAGGGCCCCAGGGGTGCCGACCTATGGTTAGGGTTAGCCCCCAGGAGTCCGGCAGGTCCGATACACCACCTGTGCGTCGAGCGGCGAGTTGGGCCGAGGTGAGGGTGCTGGTGAACATGAGCCTGAGCCCAAGTGTTTTCGTTTGGGGCGCCTTCGAAGATCAGCAGTTTTCGGAGGGCCCAGCCCGTTCTCCCACCCTGAATGAACGGTGGCATCCCTAGCGGTCCGGGTGGGGCGGGGCGGCAGGGTGTAACTGACGATGGGGTTGGGGGTCCCCAATCCCCAGCATTGGGCCGCCAGGCCCCTTAGGAGGGGCCCTTCGGGGGCCAACCTAGAGTTAGGGTTAGCCCCTAGGTGGCCAGCAGGCCCTATTCGCCAGCTGTGTGGAGAGCGGAGTGGCGGACCCAGGTGAGGGCGCTGGTGAGCGGGAGCGTGGGACCTAGCATTTTGGTGCGGGTTGCCTTTGAAGGTCGCAGGGGACTGGAGGGCCCTGCCCATTCTACCACTCTGAATGAGGACGGCGCCCCTAGTGGGCCGGGTCGCGGCAGGGCGGCAGGGTGAGTCTGGCGCTGGTGCTCGGGGGTCCCCAATCCCTGTCGTGGTGGCGCCAGACCCCTGGGAGGGGCCCCTCGACATCCAACCTACTGTTAGTCCCCAGGAGGCCGGCAGGCCCGATCCAGCGGTTGTGCAGCTTGTGGAGGGGCTGGCCGAGGTGAGGGCGCTGGTGAGCGGAAGCGTCGGCCAAAGCATTTTGGCGTGGGAGGACTTCAAATGTCACCGGAGGCTCGGAGGGCCCTGCCCATTCTCCAACCCAGATGACCGGCGGCGCCTCTAGCGGCCCGGGTGGTGGCGGGGCATCAGGGTGCGTCCGGCAGGTTGCTTTGGGGGTGCCCAATCCCCCGCATGGTGGCGCCAGGCCCCTTGGGATGGGCCCCTCAGGAGCCAAGCTAGGGTTATGGTTAGCTCCAGGCGGCCGGCAGGCCCGATCCACCGGCTGTGCGGCGAGCAGAGGGGCAGGCCGAGGTGGGGTCGCTGGGGAGTGGGAGCGTGGGCCCAAGCGTTTTAGTGTGGGGGGCCTTCAAAAGTCGGCGGGGGCTTGGAGGGCCCTGCCCGTTCTCCTGCCCTGAATAACCGGCGGCGCCCCTAGCACCCCAGGTTGCGGTGGGGCGGCCGTATGAGTCCGGCGCTGGGGCTCGGGGGTCCCCAATCCCAGGCCTTGCAGCTCCAGGCTCCTTGGGAGGGGCCCATCGGGGGCCGACCTAGGTTTAGGGTTAGCCCCCAGGAAGCTGGCAGGCCTGATCCGCCGGCTGTGTAGCCAGCAGAGGGGCAGGCCGAGGTGAGGGCGCTGTCGAGCGGGAGCCCGGGCCCAAGCATTTTGGCGTGGGGGCATTCGAAAGTCACTGGGGGTTAAGAGCGCACTTCCCGTTCTACCTCGCTGAAAGCCCAACGGCGTACCTAGCGGCTCGGGTTGCGGAGGGGCGGCAGGGTGAGTACGGTGCTGGGGCTCGGGGATCCCTAATCCCCGGCATTGCAGCACCAGACCCCTTGGGAGGGGCCCCTCGGGGTCTGACATAGGGTTTGGGTTAGCCTCCAGGAGGCCGGCAGGCCCAATCCACCAGTTGTGCGGCGAACGGAGGGTCAGGCGGAGGTGAGGCCACTGGCGAGCGGGAGCATGGGCCCAGGTGTTTTGGCGTGGGGGTCCTTCAAAGGTCGCCGGAGGCTCAGAGGGCCCTGCACGTTCTTCCGCCCTGAATGACCGGCGGCTACCCTAGCGGCCCGGGTAGAGGACGGGCGGTATGGTGAGTCAGGCGCTGGGGCTCGGTGTCCCCAACCCTCGGCGTTGGGGCGCCAGGCCACTTCGGAAGGGCTCTAGGGGGCCGACCGAGCATTACTGTTAGCCCCCAGGAGGCCGGCAGACCCGATCTCCCAGCTGTGTGGCGAGCAGAGGGGCGGGCCATGGTGAGGGCGCTGTTGAGTGGAATCGTGGGCCCAAGAGTTTTGGCGTGGGGGGCATTCAAAAGTCGCTGGGGGCTCAGAGTGCCCTTCCCGTTGTACCGCGCTGAATGCCTGACGGCGCACCTAGCGGTGCGGGTTGCAGAGGGGCGGCAGGGTGAGTCCAGTGCTGGGGCTCGGGGGTCCCCAATCCCAGGCGTTGCGGATCCAGGGCCCTTGGGATGGGCCACTCTGGGGCCAACCAAGGGTTATTGTTAGTCCCCAGGAGGCCAGTAGGCCCAATCCGCCGGCTGTGCGGCAAGTGGAGGCGTGGGCCCAGGTGAGGGCGGTTGAGAGCAAGAGCGTGGGCTCAAGCGTTTTGGCACGGGGGGCCTTAAAAATCATCGGGGGTTCAGCGGGCCCTTCCTGTTCTCCCACCCTGAATGACCAGCGGCACCCCTAGCAGCCTGGGTGGTGGCGTGGCGGCAGGATGAGACTGGCAATGGGGCTCGGGGGTCCCCATTCCCTGGCATTGCGGCACCAGGCCGCTTGGAGGGGCCCCTTGGGTGCCGAGCTTGGGTTAGGGTTAGCCCCCAGGAGGCTGGCAGGCCTGATCGGCCAGGTGTGCGGCGAGTGAAGTGGCGTGCAGAGGTGATGGCACTGGCGAGCGGGAGCGTGGGCCTAAGCGTTTTGGCGCTGGGGGCATTTGAAAGTCGCCGGGGGCCCAGAGCGCCCTACAGGTTCTCCCACCCTGAATGACCGGTGGCGCCCCTAGGGGCCGGTAGGGGAGGGGCAGTAGAGTGAGTCCAGCGCTAGGGCTCGGGGGTCCCCAATCCCCGGCATTGTGGCACCAGGCCTTTGGAAGGGACCCCTCGGGGTCCGACCTAGGGTTAGGGTTAGCCCCCAGGAAGCAGGCCGGCCCGATCCGCTAGCTTTCGGCAAGCGGAAGGGCGGCCTGAGAAGAGGGCGCTGACAAACAGGAGCGTGACCCCAAGCGTTTTGGTGCGGGGGGCCTTCGAATGTCGCCGGGGGCTCGGAAGCCCCTGCCCGTTCTCCCGCCCTGAATGACCGTGGCGCCCCTAGCAGTCCGGGTGGCGGCGGGAAGGCAGGGTGAGTCCCACGCAGGGGCTTGGGTGTCCTCAATCCCCGGCGTTGTGGCGCTAGGCCCCTTGAAAGGGGCCCCTCGGGGGGGACCTGGGTGTAGGGTTAGCCCCAGGAGGCCGGCAGGCCCAATCCGCAGGCTGTGTGGCATACGGTGGGGCAGGCCGAGGTGAGGCCGCTGGCGAGTGGGAGCATGGCTCCAAGCATTTTGCAAAGTGGGCCTTCGAAGGTCGTCGAAGTCTCGGAGGGCCCTGCCCGTTCTACTGCCCTGTATAACCGGGGGCACCCCTAGCACCCTGGGTGGCGGTGGGGCAGCCGGGTGAGTCCAGTGCTGGAGCTTGGGGGTCCCCAATCCCAGGCGTTGCTGCTCCAGGCCCCTTGGGATGGGCCCCTCAAGGACCGACCTAGGGTTATGGTTAGTTCCAGGTGGCCGGCAGGCCCGATCCGCCGGCTGTGTGGCGAGCGGAGGGGCGGGCCAAGTTGAGGGCGCTGGCGAGCTGGAGCGAGAGCCCAAGCGTTTTGGCGCGGTGGGCCTTCGAAGGTCACCGGGGGCTCGGAGGGCCATTCCCGTTCTCCCATCCTGAATGAGGACGGCGCCCCTATCGGGCCGGGTCGTGGCGGGGCAGCAGGGTGAATCAGGCGCTGGTGCTCGGGGGTCCCCAATCCCCAGCGTGGCGGTGCCAGGCCCCTTGGGAGAGGCCCCTTGGGCGCCAAAGTAGGGTTTGGGTTAGCCCCAGGAGGCCGGCAGGCGTACGGAGGTGCTGGCCGAGGTGAGGACGCTGACGAGGGGGAGCGTGGGCCCAAGAGTTTTCGCTCGTGGGCCTTCGATGTTCGCTGGGGGCTCGGAGGGCACTGCACGTTCTCCCGCACTGAATGACCGGCGGCACCCCTAGCGGCCAGGGTGGCGGTGGGGCTGCAGGGTGATTCCAGCGCTGGGGTCGGGGGTCCCCAAACCCCGGCGTGTTTTGCGCCACTCACCTTGGGAGGGGCCTTCGTGGGCCGACCTAGTGTTAGGGTTAGACCAAAGGAGGTCGGCAGGCCCGATCTGCCAGGTGTGCAGTGAGTGGAGTGGCGGGCCGAGGTGAGGGCGCTGGCGACAGGGTTCGTGGGCCCAAGTGTTTTGGCGCTGGGGGCCTTCGAAGGTCACCAGGAGCTCTGAGGCCCTGCCCGCTCTACCGGCCTGAATGACCGGCGGCGTCCCTAGGGGCCCGGGTGGTGGCAGGGCGGCAGGGTGCGTCCGGCGCTGGAGCTCGAGAGTCCCCAATCCCTGGCGTGGCAACGCCAGGCCCCTTTGGAGGGGCCCTCAGGGACCGACCTAGGGTTAGGGTTAGCCCCGAGGAGGCCGGCAGGCCCGATCTCCCAACTGTGTGGGGAGTGGAGAGGTGGGCCGAGGTGAGGGTGCAGGGGAGCGGGTATGTGGGCCCAAGCATTTTGGGGCTAGGGCCTTCGATGGTCGCCGGGGGCTCGGAGGGCCCTGCACATTCTCCCGCCATGAAGGACCAGCGACGCCCCTAGCTCCCTGGGTGGCAGCGGGGTGGCAGGGTCAGTCCGGCACTCGTGCTTGGGTTTCCCCAATCCCCAGCGTTGCGGTGCCAGGCCCCTTGGGAGGGGCCCCTCGGGGACTGTCCTAGGGTTAGGTTAACCCCCAGGAGGCCAGCAGTTCCGATCCGCCGACTGTGCAGTGAGCAGAGGGATTGACCGTGGTAGGGCGCAGTCGAGCGGTAGCGTGGTACCTAGCGTTTTGGTGTGGGGGGCCTTCTTATTTCACCGGAGGCTCGGAGGGCCCTGCCGGTTATCCCGCCCTGAATGCCCGGCGGCGCCCCTAGCGGCCCATGTGGCGGCGGGGCGGCAGAGTAAGTCCAGCGCTGCTCCTCGGGGGTTTCCAACACCCAGCATTGTGGCGCCAGGCCACTTGGGATGGGGCCCTAGGAGACCTACCTAGGGTTAGTGTTAGCCCCCAGGAGGCTGGGAGGCCCGATCTGCTGGCTGTGCAGCGTGCGGAAGGGCGGGCCGAGGTGAGGGCACTGGAGAGTGGAAGCGTGGGCCCAAGCGTTTTGGCGAGGGAACCCTTCGAAAGTTGCCGCGGCTCGGAGGGCACTGCCCATTCTCCCGCTCTGAATGACCGGCAGCACCCCTAGCAGCCCTGGGGGCAGCGTAGCGGCAGTGTGAGTCTGGTGCTGGGGCTCCGGGGTCCCAAATCCCCGTCGTTGCGGAGCCAGGCCCCTTGGGATGGGCCCCTAGCGGGCCTACCTAGGGTTAGTGTTAGCCCCCAGGAGGCTGGGAGGCTTGATCCGCAGGCTGTGCAGCAAGTGGAGGGGTGGGCCGAGGTGAGGGCACTGGTTAACGGAAGTGTTGGCCCAAGCGTTTTGCCTGGGGGGGCTTTCGAAGGTTGCCGGGGGCTCGGAGGGCCCTGCCCGTTCTCCCGCCTTAAATGACCATAGGGGCCCCTTGTTGCCCCGGTGGCAGTGGAGCAGCAAAGTGAGTCTGGCGCTGAGGCTCGGGGGTCACCAATCCCCAGCGTTGCGGCCCCAGGCCCCTTGAGAGGGCCCCCTCGGGTGCCGACCTAGGGTTAGGGTTACCCCCAGGAGGCCAGTAGGCCCAATCTGCTGGCTGTGCGGTGAGCGGAGGGGCAGGTTGAGATGAGGGCGTTGGCGTGCGGGAACGTGGGCCCAAAATTTTGGAGCGAGGGGCCTTCGAAGGTCACCAGGGGCTCAGAGGGTCCTGCCCGTTCTCCCGCCCTGAATGACCGGGGGTGCCCCTTGTGGCCCGGGTGGCAGTGGGGGGCATGGTGAGTCCGGCGCTGGGGCTCAGGAGTCCCCAATCCCCATCGTTGTGGCGCCAGGCCCCTAGGGAGGGGCCAATAGGGGGCTGACCTAGGGTTTGGCTTAGCCCCCAGAAGGCCCGCAGGCCCGATCCACCAGCTGTGTGCGGAGCGGAGGCGAGGGCCGAGGTAAGGGCGCTGGCCAGCGGGAGCGTTGGCCCAAGCATTTTGGTGCGGGGGGCCTTCGAAGGTGGCCGGTGACTTGGAGGGCCCTTGCCATTCTCCCTCCCTGAATGAATGGCGGCGCCCCTAGGGGCCCAGGTGGCTGTAGGGCGGGAGGGTGATTTGGGCGCTGGAGCTCGGGAGTCCCGAATCCCCGGTGTTGCGGCAATAGGAACCTGGGATGGGCCCCTCCGGCGCCCACCAAAGGTTAGGGTAACACCCAGGAGGCTGGCAGTCCAGATCCACAGGCTGTGCAGCGAGCGGAGGGGCGGACCGAGGTGAGGGCGCAGGCGAGCGGGAGCATGGGACCAAGCGTTTTGGCGTGGGGGGCCTTCGAAGGTCGCCAGGGGATCGGAGGGATCTGCCAGTTCTCCCTCCCAGAATGACCAACGGTGTTCCTAGTGGCCCGGGTGGTGGCGGGGCAACACAGTGAGTCCGGCGCTGGGGCTCGGGGGTCCCAAATCCCAGGCATTGCGGTGCCAGGCCCCTTCGGAGGGGCCCCTCAGGGACCAACTTAGGGTTATGGGTAGCCCCAGGAGGAGGGCAGGCCTCATCCACTGGCTCTGCAGCGAGTGGAGGAGCGAGCCAAGGTGAGGGCGCTGAGGAGCGGGAGCGTGGGCTCAAGCGTTTTTCATGGGGGGGCCTTCGAAGGTCGCCGTGGGCTCGGAGGGCCCTGCCCGTTCTCCCGCACTGAATGACCAGGGGCACCCCAAGCATCCCGGGTGGCGGCGGGGCAGCAGGGTGAGTCCGGCGCTGGGGCTCGGTGGTCCCTAATACCTGGCGTTGTGGCGCCAGGCCCCTTGGGACGTGCCCCTCGGGGGCTGACCTAGGGTTTGGGTTAGCCCCCAGGAGACTGGCACGCTCATTCCGCCCATGTGCAGTGAATGGAGGTTTGGGTCGAGGTGAGGTAGCTGGCGATCGGGACCGTGGGCCAGAGCATTTGGCTTTGGATCGGGGTGCCTTCGAAGGTCGCACGTGGCTCGGTGGGTCCTGCCTGTTCTGTAGCCCTGAAGGACTGGCGACACCCCTAGCTCCCCATGTGGCAGCGGGGCAGCAGGGTGCATCCGGCGCTGGGACTTGGGGGTCCCCAATCCCTGGCATGTGGTGCCAGGCCACTTGGGAGGGGCCCCTTGGGGGTGACCTAGGGATAGGGTTAGCCCCCAGGAAGCCAGCAGGCCGGATCCGCCAACTCTGCAGCGAGCGGAGGGGTGGGCCGAGATTAGGGAGCAGGCGAGCAGGAGCGTGGGAGCCAGAGTTTTGCGCGGGGGGCCTTCGAAGGTCGCAGGGGGATCAGAGGGCCCTGCCCGTTCTCTCTTCCTGAATGACTGGCAACGCCCCTAGCACCCTGGGTGCTTGCGGGTTGGCAGAGTGAGTCCAGCCCTGGGGCTCGGGGGTCCCAAATCCCCAGCATTGCGGTGCCAGGCTCCTTGGGAGGGGCCCCTTGGGGGCCGACCGAGGGTAAGTGTTAGCCCCCAGGACTCCAGCAGGCCCCTTCCGCCAGCTCTGCAGCAGGCGGAGGGGCAGGCCGAGGTGAGGGCACTGGCGAGAGGGAGTGTGGGCCCAAGCGTTTTGGCGTGGGGGGCCTTCAAAAGTCGCCGGGGGCTTGGAGGGCCCTGCCCGTTCTCTCGCCCTGAAAGACTGTCGGTGCCCCTAGCAGCCCGGGTTGCTGTGGGGCGGCAGGGTGACTCCAGCGCTGGGCTCGGGGGCCCCAATCCCCGGCGTTGTGGCACCAGGCCCTTTGGGAAGGGCCCCTCGGGGGCCGACCAAGGCTTAGGGTTCAGCCCCAGGAGGCCGGCAAGCACTGCGATAAGTGGCTCTGGCAATGTAACAAAAATGCCATACACTTATCTGTAAGAAATAACAGTGTACAGGAACCCTCTTAGCCCTAACATCATCCTTTGTGAATATGGAAGCCAGCCCCAAAGTGGTCGTGGAAGTCTGACGAAAGGGCTAAGCACTTTTCTCTGAGTCACCACACTGTACAGGGAAAGACCAATGTACATCATCTTTCACGAGTAGGAAGCATTAATGAAAAGGTTCTGGAATTTCGAGGACTCTGACCCATCCTTATTGGTAATAAACCACCGTGTACAGGAAAACACCTTCAACTCTCATCAGCCTCCTCAATCCTGATTCTGATTCAACTTTGGGTGTGTAGGACTAGGGAAATGTCCACATCTTATTGCTAAGAAAGAACGATGTCAGGGTAATGCCCTTCAAGTCACCTCAGCCTTCCTGAAGACGGAAGCAGGAATCAAGGTGGTTATGTTACCATGAGGTAAGGAAGATGAGCATATAAGTGAGAAACAACAGTGGGCAGGACCTCTCTTCCAAGGAACAGTATCTTTGCTTAATGTTCAATCCCTATGGTAAGTGGTTGTGGGCATTTGTGAGGTCAAAATCTTGAGTGTTTTGTAAAACCTCTTGGCCATTCACAGATGAGACTAAGGTAGTTGGGGACTCCTAGGCAGTGATTTGTCCACTGTCAAAAATATGAAAAGATAAAAGAGACAGATGAGGTCTCCTCAGGCATTGTCCTTTATCCTCATCCTCCGTGAGGATGGCCATCTCTGGACAGCTCAGTGGCAGGGTCTCATTCACAGTGGGGGCATCTGTTCCTCACAGACATCAGGCAGGGAAATGGATTTGGTTCTCTGTGCCAGCCCAGCCACAGCTGAGTGTCACAGCACCCTCTCGTGGGCTCATAAGAGTTTCACTGTCACCAGGCAGGTCATTGTATTTGATAAACCACTGTGAGAGTTTGCAATCGCCTTCATCTGCAACCTCCTAGAGGCAAATGCAGGTGTCTGGTACCATGTGAAGTCATGTGAAGGCATTGTGAGAAATTGTCCTTTTGGTTAAGAAAAACATGGCTGGGGCTCCTGGCTGGCTCAGCCAGTTAAGCATGTGCCTTTGGCTCAGGTTATGATCCCAGGGTTCTGGGATCGAGGCGAGGCTCCCTGTTCAGCAGGAAAGGAGTTAGGGAAATAGCTTAGAACCCACAGAGAATGTGAATAAAGGGGAGTGAAATGGAATTTGGTCTGTGTTTTGCTTTAGGGATTGGAAGTTAGTTTTTTCTCAATTGTGATGGTTCTTGAAACAGAGAAGCTGTATTGGTTTTTTTTTACCTTTAATTTTTTTCTAATAATAATTTTTTATTATGATATGGTAGTCACTATACAGTATTTCCTTAGTTTTTGATGTAGTGTTCCATGATTCATTATTTGCATATAACACCCAGTGCTCCATGCAATATGTACCTTCCTTAATACCCATCACTGGCCCATCCCAATCCCCCACCCCTCTCCCCTCTGAAGCCCTCAGTTTGTTTCCCAGAGTCCATAGTCTCTCGTGGTTCATTCCCCCTTCTGTTTAGGGTCCATTGTCTAAAGGGACAGACAGTGGAAGTTCACCGAATATAAGATCGAAATTTCGTTGTTCATTATAGATGCCGCTAAGTAGTTCCCAGTCATTTCATTCTACTGTAGTAATTCATTATACCTGTGCAGGTGCACGTGGAAGACAATTGATGCATGTTTAGTGGTAATAAAACACGCCCCTCAGTAGTAGAATAATAGAGGATGCACATGTGTAAAATTATTCGACTACAGCGTCCATGCTTTCCCTTTGGTTCCTTATTATCTATGAAATTGGACAATTTTTGTTCTCTAGGCTTAAAACTCATTGTCAGTATTCAGAGTTTTTCAATGCTGATCTTCTCCTGTATAAGTTACCAAAAACCTAAAATATGTATGAAATTTAAAAAACGCTATATTGAAAATGACAGCAGGGAAGTTCCATTTTGTGAATATTGTGTCAATGGATCTCTATTTTGACATCAGTGTTCATTAGAAATGATGACATTTCATGTGAGTATAAATATCAATGTGAAAAAGGAAAGGTAGGAAGAACCTTGAATGTTTAAGTAATTGCTGAAATGACAGGAGTGTGTGTGTGTGTGTGTGTGTGTGTGTGTGTGTGTTTGTGTGTGTGTGTAATTGATTTTCAGTGAATGGTTCAGCTTCTTGTAGGGCCTCCGAGAGAGCCCAGATGAACCTTTCAATGAGTTGGTATCTGTTTTCAGAACATGGGAATCTCTTAGTCCAATAGTCAATCAGGCAAGCTTTGAGGTCTTGAAGAGTTTCAGTCCTCAGCGATGGTGTTGCAGACCCTTGTGAGCAAACCCTAGGGTATGCTCACAGCCCTCATTTGCTGGTAGCAAGGTGTGACGATTTCAGAGGGCATTTCCCAAAGAAGTACCTCTTGAGTCTCTGTCCTTGTCAGTTCCCTACACTTCCTTACACTAGTTATGTGTTCAATGTGTTTCAGGATAATCCCCACATGTGATTTTTGCTATTTCCTACTAGTCCTATCTATTTCTCATGTTCTTCTTTTATGGTAGGTGTTGGGAAGCAACCTGTGCGGTGTAGGAAGGGGTGTGGTAGTTGTCTGCCTTCAGAGGACCGAATGATGCCTAGAAATTGTACTGTAGTTTGAGGTCAATTGTCCATCCTCTGAGTGTCAGGAATTCCATCACTTTACATTGATGCTAGTCTGTTCTTCAAGCTGTCTTCAGAAATAAGGACGTCATCCATCTAGGGAATACTGATTTGTGTGTATGTTTTCATTTTAGGAAAGGCCTTGCTGCTCCTGAAAATAATACTGTAGAGCACCCTTTCCTGTTCTTATTGGCCATCAGTCAATCTTTTGTGAAGTATTCCTTTATAAATAGACTTTTTATGGTTGATGAGCAGGAATTCTTATTGACAAGTCTTTGTCAGTGTGTGTATTGCAAATCTTACTTCCCAGCCTGTGGTTCACTTTTTCATTTTCTTATGGTCATAAGATAAGGAGAAATGTCACATTTTTATGAAGTCCCACTGAATTCTTTTAAATGGTTAGTGCACCCTATGTCCTGCCCCAAGATTGACAGGTTCTACGTTTTCTTTCAGAAACTGTCCAATGGGAAACACAATCCATCACAAATTTATAAATTGCATTTTTAATTATAATAGGGTATTTATACACTGTTTTGGATTTTCTATGTACACAATCGTATTATCTTTGAATAGTCACAATTATCCCCTCAATTCTTATACTTTTTGTTTCTCTTGCCTTCTAACACTGGTAAATTCTCCAATGCAACGTTGAGTAGAGCAGCATTGTTTGAAGATTTTAATATACCTTTCTCAATATCTGACAGAAAAAGCAGACAAAACATTGGTAAAATGTGACCTAATGGACATATAGGGAACATTCCATAATAAGTGCAGAATACATTATTTTCAAGTGGTCATAGTCTCTTTACCCAAATAGATGATAGGTGGGGCCACGAATCAAGGCTACAAATGTTAAACCCTGAAATTAACTAGATTCTATTCTTAGACCACAGGGGAATTGAGCCACAGTCATAGGAAAAAGAAAACCAGGAAGTCCTTCAATGTTTAAAAATTAAATGGAACTTTGCTACATATCCTAAAGGTGAGGGAGGGAATCTCAATGGAAATTCTGAACCTTTTCTACATGAGGGCTCACGCACAATGGCACTTTCTTTGTGAAGAGCATTATAATAACCTAGACAGGAGTTGAGCCTTAAGTCAGAGTTCTGCCTGCCCCAGCCACACCTGGCAGCCTTGGCCTGTGGTCCCCCTCAGCTGTCCTTTCTGGTGGCCCTGAGCTAAGGGGTCAACATGGCCATATGGAAATGGGAAGCTCCCCACTCATAGTGATGGCGGTGCCCCCTCCCCAGCTGCCCTTTCTGGTGGCTCTGAGCTAAGGGGGTCAACATGGCCGTATGGAAATTAGAAGCTCCCCACTCTTAGTGATGACGTTGCTATCGTATCGTCCTCACCAGTCCAACAACATGATTTCTGAGTGAACTATGACACAAGAGTGACTTCTTGGCCTTCCTTCAGGTTTGAAAATCATCTGGTGAGTCATCTATTAGGAATATGGATTCAACATGTGTTCTTTCTTCTGGAAAAGAAATAGACCCAATAGCAATTATGGCTTCCTGAGCACCTGTTCCTGAGAGACATCATATTGGCTCTTTGTAGCATTCTGCCTCTTAAACTTCTCAACTAGGGTGTAGATATTTTTAGGCACATTTTCAGGTGGTTAGACAGGGACTCAGATGATATGAGTCACAGCGGATTTTAGTGTCAGAAACCTAAGTGGGATCCCCAAATTGACTCCAAATCCCTTGTTGTTCCATACAGGGTACTATTTCCCTCTTATCTCTGGTCTTCTCGATCTGGAAACCTATCAAGTATCAGGATTTTCTTGTCATGTGGACAACTGGAACGAATTCAGCGGGCCTTTTCACCTCTGCCCATGGTGATCATTAAGATCATTATCTCAGTGGAGGACCTCTGGGTAAGATACTCAAAGATCCTTAGGAATACAGACAGTATAATATTTTCCTGGTATTAAAGTTACAGAAACCAACTATCATTTTTAGTCGATTCAGGCTCTGGTATGTTCAAACCGTGCTGTAAAACTGGTCTGAAATAGTATTTAAAAACACTCAGCTCAGCCTCTTCAACAAAGTGAGCCAATGCTTATAAACATGGCTAAAATATTCCCTTACCTACGATGACTTCCCAGCCATCATAGTGTTTATATGGTATGACTGTGACTTACATTAGTCAACATTTGCAGAGAAAGAACTTAGTGCATCCAGGGGGCACTTCATGTTGAAATTAGTTTGTGACAATGAGCTACTGTGTTTTATTCTGCAGTCCAAGGGAATGGTGCCAGACATCTCTAAGGTGTCTAGCAGTTCTACAATTCTGATTTTAAGTGGTCTGTGTGCTTCAGAGATTTGGGCAGGAGAAGGGCAGGAGTCCAGAGACTGTGAACACTCTGTCACCTGTGCTGACCATGGAGCAGGCAGCCTTCTGTGGACAACATTTTGATTTCTTGGTACTCTTGGGAAAGGTGCTTTTGTCTCATATTCCTCCATTTAGGAGTAATTATAATGATGAAAGTAATTTTTATCTTATATCATCTGTGGGCCCTGATCCTGGGCTCCCAGGGAAGCTATCCTTTAACATTTTACCCGGCTCAAAATGACTGGGCAACACCTCAAAGCATGGGCCCTATTTCTGCCCCAAGCACATGTTGTACATCTGCTTCGAGAAGAAAACAATAACCAAAAATGCCAACATAAAGATAAGACAAAATAAAGAACCTCTTTGGCTCCCATAATATTAAAGTCATACTGACATGTATATACTGAAAATGCATGAAATCATTGCATTTCCTAAAGCCCAAGTCTTGGAGGGTCTGAGAGTCACTGACCTTGCCCAGAACCAGGCACACCCCAGCAGGGAGGGCTGGTGCAGAAAGGGAAGGGGCAGGACTCTGAGGGTGGTCTGCAGCTAGAGGGGTCCCTGGAATGGGCCAGGTGTGTGTGGAGGCCCCAGCCCACGAGCCCACCCATGCCTGTGCCTGGTGTTGGGTAGAGGAGGCTCCTCTTGGGCCCCCTGCACTTTCAGGGTTCCAGGGGCTTGAGGGCGGGTTGCCCAGCATCCAAGGAGCTCAGGCACAGCCCTCCCAGACAATTCACCACTTGGGGGTGGAGCTACATCACTGTGGGCGGTCCCAGATTTGCAGTGGGTTGCAGACCTGGGGCAGAAGGGGCACTGAGAGAGAGAGAGTTGCCCTGTGGAGATCCCTGCTGGTGAGTGAGCAGCATGCACTGGGGTGTGGGTCCGGGTCAGGGTGCGCCCCAGGTGGGAGGCAGGGTTCTGGAAGGGAACGTGGAGAGGGTTCATTGTGTGGACTCAGGTGAGTTTTCCTTTTCCTTTTAAAGTCTCTTCTGCCCCATGTCCTCAACTGGCCTTATTCTCCATCCCCGTGAACTATAGGGCGCCCGCTCACCTGAGCTTTTGTGGGATGGGTTGCAGAATTTCAGGGTTTCCCCTGTTCCCCTGGAAGAGTGCGGGAAAGGACCTCACACAATCCCCACCTTCAGTTCTCTGACACAGTGCAGGTGATGCCTCTTGGGCATTAACCCGAGTTCAGCAGGGTGTGCCCTGGTCCCCCAGGCACAGGTGTGGCAGTAGCAAGCCCCAGAGCCGTCCCCCAACTTAGCATTATGCCCCCTGTGCCCCAAGGTTAGTGGTAATTGGCTATTAGAAGCATGCAGGAAAATCCTCCAGGTGGGGGCCTGGAGGCGGGCGTAAACCAGACCCCACTCTAGTTGCATTGGGAATAGACGAATTGAGGGTTTCTTTAGAAGAGTAAGTCTGCTTTCCAGAAAAGGCAAGGTCATTGGTCTGTTGAGAATGAAGATAATTACTGCTAAACAACAAGTATGTGTTGCCCCTTCGCCCAGAAACCGAAGCAGGTGTGCAGGCTTTAGGTCATAGGTGCCTTCTTCTCCACAGCTGAGAACACTTCTCTGCTCTGGCTCCTAGACACCCGAGGTTTTGAAAGTCAGCATCAGAGTCAGCGAGGCAGATTGTCACAGGACGCCAGTGTTCAGAGAAAGCACAGGTATGTTTGGCAAAATGTCCTATCTATGTCAGGGCTGGAGGTAAAACCTCTCATTATACCAAACCTCCTGGGCTTTTCTCTTTTCTCTAGTTGAGCCACAAAGTAAAATTGAAGTAGCTGTCAGCATTCTGGGTTTGGTGCAAGAATTACTTAGTTTCCCTGGAGGTAGAACATTGCAGGGGATCACAATTTCTCTGTCCATTTATTGCTTACAAATGTATTTTGACCATCTGTTTCCTAGGAACCCTCTTTTATTAGAAAGGGAAGGTGAGATTCACTCTGTGCCTGTTTGTAACATCTAATTTGTTCCTTCCTGTAACACTGTTTATTCAATTATGCCTTAGATATGGTTGAGTGGTCAGCATCTAGAGTTAGGTGGCTTTTATCATCTGATACAGACTTGGATGATGTCATTTGACAAAGGTGATGTTTCATCATTGATTAGTTTATTCATCAGAAGAGTTAAAATTAGGGTGGAGGGAAAATTCAAAATTATCCAAAGCGGCCTGTTCCTGTTTAAAAGTTGAGCTTGACTTTCTAGTTTTACTAAAAGTATTATCTCGATATTTTGAGGTGCCATATTCTCTCTGTAGTTTCTTTGGTGGTGGAGTCAGAAGGAGAGTCTGGGAATTCTTTCGGAGAGTGGCATGCTGGTGGCTTCAAGGGGCTTGGCATCAGGAGCCTTGGGGTGAATTCTGCAACTGCTTGCCTAACCCTGGGTGCATCTCCCAGAGGTTTTGTTTCCTCTTATGAAATTGCCGGCAGATAATGTTCTGCTTGAAGGGGAACCCTCCCATCCTGTTGGTGGGAATGCAAAGTGGTGCAGCCAGTCTAGGAAACAGTGTGGGGGTTCCTCAAAAAGTTAAACATTGAACAACCCCATGATCCAGCTATTGCTCTCCTAGGTATTTACCCAAAGGATACAAAAATGTGGATTCAAAGGGGGTCCATGCACCATGATGTTTAGAGCAGCAATGTCCACAGTAGCCAAATTATGGAGAGAATCCCAAAGTCCATGCACTGATGAATGGATCAAGCAGATGTGGGATACCTATATATAATGGAATATGACCCAGCTTCAAAAAGAATGAAATCTTACCACTTGCAAGGATGTGGATGGACATAGAGTGTATTAAGCTAAGCAAAATCAGTGAGGAAAGACTAATATCCTATCCTCTCATGCTTGTGGAATTTCAGAAAGAAAACAGATGAACAGAGTGTTGGGGTGATGAGAGAGGCAAACAAGGAAATAGACTCAACGTTGGAGAACAAACTGAGCGTTGCTGCAGGACAGGGGTGTGGGGGGAAGAGTTAAATGGGTGAGGGGTATTAAGGAGGGTACTTGTGATGAGCACCAGGTACTGTATGCAGGTGAGGAATCACTAAATCCTACCCCTGAAGCGAATATTCCATGGCATGTGAACTAACTGGAATTTAAGTAAAAGAAGAAAGGAAAAAGTGTTCTGCTTCATGAAGAGTGAGGTAAAATTGTAGTGATTTGGGCTGTACTATTCTATAGAGGATAGATGTAAAACACCCTGTTGTAGGATACACTAGTTTCTTATCACATAAGGAGTCCTCAGAAAGCTGCAATGAAAGATTCAGGTCTCAGAGCATCTTCATGTTCCACTGATATGTTACAGTTTGCACAGGTAGGAAAGAAGGTGGAGAGAAAGGCAACAGAAGGGGAAAGTAGGTGTGAACCTTTCATTAGTTAGCATTATATCTTTCTCATGAAAGCCTTGCGCCAGTGTGATTTTGGAAGAAGAGGGGGAATCCGGGAGCATTGGAGGAGACAGGGGAGTTCCAGGTCTGGGTAAAGCTGACAGCGGTCCCAGATGAGAGCTGAATGCATTCTGCAGCAGGGTGTGGGCAGGGTGGGCTCCAGGGGTGGCTGTGGGTCTCCTGGGTGAGAGTTGTGACAGGTGAGGGCTGTGTGCAAGTTCCTGGCTGAGGACAAGGGAGGCACAGGCGGAGAGCTGGCAGAGAACCTTCTTCTGGGCCACCAGCCTCACCCAACACACACAGCCTCATCTTCTGTCCCTGTCACTCCAATTCAGACTTCTCCGAAGGTGAGTGAGAACACATCAAGAGCATTCTGAACAAAAGGGAAAGCATGTGCAATGGCTCTGGGGCAGGAGATTTCCAGGTATGTCCAGGAGCAGCAAGAAGGCCCTGTGGCCACAGGAGACAGCTTAGGACATGAGCTCAGAGAGGTGACAGAAAGCCATTCCAGGGCTATAACCCCATGAGACCCTGTTTCACTAGGCCATCCTGGCTACAGTGTTGAGAACAGATGACAGAGGGTTGAAGACGGCAAGGCAGGTCAATGACGAGGCTTTTCCAGGAACTCAGGCACTGTGGACCAGACAGGTGGCCTTGGATGGAGTGGTTAGACCTATTCTGGGTCCATTTTGAAGATGGAGCTCACAGGATTTGCTGATGGGTTAGCTATTAGGAGCAGGAGAACGGAGGCGTTGGGGTAACTCCCAGCTGTTGTGGGTTGTCCTGATCGAGGGGAAGGAGAGTGTTTCTGGGGATAGGAGGTAGTCTGTGTTCCGCATCCTGAGGAAGGTGCCTTTCCCGGTGGGTCTGCTGATATTTGTGTCTGGGAGAACCTTTCACATCTCCTCCCTCAACATTGCTTAAGTACAATTATCCCCCACTTTTTAAGCGTTCACAGTAAGACACTGGGCTTTCTTGAAAGAACTATGTTATTACCCAGCTTCAGTAAGAGGAAGACACCTGAAGAGGCTTTCCCTCTTATGCAAAAAGGTGAACAGTGAGAATCGCGTTCAGCATCTGTTTTGGGGAGAAGCACAACAGAGGCAGCGTGCACCCCAACCAGCTCCTTCCGCTGGGAACAGCTATCCACATCCAGCCACCAGCACTTTGAATGGTGTCTGTGAGCCTCTGCTGTGCTTTATCTTCATTTATGCTGGGCCTCCCTTAGAAACTTGTGTCCTGAGGCCTAAGAAAAGCCAAAGAGAAGGAATTTTGGAGTCTGAGCACACTGTCTAATTGTTCCGTGTAAATTAATGGCCATTCCTTCTTGACACCATTTCTGCTGTGCAAGGTTTCTCAGAAGCCCTGTACTTTCAAAGAGCAGGGAAACCTATACCCGATGCTTCAGGGTTAGTTTTAGACTCCATGCTGGACAGAACATTTCATGACTGTCGGATTTTCTCACTTCAACATTGAGACTTTGACCACCTTCACCCGTTTCTACCACCCCATCCCCGAATCTGGCACCTACCAATCTGCTCTCAGTGTCTATGTGTTCAGTATTTGTTTATTCCTCGTGGAATGTACATGAGAGCATCTGGTATTGGTCTTTCTGTGTCTGAGTTACTTGGCATAAGGCCCCCAAGGTCTGTGTTTCCATGTCTGGTTCTTGTGAATAATGCTGCAGTGAACGTGGGAGTGCATCTGTCTTTTTGAGGCAGTATTTTTGTGTTCTCCGAATCAATACTCAGTAGAGCCATTACTGGGTCATGGGGTAGTTGCATTAATTTTTTCAGGAACCTCCATACCGTTTGTCACAGTGGCTGCACCAATTTCCATTCCCACCAACAATGCTCAGAGTCCTCTCGTCTGCACACCCTTGACCCCACCTGGTGTCTGTCTCTGGGACAATAGGTGTTCCAACACTTGTGAGGGAATAAACAGTTGTGGGTTTGACTGATGTTTCCCTGACGATATTTAGTGATGTCGAACAACTTTTTCTGTCTGTTGGCACCTGTGAGCTGTCTTTGGAAAGTATCTATTCACATATTCCCCACATTTTTTATACAGTTTTTTTTGTTTGTTTGTTTTGATTTGTATGAGTGTTGTGTGTATTTTGGATGTTAGCCTCTTCTCACACATATGATTCGCAGATATTTTTTTTCTTATTGGGTCTGTGGCCTTGTAAGTTTTTGCTGGTTTCTTTTTCCGTGTGGAAGATTTCAGTTGAAGTTGTTCCACCTGTTTATTTTTGCTTTTGTTGCCTTTGCATTTGGTGTCCAATCTGAAGACTCTTTGCCAAAACCAATGTCGAGAGACTTAGTACCTGTGTCTTCTTGGAGGTTTATGGATTCAAGTCTTACGTTCATATCATTCATCCATTAAAAATTTTGTGTGTGGTGTAAGAAAGTGACCCAGTTATATTCTTCTGCATTTAGTGTCCAGTTTGCCTGTTACCGCTCACTGAAGAGACAGTCCTTCCCTCATGGCATATCTTCTGCTGCTGTGTCGTAAGTTAGGATCATCTACGTGTGGGTAAGTTTCTGAGCTTTCTGTTCTGTTCCACTGACCTGGTGTCTGTGTTTCTGCCAGTACCATCCTGTTTTGATGACAACAGCTTTGTAATCTAGCTTGAAATCCACAGTGTGTTGTCTGCACCTTTCTTTCTTCACGTTGCTTTGGGTATTTGGGGTGTTTTATGATTCCATACAAGTTTGAGGACTGTTTTCTATTTGCTCGAATAATGCCACTGGAATTCAGATAGGGATTTCATCACATGTGTCAATTGCTTTGGGTACGATGGACATGTTCACATAATTAACTCTTCCAGTTAAGGAGCATGGCGTATGCTTCCATTTGTTTGTGTTGCCTTCCAAATCTTTGACCCATACATCCTGCCCCCCTCGACACACATGTTTTTCATTTCTTTTCTGCCATGTGTTGAGTGTACTATGTCTTTCTCATTCTTGGTTGCTTTTATTCCTAAATTTTTTTTGATGCAATTGTAAATGGCATTGCTTTTTTAATTTCTCTTTGCGAAAGTGTGTCATCAGTATACAGAAATGCAAGAAGTTGGGTCATCTGGGTGGCCCCATAGGTGAAGCGTCTGCCTTCAGCTCAGGTCATGAACCCAGAGTTCTGGGTTCGAGCCCCGTGTTGGGCTCCCCGCTTACAGAGGGTCTGTTTCTCCTTCTTTCTCACACTCCCCCTGCTCGTGCTTTTTCTCTTCCTGTCAAATAAATAAATAAAATTTGAAAATACATAAAGACAACAGGTCTCTGCATATTGACTTTATATCCTGCAGCTTTCTTGAATTTGTTTATTCTAACAGTTTTTTTTTTTTTTTTGTGGAATCAGTCGGGATTTCATGTCATTTGCAAATAGTGACAGTTTTCCTGTATGGATTTCATATCTTTCTTTTTTTAAAATGATGTCACCCTACAGTACTTCATTTGTTTTTGATGTAGTGTTCCATGATTCATTGTTTGCATATAACACCAAGTGCTCATTATGACACATGCCCTCCTTTTTTAAAAAAAGAATTTATTTATTTATTCAACAGATATAGAGACTGCCAGCGAGAGAGGGAACACAAGCAGGGGGAGTGGGAGAGGAAGAAGCAGGCTCACAGCGGAGGAGCCTGTTGTGGGGCTCGATCCCATAATGCCGGGATCACGCCCTGAGCCAAAGTCAGACGCTTAACCGCTGTGCCACCCAGGGGCCCCAACAGGTGCCCTCCTTAATACCCATCACCAGGTTAACCCATTACCCTACCCCTCCCTTTCTGCAACCTTCAGTTTGTTTCCCAGTGTCAATAGTCTCTCATGGTTCATCTCCCCCTCTCATTCCCCCCCTTCACTTTTCCCTTCCTTCTTCTAATGTCCTCCATGCTACTCCTTCCGTTCCACATAGGAGTGAAACCATATGATAATTGTCTTTCTCTGCTTGACTTAATTTCACTTAGCATAATCCCCTCCTGGTCCATCAACGTTGGTGCAAATGGGGGGTATTCATCCTTTCTGATGACTGAGTAATATTCCATTGTATAGATGAACCGCATCTTCTTTCTCCAATCATCTGCTGAAGGACATCTTGGCTCCTTCCACAGTTAGGCTATTATGGACATTACTGCTATGTACATTGGGATACAGGTGCCCCTTCTTTTCATTACTCTGTGTCTATGGGGTAAATACCCAGTAGTTCAATTGGTGGGTCTTAGGATAGCTCTGTTTTTAACGTCTTGAGGAACCTCCATATTGTTTTCAAAAGTGGCTGTACCAGCTTGAATTCTCACGAGTAGTGTAAGAGGGCTCCCCTTTCTTCACATACTCTCTGACTTTTTTTTATTTCTGTCTTGTTAATTTTTTTTCAAGATTTTATTTATTCATTCCAAAGAGATAGAGACATCCAGCGAGAGAGGGAACACAAACAGGGGAGTGGGAGAGGAAGAAGCAGGCTCATAACGGAGGAGCCTGATGTGGGGTTTGATCCCATAATGCCAGGATCACGCCCTTAGCCGAAGGCAGAGGCTTAACCTCTGTGCCACCCAGGTGCCCCCTGCCTTGTTAATTTTAACATTTCTAACTGGTGTAAGGTGGTATCTCATTGTCATTTTGATTTGTATTTGCCTGATGGCAAGTGATGTGGAGCATTTTTTCATGTGTCTGTTGGCCATTTGTATGTCTTCTCTGGAGAAGTATCTCTTTGTGTCTTCTGCCCATTTTTTTGATGTCGAGTTTGAGGAGTTCTTTATAGATCTTGGATACCAACCCTTTATCTGTAATATCATTTGCAGATATCTTCTTCAATTCCATAGGTTGCCTTTTTGTTTTTTGATCATTTGCTTTGCCAAGCAGAAGCCTTTTATCCTGATGAAGTGCCAATAGTTCATTTTTTGCTTTTATTTCCTGTGCCTTTAGAGACGTGGCTTGCAAGAAGTTGTTGTGTCCAAGGTTGAAGAGTTCTTTTGATTTTGATATGAGACAGGAATCCATTATCTTATTTTCCTGATTGTATTCGAGTCCTCTGTCTTTCTTGGTGAGTCTAGCTAAGTTTGTCAGTTTTGTTTATCTTTCCAAAAAAGGCTGCTCTCATTTTCATTGTTTTTTTTTTTTTGTCTTTTTAGTCTCCGTTGGATTTATTAATGCATTCCTTTTTGTTATTTCCTTATTTCTACTAATTTGGGGCTTTGTTTGTTGTTTTTTTTTTCTACTTATTTACCACATAAAGCAGGTTGTTTATTGGAGAGCATTTTCATGGATTGATGAAGACTTTAATTTCTATGAATGTCCCCCATAAAGCTACTTTTGCTGCATCCCATAAGTTTTTGTAGGTTGTCTTTTTCATCAGTGACCAGGTACTTCTAAAAGTTTTTTGATTTCTTCTTTGACTGTTGGATGTTCAGTAGCATGTTTTTAAATCTCCACATATTTTTTAAGATTATTTTAGTATCTGACAGAGAGTGAGACAGCGAGAGAGGGAACAAAAGCAGGGGGGTGGGAGAGGGAGAAGCAGGCTTCCCACTGAGCAAGGAGCCTGATTTGGGGCTAGATCCCAGGATCCGGGGTCAAGACCTGAGCTGAAAGCACATCCTTAACGACTGAGCCACCCAGGCCCCAAAAATCTCCACCTATTTTTGACTGTCCCATTTTTTTCTTGAGACTGATTTCTAATTTCATATCATTGTGGTTGGACAAGATTTGAAGCAGAAGGTGAAAAGAGCATTCAGATGAAAGGTTTGTTTCCTGGAGGGTTTTCTGAGGGCAGACCATGAGTTCAGTGGGGATGGAGGAAGGTTTTGTGAGACGGGGGGTGGGGTTAACCCTCGTTAGAATTACTGACTACTACCATGCAGGCTGTGTGCTACCGTTCACACCATAGTCCTGATGGACTTGTACTTCATTAAATATTTTCTAGGAGGTGTAGGCATAGCCTTTACTTAAAGAAAGGTGCCATGTGGGTTCATGGCATTACCCCAGGTCAGCAACCAGGATGTATGGTATTGTGGGGTATCAGAACCAGGCTTTCTGTGGGAAGCGACAGAAATAGGGTATGGTGAGCTCCATGACCATAGGTGAGGTCCCTAGTGACCCACTGGGTGTTGGGTTCTGTGGATCTGTCTCATCAGGTGCTGTGGAATTCAGGGACACCCTCCTGTCTGTGGATTTGTGTGGAGACAGGTAGACATCAGTGTCTGGCCAGGCACGAGGGTCGCAATGGACCACCACCAGAGGTGCAGCGTGCGGGGGAGCCACTGCTTGGTTTCCCCGAAAGCTGACCAGGGTCTGTGACCGTGATTCCTAGCAGCTGCAAGGGAAGAGGAGGTCGGGGTGGTGCACACTTCCTAGACTTGTGCTCAGGACTAGTCTGGAGCCCACTGAAGTCAGCCACACCTGGCACAGAAGGCACCCAGTCAGTGTAGCTGTGGGCACTGCTCCCATGGCACTTTTGGGCCGGCTCCATGCTGCCACCTCCTGCTTTTCATCATCATCTTCAAGGTCATGTGCCTCTGCTCTTGCCCCATGGCCTCCGGGGTATTGTCCGTCCTCCATCTGGCCCTCGTCCCTGGTGCCCTGTGCAGTCCGATGACAGGGTAGCCTTCTCGAGACAAACATCTGGCCCTGATGGAAAACTTCCATGGATCTCTTGTGATGCGAGGATGATGCCCTGCCCTGGAAGGGGGCTGCAGGTCCAAAATCAGGAGAGCCATGTCTCCCTTTTCAGCATGGCCTGCACTCCCCTCAGTCTTCTTCAGGGAAGCTCTCCCCACTTCCTGAGATGACAGCTCTGAACTTAAAAATGAATGTTATTTTACATATCTCTATGCTTTAGTTCATCCATGGCATGTCTTTCAACCCCGTTAGTGGGGTTTTTTTGTTTAGCAGTTCTGAAGGGCTGTCTGCTCAAGGAGGGGATGACCTGGGCAGGGCAGCTTTCCCTCTCATCTCCCTCAGCATGTCTCTGAGGCCTGGGGCCAGCTGTCCCACTGAGGATTGAGGGACCTGAGCCAGCCCATCCTGAGCCCAGGCTGTGTCAGCTCATAGACTGATGCGTGTCGGAGCGGTGGGCAGCTGGCATGGGCCAGGGGCAGGCAGTGTCTCCTTCTCATTCCTTCCCTCCCTTCCTCCCAGAAGTAGCTCAGAGCAGCCTTCAACCCCTGCATCTCCAGATCCCTTGACCTGTGCCTCCTGTGTTCAGCTGGTGACCTTGGAGTTTCGCATGGATTCTACCTCCCGTACCCTCTCCCATAGCAGTTCCTTGATCAGGGGAGGGGTCGGACCCTTGTCTGCTTTTGGTCTTCTTCCTGTCCCGCACCGAGCCCACCGACCGTTTCATCTTCCATGTATGTGCTTGGAAGCAAGCCCATCCACAGAGAACCTATTAGCCAAATGGATCCAGGCAATGAACATTGAAGTAGAGATCCAGAATCCATAATAAACCTGCTCTGAAACCTGTCCCAAAGTCTGTGACTCTCTCACACTGAAACAGAAACAATAATAGCTTTCTGGACTGTGAAGTGATATGTGTCTCTACTTCCAGTCTTGAATGCATAGGTGCTGAACCTGGACAGAAAGGGACCATGGCTCCCGTGGGCTGGGATCCACAGTAAGAACGCAGTGAAATCTGAATTTTAGGCATTAAGTGAATAATTATTGTAGAGTGAATCCCAAGTAGGGCTTTTGCACATTGCACAGGAAAAGCTTTTTCAAAGAGGTTTCTGAAAGAAAAATCTTTTTTTAAAATTTATTTTAATTCCATTAGAGCTAACATAGAGTGTTACATTCGTTTCAGGTGTACAGTAGAGTGATTCAGTAATTCTATATATTACAAAGTGGTCATCAAGAAAAGTGTCCTCTTAATCCGCTTCATCTATTTCACTCATCCCTCTATCCACCTCCTCTCTGGTAACCATCCGTTTGTTCTCTATTGAAAAGAGTTTGTATTTTGGTGTGTCTCCTTTTTCTCTTTTAGTTATTTATTTTTGTTTGTTTTTTAAATTCCGCATTAGAGTGACATCATATGGGATTTGTCTTTCTCTGACTGACTGATTTTAGTTTGGATAATACTCTCTAGCTCCATCCATGTGGCTGCAAATGGCAAGGTTTCATTCTTTTTCAAGCCGAGTAATACTCCATTGTGTGTGTGTGTGTGTGTGTGTGTGTGTGTGTGTGTGTGTGTGTGTGAATACACACATCTATCATCTCATTTGTCAATTTTTCTACAGACACTTGGGTTGCTTCCATATTGTGATATTGTAAATAATAGTGCAAGAAACATAGGGGTGCACGTATCCTTTTTACTTACTGTTTTCCTATTCTTTGGGTAAATACGAGTAGTGTGATTGTTGGATCGTAGGGTAGTTCTATATTTAATTTTTTGAGGAAACTTCATACTGTTTTCCACGGTGGCCACCACAGTTTGCATTCCCACCCACAGTTCACGAGGATTCCCCTTCATCCACATCCTCCCAACACCTGCTCTTTGTTGTGCTTTTGATGTTAGCCATTCTGACAGGTTTGATGTAATACCTCATTGTCCTTTGGATTTACATTTTCCTGATGATGGGTGATGGTGAACATCTTTTCACGGGACTCTTGGCCATTTGTATTTCTTCTTTGGAGAAATGTCTGTCCATGTCTTCTGCCTATTTTTTAACTGAATTATTTGTTTTTTGGGGGGTCGAGTAGAATCAATTGTATATGTTTTGAACACTATTCCTTTATTGCATATGATCTTTGCAAATATCATCTCCCTTTGAGTAGGTTGTCTTATGATTTTTACGTTTTCATTGTTCTTCTGCTGTGTGGAAACTTTTTATTTTGCTGTATTCCCAATAGTTTATTTTTGCTTTCATTTCCTTTGCCTCAGGACACAGTCTAGAAAAACGTTGGTATGGTCCATGTCAAGAAGTTACTGTCTTCCCTCCTGTAGGATTTTTATGGATTCAGGTCTCATATTGAGGTCTTGAAACTGTTTTCTGTTTGTCTGTATTGTGTAAGAAAGCAGTCTAATTTCATTCTTTTGTGCGTAGCTGTCTAGTTTTCCCAACACCATTTGCTGTAGAGACTGTCCTTTTCCCTTTTGATATCGTTGCTTGCTTTGTGGAAGATTCATGGACCACATAATTATCGGTTTCTGTCTGAACTTGTATCCTGTTCCTTTGGTCGCTGTTTCTATTTTTGTGCCGTACTGTCTTGTTAGGATGACTGCAGCTTTGTAGTATAACCTGAAATCTGAAATAGTGAGTCCTCCAGCTTTGTTTTTCTTTTCCACATTGCACTGTCTGTTCGAAATCTTTAGTGGATCCATACAAATATTTAGGATTGTTTATTCGAGGTCTTTTGTTCTTTAATTTAAATTCAATTAGCCAACTTACAGTACACCATTAGTTTCAGATGTAGTCTTAAATAAATTTTCAGTCGTGTGTAACACCCAGTGCTCATTGTATCATGTGGCCTCCTTAATGCTACTCACCCAGTTACCCCCCCCAACTTCTCCAACAATCATCAGTTTCTTGCGATAGTTAAGAGTCCATCATGGGTTTTCTCCCTCTCTGATGACTTCCCATTCTATTTTCCCTTCCTTCCCCTATGGTCTTCTTCCTTGTTTCTGATATTCCACATAGGAGTGAAAGCATATGATCATTGTCTTTCTTTCATTGACTTATTCCACTCAGCATAATACCCTCCAGCTCCACCCAGGTCAGTGTGATGGTAAGTATTCATCCTTTCTGATGGCTGAGTAATATTCCATTATATATATATATGATCCACATCTTCTTTATCCATTCATCTGTCCATGATCATCTGCACTCCTTCCACAGTTTGTCTATTATGGACATTGCTGCTATGAACACTGGGGTGCATGTGTCCCGTCTTCACTACATCTGTCTCTTTGGGGTCGATACCCCGTAGTGCAATTGCTGGGACATAGGGTAACTTTATTTATAACTTCTTGAGGAAACTCTGTACCATTTTCAAGAGTGGCTGTACCGCACTGCATTCTTACAGGGGTGTAAGAGGGTTCCCGTTTCTCCACATCCTCTCCAAGATGTGTAGTTTCATATCTTCTTATTTTTAGATATTCGGCCTCGTGTGGTAGGGCATCTATAGGGGTTTAGATTTCCATTTCCCTGAAGCCAAGTGATATGAAGCATTTATGCATGTATCTTTTGGTCACCAGTATGTCGTCATCATTGAAATGACTTCCCATTTTAATCCATCTCAAGACCTAAAGCTGGGTAAGGCACTGAAGCTGGATGATGCCATCGGTTGGAAGTGTGGAGAATTTCAAAAGATCTCCGTGGAGAGCAAGTTTAAAGGTCAGTGTGAAGCTACTAATTGGATCCGGGGAGATCTCTGAAAGTGGGGGTTGCCTGGGATGGGCTGAGGGGGGCCCTCCGATTTTCCTATGAATCCTTGCTTCAGCCCCAAATGGACAGTTTCCTCCTGTGGGGCAGGGTGAGTCCTCTAGTCGTACAGAGGTGAGCCTAATGCCTGGTGCCTTGGAGGCAGGCAAACGGGGAGGGACCCTCAGCAGAAGACCCAGAGTTAGGTTAGGCCTCAAGAGACTGCAGGTCCAAACTGCCCAGTGCTCAGAGAACTCCCAGGCCGAGTGAGATGAGGGTACAAGGGCGGGTGAGTGTGAGCCTGAGGTTCCATCCGGAAGGGCCCACAAAGGTCGGGGTTCAGCAGAAGGAGCTCTCAGGGGGTGCCCCAATTCTCTTGCCTTGAATGCTCTGTTGTGCCCCAAAATGGTACAGTTTACTGTGGGTTGCAGGCTGAGTCCTACGGTGTGTCTTGGGTGTCCCCAATCCGCTGGAGTGGGGTGCCAGGACCCCGGGGAGGGGCCCCTCTGTGGCCAACCTTGGGTAAGGGTTAGTGTTCAGGAGCCCGGCAGGGACAATCTGCAGGCTGTGCGGCGAGCTCTGTGGAGGGCTGAGAGGAGGCCATTGGGGAGGGTGAGCATGGGCCTCAGGGTTGGGGCACGGGGGGCTGCCAAAGGATGGGGATGGGCTCCGGGGGCCTCCCCAAGTTCTCGTGCCCTGTAGGCTCTGTAGAGCCCCAAGGGGCACGGTTTCCTATCGGGTGGCAAGCTGAGTCCTGCGGTGGGGCACAGGTATCCCAATTACCCGGGTCTGTGGTGTAAGGCTCCTGGGGAGGCCCCCAAACCCACGGCAGACCTAGGGCTAGGGATAGGCCCAGGAGCCCCGCAGGCCCGATCTGTTGGCTGTATGGCGAGCTACACGGGCTGAGGTGAGGATGTGGGGAGAGTGAGCATGGGCCTCAGGGTTGGGGTGCGGGAGGCCACCGAAGTTCACTGGTGGCTCAGGAGGGCCCTCCTGGTTCTCCGCCCTGAATGCTCTATGGCCTCCCAAGGCACACGGTTTCCTGCAGGGTGGCAAACTGAGTCCTGCTGTGGGGCTCAGGTGTCCCGAATCCCCGCGGCTGCGGCTCCAGGCTCCTGGGGAGGGGCTCCTCCACAGATGAACTATGGTTAGGGTTGGGGCCCAGGAATCCCGCAGGCCAGATCTGCCCACTATGTGGCAAGCTCCGCCCTGGGCTGAGTTGAAGGTGCGGGGTGGGGTGAGCATGGGCTTCACGGTTGAGTTTAGGGATCGCCGAAGTTCGCCAGGGGCTCTGGGGGCCCTCCTGGTTCTTCCGCCCTGAATGCTCTACAGCCTCCCAAGGGGCACAGTTTCCCGCGGGCTGGCAGGCTTTATCCTTCAGTGGGGCTCAGGTGTCCCCAGTCCCTGGGGCTGTGGCACCGGGCCCCAGGGGAGGGGCCCTACCCAGCCGACCTAGGGTCAGGTGTAGGCCCCAGGAACCCGGCAGGCCTGATCTGCCGGCTCTGCGACGAGTTCGGTGGCAACCTGATGGGAAGGCGTGGGGCGGGATGAGTGTGGGCCTCAGGGTTGGGGTGTAGGGGCCACCGAGGATCCCTGGGGGCTCAGGGGGGCCCTACCAGTTCTCTTGCATGGGATGTTCTGTGGCGCCCCAATGGGCATGGTTTCCTGAGGGGTGGCAGGATGAGTCCCGTGGTGGGGCTCAGGTGTACCCAATCCCTGGGGTTAGGGTACAGATTAGGGTATGGGTTGAGGTTAGGGTATGGGTTAAGGTTAGGGTATGGGTTACGGTTAGGGTATGGGTGAGGGTAGGGGTTAGGGTTAGGGTAAGGAGAGGGTACGGGTTAGGGTTGGGTTTTGGGGTTACAGGTTAGAGGTTATGGGTTAGGGTACAGATTAGGGTTTAGGGTACGGGTTAGGGTTTAGGGTTCGGGTTTAGGGTTAGGGTTAGGGTTGGAGTACGGGTTAGGTTTAGGATATGGGTTAGGTTTAGGGTATGGGTTAGGGTACGCATTAGGGTACGGTTTAGGGTACAGGTTAGGGGACGGTTTAGAGTAAGTGTTGGCGTACGGATTTGGGTACGGCATAGGGTACGGATTAGGGTTAGGGTACGGGTTAGGAAACACGTTAGGGATTGGGATTGGGTACGGTTTAGGGTTAGGGTATGGGTTAGGGTACGGGTTAGGGTACAGATTAGGGTTAGGTATGGGTTAGGGTATGGGTTAGGGTCCAGGTTAGTGATAGGGTACGGGTTAGTTTATGGGTTAGGGTACGGGTTAGGGTATGGGTTAAAGTTAAGGTAAGGGTACTGGTTAGGGTTAGGGTAAGGGTTACAGTTTAGTGTTTAGGGTTACGGTTAGGGTATGGGTTAGGGTTAGGTTATGGGTAGGGTTAGGGTACGGGTTATGGTATCAGTTAGGACATGGGTTAGTGTCAGGTTTTAAGGTTTAGGGTTAAAGTTAGGGTATGGGTTAGGGTACTTGTTAGGGTTACGGTTAGGTTTAGGGTACGGTTTAAGTTATGGGTTAGGGTACAGTTTAGGGTTAGGGTTAGGGTATGGGTTAGAGTACGTTTTAGGGTTACGGTTAGGGTTAGGGTACAGGTTAGGTTTAGGGTTAGGGTACGGGTAGGGTTAGGGTTAGGGTTAGGGTTAGGGTTAGGTTTAGGGTTAGGTTACGGGTTATGGGTAGGGTTAGCTGAAGGGGTAGGGTTAGGGGTTAGGGTTAGGGGTTAAGTTTTAGGGTTTAAGGTTAGGTGTTAGGGTTTAGGCTTAGGGTTAGACCCCAGTAGGCCAGCAGGACCGATGCGCCTGCTGTGCGGGGAGCGGAGGGGTGGGACGAGGTGAGGGCGCTGGCGAGCAGGAGTATGGTATCCAGCGTTTTGGCGCAGGAGGCCTTTGAACATTGATAGAGGCTCGGAGGGCCCTGCCCGTTCTCCCGCCCTAAATGACCAGTGACGCCCCAGCGGGCCGATGTCGACGGGGCGGCAGGGTGAGTCCGGCACTGCAGCTCGGGTGTCCCCAATCCCCGGCTTTGGTCACCAGTCCCCTTGTGAGGGCCCCCTCTGGGGCCAATCTAGTGTTAGGGTTAGCCCCCAGGAGGCCAGCAGGCCCCATACGCCAGCTGTGCGGTGAGCGGAGGGGCGGGCCATGGTGAGGGACTGGCGAGCTGGAAGGTGGTACCCAAAGTTTTGGCGCCGGGGGCCCTCGAATGTCGCCGGGGACTCAGAGGGCCCTGCCCATTCTCTTGCCCTGAATGAGTGGCGGCTCCACTAGCAGCCCGAGTGGTGGCGGGGCGGCAGGGTGGGTCTGGCGCTGAGGCTCGGGGGTCTCCAATGCCAGACGTTGCAGCATGAGGCCCCTTGGGAGAGGCCCCTTGGGGGCCGACCTAGGGTAAAGGTTAGCTTCTGGAGGCCGTAGGCACAATCCGCAGTCTGGGGCGAATGGAGACGCGGTCGAAGATCAGGGCGCTGGCGAGCAGGAGAGTGGGCCCCAGCCTTTTGGCGCTGGGGGCCTTCGAAGGTCACCGGGGCAGGGAGGGCCCTGCCCATTCTCCAGCCCTGAATGATCGGCGGTACCCTAGTGGCCTGGGTGTGGGTGGGGCGGAACGGTGAGTCCAGCGTTGTGACTCAGGGGTCCCCAATCCCTGGCGTTCGGCGGCAGTCCCTTTGGGAGGGGCCCCTTGGAGGCCGACCTAGGGTTAGGGTTAGCCCCCAGGAGGCTGGCAGGCTCGATCCACCGGCTCCGTGGCAAATGGAGGGGTGGGCCAAGGTGAGGTCGCTGGCGAGCGGAAGCGTGGGCCCCAACATTTTGGCTCGGTGGGCCTTCGAATGTCGCAGGGGGCTCGGAGGGCCCTGCTCGTTCTCCCGCCATTAAGGACCGGCGACGCCCTTAGCTCCCTGGGTGGCAGCGGGGTGGCAGGGTCAGTCCTGCACTGGTGCTTGGGTTTCCCCAATCCCCAGCGTTGCGGCGCCAGGCCCCTTGGGAGGGGCCCCTCGGGGACTGTCCTAGGGTTAGGTTAACCCCCAGGAGGCCGCAGTCCAGATCCGCCGGCTGTGCAGTGAGCGGAGGGATTGACCGTGGTAGGGCGCAGTCGAGCGGTAGCGTGGTACCCAGCGTTTTGGCGTGGGGGCCTTCTTATTTTACCAGAGGCTCGGAGGGCCCTGCCGGTTATCCCGCCCTGAATGCCCGGCGGCACCCCTAGCGGCCCACGTGGCGGCGGGGCGGCAGGGTGAGCCCGGCGCTGGGGCTTGCAGGTCCCCAATCCCTGCCGTTGCGGCACCAAGCCTCTTGGGAGGGGCCACTCTGGGGCCCACCTAGGGTTATGGTTAGCCCCGAGGAGCCCGGGAGGCAGGATCTGCCAGCTGTGTGGCTAGAGGGGGGGCAGGCCAAGGTGAGGGCGCTGTAGAGCGGGAGCATGGGCCTCAGCGCTTTGGCATGGGGGACCTACGAATGTCGCCGGGGGCTCGGAGGGCCGTGCCCATTCCCCCACCCTGATTGGCCGGCGGCGCCCCAAGTGCCCCGGGTGGCGGCAGAGGGGCAGGTTGAGTACATCGCTGGGGCTTGTGGGTCCCCAATGTCTGGCGTCGCGGTGCCAGGCCCTTTGGGAGTGCCCTTCGGGGGCCGACCTAGGGTTAGGGTTAGCCCCCAGGAGGCCGGCAGTCCGGATATGATGGCTGTGGGGCGAGCGGAGGGGTGGGCCGAGGTGAGGGTGCTGGGGAGCGGGATTGTGGGCCCCTGCATTTTGGCGCTGGAGGCTTCAAATGAGGCTTGTTTCTCCAGGGCCCTGTCCCTTCTACCGCCCTGAATGACCAGCGGCGCCCCTAGCGGCCCGTGTGGCAGTGTTGTGGGAGGGTGAGTCTGGCTCTGGGGCTTGGAGTCCCAGATCCCAGGCTTAGTGGCACCAGGACCCTTGGGAGGGGCCCTAGGGTTAGGGTTAGCCCCAAGGAGACCGTCAGGCCCAATCCGCACACTGTGCGGCGAGCGGAGGTGCGGGCCCAGGTGAGGGCGCTGGCGAGCGGGAGCATGGGCCCAAGCGTTTTGGCGCGGGGCGCCTTCAAATGTCACCATGGGCTAGGAGGGCCCTGCCCGTTCTCATACCCTGTATGACCGGCGGCGCCCCTAGAAGCCCAGATGGTGGCGGAGCGGCAGGTTGAGTCCGACGCTAGGGCTCTGGGGTCCCCAATTACCAGCGTTGTGGCCCCAGACCCCTTGAGAGGGCCCCCTTGGGTGCCGACCTAGGGTTAGGGTTACCCCAGGAGGCCAGTAGGCCCGATCTGCCAGCTGTGCAGTGAGCAGAGGGGCGGGTTGAGATGACGGCGTTGGCGAGCGGGAACGTGGGCCCAAAGTTTTGGAGCGAGGGGCCTTCGAAGGTCACCAGGGGCTCAGAGGGTCCTGCCCGTTCTCCTGCCCTGAATGACCGGGGGTGCCCCTTGTGGCCCGGGTGGCGGTGGGGGGCATGGTGAGTCCGGCGCTGGGGCTCAGGAGTCCCCAATCCCCCTCGTTGCAGCGCCAGGCCCCTTGGGAGGGGCCACTAGGGGGCAGACCTAGGGTTTGGGTTAGCCCCCAGAAGGCCCCCAGGCCTGATCCGCCAGCTGTGTGGCGAGCGGGGGGGAGGGCCGAGGTAAGGGCGCTGGCGAGCCGGAGCGTGGGCCCAAGCGTTTTGGTGCGGGGGTCCTTCGAAGGTCGCCGTGGGCTCGGAGGGCCCTGCCCATTCTCCTGCACTGAATGACCAGCAGCACCCCTAGCGGCCCGGGTGGCGGCGGGGCAGCACGGTGATTCCGGTGCTGAGGCTCGGGGGTCCCTAATACCCGGCGTTGTGGCGCCAGGCCCCTTGGGACGGGCCCCTCGGGGGCTGACCTAGGGTTAGGGTTAGCCCCCAGGAGACTGGCAGGCTCGTTCCACCCATGTGCAGAGAATGGAGGTGTGGGTCCAGGTGAGGTAGCTGGCGAGCGGGAGCGTGGGCCAGAGCATTTGGCTTTGGCTCGGGGTGCCTTCGAAGGTCGTAGGTGGCTCAGAGGGTCCTGCCCGTTCTGTCGCCCTGAAGGACTGGCGACGCCCCTAGCACCCCTTGTGGCAGCGGGGCGGCAGGGTGCGTCCGGCGCTGGGACTTGGGGTCCCCAATCCCTGGCATGTGGCGCCAGGCCACTTGGGAGGGGCCCCTTGGGGGTGACCTAGGGATAGGGTTAGCCCCCAGGAAGCCAGCAGGCCCGATCCGCCAGCTCTTCAGCGAGCGGAGGGGTGAGCCGAGGTTAGGGTGCTGGCGAGCAGGAGCGTGGAAGCCAGAGTTTTTGTGCGGGGGGCCTTCGAAGGTCGCAGGGGGATCAGAGGGCCCTGCCCGTTCTCCCTTCCTGAATGACTTCCCACGCCCCTAGCGCCCTGGGTGATTGCGGGGTGGCAGAGTGAGTCCAGCACTGGGGCTCGGAGGTCCCAAACCCCTGGCATTGCGGTGCCAGGCTCCTTGGGAGGGGCCTCTCGGGGGCCGACCTAGGGTAAGTGTTAGCCTCCAGGATTCCAGCAGGCCCCTTCCGCCAGCTCTGCAGCAGGCAGAGGGGCAGGCCGAGGTGAGGGCACTAGCGAGAGGGAGTGTAGGCCCAAGCGTTTAGGCGCGGGGGGCTTCAAAGGTCGCCGGGGGCTTGGAGGGCCCTGCCTGTTCTCTCGCCCTGAAAGACTGGCGGCGCCCCTAGCAGCCCAGGTTGCTGGGGGGTGGCAGGGTGACTCCGGCTCTGGGCTCGGGTGTCCACAATCCCCGGCGTTGTGGCGCCGGGCCCCTTGGGAGGGGCCCCTCGGGGGCCGACCTAGGGTTAGGGTTCGTCCCCAGGAGGCCGGCAAGCCCAGCGCTAAGTGGCTCTGGCAATGTAACAAAAATGCCATACACTTATCTGTAAGAAATAACAGTGTACAGGAACCCTCTTAGCCCTAACATCATCCTTTGTGAATATGGAAGCCAGCCCCAAAGTGGTCGTGGAAGTCTGACGAAAAGGCTAAGCACTTTTCTCTGAGTCACCACACTATACAGGGAAAGACCAATGTACATCATCTTTCACGAGTAGGAAGCATTAATGAAAAGGTTCTGGAATTTCGAGGACTCTGACCCATCCTTATTGGTAATAAACCACCGTGTACAGGAAAACACCTTCAACTCTCATCAGCCTCCTCAATCCTGATTCCGATTCAACTTTGGGTGTGTAGGACTAGGGAAATGTCCACATCTTATTGCTAAGAAAGAACGATGTCAGGGTACTGCCCTTCAAGTCACCTCAGCCTTCCTGAAGACGGAAGCAGGAATCAAGGTGGTTATGTTACCATGAGGTAAGGAAGATGAGCATATAAGTGAGAAACAACAGTGGGCAGGACCTCTCTTCCAAGGAACAGTATCTTTGCTTAATATTGAATCCCTATGGTAAGTGGTTGTGGGCATTTGTGAGGTCAAAATCTTGAGTGTTTTGTAAAACCTCTTGGCCATTCACAGATGAGACTAAGGTAGTTGGGGACTCCTAGGCAGTGATTTGTCCACTGTCAAAAATATGAAAAGATAAAAGAGACAGATGAGTTCTCCTCAGGCATTGTCCTTTATCCTCATCCTCCGTGAGGATGGCCATCTCCGGACAGCTCAGTGGCAGGGTCTCATTCACAATGGGGGCATCTGTTCCTCACAGACATCAGGCAGGGAAATGGATTTGGTTCTCTGTGCCAGCCCAGCCACAGCTGAGTGTCACAGCACCCTCTCGTGGGCTCATAAGAGTTTCACTGTCACCAGGCAGGTCATTGTATTTGATAAACCACTGTGAGAGTTTGCAATTGCCTTCATCTACAACCTCCTAGAGGCAAATGCAGGTGTCTGGTACCATGTGAAGTCATGTGAAGGCATTGTGAGAAAGTGTCCTTTTGCTTAAGAAAAACATGGCTGGGGCTCCTGGCTGGCTCAGCCAGTTAAGCATGTGCCTTTGGTTCAGGTTATGATCCCAGGGTTCTGGGATCGAGCCCGGGCTCCCTGCTCAGCTGGAAAGGAGGTAGGGAAATAGCTTAGAACCCACATAGAATGTGAATAAAGGGGAGTGAAATGGAACTTGGTCTGTGTTTTGCTTTAGGGATTGGAAGTTAGTTTTTTCTCAATTGTGATTATTCTTGAAACAGAAAAGCTGTATTGTTTTTTTTTTACCTTTTTTTCTAATAACAATTTTTTATTATGATATGTTAGTCACTATACAGTATTTCCTTAGATTTTGATGTAGTGTTCCGTGATTCATTATTTGCATATAACACCCAGTGCTCCATGCAATATGTACCTTCCTTAATACCCATCACTGGCCCATCCCAATCCCCCACCCCTCTCCCCTCTGAAGCCCTCAGTTTGTTTCCCAGAGTCCATAGTCTCTCGTGGTTCATTCCCCCTTCTGTTTAGGGTCCATTGTCTAAAGGGACAGACAGTGGAAGTTCACCGAATATAAGATCGAAATTTCATTGTTCATTATAGATGCTGCCAAGTAGTTCCCAGACATTTCATTCTACTGTAGTAATTCATTATACCTGTGCAGGTGCATGTGGAAGATAACTGATGCATGTTTAGTGGTAATAAAACACGCCCCTCAGTAGTAAAATAGTAGAGGAGGCACATGTGTAAAATTATTCGACTGCAGCTTCCATGCTTTGCCTTTGGTTCCTTATTATCTATGAAATTGGACAATTTTTGTTCTCTAGGCTTAAAACTCATTGTCAGTATTTAGAGTTTTTCAATGCTGATCTTCTCCTGTATAAGTTACCAAAAACCTAAAATATGTATGAACTTTAAAAAACGCTATATTGAAAATGACAGCAGGGAAGTTCCATTTTGTGAATATTGTGTCAATAGATCTCTATTTTGACATCAGTGTTCATTAGAAATGATGACATTTCATGTGAGTATAAATATCAATGTGAAAAAGAAAAGGTAGGAAGAACCTTGAATGTTTAAGTAATTGCTGAAATGACAGGTGTGTGTGTGTGTGTGTGTGTGTGTGTGTGTGTGTGTGTGTAATTGATTATCAGTGAATGGTTCACCTTCTTGTAGGGCCTCCGAGAGAGCCCAGGTGAACCTTTCAATGAGTTGGTATCTGTTTTCAGAACATGGGAATCTCTTAGTCCAATAGTCAATCAGGCAAGCTTTGAGGTCCTGAAGAGTTTCAGTCCTCAGCGATGGTGTTGCAGACCCTTGTGAGCAAACCCTAGGTATGCTCAGAGCCCTCATTAGCTGGTACCAACGTGTGACGATTTCAGACAACATTTCCCAAAGAAGTACCTCTTGAGTCTCTGTCCTTGTCAGTTCCCTACACTTCCTTACACTAGTTATGTGTTCAGTGTGTTTCAGGATAATCCCCACATGTGATTTTTGCTATTTCCTACTAGTCCTATCTGTTTCTCATCTTCTTCTTTTATGGTAGGGGTTGGGAAGCAACCTGTGTGGTGTAGGAAGGGGTGTGGTAGTTGTCTGCCTTCAGAGGACCGAATGCTGTCTAGAAATTGTACTGTAGTTTGAGGTCAATTGTCCATCCTCTGAGTGTCAGGAATTCCATCACTTTACTTTGATGCTAGTCTGTTCTTCAAGCTTTCCTCAGAAATAAGGACGTCATCCATCTAGGGAATACTGGTTTGTGTGTATGTTTTCATTTTAGGAAAGGCCTTGCTGCTCCTGAAAATAATACTGTAGAGCACCCTTTCCTGTTCTTATTGGCCATCAGTCAATCTTTTGTGAAGTATTTGTTTATAAATAGACTTTTTATGGTTGATGAGCAGGAATTCTTTATTGACAAGTCTTTGTCAGTATGTGTATTGCAAATCTTTACTTCCCAGCCTGCGGTTCACTTTTTCATTTTCATATGGTCATAAGATAAGGAGAAATGTCACATTTTTATGAAGTCCCACTGAATTCTTTTAAATGGTTAGTGCACCCTATGTCCTACCCCAAGATTGACAGTTTCTACATTTTCTTTCAGAAACTGTCCAATGGGAAGCTACAATCCATCTCAAATTTATAAATTGCATTTTTAATTCTAAGGGTATTTATAGACTGTTTTGGATTTTCTATGTACACAATCGTATTATCTGTGAATAGTCACAATTATCCCCTCAATTCTTATACTTTTTGTTTCTCTTGCCTTCTAACACTGGTAGACTCTCCGATGCCACGTTGAATAGAGCAGCATTGTTGAAGATTTTAATATACCTTTCTCAATATCTGACAGAAAAAGCAGACAAAACATTGGTAACAAATGTGACCTAATTGACATATAGGGAACATTCCATAATAAGTGCAGAATACATTATTTTCAAGTGGTCATAGACTCTTTACCCAAATAGATGATAGGTGGGGCCACGAATGAAGTCTACAAATGTTAAACCCTGAAATTAACTAGATTCCATTCTTAGACCACAGGCGAATTGAGCCACAGTCATAGCGAAAAGAAAACCAGGAAGTCCTTCAATGTTTAAAAATTAAATGGAACTTTGCTACATATCCTAAAGGTGAGAGAGGGAATCTCAATGGAAATTCTGAACCTTTTCTACGTGAGGGCTCACACACAATGGCACTTTCTTTGTGAAGAGCATAATAATAACCTAAACAGGAGTTGAGCCTTAAGTCAGAGTTCTGCCTGCCCCAGCCACACCTGGCAGCCTTGGCCTGTGGTCCGCCTCAGCTGTGCTTTCTGGTGGCCCTGAGCTAAGGGGTCAACATGGCCATATGGAAATGGGAAGCTCCCCACTCATAGTGATGGCGGTTCCCCCTCCCCAGCTAACCTTTCTGGTGGCTCTGAGCTAAGGGGGTCAACATGGCCGTATGGAAATTAGAAGCTCCCCACTCTTAGTGATGACGTTGCTATCGTATCGTCCTCACCAGTCCAACAACATGATTTCTGAGTGAACTATGACACAAGCGTGACTTCTTGGCCTTCCTTCATGTTTGAAAATCATCTGGTGAGTCATCTATTAGAAATATGGATTCAACATGTGTTCTTTCTTCTGGAAAAGAAATAGAACCAATAGCAATTAGGGCTTCCTGAGCACCTGTACTTGAGAGACATCTTACTGGCTCTTTGTAGCATTCTGCCTCTTAAACTTCTCAACTAGGGTGTAGATATTTTTAGGCACATTTTCAGGTGGTTAGACAGGGACTCGGATGATATGAGTCACAGAGGATTTTAGTGTCAGAAACCTAAGTGGGATCACCAAATTGACTCCAAATCCCTTGTTGTTCCATACAGGGTACTATTTCCCTCTTATCTCTGGTCTTCTCGATCTGGAAACCTATCAAGTATCAGGATTTTCGTGTCATGTGGACAACTGGAACGAATTCAGCGGGCCTTTCACCTCTGCCCATGGTGATTATTAAGGTCATTATCTCAGTGGAGGACCTCTGGGTAAGATACTCAAAGATCCTTAGGAACAGAGACAGTATAATATTTTTCTGGTATTAAAGTTACTGAAACCAACTATCTTTTTTAGTCCATTCAGGCTCTGGTATGTTCAGAGGGTGCTGTAAAACAGGTCTGAAATAGTATTTAAAAACACTCAGCTCAGCCTCTTCTACAAAGTGAGCCAATGCTTATAAACATGGCTAAAATATTCCCTTACCTACGATGACTTCCCAGCCATCGTAGTGTTTATGTGGTATGACTGTGACTTACATTAGTCAACATTTGCAGAGAAAGAACTTAGTGCATCCAGTGGGCACTTCATGTTGAAATTAGTTTGTGACAACGAGCTACTGTGTTTTATTCTGCAGTACAAATGAATAGTGCCAGACATCTCTAAGGTGTCTAGCAGTTCTACAATTCTGATTTTAAGTGGTCTGTGTGCTTCAGAGATTTGGGCAGGAGAAGGGCAGGAGCCCAGAGACTGTGAACACTTCTGTTACCTGTGCTGACCATGGAGCAGGTAGCCTTCTGTGGGCATCATTTTGATTTCTTGGTACTCTTGTGAAAGGTGCTTTTGTCTCAAATTCCTCCATTTAGGAGTAATTATAATGATGAAAGTAATTTTTATCTTATATCATCTGTGGGCGCTGATCCTGGGCTCCCAGGGAAGTTATCCCTTTACACTTTACCCGGCTCAAAATGACTAGGCAAAACCTCAAAGCATGGGCCTTGTTTCTGCCCCAAGCATGTTGTACATCTGCTTTGAGAAGAAAACAATAACCAAAAATGCCAACATAAATATAAGAAAAAATAAAGAACCTCTTTGGCTCCCATAAGATTAAAGTCATACTGACATGTACATACTGAAAACATAAGAAAGAGTCTGTCACTTTCTGGAATCTAAGAAGATCCTCATTGTGGTGTGTAACTCTGTATGTAAAACAAAACAGAAAAAAATACATAAGCGTGCCCCAAAAGTTCCTTCCCCGGAGCACTCCCTTCTTGGTGAAGATTGTGTCTCCCAGGCAGCTGTCCTGACTTGGGTTTGAATAAAGGTCTCTTCCTTTCTCTCTAAAATGTTTTTAAAAGTTCATTCATGCAATGTCGACAATAACAGTGTTTTCTATTTAAGTGAGAAATAAATGTTCCACTCTAGTTGCATTGGGAATAGACGAATTGAGGGTTTCTTTAGAAGAGTAAGTCTGCTTTCCAGAAAAGGCAAGGACATTGGTCTATTGAGAATGAAGATAATTACTGCTAAACAACAAGTATGTGTTGCCCCTTCGCCCAGAAACCGAAGCAGATGTGCAGGCTTTAGGTTAGAGGTGGCTTCTTCTCCCCAGCTGACAGCATTTCTCTGCTCTGGCTCCAAGAAACCCGAGGTTTTGAATGTCACCATCTGAGTCAGCGAGGAAGCTTGTCACAGGACGCCAGTGTTCAGAGAAAGCACAGGTATGTTTGGCAAAATGTCCTATCTATGTCAGGGCTGGAGGTAAAACCTCTCATTATCCCAAAACCTCCTGGGCTTTTGTCTTTTCTCTAGTTGAGCCACAAAGTAAAATTGAAGTAGCTGTCAGCATTCTGGGTTTGGTGCAAGAATTACTTAGTTTCCCTGCAGGTAGAACTTTGCAGGGGATCACAATTTGTCTGTCCATTTATTGCTTACAAATGTATTTTGACCATCTGTTTCCTAGGAACCCTCTTTTATTAGAAAGGGAAGGTGAGATTCACTCTGTGCCTGTTTGTAACATCTAATTTGTTCCTTCATCTAACAGTGTTTATTCAATTGGGCCTAAGATATGGTTGAGTGGCCAGCATCTAGAGTTAGGTGGCTTTATTCATCTGATACAGACTTGGGTGATGTCATTTGACAAAGGTGATGTTTCATCATTGATTAGTTTATTCATCAGAAGAGTTAAAATTAGGGTGGAGGGAAAATTCAAAATTATCCAAAGCGGCCTGTTCCTGTTTAAAAGTTGAGCTTCACTTTCTAGTTTTACTAAATGTATTATCTCGATATTTTGAGGTGCCATATTCTCTCTGTAGTTTCTTTGGTGGTGGAGTCAGAAGGAGAGTCTGGGAATTCTTTTGGATAGTGGCATGCGGTGGCTTCAAGGGGCTTGGCGTCAGGAGCTTTGGGGTGAAGTCTGCAACTGCTTGCCTAACCCTGGGTGCATCTCCCAGAGGTTTTGTTTCCTCTTATGAAATTGCCGGCAGATAATGTTCTGCTTGAAGGGGAACTCTCCCATCCTGTTGGTGGGAATGCAAAGTGGTGCAACCAGTCTGGGAACCAGTGTGGGGGTTCCTCAAAAAGTTAAACATTGAGCAACCCCATGATCCAGCAATTACTCTCCTAGGTATTTACCCAAAGGATAAAAAAATGCGGATTTGAAGGGGGAACATGCACCATGATGTTTATAGCAGCATTGTCCACAGTAGACAAACTATGGAGAGAATCCCAAAGTCCATGCACTGATGAATGGATAAAGCAGATGTGGGATACATATATATAACGGAATATGACCCAGCTTCAAAAAGAATGAAATCTTACCATTTGCAAGGATGTGGATGGACCTAGAGTGTATTAAGCTAAGCAAAATCAGTGAGGAAAGACAAATATCCTATGCTTTCACGCTTGTGGAATTTCAGAAAGAAAACAGAGGAACAGAGTTGAGGGGTGGTGAGAGTGGCAAACAAGGCAATAGACTCAACCTTGGAGAACAAACTGAGTGTTGCTGCAGGACAGGGGCGTGGGGGGAAGAGTTAAATCGGTGAGGGGTATTAAGGAGGGCACTTGTGATGAGCACCGGGTACTCCTTGCAGTTGAGGAATCACTAAATCCTACCCCTGAAGTGAATATTCCATCGCATGTGAACTAACTGGAATTTAATAAAAGAAGAAAGGAAAAAGTGTTCTGCTTCATGAAGAGTGAGGTAAAATTGTAGTGATTTGAGCTGTAGTCTTCTATAGATGATATTTGTAAAACACCCTGTTGTAGGATACACTAGTTGCTTATCACATAAGGAGTCCTCAGAAAGCTGCAATGAAAGATTCAGGTCTCAGAGCATGTTCATGTTCCACTGATATGTTACAGTTTGCACAGGTAGGAAAGAAGGTGGAGAGAAAGGCAACAGAAGGGGAAAGTAGGTGTGAACCTTTCATTAGTTAGCGTTATAGCTTTCTCATGAAAGCCTTGCGCCAGTGTGATTTTGGAAGCAGAGAGGTAATCCGGGAGCTTTGCAGGAGATGGGGAGTTGCAGGTCTGGGTAAAGCTGACAGGGGTCCCAGAGGATAGCTGAATGCATTCTGCAGCAGGGTGTGTTCAGGGTGGGCTCCAGGGGTGGCTGTGGGTCTCCTGGGTGAGACTTGTGACAGGTGAGGGCTGTGTGCAAGTTCCTGGCTGAGGACAAGGGAGGCACAGGCGGAGAGCTGGCAGAGAACCTTCTTCTGGGCCACCAGCCTCACCCAACACACACAGCCTCATCTTCTGTCCCTGTCACTCCAATTCAGACTTCTCCGAAGGTGAGTGAGAACACATCAAGAGCATTCTGAACAAAACGGAAAGCATGTGCAATGGCTCTGGGGCAGGAGAATTCCAGGTATGTCCAGAAGCAGCAAGAAGGCCCTGTGGCCACAGGAGACAGCTTAGGACATGAGCTCAGAGAGGTGACAGAGGGTGACAGAAAGCCATTCCAGGGCTATAACCCCATGAGACCCTGTTTCACTGGGCCATCGTGGCTACAGTGTTGAGAACAGATGACAGAGGGTTGAAGATGGCAAGGCAGGTCAATGATGAAGCTTTTCCAGTTACTCAGCCACTGTGGACCAGACAAGTGGCCTTGGATGGAGTGGTTAGACCTATTCTGGGTCTATTTTGAAGATGGAGCTCACAGGATTTGCTGATGGGTTAGCTATTAGAAGCAGGAGAATGGAGGAATTGGGGTAACTCCCAGCTGTTGTGGGTTGTCCTGATCTAGGGGAAGGAGAGGGTTTCTGGGGGTAGGAGGTAGTCCGTCTTCTGCATGCTGAGGAAGGTGCCTTTCCCAGTGGATCTGCTGAGGTTTGTGTCTGGAAGAACCTTTCACATCTCCTCCCTCAGCATTGCTTAAGTACAATTATCCCCCACTTTTTGAACGTTCACAGTAAGACACTGGGCATTCTTGAAAGAACTACGTTTATTACCCAGCTTCAGTAAGAGGAAGATACCTGAAGAGGATTTTCCTCTTATGAAAAAAGGTGAACAGTGAGAATCGCGTTCAGCATCTGTTTTGGGGAAAAGCACAACAGATGTGGCATGCACCCTAACCAGCTCCTTCTGCTGGGAACCGCTCTCCGCATCCAGCCACCAGCACTTTGAATGGTGTCTGTGAGCCTCTGCTGTGCTTTATCTTCATTTATGCTGGGCCTCCGTTAGAAACTTGTGTCCTGAGGCCTAAGAAAAATCAAAGAGAAGGAATTTTGGAGTCTGAGCACACTAAATGTTCCGTGTAAATTAATGGCCATTCCTTCTTGACACCATTTCTGCTGTGCAAGGTTTGTCAGAAGTCCTGTACTTTTGAAGAGCAGGGAAACCTATACCCCATGCTGTGGGGTCAGTTTTAGTCTCCATGCTGGACAGAACATTCCATGACTGTCGGATTTTCTCACTCAAACATTGAGACTTGGACCACCTTCACCCGTTTCTACCACCCCATCCCCGAATCTGGCACCTACCAATCTGCTCTCAGTATCTATGCGTTCAGTATTTGTTTATTCCACGTGGAATGTACATGAGAGCATCTGGTATTGGTCTTCCTGTGTCTGAGTTACTTGGAATAAGGCCCCCAAGGTCTGTGTTTCCATGTCTGGTTCTTGTGAATAATGCTGCAGTGAATGTGGGAGTGCATCTGTCTTTTTGAGGCAGTATTTTTGTGTTCTCTGAATCAATACTCATTAGAGCCATTACTGGGTCATGGGGAAGTTGTATTTATTTTTTCAGGAACCTCCATACCGTTTGTCACAGTGGCTGCACCAATTTCCATTCCCACCAACAGTGCACAGTGTCTCCTCGTCTGCACACCCATGACCCCACTTTTTGTCTGTCTCTGGGACAATTGCTGTTCCAACAGTTGTGAGGGGATAGCCGATTGTGGGTTTGACTGATGTTTCCCTGACGATGATTAGTGATGTCGAACAACTTTTTCTGTCTGTTGGCACCTGTGTGCCATCTTTGGAAAGTATGTATTCACATATACCCCCCATTTTTATACCTTTTTTTTGTTTGTTTGTTTTGATTTGTATGAGTGTTGTGTGTATTTTGGATATTAGCCTCTTCTCACACATATGATTCACAGATATTTTTTTCATATTGGGTCAGTGGCCTTTTAAGTTTTTGCTGGTTTCTTTTGCCGTGTGGAAGATTTCAGTTTGATGTTGTTCCACTGGTTTATTTTTGCTTTTGTTGTCTTTGCATTTGGTGTCCGATCTGAAGACTCGTTGCCAAAACCAATGTCGAGAGACTTAGTACCTGTGTCTTCTTGGAGGTTTATGGATTCAGATCTTATGTTCAAATCATTCATCCATTAAAAATTTTGTGTGTGGTGTAAGAAAGTGACCCAGCTATATTCTTCTGCATTTAGTGTCCAGTTTGCCTGTTACCGCTCACTGAAGAAACAGTCCTTCCCTCATGGCATATCTTCTGCTGCTGTGTCATAAGTTAGGATCATCTACGTGTGGGTAAGTTTCTGAGCTTTCTGTTCTGTTCCACTGACCTGGTGTCTGTGTTTCTGCCAGTACCATCCTGTTTTGATGACAACAGCTTTGTAATCTACCTTGAAATCCAGGAGTGTGTTGACTGCACCTTTCTTTCTCCAGGTTCCTTTGGGTATTTGGGGTCTTTAGTGACTCCATCCAAGTTTGAGGACTGTTTTCTATTTCCTCGAATAATGCCACTGGAATTCAGATAGGGATTTCATCACATCTGTCGATTGCTTTGGGTACGATGGACATGTTCACATAATTAACTCTTCCAGTTAAGGAGCATGGCGTATGCTTCCATTTGTTTGTGTTGCCTTCCAAATCTTTGACCCATACATTCCGCCCCCCTCGACAGATATGTTTTTCATTTCTTTTCTGCCATGTGTTGAGTGTACTATGTCTTTCTCATTTTTGGTTACTTTTATTCCTAGATTTTTTTGATGCAATTGTAAATGGCATTGCTTTTTAAATTTCTCTTTACGATATGTGTCATCAATATACAGAAATGCAAGAAGTTGGGTCATCTTGGTGGCCCCATAGGTGAAGCATCTGCCTTCAGCTCAGGTCATGATCCCAGAGTTCTGGGATTGAGCCCCGTGCTGGGCCCCCGCTTAGCAAGGGTCTGCTTCTCCCTCTTTCTGACACTCCCCCTGCTCGTGGTTTTTCTCTTCCTGTCAAATAAATAAATAAAATCTGAAAAAAAATAAAGACAACCGGTCTCTGTATATTGACATTATATCCTGCAGCTTTCTTGATTTTTTTTATTCTAACAGTTTTTTTTTTTTTTTGTGGAATCTTTCGGGATTTCATGTCATTTGCAAATAGTGACAGTTTTCCTGTATGGATTTCATATCTTTCTCTTTCTTTAAAATGATGTTAGTCACCCTACAGTACTTCATTTGTTTTTGATGTAGTGTTCCATGATTCATTGTTTGCATATAACACCTAGTGCTCATTATGACACGTGCCCTCCTTAATACCAATCACCAGGATAACCCATTCCCCTACCCCTCCCTTTCTGCAACCTTCAGTTTGTTTCCCAGTGTCAATAGTCTCTCATGGTTCATCTCCCCCTCTCATTCCCCCTCTTCACTTTTCCCTTCCTTCTCCTAATGTCCTCCATGCTATTCCTTCCATTCCACATAGGAGTGAAACCATATGATAATTGTCTTTCTCTGCTTGACTTAATTTCACTTAGCATAATCCCCTCCTGGTCCATCCACGTTGGTGCAAATGGTGGGTATTCATCCTTTCTGATGACTGAGTAATATTCCATTGTACAGATGACCACATCATCTTTGTCCATTCATCTGCTTAAGGACATCATGGCTCCTTCCACAGTTTGGCTGTTATGGACATTGCTGCTATGAACATTGGGATACAGGTGCCCCTTCTTTTCATTACTCTGTGTCTATGGGGTAAATACCCAGTAGTACAATTGGTGGGTCGTAGGATATCTCTGTGTTTAACGTCTTGAGGAGCCTCCATATTGTTTTCAAAAGTGGCTGTACCAGCTTGAATTCTCACGAGTAGTGTAAGAGGGTTCCCCTTTCTCCACATCCTCTCTGACTTTTTTTTATTTCCTGTCTTGTTAATTTTTTTCAAGATTTTATTTATTTATTCCACAGAGATAGAGACAGCCAGCGAGAGAGGGAACACAAGCAGGGGGAGTGGGAGAGGAAGAAGCAGGCTCATAACGGAGGAGCCTGATGTGGGGCTCGATCCCATAATGCCAGGATCACGCCCCTAGCCGAAGGCAGACACTTAACTGCTGTGCCACCCAGATGCCCCTGCCTTGTTAATTTTAACCATTCTATCTGGTGTAAGGTGGTATCTCATTGTCGTTTTGATTTGTATTTGCCTGATGGCAAGTGATGTGGAGCATTTTTTCATGTGTCTGTTGGCCATTTGTGTTTCCCCTCTGGAGAAGTATCTCTTTGTGTCTTCTGCCCATTTTTTGGGTGTCGAGTTAGAGGAGTTCTTTATAGATCTTGAATACCAGCCCTTTATCTGTAATATCATTTGCAGATATCTTCTTCGATTCCATAGATTGCCTTTTTGTTTTGTTGATCGTTTGCTTTGCCGAGCAGAAGCTTTTTATCCTGATGAAGTGCCAATAGTTCATTTTTGCTTTTATTTCCTTTGCCTTTAGAGACGTGGCTTGCAAGAAGTTGTTGTGTCCAAGGTTGAAGAGTGCTTTTGATTTTGATATGAGACAGGAATCCATTATCTTCCTTTCCTGATTGTATTGGAGTCCTCTTTCTTGGTGAGTCTAGCTAAGTTTGTCAGTTTTGTTTATCTTTCCAAAAAAGGCAGCTCTCATTTTCGTTGTTTTTTTTTTTTTGTCTTTTTAGTCTCCTTTGGATTTATTTATGCATTCCTTTTTGTTATTTCCTTATTTCTACTAATTTGGGGCTTTGTTTGTTGTTTTTTTTCTACTTCTTTACCACATAAATCAGGTTGTTTATTGGAGAGCATTCTCATGGATTGATGAAGACTTGAATTTCTACGAATGTCCCCCATAAAGCTACTTTTGCTGCATCCCATAAGTTTTTGTAGGTTGTCTTTTGCATCAGTGTCAAGGTACTTCTAAAAATTTTTTGTTTTCTTCTTTGACTGTTGGTTGTTCAGTAGCATGTTGTTAAGTCTCCACATATTTTTTTAAGATTATTTGAGTATCTGACAGAGAGTGAGACTGCGAGAGAGGGAACGCAAGCAGGGTGGTGGGAGAGGGAGAAGCGGGCTTCCCACTGAGAAAGGAGCCTGATTCGGGGCTAGATCCCAGGATCCTGGGATCACGACCTTAGCTGAAAGCAGATCCTTAACGACTGAGCCACCCAGGCCCCCCAATCTCCACCTATTTTTGACTGTCCCATTTTTTTCTTGAGACTGATTTCTAGTTTCATATCATTGTGGTTGGACAAGATTTGAAGCAGAAGGTGAAGAGAGCATTCAGATGAAAGGTTTGTTTCCTGGAGGGTTTTTTGAGGCATACCATGAGTTCAGTGGGGATGGAGGAAGGTTTTGTGAGACGGGGGTTGGGGTTAACCCTTGTTAGAATTACTGACTACTACCATGCAGGCTGTGTGCTACTGTTCACACCATAGTCCTGATGGACTTGTACTTCATTAGAAATATTTTCTAGGAGGTGTAGGCATAGCCTTCTCTAAAAGAAAGGTGCTATGTGGGTTTATGGCATGACCCCAGGTCAGCAACCAGGATGTATGGTATTGTGGGGGATCAGAACCAGGCTTTCTGTGGGAAGTGACAGAAATGGGGTATGGTGAGCTCCATGACCATAGGTGAGGTCCCAAGTGACCCACTGGGTGTTGGGTTCTGTGGATCTCTCTCATCAGGTGCTGTGGAATTCAGGGACACACTCCTGTCTGTGGATTTGTGTGGAAACAGGTAGACATCAGTGTCTGGCCTGGCATGAGGGTCGCACTGGACCGCCACCAGAGGTGCAGCGTGCAGGGGAGCCACTGCTTGGTTTCCATGAAAGCTGACCAGGGTCTGTGACCGTGATTCCTAGCAGCTGCAAGGGGAGAGGAGGCCGGGGTGGTGCACACTTCCTAGACTTGTGGTCAGGACTAGTCTGGAGCCCACTGAAGTCAGCCACACCTGACACAGAAGGCACCCAGTTAGTGTAGCTGTGGGCACTGCTCCCATGTTACTTTCAGGCTGGCTCCGTGCTGCCACCTCCTGCTTTTCATCATCATCTTCAAGGTCATGTGCCTCTGCTCTTGCCCCATGGCCTCTGGAGTATTGTCCGTCCTCCATCTGGCCCTCGTCCCTGGTGCCCTGTGCAGTCCGATGACATGGTAGCCTTCTCGAGACAAACATCTGGCCCTGATGGAACACTTCCATGGATCTCGTGTGATGCGAGGTTGATACCCTGCCCTGGAAGGGCGCTGCAGGTCCCCAATCAGGAGAGCCATGTCTCCCTTTTCAGCATGGCCTCCCCTCCCCTCAGTCTTCTTCAGGGAAACTCTCCCCACTTCCTGAGATGACAGCTCTGAACTTAAAATTGAATGTTATTTTACATATCTCTATGCTTTAGTTCATCCATGGCATGTCTTTCAACCCCGTTAGTGTTTTTTTTTTTAGCAGTTCTGAAGGGCAGTCTGCTCAAGGAGGGGATGACCTGGGTGGGGCAGCTTTCCCTCTCATCTCCCTCAGCATGTCTCTGAGCCCTGGGGCCAGCTGTCCCACTGAGGATTGAGGGACCCGAGACAGCCCATCCTGAGCCCAAGCTGTGTCAGCTGTGTAGACTGATGCGTGTCGGAGCGGTGGGCAGCTGGCATGGGCCAGGAGCAGGCAGTGTCTCCTTCTCATTCCATCCCTCCCTTCCTCCCAGAGGTAGCTCAGAGCAGCCTTCAACCGCTGCATCTCCAGATCCCTTGACCTGTGCCTCCTGTGTTCAGCTGGTGACCTTGGAGTTTCGCATGAATTCTCCCACCTGTACCCTTTCCCATAGAGGTTCCTGGATCAGGGAAGGGGTCTGACCCTTGTCTGATTTTGGTCTTCTTCCTGTCCCGCAGCAAGCCCACCCACCTTTGCATCTTCCATGTATGTGCTTGGAAGCAAGCCCATCCACAGGAAACCTATTAGCCAAAGGGATCCAGGCAATGAACATTGAAGTAGAGATCCAGGATCCATAATAAACCTGCTCTGAAACCTGTCCCAAAGTCTGTGACTCTCTCACACTGAAACAGAAACAATAATAACTTTCTGGACTGTGAAGTGACATGTGTCTCTACTTCCAATCTTGAATGCATAGGTGCTGAGCCTGGACTGAAAAGGACCATGGCTCCCGCGGGCTGGGATCCACGATAAGAACTCAGTGAAATCTGAATTTGAGGCATGAAGTGAATAATTATTGTAGAGTGAATCCTCCCAAGTAGGGCTTATGCACATTGCACAGGAAAAGATTTTTCAAAGAGGTTCCTGAAAGAAAAATCTTTTAAAAAATTTATTTTAATTCCAGTAGAGCTAACATACAGTGTTACATTTGTTTCACGTGTACAATAGAATGATTCAGTAATTATATATTACTCAGTGGTCATCAAGAAAAGCGTCCTCTTAATCCCCTTCATCTATTTCACTCATCGCTCTATCCACCTCCTCTCTGGTAACCATCCTTTTGTTCTCTATTGTTAAGAGTTTGTATTTTGGTGTATCTCCTTTTTCTCTTTTAGTTATTTATTTTTGTTTGTTTCTTAAGTTCCCCATTAGAGTGACATCGTATGGGATTTTTCCTTCTCTGCCTGATTTTAGTTAGGATAATTCTCTCTAGCTCCATCCATGTGTCTGCAAATGGCAAGGTTTCATTCTTTTTCAAGCCGAGTAATACTCCATTGTGTGTGTGTATGTGTGTGTGTGTGTGTGTGTGTGTGTCCGTGTGTGTGTGTGTGTGTGAATACACACATCTATCATCTCATTTGTCTATTTTTCTACAGACACTTGGGTTGCTTCCATATTGTGATATTGTAAATAATGGTGCAAGAAACATAGGGGTGCACGTATCCTTTTACGTTACTGTTTTCCTATTCTTTGTGTAAATACGAGTAGTGTGATTGTTGGATCATAGGGTAGTTCTATATTTAATTTTTGAGGAACCTTCGTAGTGTTTTCCACGGTGGCCACCACAGTTTGCATTCCCACCCACTGTTCGCAAGGATTCCCCTTTATCCACATCCTCCCAACACCTGCTCTTTGTTGTGCTTTTGATGTTAGCCATTCTGACAGGTTTGAGGTATTACCTCATTGTCCTTTGGATTTACATTTTCCTGATGATGGGTGATGGTGAACATCTTTTCACGGGACTGTTGGCCATTTGTATTTCTTCTTTGGAGAAATGTCTGTCCATGTCTTCTGCCTATTTTTTAACTGGATTATTTGTTTTTTTGGGGGTCGAGTAGGATCAGTTCTATATGTTTTGGACACTATCCCTTCATTGCATATGATCTTTGCAAATATCTTCTCCCTTTGAGTAGGTTGTCTTATTATTTTTACGTTTTCATTGTTCTTCTGCCGTGTGGAAACTTTTTATTTTACTGTATTCCCAATAGTTTATTTTTGCTTTCATTTCCTTTGTCAGGACACAGTCCAGAAAAACGTTGGTATGGTCCATGTCAAGAAGTTACTGTCTTCCCTCCTGTAGGATTTTTATGGATTCAGGTCTCATATTGAGGTCTTGAAACTGTTTTGTGTTTGTCTGTATTGTGTAAGAAAGCAGTTTAATTTCATTCTTTTGTGCGTAGCTGTCTAGTTTTCCCAACACCATTTGTTGTAGAGACTGTCCTTTTCCCTTTTGATATCGTTGCTTGCTTTGTGGAACATTCATGGACCACATAATTGTGGGTTTCTGTCTGAACTTGTATCCTGTTCCTTTGGTCGCTGTGTCTATTTTTGTGCCATACTGTCTTGTTAGGATGACTGCAGCTTTGTAGTATAACCTGAAATCTGAAATTGTGAGTCCTCCAGCTTTGTTTTTCTTTTCCACATTGCACTGGCTGTTCGGAATCTTTAGTGGTTCCATACAAATATTTAGGATTGTTTATTCAAGGTCTTTTGTTCTTTAATTTAAATTCAATTAGCCAACTTACAGTACATCATTAGTTTCAGATGTAGTCTTCAATCAATTTTCAGTTGTGTGTAACACCCAGTGCTCATTGTATCGTGTGACCTCCTTAATGCTACTCACCCAGTTACCCCCCCCAACTTCTCCTCCAACAATCATCAGTTTCTTGTGATAGTTAAGAGTCCATCATGGGTTTTCCCCCTCTCTGATGACTTCCCATTCTATTTTCCCTTCCTTCCCCTATGGTCTTCTTCCTTGTTTCTGATATTCCACATAGGAGTGAAAGCATATGATCATTGTCTTTCTTTCATTGACTTATTCCACTCAGCATAATACCCTCCAGCTCCACCCAGGTCAGTGTGATGGTAAGTATTCATCCTTTCTGATGGCTGAGTAATATTCCATTATATATATATGATCCACATCTTCTTTATCCATTCATCTATCCATGGTCATCTGCACTCCTTCCACAGCTTGTCTATTATGGATATTGCTGCTATGAACACTGTGGTGCATGTGTCCCGTCTTCAGTACCTGTCGCTTTGGGGTAAATACCCAGTAGTGCAATTGCTGGGACATAAGGTAGCTTTATTTATAACTTCTTGAGGAAACTCCGTACCATTTTCAGGAGTGGCTGTACCGGACTGCATTCGTATAGGGGTGTAAGAGGTTTCCCGTTTCTCCACATCCTCTCCAACATGTATAGTTTCATGTCTTCTTATTTTTAGATATTTGGCCTCGTGTGATATGGCATGTATAGGGGTTTAGATTTGCATTTCCCTGAAGCCAAGTGATATGAAGCATTTATGCATGTATCTTTTGGTCACCAGTACGTCGTCATCAGTGAAGTGACTTCCCATTTTAATCCATCTCAAGAGCTAAAGCTGGGTAAGGCACTGAAGCTGGATAATGCCATCAGTTGGAATTGTGGAGAATTTCAAAAGATCTCCGTGGAGAGCAAGTTCAGTGTGAAGCTACTAATTGGATCCGGGGACATCTCTGAAAGTGGGGTTGCCTGGGATGGGCTGAGGGGGACCCTCTGATTTTCCTATGAATCCTTGCTGCAGCCCCAAATGCACAGTTTCCTGCTGTGGGGCAGGCTGAGTCTTCTAGTCGTGCAGAGGTGAGCCCAATGCCTGGTGCCTTGGAGGCAGGCAAACGGGGAGGGACCCTCAGCAGAAGACCCAGGGTTAGGTTAGGCCTCAAGGACAGCAGGTCTGAACTGCCCAGTGCTCAGAGAGCTCCCAGGCCGAGTGAGATGAGGGCACAAGGGCGGGTGAGTGTGAGCCTTGGGGTTTCATCCGGAAGGGCCCACAAAGGTCGGGGTTCACCAGAAGGGGCTCTCAGGGGGTGCCCCAATTCTCTTGCCCTGACTGCTCTGTTGTGCACCAAAATGGTACAGTTTACTGTGGGCTGCAGGCTGAGTCCTACGGTGGGGCTTGGGTGTCCCCAGTCCCCCGGACTGTGGTGCCAGGACCCTGGGGAGGGGCCCCTCTGTGGCCAACCTAGGGTAAGGGTTAGGGTCCCGGAGCCCGGCAGGGACAATCTGCAGGCTGTGAGGTGAGCTTTGTGGAGGGCTGAGAGGAGGCCATTGGGGAGGGTGAGCATGGGCCTCAAGGTTGGGGCACGGGGGGCTGCCAAATGTGGGGACGGGCTCTGAGGGCCTCCCCAAGTTCTCGTGCCCTGTAGGCTCCATAGAGCCCCAAGGGGCAATGTTTCCTGTCAGGTGGCAAGCTGAGTCCTCTGGTGGGGTACAGGTATCCCAATTCCCCGGGGCTGCGGTGTAAGGCTCCTGGGGAGGCCCCCACACCTGCGGCCGACCTAGGGCTAGGGTTAGGCCCCAGGAGCCCCGCAGGCCCGATCTGCTGGCTGTATGGCTAGCTACACGGACTGAGGTGAGGGTGTGGCGAGGGTGAGCGTGGGACTCAGGGTTGGGGTGTGGGAGGCCGCCAAAGTTCGCTGGTGGCTCAGGAGTGCCCTCCTGGTTCTCCCGCCCTGAATGCTCTATGGCCTCCCAAGGCGCATGGTTTCCTGTGGGGTGGCAGACTGAGTCCTGCTGTGGGGCTCAGGTGTCCCGAATCCCCGTGGCTGCAGCTCCAGGCTCCTGGGGAGGGGCCCCTCCACAGATGAACTAGGGTTAGGGTTGGCGCCCAGGAACCCCGCAGGCCAGATCTGCCCACTATGTGGTGATCTCTGCCATGGGCTGAGGTGAGGGTGTGGGCTGGGGTGAGCATGGACTTCAAGGTTGGGTTTAGGGATCACCAAAGTTCGCCGGGGGCTCTGGGGGCCCTCCTGGTTCTCCCGCCCTGAATGCTCTATAGCCTCCCAAGGGGCACGGTTTCCTGCGGGCTGGCAGGCTTTGTCCTGCAGTGGGGCTCAGGTGTCCCCAGTCCCTGGGGCTACGGCACCGGGCCCCAGGGGAGGGGCCCTACCCAGCGGACCCAGGGTCAGGTGTAGGCCCCAGGAACCCGGCAGGCCTGATCTGCCGGCTCTGCGATGAGCTCGGTGGCAAGCTGAAGGGAAGGCGTGGGGTGGGATGAGCGTGGGCCTCAGGGTTGGGGTGTATGGGGCCGCTGAGGATCGCTGGGGGCTCAGGGGGGCACTACCAGTTCTCCTGCATGGGATGCTCTGTGGCGCCCCAAGGGGCATGGTTTTCTGAGGGCTGGCAGGTTGAGTCCCGTGGTGGTGCTCAGGTGTACCCAATCCCCGGGGTTAGGGTATGGATTAGGGTATGGGTTCAGGTTAGGGTATGGGTTACGGTTAGGGTATGGGTGAGGGTAGAGGTTAGAGTTAGGGGAAGGAGAGGGTACGGGTTAGGGTTGGGTTTAGGGGTTACAGGTTAGAGGTTATGGGTTAGGGTACAGATTAGGGTTTAGGGTACAGGTTAGGGTTTAGGGTTTGGGGTTAGGGTTGGGGTTAGGGTTGGAGTACGGGTTAGGTTTAGGGTATGGGTTAGGGTTAGGGTACGAGTTAGGGTACGCATTAGGGTATAGTTTAGGGTACGTGTTAGGGTACTGTTTAGGGTAAGTGTTGTCGTACGGATTTGGGTACGGTTTAGGGTATGGGTTAGGGTTAGGGTATGGGTTAGGGTTAGGTTACAGTTTAGGGTTATGGTACAGGTTAGGTTACGGGTTAGGGTTAGGGTTAGGGTACGGGTTAGGGAACGGGTTAGGGATAGGTATCGGGTACGGTTTAGGGTTAGGGTATGGGTTAGGGTACAGGTTAGGGTACAGGTTAGGGTTAGGTATGGGTTAGGGTATGGGTTAGGGTCCGGGTTTGGGATAGTGTACGGGTTAGGGTATGGGTTAGTGTACGGGTTAGGGTATGGGTTAAGATTAAGGTAAGGGTACTGGTTAGGGTAGGGTACGGGTTACGGTTTAGGGTTTAGGGTTACAGTTAGGGTACGGGTTAGGGTTAGGTTATGGGTTGGGTTAGGGTACAGGTTATGGTACGATTTAGGGTATGGGTTAGGGTCAGGGTTTAGGGGTTAGTGTTAAGGTTAGGGTACAGGTTAGGGTACGGGTTAGGTTTAGGTTTAGGGTTAGTTTACAGGTTAGGGGTAGGGTTAGCTGAAGGGGTAGCGTTAAGGGTAGGGTTAGGGTTTGGGGTTAGTGGTTAAGGTTAGGGTTTATTGTTTAGGGCTTCGGGATTAGGGTTAGGGTTTAGGGTTTAGTGTTAATGTTAGGGTTTAGGGTTTAAGGATTAGGGGTTATGGTTTGATTTTGGGTAGGGTTAGGGGTTAAGGTTTAGGGTTTAAGGTTAGGGGTTAGGGTTTAGAGTTAGGGTTAGATCTCAGTAGGCCAGCAGGACCAATGCGCCGGCTGTGCGGCGAGAAGAGGAGTGGGCCGAGGTGAGGGCGCTGGCTAGTGGGAGTATGGTATCCAGCGTTTTGGCGCAGGGGCCTTTGAACGTCGCTAGAGGCTCAGAGGGCCCTGCCCGTTCTAACACCCTGAATAACCGGCGTGCCCCTAGTGGCTCCGTTGGCGGTGGGGCAGCAGAGTGAGTCCCACGCTGCGGCTCGGGTAATCCCAATCCCCGGTGTTGCAGTGCCAGGCCCCTTGGGAAGGGCTCCTCGTGAGCCGACCTAGGGTTAGATTTAGACCCCATTAGGCCGGCAGGCATGATCCTCTGGCTAGGCGGCTAGAGGTGGGTGGGCTGAGGTAAAGGTGCTGGGGATCGGGATGGTGGGCCCCTGCATTTTGGCGCGGGAGGCTTCAAATGTCGCCAGTTTCTCCAGGGCCCTGTCTGTTCTCCCACCCTGAATGACCGGCGGCGTCCCTAGTGGCCCAGGTGGCAGCAATATGGGAGGTTGAGTCTGGCTCTGGGGCTTGGGGTACCAGATCCCCGGCGTAGTGGCACCAGGACCCTTGGGAGGGGCCCCTGGGGCGACGACCTAGGGTTAAGGTTAGCCCCAAAAAGACCATCAGGCCCAATCCGCACACTGTGCGGCGAGTGGAGGTGCGGGCCGAGGTGAGGGCGCTGGCGAGCAGGAAAGTGGGCCCAAGCGTTTTAGCGCAGGAGGTCTTCGAAGGTCGCAAGGGGCTCAGAGGGCCCTGCCCCTTCTCCCTCCTTGAATGATCGGCGGCGCCCTTACTGGCCCAGTTGGCGGCAGGGCGGCAGGTAGAGTCTGGCGCTGGGGCTCGGGTGTCCCCAATCCCCGGTGTTGCGGTGCAAGGCCCCTTGGGAGGGGCCCCTCCTGGGCCGACCAAATGTTAGAGTTAGCCCCCAGGATGCGGGCAGGCCTGATCTGCCGGGTGTGCGGCAAGCGGAAGGGCGGGCCGAGATGTGGGTGCTAGCGAGCAGGAGTGTGGGCCCAAGCGTATTCGCAAGTTGGACCTTCGAAGGTCTCCAGGGGCTCGAAGGGCCCTGCCTGTTCTCCCGCACTGAATGACCGGCAGCGCCCATAGCGGCTCTGGTGGCATCGGGGCGGCAGGGTGAGTCTGGCACTGGAGCTCAGGGGTCCCCAATCCCTGGCATTGCTGCGCCAGGCCCCTTGGGAGGTTCCCCTCGGGGGCCAACCTAGGGTTAGGGTTAGCCCCCAGGAGGCCCGCAGGCCCGATCCGCTGGCTGTGCGGCCAGCAGAGGGGCTGGCTGAGGTGAGGGCGCTGGTGAGCGGAAGCATGGGCCCAAGCATTCTGGCGCCTGGGGCCTTAGAAGTTCACTGGGACTGGGAGGGCCCTGTCCATTCTCCCACCCTGAATGACCGGCGGTGCCCTAGCTGCCTAGGTGCCGGCGGGGCAGCAGGGTGAGCCCGGCACTGGGGCTGGGGGTCATCAATCCCCATTGTTGCGTCGACAGTCCCCTTGGGAGGGGCCCCTGGGGGGCCAGCCTAGGGTTAGGGTTAGCTCTGACGAGGCCGGCAGGCCCGATCTGCCAGCTTTTGGCGAGTGGAGGGGCAGGCCGATGTGAGGGCGCTGAAGAGCAGGAGCGTGGGCCCAAGCGTTTTGGCGCGGGAAGCCTTCGAAGGTCGCCGGGGGATCGGAGGACCCTGCCCGTTTTCCCGCCCTGAATGACCTGCGGCGCCCCTGGGGCCCGGGTGGCGGCAGGCTGACAGGGTGAGTCCGTCGCTGGGGTTGGGGGGTTCCCAATCCCCGGTGTTGCGGCACCAGGCCCCTTTGCAGGGGCCCCTCGGAGGCTGACCTAGGGTTATGGTTAGCCCCCAGGAGGCCGCAGGCCCAATCCACCGGCTGTGAGGTGAGCAGAGGGGAGGGCCGAGGTGAGGGCGCTGGCGAGCGGTAGCGTAGGCCCATGAGTTTTGGCGCGGGGGGCCTTCGAAGGTCGCCGGGGCTCAAGAAGCCCTGCCGTTCTCCCGCACTGAATGTCCGGCGGTGCCGCTAGCGGCTCAGTTGCCGGCGGGGGAGCATGGTGAGTCGGATGCTGGGGCTAGCGGTCCGCAAACCCAGGTGTTGCGGTGCCAGGCCCGTTGGGAGGGGCCTCTCGGGGGCCGACGAAGGGATAGGGTTAGCCCCCAGGAGGCTGGCGGGCCCTATCCGCCAGCTGTGCGGCGAGCGGAGGGGCGGGCCGAGGTGAGGGCACTGGCTACCGGGAGAGTGGGCGCAAGCTTTCTGGCGCGGGGGGCCTTCGAAAGAGGCCGGGGGCTCCAAGGGCCCTTCCCGTTCTCCCGCCCTGAATGACCGGTGGTGCCACTAGCGGCCTGTGTGGCGGCGGGGCAGCACGGTGAGTCCAGCACTGTGGCTCGTGGGTCTCCAATGCCCGGCATTGCCGCTCCAGGCACCTTGGGATGAGCCCCTCCGAGGGTGAGCTAGGGTTAGGGTTAGCCCCCAGGAGGCCGGCAGGCCCGATCTGCCAGCTGTGTGGCGAGCGGAGGGGCAGGCCGAGGTGAGGGCGCTGAAGAGCAGGAGCGTGGGCCCAAGCGTTTTGGTGGGGGGGCCTTTGAAGGTCACCAGGGGCTCGGAGGACCCTGCCCGTTCTCCCGCCCTGGATGACCGGCGGTGCCCCTAGAGGCCCGGGTGGCAGCGGGGCGGGAGGGTGAGTCTGGCGCTGGGGCTTGTGGGTCTGGAATCCCGGGCATTGTGGCACCAGGCCCCTTGGGAGGGGCCCCTCGAGGGATCGAGCTAGGGTTAGGTTTAGCCCCCAGGGGACCGTCAGGCCCAATCCGCCGGTTGTGCAGGGAGCGGAGGGTGGGCTGAAGTGATGGTGCTGGCGAGCGGGAGCGTGGGCCCAAGGGTTTTGGCGCGGAGGGCCTTCAAACGGCGCTGGGGGCTCCGAGGGCCCTGTCCGTTGTTCTGCCCTGAATGACCGACAGCTCTCCTACCGGCCCGGGTGGCGGCGGGGCGGCACAGTGCGTCCGGCGCTGGGACTCGGGGGTCACCAATCCCAGGCATTGCAGCGATAGGCCCCTTGGGAGGGGCCCCTTGGGGGCCGACCTAGGGTTCGGGTTAGCCCCCAGGAGGCTGGCAGGCCCGATCCGCCGGCTCTGCCACATGCGGAGGGGCTAGCCGAGGTGAGGGCGCTGGCGAGCGGGAGCATGGCCCCAAGCGTTTTGTCGCGGGGGACCTTCGAAGGTCGCCGGGGGCCCGGGGGGCCCTGCCCGTTCTAACGCCCTGAATGAGGACGGCGCCCCTAGCGGGCCGGGTGGTGAGGAGCGGCAGAGTGTGTCCGGCGGTGGAGTTCGGGTGTCCCCAATCCCCAGTGTGGCGGCGCCAGGCCCCTTGGGAGGGGCTCCTCTGGGGCCGACCTAGGTTTAGGGTTAGCCCAAAGGAGGCCGGCAGGCCCGAACCGCCGGCTGTGCGGCGAGCGGAGGGGCAGGCCGAGGTGAGGGCGCTGGCGAGATGGAGCGTGGGCCCAGGCGTTTTGGCACGGGGGGCCTTGGATTGTCGCTGGGGGCTTGGAGGGCCCTGCCCATTCTCACACACTAAATGACCGGTGGCGCCCCTAGCGGCCAGGGTGGCGGCGTGTCGGCAGGATGAGTCTGGAGCTGGGGCTCAGTGGTCCCCGATCCCCGGCGCGGTGGATCCAGGCACTTGGGAGGGGTCCCTCGGGGGCCAACATATGGTGAGTGTTAGCCCAAAGGAGGCCGGCGGGCCCAATCCGCCGGCTGTGCAGCGAGCGGAGGGGTGGGCCGACGTTAATGCGCTGGCAAGCGGGAGCGTGGGCCCAAGCGTTTTGGCATGGGGGGCCTTCGAAGCTCACTGGGGGCTCGGAGGGCCCAGCAAGTTCTCCCGCCCTGAATGCCCGGCGGTTCCCTAGCGGCCAGGGTGGCGGCGGGGAGGCAGGGTGAGTCCGGAGCTTGGGCTCGGGGGTCCCCAATACCCGGCGTGGCATTGCCAGGCCCCTTGGGAGGGGTCCCTCGGGGGCCGAGTTAGGGTTATCGTTAGCCCAAAGGAGGCCGGCAGGCCCGATTGGCCGGCTGTGCGGTGAGGGGAGGGGTGAGCCGAGGTGAGGGCGCTGGCGAGCGGGAGCTTAGGCCCAAGCGTTTTGGTGCGGGGGGCCTTCGAAGTTCATCGGGGGCTCGGAGGGCCCTGCCCGTACTCCCTCCCTGAATGACCGGTGGCGCCCCTAGTGTCCCCGGTGGCGGCGGGGCGGCAGGGTGAGTCTGGAGTAGGGCTCAGGGGTCCAAATGCCCCAGCGTGGCGGCGCCTGGCCCCTTGGGAGGGGTCCCTCGGGAGCCGACCTAGGGTTGAGGTTAACCCAAAGGAGGCCGGGGCCCGATCCGCCGGCTGTGCAGAGAACGGAGGGGCGGGGCGAGGTGAGGGCGCTGGCGAGCGGGAGCGTGAGCCCAAGCCTTTTGGCGTGTCGGGCCTTCGAAGGTCACCGGGGGCTCAGAGGGCCCTGCCCATTCCCCAGCCCCGAATGAGGACGGTGCCCCTAGTGATCCGGGTCGCAGCGGGGCGACAGGGTGAGTTCAGCCCTGGTGCTCGGGGGTCCCCAATCACCCGCGTGGCGGCGCCAGGCCCCTTGGGATGGGCCCCTCGGGAGCCGACCTAGGGTTAGGGTTAGCCCCAGGAGGCCGGCAGTCCCGATCTGCCGGCTGTGCGGCGAGCGGAGGGGCGGGCTGAGGAGAGGGTGCTGGCGAGCAGGAGCCTAGGCCCAAGCGTTTTGTCACGGGGGGCCTTCAAAGGTCACTGGGGGCTCGGAGGGCCCTGCCCGTTCTCCCGCCCTAAATAACCGGTGGCGCCCCTAGCAGCCCGGTTGGCGGCAGGGCGGCAGGGTAAGTAATGCGCTGGGGCTTGAGGGTCCCCAATCCCCGGCGTGGCATCGCCAGGCCCCTTGGGAGGGGCCCCTCGTGAGCAGACCTAGAGTTAGGGTTAGTTCCCAGGAGGCTGGCAGGCCCAATCCGCTGTCTGTGCGGCGAGAGGGGGGGCGGACCGAGGTGAGGGCGCTTGCTAGCGGGAGCGTGGGCCCAAGCGTTTTGGCGTGGGGGGCCTCAAAGGTCGCCAGGGGCTCGGAGGGCCCTGCCCATTCTCCCGCTCTGAATGACTGGTGGCGTCCCTACTGGCCCGGTAGCTGTGGGGCGGAAGGGTGACTCTGGCGCTGAGGCTTGGGGGTCACCAATCCCCGGCGTTGTGGCACCAGGCCTTTGGAAGTGGCCCCTTGGGGTCTGACCTAGGGTTAGTGTTAGCCCCCAGGAAACAGGCAGGCCTGATCCGCTAGCTGTTCATCGAGTGGAGGGGCGGGCCGAGAAGAGGGCGCTGGCGAGTGGGAGCGTGGGCCCAAGCATTTTGGCGCAAGGGGCCTACGAAGGTCGCGGGGGCTCAGAGGGCCCTGCCTGTTCTCCAGCACTGAATGACCGGCGGCGCCCCTAGCGGACTGGGTGGTGGTGGGGTGGCAGGGAGAGTCCAGCACTGGTGCTCGGGGGTCCCCAATCCCCGGCATTGCGATGCCAGGCCCCTTGGGAGGGGCCCCGTGGGGGCAGACCTAGGGTTAGGGTTACACCCAGGGGGCTGACAGGCCCGATCCTACGGCTGTGCGGCGAGCGGAGGGGCAGGCCGAGGTGAGGGCGCTGGCGAGATGGAGCGTGGGCCCAGGCGTTTTGGCACGGGGGCCTTGGATTTTCGCTGGGGGCTTGGAGGGCCCTGCCCATTCTCACACACTAGATGACCGGTGGCACCCCTAGCGGCCAGGGTGGCGGCGTGTCAGCAGGATGAGTCTGGAGCTGGGGCTCAGTGGTCCCTGATCCCCGGCGCGGTGGCTCCAGGCACTTGGGAGGGGTCCCTCGGGGGCCAACATATGGTGAGTGTTAGCCCAAAGGAGGCCGGCGGGCCCAATCCGCCGGCTGTGCAGCGAGCGGAGGGGTGGGCCGACGTTAATGCGCTGGCAAGCGGGAGCGTGGGCCCAAGCGTTTTGGCATGGGGGGCCTTCGAAGCTCACCGGGGGCTCGGAGGGCCCAGCAAGTTCTCCCGCCCTGAATGCCCGGCGGCTCCCTAGCGGCCAGGGTGGCGGCGGGGAGGCAGGGTGAGTCCGGAGCTCGGGCTCGGGGGTCCCCAATACCCGGCGTGGCATTGCCAGGCCCCTTGGGAGGGGTCCCTCGGGGGCCGAGTTAGGGTTATCGTTAGCCCAAAGGAGGCCGGCAGGCCCGATTGGCCGGCTGTGCGGTGAGGGGAGGGGTGAGCCGAGGTGAGGGCGCTGGCGAGCGGGAGCTTAGGCCCAAGCGTTTTGGTGCGGGGGGCCTTCGAAAGTCATCGGGGGCTCGGAGGGCCCTGCCCGTACTCCCTCCCTGAATGACCGGTGGCGCCCCTAGCGTCCCCGGTGGCGGCGGGGCGGCAGGGTGAGTCTGGAGTAGGGCTCAGGGGTCCAAATGCCCCAGCGTGGCGGCGCCTGGCCCCTTGGGAGGGGTCCCTCGGGAGCCGACCTAGGGTTGAGGTTAACCCAAAGGAGGCCGGGGCCCGATCCGCCGGCTGTGCAGAGAACGGAGGGGCGGGGCGAGGTGAGGGCGCTGGCGAGCGGGAGCGTGAGCCCAAGCCTTTTGGCGTGTCGGGCCTTAGAAGGTCACCGGGGGCTCAGAGGGCCCTGCCCATTCCCCAGCCCCGAATGAGGACGGTGCCCCTAGCGATCCGGGTCACAGCGGGGCGACAGGGTGAGTTCAGCCCTGGTGCTCGGGGGTCCCCAATCACCCGCGTGGCGGCGCCAGGCCCCTTGGGATGGGCCCCTCGGGAGCCGACCTAGGGTTAGGGTTAGCCCCAGGAGGCCGGCAGTCCCGATCTGCCGGCTGTGCGGCGAGCGGAGGGGCGGGCTGAGGAGAGGGTGCTGGCGAGCAGGAGCCTAGGCCCAAGCGTTTTGTCACGGGGGGCCTTCAAAGGTCACTGGGGGCTCGGAGGGCCCTGCCCGTTCTCCCGCCCTAAATAACCGGTGGCGCCCCTAGCAGCCCGGGTGGCGGCAGGGCGGCAGGGTAAGTAATGCGCTGGGGCTTGAGGGTCCCCAATCCCCGGCGTGGCATCGCCAGGCCCCTTGGGAGGGGCCCCTCGTGAGCAGACCTAGAGTTAGGGTTAGTTCCCAGGAGGCTGGCAGGCCCAATCCGCTGTCTGTGCGGCGAGAGGGGGGGCGGACCGAGGTGAGGGCGCTTGCTAGCGGGAGCGTGGGCCCAAGCGTTTTGGCGTGGGGGGCCTCAAAGGTCGCCAGGGGCTCGGAGGGCCCTGCCCATTCTCCCGCTCTGAATGACTGGTGGCGTCCCTACTGGCCCGGTAGCTGTGGGGCGGAAGGGTGACTCCGGCGCTGAGGCTTGGGGGTCATCAATCCCCGGCGTTGTGGCACCAGGCCTTTGGAAGTGGCCCCTTGGGGTCTGACCTAGGGTTAGTGTTAGCCCCCAGGAAACAGGCAGGCCTGATCCACTAGCTGTTCATCGAGTGGAGGGGCGGGCCGAGAAGAGGGCGCTGGCGAGTGGGAGCGTGGGCCCAAGCATTTTGGCGCGAGGGGCCTACGAAGGTCGCGGGGGCTCAGAGGGCCCTGCCTGTTCTCCAGCACTGAATGACCGGCGGCGCCCCTAGCGGACTGGGTGGTGGTGGGGTGGCAGGGAGAGTCCAGCACTGGTGCTCGGGGGTCCCCAATCCCCGGCATTGCGATGCCAGGCCCCTTGGGAGGGGCCCCGTGGGGGCAGACCTAGGGTTAGGGTTACACCCAGGGGGCTGACAGGCCCGATCCTACGGCTGTGCGGCGAGCGGAGGGGCGGGCCGAGGTGAGGGCGCTGGCTAGCGGGAGCGTGGGTCAAGTGTTTTGGTGCGGGGGGCCCTTCGAAGGTCGTGGGGGGATCGGAGGACCCTGCCCGTTCTCCCGCACTGAATGACCGGTGGCGCTCCTAGTGGTGCAGGTGGCAGCGGGGCGGCCGGGTGAGTCCGGCACTGGGGTTCAGGGGTCCCCAATCCCCGGTGTTACGACTGCAGGCCCCTTGCTAGGGGCCCCTCGGGGGCCGACATATGGTAAGGGTTAGCCCCCAGGAGGCCCGCAGGCCCGATCCGCCAGCTCTGCGGTGAGTGGAGGGGTGGTCGGAGGTGAGGCCGCTGGCAATCTGGAGAGTGGGCCCAGTCATTTTGGCACGGGGGTCCTTCGAATGTCGCCAGGGGTTCGGACGGCCCTGCCCGTTCTCCCGCCCTGAATGACGGACAGCTCCCCTAAAAGCCCTGGTGGAGGAGGGGCGGTAGGGTGAGTCGGGCGCTGGGACTCAGGGGTTCCCAATCCCCGGCGTTTTGGCGCCATGCCCCTTGGGAGGGGCCCCTCGGGGACTCACCTAGGGTTAGGGTTAGCTCCGAGGAGGCCGGCAGGCTCGATCCGCCGGCTGTGTGGTGAGCAGAGGGGCAGGCCGAGGTGAGGGCGCTTGTGAGCAGGAGCGTGGGCCCAAGCGTTTTGGCGCGGGGGGCCTTCGAATGTGGCCAGAGGCTCTGAGGGCCCTGCCCCTTGTCCCGCCCTGAATGACCGGCAGCGCCCCTAGTGGCCCATGTGGCAGCGGGGCAGCCGGTTGTGTCCAGCGCTGGAGCTCGGGGTTCTCCAATCCCCGGTGTTGCGGCTCTAGGCCCCTTGCTGGGGCCCCTAGGGGACCGACCTATGGTTAGATTTAGCCCCCAGGAGGCCGGAAGCTCGATCCGCCAGCTCTGCGGCAAGCGGAGAGGCGGGCGGAGGTGAGGCCGCTGGCGAGCGGGAGCGTGGGCTCAGGCGTTCTGGGGCGGGGGTCCTTCAAAAGTCGCTGGAGGCTTGGAGGGCCCTGTACGTTCTTCTGCCCTGAATGACCGGTGGCTCCCCTAGCGGCCCGGGTGGAGGAGGGGTGTTAGGGTGACTTGGGCGGTGGGGCCTGGGGTCCCCAATCCTCGGCGTTGGGGCGCCAGGCCCCTTTGGAAGGGCTCTAGGGGGCCGACCAAGGGTTATTGTTAGCCCCCAGGGGGCCAGCAGGCCAGATCCGCCGGCTGTGAGGCGAGCGGAGGGGTGGACCCAGGTGAGGGCGCTTGAGAGCAAGAATGTGGACCCAAGCGTTTTGGCACGGGGGGCCTTCGAAGGTCATCGGGGGTTCGGAGGGCCCAACCCGTCCTCCTGCCCTGAATGACCAGCGGCGCTACTAGCGGCCCAGGGGGGCGGGGCGGCAGGGTGAGCCCGGCACTGGGGCTTGGGGGTCCCCAATCCCCGGCGTTGCGGGGGCAGACCCTTGGTAGTGGCCCCTCGGGGGCCGACCTAAGGTTACAGTTAGCCCCCAGGAGGCCGGCAGGCCCGATGTGCCAGCTGTGCGGCGAGCGGAGGGGAGGGCCGAGGTGAGGGCGCGGGCGAGCGGGAGCTTGGCCGAAGCGTTTTGGCGCGGGAAGCCTTCGAAGGTCGCCGGGGGATCGGAGGACCCTGCCCTTTTTCCCGCCCTGAATGACCTGCGGCGCCCCTGGGGCCCGGGTGGCGGCAGGGCGACAGGGTGAGTCCGTCGCTGGGGTTGGGGGGTTCCCAATCCCCGGTGTTGCGGCACCAGGCCCCTTTGCAGGGGCCCCTCGGAGGCTGACCTAGGGTTATGGTTAGCCCCCAGGAGGCCGCAGGCCCAATCCACCGGCTGTGCGGTGAGCAGAGGGGAGGGCCAAGGTGAGGGCGCTGGCGAGCGGTAGCGTAGGCCCATGAGTTTTGGCGCGGGGGGCCTTCGAAGGTCGCCAGGGCTCAAGAAGCCCTGCCCGTTCTCCCGCACTGAATGTCCGGCGGTGCCCCTACCGGCTCAGTTGCCGGTGGGGGAGCATGGTGAGTCCGGCGCTGGGGCTCAGGAGTCCCCAATCCCCGTCGTTGTGGCGCCAGGCCCCTTGGGAGGGACCACTAGCGGGCCGACCTAGGGTTTGGGTTAGCCTCCAGAAGGCCCACAGGCCCGATTCACCATCTGTGTGGTGAGCGGAGGGGAGGGCCGAGGTAAGGGCGCTGGCGAGCGGGAGCGTGGGCCCAAGCGTTTTGGTGCAGGGGGCCTTCGAAGGTTGCCGGTGGCTTGGAGGGCCCTGGCCATTCTCCCTCCCTGAATGAACAGCGGCGCCCCTAGTGGCCCAGGTGGCGGTAGGGCGGGAGGGTCAGCTGGGCGCTGGGCTCAGGAGTCCCCAGTCCCCAGTGTTGAGGCAATAGGAACCTGGGATGGGCCCCTCGGGGCCCACCAAAGGTTAGGGTAACACCCAGGAGGCTGGCAGTCCTGATCCACCGGCTGTGCAGCGAGCGGAGGGGCGGAACGAGGTGAGGGCGCAGGCGAGTGGGAGCATGGGCCAAAGCATTTTGGCACAGGGGGCCTTTGAAGGTCGCCAGGGGCTCGGAGGGATCTGCCCGTACTCCCTCCCTGAATGACCGACGGTGTTCCTAGTGGCCTGGGTGGTGGCGGAGCAACACGGTGAGTCCGGCGCTGGGGTTCGGGGGTCCCCAATCCCAGGCATTGCGGTGCCAGGCCCCTTTGGAGGGGCCCCTCAGGGGCCAACCTAGGGTTATGGGTAGCCCCAGGAGGCGGGCAGGCCTCATCCACCAGCTCTGCAGCAAGTGGAGGGACGGGCCGAGGTGAGGGCACTGAGGAGCAGGAGTGTGGGCTCAAGCGTTTTGGATGGGGGGGCCTTGGAAGGTCGCCGTGGGCTCGGAGGGCCCTGCCTGTTCTCCCACACTGAATGACCAGCGACACCCCTAGCAGCCCAGGTGGTGGAGGGGCAGCAGGGTGAGTCCGGCGCTGGGGCTCGGGGGTCCCCAACCTGGCGTTGCGGTCCCAGGCCCCTTGGGAGGGGCCCCTCAGCGGCCGACCTAGGGTTAGGGTTAGCCCCCTGGAGGCCGGGAGGCCCGATCTGCCAGCTGTGTGGGGAGCGGAGGGGCCGGCCGAGGTGAGGGCGCTGACTAGCGGGAGCGTGGGCGCAAGCGTCGTGGCGCAGGGGGCCTTCGAAGGTCGCCAGTGGCTCAGAGGGCCCTGTCCTTTGTTCAGGCCTGAATGACCTACAGCGCTCCTAGCGGCACGGGTGGTGGCGGAGCGGAAGTGTGAGTCCAGCGCTGAGGCTTGCGGGTCCAGAATCCCTGGCTTGTGGCGCCAGGCCCCTTGGGAGAGGCCCCTCGGGGGCCGACCTAGGGTTAGGGTTAGCTCCTAGGAATCCGGCAGGCCCGTATGCCGGCTGTGCAGCGAGCGGAGGGGCGGGACTTGGCGAGGGCGCTGGTGAGCAGGAGCATGGGCCCAAGCATTTTGGCGCAGGGGGCCTCTAATGGTCGCCGTGGCTCGGAGGGCCCTCCCCGTTCTCCCGCCCTGACTGACCGGCAGTGGCCCTAGAGGCCCGGGTGGCGGTGGGGTGGCAATGTGAGTCTGGCGCTGCGGCTCAGGGGTGACCAATTTCCGGCGTTGCAGCGCCAAGCCCCTTGGCAGGAATGACTCGGGGGCTGACCTAGGGTTAGGGTTAGACCTCAGAAGGCCGGCAGGCCTGAAACGCCAGCTGTGCGTAAAGCAGATGGGCGGGCCGAGGTGAGGGCGCTGGTGAGCGGGAGCGTGGGCCCACGCGTTTTGGCATGGGAGGCCTACGAAGGCCGCAGGGGCCTGGGAGGTCCCTGCCTGTTCTCCCTCCCTGAATGACCGGCGTCACCTGCAGCGGCCCTGGTGGCGGCGGGGCTACAGGTTGAGTCCGGTGCTGGGGGTCGGGGGTTCCCAATCCCCAGCATTGTGCCACCAGGCCCCTTGGAAGGGGCCCCTCGGGGGCTGACCTAGGGTTAGGGTCAGCCCCCAGGAGGCCGGCAGGCCCGGGAGGCTGGGCCCAAACGTTTTGGCGCAGGGGGCCTTTGAATGTCGCCGGGGGCTAGGAGGGCCCTGCCTGTTCTCCCGCCCTGAATGACCGGCTGCACCCCTAGCGGCCAGAATGGCAGCGGGGCGGCAGGGTGACTCCGGCACTGCAGCTTGGTCCCCAATCCCCGGCGTTGCAGCGCCAGGCCCCTTGGCAGGGGCCCCTCGGGTCTGACCTAGGGTTAGGGTTAGCCCCCAGGAGGCCTGCAGGCCCAATCCTCCAGCTGTGCAGGAGCAGAGGGGTGGGATGAGATGAGGGCACTGGCGAGCGGGAAGGTGGGGCCAAGCATTTTGGCGCGAGGGGCCTTCAAAGGTTGCCAGGGGCTCGGAGGGCCCTGCCTGTTCTCCTGCCCTGAATGACTGACGGTGCCCTTCGTGGCCCGTTTAGCAGCGGGGCGGCAGGGAGAGTCTGGTGCTGGGGCTCGGGGGTCCCCAATCCCCGGCGTTGCAGCGCCAGACCCTTTGGGATGGGCCCCTAGGGGGCCTACCTAGGGTAGGGTTAGCCGCCAGGAGGCTAGGATGCCTGATCTGCCGGCTGTGCGGCGAGCGGAGGGGCAGGCTGAGGTAAGGGCGATGGCAAGCGGGACCATGGGCCCTAGTGCTTTGGTGCAGGGGGCCTTCGAAGGTCGTTGGGGGCTCGGAGGGCCCTGCCCATTCTCCCGCACTGAATGACCGGCAGTGCCCCTAGTGGCCCGGGTGGCGGCGGGGGGCATGGTGAGTCCGGCGCTGGGGCTCGGGAGTCCCCTTTCCCCGTCGTTGTGGCACCAGGCCCCTTGGGAGGGGCCACTAGGGCCGACCTAGGTTTAGGGTTAGCCCCCAGAAGGCCCACAGGCCCGATCCGCCAGCTGTGAGGCGAGCGGAGGGGAGGGCCGAGGTAAGGGCGCTGGCCAGCGGGAGCGTGGGGCCAAGCATTTTGGTGCGGGGGGCCTTCAAAGGTCACTGGTCGCTCGGAGGGCCCTGCCCGTTCTCCCTCCCTGAATGAATGGCGGCGCCCCTAGCAGCCCAGGTGGCGGTAGGGCAGGAGGGTGAGTCCGGCACTGGGGCTCGGGAGTCCCCAATCCCAGGCATTGCGGTGCCAGGCCCCTTCGGAGGGGCATCTCAGGGGACAACCTAGGGTTCTGGAGGAGTGCAGGCCTCATCTGCTGGCTCTGTGGCGAGCGGAGGGGCGGGCCGAGGTGAGGGCACTGAGGAGCAGGAGCGTGGTCTCAAGTGTTTTGGATGCGGGGGCCTTCGACGTTCGCCAGGGGCTCGGAGGGCCCTGCCCATTCTCCCGCCCTGAATGACCAGCGGCACCCCTAGCGGCCCGGGTGGTGATGGGGTGGCAGGGAGACTCCGGCGCTGGGGATCGGGGCTCCTTAATACCCGGCGTTGTGGCCTCAGGTCCCTTGGGACGGGACCCTCGGGGGCCGACCTAGGGTTAGGGTTAGCCCCCAGGAGGCTGGCAGGCTCGTTCCGCCCATGTGCGGTGAATGGAGGTGTGGGTTGAGGTGAGGTAGCTGGCGAGTGGGGGCGTGGGCCAGAGCATTTAGGCTTTGGCTTGGGGTGCCTTCGAAGGTTGCAGGAGGCTTAGAGGGTCCTGCCCGTTCTGTCGCCCTGAAGGACTGGTGATGCCCCTAGTGCCCCATGTGGCGGCAGGGCGGCAGGGTGCATCCGGTGGTGGGACTCGGGGGTCCCCAATCCCTGGCATGCGGCGCCAGGCCACTTGGGAGGGGCCCCTCGGGTGCGACCTAGGCATAGGGTTAGCCCCCAGGAAGCCAGCAGGCCCGATCCGCCAGCTCTGCAGCGAGAGGAGGGGTGGGCCGAGGTTAGGGCGCTGGGGAGCAGGAGCGAGGGAGCCAGATTTTTGCGCGGGGGGCCTTTGAAGGTCGCAGGGGGATCGGAGGGCCTTGCCCGTTCTCCCTTCTTGAATGACTGGCAACGCCCGAAGCGCCCTGGGTGCTTGCGGGGTGGCAGAGTGAGTCCAGCAATGGGGCTCGGGGGTCCCAAATCCCCAGCATTGTGGTGCCAGGCTCCTTGGGAGGGGCCCCTCGGGGGCCGACCTCGGGTTAGGGTTCTTCCACAGGAGGCCGGCAAGCCCGGCGCTAAGTGGCTCTGACAATGTAACAAAAATGCCATACACTTATCTGAAAGAAATAACCGTGTACAGGAACCCTCTTAGCCCTAACATCATCCTTTGTGAATATGGAAGCCAACCCCAAAGTGGTCGTGGAAGTCTGACGAAAGGGCTAAGCACTTTTCTCTGAGTCACCACACTGTACAGGGAAAGAGCAATGTACATCATCATTCACGAGTAGGAAGCATGAATGGAAGGTTCTGGAATTTCGAGGACTCTGACCCATCCTTATTGGTAATAAACCACCGTGTACAGGAAAACACCTTCAACTCTCATCAGCCTCCTCAATCCTGATTCCGATTCAACTTTGGGTGTGTAGGACTAGGGAAATGTCCACATCTTATTGCTAAGAAAGAACGTTGTCAGGGTAATGCCCTTCAAGTCACCTCAGTCTTCCTGAAGACGGAAGCAGGAATCAAGCTGGTTATGTTACCATGAGGTAAGGAAGATGAGCATATAAGTGAGAAACAACAGTGGGCAGGACCTCTCTTCCAACGAACAGTATCTTTGCTTAATGTTGAATCCCTATGGTAAGTGGTTGTGGGCATTTGTGAGGTCAAAATCTGAAGTGTTTTGTAAAACCTCTTGGTCATTCACAGATGAGACTAAGGTAGTTGGGGACTCCTAGGCAGTGATTTGTCCACTGTCAAAAATATGAAAAGATAAAAGAGACAGATGAGGTCTTCTCAGGCATTGTCCTTTATCCTCATCCTCCGTGAGGATGGCCATCTCTGGACAGCTCAGTGTCAGAGTCTCATTCACATTGGGGGCATCTGTTCCTCACAGACATCAGGCAGGGAAATGGATTTGGTTCTCTGTGCCAGCCCAGCCACAGCTGAGTGTCACAGCACCCTCTCGTGGGCTCATAAGAGTTTCACTGTCACCAGGCAGGTCATTGTATTTGATAAACCACTGTGAGAGTTTGCAATTGCCTTCACCTGCAACCTCCAGAGGCAAATGCAGATCTCTGGTACCATGTGAAGTCATGTGAAGGCTTTGTGAGAAAGTGTCCTTTTGCTTAAGAAAAACATGGCTGGGGCTCCTGGCTGGCTCAGCCAGTTAAGCATGTGCCTTTGGCTCAGGTTATAATCCCAGGGTTCTGGAATCGAGCCGAGGGTCCCTGCTCAGCAGGAAAGGAGTAGGGAAATAGCTTAGAACCCACAGAGAATGTGAATAAAGGGGAGTGAAATGGAACTTGGTCTGTGTTTTGCTTTAGGGATTGGAAGTTAGTTTTTTCTCAATTGTGATTGTTCTTGAAACAGAACAGCTGTATTGTTTTTTTTTTTACCTTTAATTTTTTTCTAGTAACAATTTTTTATTATTATATGTTAGTCACTATACAGTATTTCCTTAGTTTTTGATGTAGTGTTCCGTGATTCATTATTTGCATATAACACCCAGTGCTCCATGCAATATGTACCTTCCTTAATACCCATCACTGGCCCATCCCAATCCCCCACCCCTCTCCCCTCTGAAGCCCTCAGTTTGTTTCCCAGAGTCCATAGTCTCTCCTGGTTCATTCCCCCTTCTGTTTAGGGTCCATTGTCTAAAGGGACAGACAGTGGAAGTTCACCAAATATAAGATCGAAATTTCATTGTTCATTATAGATGCCGCCAAGTAGTTCCCAGACATTTCATTCTACTCTAGTAATTGATTATACCTGTGCAGGTGCACGTGAAAGATAACTGATGAATGTATACTGGTAATAAAACACGCCCCACAGTAGTAGAATAATAGAGAATGCACATGTGTAAAATTATTCGGCTACGGCTTCCATGCTTTGCCTTTGGTTCCTTGTTATCTGTGAAATTGGACAATTTTTGTTCTCTAGGCTTAAAACTCATTGTCAGTATTCAGAGTTTTTCAATGCTGATCTTCTCCTGTATAAGTTACCAAAAACCTAAAATATGTATGAACTTTAAAAAATGCTATATTGAAAATTATAGCAGGGAAGTTCCATTTTGTGAATATTGTGTCAATGGATCTCTATTTTGCCATCAGTGTTCATTAGAAATGATGACATTTCATGTGAGTATAAATATCAATGTGAAAACAAAAGGTAGGAAGAACCTTGAATGTTTAAGTAATTGGTGAAATGACAGGTGTGTGTGTGTGTGTGTGTGTGTGTGTGTGTGTGTGTGTGTGTGTGTAATTGATTTTCAGTGAATGGTTTAGGTCCTTGTAGGGCCTCTGAGAGAGCCCAGGTGAACCTTTCAATTAGTTGGTATCTGTTTTCAGAACATGGGAATCTCTTAGTCCAATAGTCAATCCGGCAAACTTCGAGGTCTTGAAGAGTTTCAGTCCTCAGCGATGGTGTTGCAGACCCTTGTGAGGAAACCCTAGGTATGCTCAGAGCCCTCATTAGCTGGTACCAACGTGTGACGATTTCAGACAGCATTTCCCAAAGAAGTACCTCTTGAGTCTCTGTTCTTGTCAGTTCCCTACACTTCCTTACACTAGTTATGTGATCAGTGTGTTTCAGGATAATCCCCACATGTGATTTTTGCTATTTCCTACTAGTTCTATCTGTTTCTCATCTTCTTCTTTTATGGTAGGGGTTGGGAAGCAACCTGTGTGGTGTAGGAAGGGGTGTGGTAGTTGTCTGCCTTCAGAGGACCAAATGATGCCTAGAAATTGTACTGTAGTTTGAGGTCAATTGTCCATCCTCTGAGTGTCAGGAATTCCATCACTTTACTTTGATGCTAGTCTGTTCTTCAAGCTGTCCTCAGAAATAAGGACGTCATCCATCTAGGGAATACTGGTTTGTGTGTATGTTTTCATTTTAGGAAAGGCTTTGCTGTTCCTGAAAATAATACTGTAGAGCACCCTTTCCTGTTCTTATTGGCCATCAGTCAATCTTTTGTGAAGTATTCGTTTATAAATAGACTTTCTATGGTTGATGAGCAGGAATTCTTAATTGACAAGTCTTTGTCAGTGTGTGTATTGCAAATCTTTACTTCCCAGCCTGCGGTTCACTTTTTCATTTTCTTATGGTCATAAGATAAGGAGAAATGTCACATTTTTATGAAGTCCCACTGAATTCTTTTAAATGGTTTGTGCACCCTATGTCCTACCCCAAGATTGACAGGTTCTACGTTTTCTTTCAGAAACTGTCCAGTGGGAAGCTACAATCCATTTTCTCTGTCCATTTATTGCTTACAAATGTCACATTTTTATGAAGTCCCACTGAATTCTTTTAAATGGTTAGTGCACCCTATGTCCTACCCCAAGATTGACAGGTTCTACGTTTTCTTTCAGAAACTGTCCAATGGGAAGCTACAATCCAATTTCTCTGTCCATTTATTGCTTACAAATGTATTTTGACCATCTGCTTCCTAGGAAACCTCTTTTGCTGTTATTATTATTATTATTATTATTATTATTATTATTATTATTATTATTATTTTAAATTGCATTTTTAATTCTAAAGGGTATTTATAGACTGTTTTGAATTTTCTATGTACACAATCGCGTTATCTGTGAATAGTCACTATTATCCCCTCAATTCTTATACTTTTTGTTTCTCTTGCCTTAAAACACTGGTAGATTCTCCGATGCCACGTTGAATAGAGCAGCATTGTTTAAAGATTTTCATATACCTTTCTCAATATCTGACAGAAAAAGCAGACAAAACATTGGTAACAAATGTGACCAAATTGACATATAGGGAACATTCCATAATAAGTGCAGAATACGTTATTTTCAAGTGATCATAGACTCTTTACCCAAATAGATGATAGGTGGGGCCACGAATCAAGGCTACAAATGTTAAACCCTGAAATTAACTAGATTCTATTCTTAGACCACAGGGGAATTGAGCCACAGTCATAGCGAAAAGAAAACCAGGAAGTCCTTCAATGTTTAAAAATTAAATGGAACTTTGCTACATATCCTAAAGGTCAGAGAAGGAATCTCATTGGAAATTCTGAACCTTTTATACATGAGGGCTCACACACAATGGCACTTTCTTTGTGAAGAGCATAATAATAACCTAGACAGGAGTTGAGCCTTAAGTCAGAGTTCTGCCTGCCCCAGCCACACCTGGCAGGCTTGGCCTGTGGTCCCCCTCAGCTGTCCTTTCTGGTGGCCCTGAGCTAAGGGGGTCAACATGGCCATATGGAAATGGGAAGCTCCCCTCTCATAGTGATGGCAGTGCCCCCTCCCCAGCTGCCCTTTCTGGTGGCTCTGAGCTAAGGAGGTCAACATGGCCATATGGAAATTAGAAGCTCCCCACTCTTAGTGATGACATTGCTATCGTATCGTCCTCACCAGTCCAACAACATGATTTCTGAGTGAACTATGACACAAGAGCGACTTCTTGGCCTTCCTTCAGGTTTGAAAATCATCTGGTGAGTCATCTATTAGAAATAGGATTCAACATGTGTTCGTTCTTCTGGAAAAGAAATAGACCCAATAGCAATTATGGCTTCCTGAGCACCTGTTCTTGAGAGACATCATACTGGCTCTTTGTAGCATTCTGCCTCTTAAACTTCTCAACTAGGGTGTAGATATTTGTAGGCACATTTTCAGGTGGTTAGACAGGGACTCGGATGATATGAGTCACAGCGGATTTTAGTGTCAGAAACCTAAGTGGGATCCCCAAATTGACTCCAAATCCCTTGTTGTTCCATACAGGGTACTATTTCCCTCTTATCTCTGGTCTTCTCGATCTGGAAACCTATCAAGTATCAGGATTTTCTTGTCATGTGGACAACTGGAACGAATTCAGCGGGCCTTTTCACCTCTGCCCATGGTGATCATTAAGATCATTATCTCAGTGGAGGACCTCTGGGTAAGATACTCAAAGATCCTTAGGGATACAGACAGTATAATATTTTTCTGGTATTAAAGTTCCTGAAACCAACTATCTTTTTTAGTCCATTCAGGCTCTGGTATGTTCAGAGGGTGCTGTAAAACAGGTCTGAAATAGTATTTAAAAACACTCAGCTCAGCCTCTTCTACAAAGTGAGCCAATGCTTATAAACATGGCTAAAATATTGCCTTACCTACGATGACTTCCCAGCCATCATAGTGTTTATATGGTATGACTGTGACTTACATTAGTCAACATTTGCAGAGAAAGAACTTAGTGCATCCAGGGGGCACTTCATGTTGAAATTAGTTTGTGACAACGAGCTACTGTGTTTTCTTCTGCAGTCCAAGGGAATGGTGCCAGACATCTCTAAGGTGTCTAGCAGTTTTACAATTCTGATTTTAAGTGGTCTGTGTGCTTCAGCGATTTGGGCAGGAGAAGGGCAGGAGTCCAGAGACTGTGAACACTTCTGTTACCTGTGCTGACCATGGAGCAGGTAGCCTTCTGTGGGCATCATTTTGATTTCTTGGTACTCTTGTGAAAGGTGCTTTTGTCTCAAATTCCTCCTTTTTAGGAGTAATTATAATGATGAAAGTAATTTTTATCTTATATCGTCTGTGGGCCCTGATCCTGGGCTCCCAGGGAAGCTATCCTTTAACATTTTAACTGGCTCAAAATGATTGGGCAAAAACTCAAAGCATGAGCCCTATTTCTGCCCCAAGTACATGTTGTACATCTGCTTCATGAATAAAACAATAACCAAAAATGACAACATGAAAATAAGAAAAAATAAAGAACCTCTTTGGCTCCCATAAGATTAAAGTCATACTGACATGTACATACTGAAAATGCATGAAATCATTGCATTTCCTAAAGCCCAAGCCTTGGAGGGTCTGAGAACCACTGACATTGCCCAGAACCAGGCACACCCCAGCAGGGAGGGGTGGTGCAGAAAGGGAAGGGGCAGGACTCTGAGGGAGGTCTGCAGCTAGAGGGGTCCCTGGAAGGGGCCAGGTGTGTGTGGGGAGCCCGGCCCAGGACCCCAACCATGCCTGTGCTGGGTGTTGGGTAGAGGAGGCGCCTCTTGGACTCCCTGCACTTTCAGGGTTCCAGGGGCTTGAGGGCGGGTTGCCTGGCATCCCAGGGGCTGGGGCACCACCCTCCCTGACCAATCACCCCTTGGGGGTGGAGCTACATCTCTGTGGGCTGTTCCAGAGTTGCAGTGGGGTGCAGACCTGGGGCAGAAGAAGGGGCACTGGGAGAGAGAGAGTTGCCCTGTGGAGGTCCCAGCTGCTGAGTGAGCAGAATGCACCAGGGGCGGGGGGGTTCGGGGGTAGGGTGCGACCCAGGTGGGAGGCAGGGTTCTCGAAGGGCACTTGGAGAGGGTTCATTGTGGGGACTCAGGTGAGTTTTCTTTTCCTCTTTAAAGTCTCTTCTGCCCCATGTCCTCAACTGGCCTTATTCCCCATACCCGTGAACTCCAGGGCGCCCAATCACCTGCGCTTTTGTGGGATGGGTTGCAGAATTTCAGGGTTTCCCCTGTTCCCTGGAAAAGTGTGGGTAAGGACCTCACAGAGTCCCCACCTTCAGTGATGTGTCCCCCTGTTCTCTGACACAGTGCAGGTGATGCATCTTGAGCAGTACCCCGAGTTCAGCAGGGTGTGCCCTGGTCCCCCAGGCACAGGTGTGGCAGTAGCAAGCCCCAGAGCCATACCCAACTTCAGCATTATGCCCCGTGTGCCCCCAGGTTAGTGGTCATTGGCTGTTGGAATCATACAGGAAAATTCTCCAGGTGGGGGCCTGGAAGTGGGTGTAAACCAGACCCCACTCTAGTTGCACTGGGAATAGACAAATTGAGGGTTTCCTTAGAAGAGTAAGTCTGCTTTCCAGAAAAGGCAAGGTCATTGGTCTATTGAGAATGAAGATAATTACTGCTAAACAAGAAGTATGTGTTGCCCCTTTGCCCAGAAACCGAAGCAGGTGTGCAGGCTTTAGGTCAGAGGTGCCTTCTTCTCCACAGCTGACAGCACTTCTCTGCTCTGGCTCCAAGACACCCGAGGTTTTGAACGTCAGTATCGGAGTCAGCGAGGCAGCTTGTCACAGGACGCCAGTGTTCAGAGAAAGCACAGGTATGTTTGGCAAAATGTCCTATCTATGTCAGGGCTGGAGGTAAAACCTCTCATTATCCCAAAACCTCCTGGGCTTTTCTCTTTTCTCTAGTTGAGCCACAAAGTAAAATTGAAGTAACTGTCAGCATTCTGGGTTTGGTGCAAGAATTACAATTTTCCCTGCTGGTAGAACATTGCAGGGGATCACAATTTCTCTGTCCATTTATTGCTTACAAATGTATTTTGACCATCTGTTTCCTAGGAACCCTCTTTTATTAGAAACGGAAGGTGAGATTCACTCTGTGCCTGTTTGTAACATCTAATTTGTTCCTTCATCTAACAATGTTTATTCAATTGGGCCTAAGACATGTTTGAGTGGCCAGCATCTAGAGTTAGGTGGCTTTTTTCATCTGATACAGCCTTGGATGATGTCATTTGACAAAGGTGATGTTTCATCATTGATTAGTTTATTCATCAAAAGAGTTAAAATTAGGGTGGAGGGAAAATTGAAAATTATCCAAAGCGGCCTGTTCCTGTTTAAAAGTTGAGCTTGACTTTCTAGTTTTACTAAATGTATTATCTCGATATTTTGAGGTGCCATATTCTCTCTGTAGTTTCTTTGGTGGTGGAGTCAGAAGGAGAGTCTGGGAATTCTTTTGGATAGTGGCATGCTGGTGGCTTCAAGGGGCTTGGCGTCAGGAGCCTTGGGTGAAGTCTGCAATTGCTTGTCTGACCCTAGGAGCATCTCCCAGAGGTTTTGTTTCCTCTTATGAAATTGCCGGCAGATAATGTTCTGATTAAAGGGGAACCCTCCCATCCTGTTGGTGGGAATGCAAAGTGGTGCAGCCAGTCTGGGAAACAGTGTGGGGGTTCCTCAAAAAGTTAAACATTGAACAACCCCATGATCCAGCAATTGCTCTCCTAGGTATTTACCCAAAGGATACAAAAATGCAGATTTAAAGGGGGAACCTGAACCATGATGTTTATAGCAGAAATGTCCACAGTAGCCAAACTATGGAGAGAATCCCAACATCCATGCCCTGATGAATGGATAAAGCAGATGTGGGATACATATATATAATGGAATATGACCCAGATTCAAAAAGAATGAAATCTTACCATTTGCAAGGATGCGGATGGATCTAGAGTGTATTAAGCTAAGCAAAATCAGTGAGGAAAGACAAATATCCTATGCTCTTACGCTTGTGGAACTTCGGAAAGAAAACAGATGAACAGAGTGGAGGGGCGATGATAGAGGCAAACAAGGAAATAGACTCAACCTTGGAGAACAAACTGAGTGTTACTGCAGGACAGGGGCATGGGGGGAAGAGTTAAATGGGTGAGAGGTATTAAGGAGGGCATTTGTGATGAGCATCGGGTACTGTATGCAGGTGAGGAATCGCTAAATCCTACCCCTGAAGCAAATGTTCCATGGCATGTGACTAACTGGAATTTAAGTAAGAGAAGAAAGGAAAAAGTGTTCTGCTTCATGAAGAGTGAGGTAAACTTGTAGTAATTTGGGCTGTACTATTCTATAGATGAGAGTTGTTAAACACCCTGTTGTAGGATACACTAGTTGCTTATCACATAAGGAGTCTTCAGAAAGCTGCAATGAAAGATTCAGGTGTCAGAGTATGTTCATGTTCCACTGATATGTTACAGTTTGCACAGGTAGGAAAGAAGATGGAGAGAAAGGCAACAGAAGGGGAAAGTAGGTGTGAACCTTTCATTACTTAGCATTATAGCTTTCTCATGAAAGCCTTGCGCCAGTGTGATTATGGAAGCAGAGGGGAATCCGGGAAATTTGCAGGAGACGGGGGAGTTCCAGATCTGGGTAAAGCTGCCAAAGGTCCCAGAGGAGAGCCTAATGCATTCTGCAGCAGGGTGTGGGCGGGGTGGGCTCCAGGGTTGGCTGTGGGTCTCCTGGGTGAGAGTTGTAACAGGTGAGGGCTGTGTGCAAGTTCCTGGCTGAGGACAAGTGAGGCACAGGTGGAGAGCTGGCAGAGAACCTTCTTCTGGGCCACCAGCCTCACCCAACACACAGCTTCATCTTCTGTCCCTTTCACTCCAATTCAGACTTCTCCGAAGGTGAGTGAGAACACATCAAGAGCATTCGAAACAGAAGGGAAAGCATGTGGAAAGGCTCTGGGGCAGGAGAATTCCAGGTATGTCCAGGAGCAGCAAGAAGGCCCTGTGGCCACAGGAGACAGCTTAGGACATGAGCTCAGAGAGGTGACAGAGGGTGACAGAAAGCCATTCCAGGGCTATAACCCAATGAGACCCTGTTTCACTGGGCCATCCTGGCTACAGTGTTGAGAACAGATGACAGAGGGTTGAAGATGGCAAGGCAGGTCAATGACGAAACTTTTCCAGGAACTCAGGCACTGTGGTCCAGACAGGTGGCCTTGGATGGAGTGGTTAGACCTATTCTGGGTCCATTTCGAAGATGGAGCTCACAGGATTTGCTGATGGGTTAGCTATTAGGAGCAGGAGAACAGAGGAATTGGGGTAACTCCCAGCTGTTGTGGGTTGTCCTGATCGAGGGGAAGGAGTGGGTTTTTCGGGTGGTAGGAGGTAGTCCGTGTTCTGCATGCTGAGGAAGGTGCCTTTCCCAGTGGATCTGCTGAGGTTTGTGTCTGAGAGAACCTTTCACTTCTCCTCCCTCAGCAATGCTCAAGTACAAGTATCCCCCACTTTTTAAACGTTCACAGTAAGACACTTGGTTTTCTTGAAATAACTACGTAATTACCCATCTTCAGTAAGAGGAAGAGACCTGAAGAGGATTTTCCTCTTATGAAAAAAGGTGAACTGTGAGAATCGCGTTCATCATCTGTTTTGGGGAGAAGCTCCTTCCGTTGGGAACCGCTCTCCGCATCCAGCCACCAGCACTTTGAATGGTGTCTGTGAGCCTCTATTGTGCTTTATCTTCATTTATGCTGGGCCTCCGTTAGGTACTTGTTTCCTGAGGCCTAAGAAAAGCCAAAAGAAGGAATTTTGGGGTCTGAGCACACTGTCTAATTGTTCCGTGTAAATTAATGGCCATTCCTTCTTGTCACCATTTCTGCTGTGCAAGGTTTCTCAGAAGCCCTGCACTTTCAAAGAGCAGGGAAACCTATACCCCATGCTGCGGGGTTAGTTTTAGTCTCCATGCTGGACAGAACATTTCATGACTGTCAGATTTTCTCACTCAAACATTGAGACTTTGACCACCTTCACCCATTTCTACCACCCCATCCCCGAATCTGGCACCTACCAATCTGCTATCAGTATCTATGCATTCAGTATTTGTTTATTCCACGTGGAATGTACATGAGAGCATCTGGGATTGGTCTTTCTGTGTCTGAGTTACTTGGAATAAGGTCCCCAAGGTCTGTGTTTCCAGGTCTGATTCTTGTGAATAATGCTGCAGTGAACGTGGGAGTGCATCTGTCTTTTTGAGGCAGTATTTTTGTGTTCTCCGAATAAATACTCAGTAGAGCCATTACTGTGCCATGTGGTAGTTGCATTTATTTTTTCAGGAACCTCCATACCATTTGTCACAGTGGCTGCACCAATTTCCATTCCCACCAACAGTGCACAGTGTCTCCTCCTCTGCAAACCCTTGACCCCAACTGGTGTCTGTCTCTGGACAATTGGTGATCCAACTGTTGTGAGGGGATAGCCGATTGTGGGTTTGACTGATGTTTCCCTGACGATTTTTAGTGATGTCTAACAACTTTCTCTGTCTGTTGGCACCTGTGTGCCATCTTTGGAAAGTATCTATTCACATATTCCCCACGTTTTTTTATACAGTTTTTTTTGTTTCTTTTGATTTGTATGAGTGTTGTGTGTATTTTTGATATTAGCCTCTTCTCACACATATGATTCGCAGATATTTTTTTTCTTATTGGGTCAGTGGCCTTTTAAGTTTTTGCTGGTTTCTTTTGCCGTGTGGAAGATTTCAGTTTGATATTGTTCCACTTGTTTATTTTTGCTTTTGTTGCCTTTGCATTTGGTGTCCGATCTGAAGACTCTTTGCCAAAACCAATGTCGAGAGACTTAGTACCTGTGTCTTCTTGGAGGTTTATGGATTCTGGTCTTATGTTCAAATCATTCATCCATTAAAAATTTTGTGTGTGGTGTAAGAAAGTGGACCAGTTATATTCTTCTGCATTTACTGTCAAGTTTGCATGTTACCGCTCACTGAAGAGACGGTCCTTCCCTCATGGCATATCTTCTGCTGCTGTGTCGTAAGTTAGGATCATCTACGTGTGGGTAAGTTTCTGAGCTTTCTGTTCTGTTCCACTGACCTGGTGTCTGTGTTTATGCCAGTACCATCCTGTTTTGATGACAACAGCTCTATAATCTAGCTTGAAATCCAGGAGTGTGTTGACTGCACCTTTCTTTCTCCAGGTTGCTTTGGGTATTTGGGGTCTTTTGTGATTCCATACAAGTTTGAGGACTGTTTTCTATTTGCTCGAATAATGCCAGTGGAATTCAGATAGGGATTTCATCACATCTGTCGATTGCTTTGGGTACGATGGACATGTTCACATAATTAAATCTTCCAGTTAAGGAGTATGGCGTATGCTTCCATTTGTTTGTGTTGCCTTCCAAATCTTTGACCCATACATTCTGCCCCCCCTCGACACACATGTTTTTCATTTCTTTTCTGCCATGTGTTGAGTGTACTATGTCTTTCGCATTTTTGGTTACTTTTATTCCTAGATTTTTTTTGATGCAATTGTAAATGGCATTGCTTTTTTAATTTCTCTTTGCGAACGTGTGTCATCAGTATACAGAAATGCAAGAACTTGGGTCATCTGGGTGGCCCCATAGGTGAAGCGTCTGCCTTCAGCTCAGGTCATGATCCCAGAGTCCTGGATCGAGCCCCATGTTGGGCTCCCCGCTTATCGAGGGTCTGCTTCTCCCTCTTTCCTACACTCCCCCTGCATGTGCTTTTTCTCTTCCTCTCAAATAAATAAATAAAATCTGAAAAAAATAAAGACAACAGGTCTCTGTATATTGACTTTATATCCTGCAGCTTTCTTGCATTTGTTTAAACTAACTGTTTTTTTTTGTGTGTGTGTGTGTAATCTTTCGGGATTTCATGTCATTTGCAAATAGTGACAGTTTTCCTGTATGGATTTCATATCTTTCTCTTTTTTTAAAATGATGTTAGTCACCCTACAGTACTTCATTTGTTTTTGATGAAGTGTTCCATGATTCATTGTTTGTATATAACACCTAGTGCTCATTATGACACGTGCCCTCCTTAATACCCATCACCAGGATAACCCATTCCCCTACCCCTCCCTTACTGCAACCTTCAGTTTGTTTCCCAGTGTCAACAGTCTCTCATGGTTCCTCTCCCCCTCTCATTCCCCCCCTTCACTTTTCCCTTCCTTCTTCTAATGTCCTCCATGCTATTCCTTCCATTCCACATAGGAGTCAAACCTTATGATAATTCTCTTTCTGTGCTTGCCTTAATTTCACTTAGCATAATCCCCTCCTGGTCAATTCACATTGGTGCAAATGGTGGGTATTCATCCTTTCTGATGACTGAGTAATATTCCATTGTATAGATGAACCACATCTTCTTTGTCCATTCATCTGCTGAAGGACATCTTGGCTCCTTCCACAGTTTGGCTATTATGGACATTGCTGCTATGAACATTGAGATACAGGTGCCCCTTCTTTTCATTACTCTGTGTCTATGGGGTAAATACCCAGTAGTGCAATTGTTGGGTCATAGGATAGCTCTGTGTTTAATGTCTTGCGGAACATCCATATTGTTCAAAAGTGGTTATACCAGTTGAATTCTCACGAGTAGTGTAAGAGGGCTCCCCTTTCTCCACATCATCTCTGACTTTTTGTAATTTCCTGTCTTGTTAATTTTTTTCTCAAGATTTTATTTATTTATTTGATAGAGATAGAGACAGCCAGCGAGAGAGGGAACACAAGCAGGGGGAGTGGGAGAGGAAGAAGCAGGCTCATAGCGGAGGAGCCTGATGTGGGGCTCGATCCCATAATGCCAGGATCACGCCCTTAGCCGAAGGCAGATCCTTAACCTCTGTGCCACCCAGGTGCCCCCTGCCTTGTTAATTTTAACCATTCTAACTGGTGTAAGGTGGTATCTCATTGTCGTTTTGATTTGTATTTGCCTGATGGCAAGTGATGTGGAGCATTTTTTCATGTGTCTGTTGGCCATTTGTATGTCTTCTCTAGAAGTATCTCTTTGTGTCTTCTGCCCATTTTTTGTGTGTCGAGTTTGAGGAGTTCTTTATAGATCTTGGATACCAGCCCTTTATCTGTAATATCATTTGCAGATATCTTCTTCTTTTCCATAGGTTGCCTTTGTGTTTTGTTGATCGTTTGCTTTGCTGTGCAGAAGGTTTTTATCTTGATGAAGTGCCAATAGTTCATTTTTGCTTTTATTTCCTTTGCCTTTAGAGACATGGCTTGCAAGAAGTTGTTGTGTCCAAGGTTGAAGAGTTCTTTTGATTTGGATATGATACAGGAATCCATTATCTTTCTTTCCTGATTGTATTCGATTCCTCTGTCTTTCTTGGTGAGTCTAGCTAAGTTTGTCAGTTTTATTTATCTTTCCAAAAAAGGCACCTTTCAATTTCATTGTTTTTGTTGTTTTTTTTTTTTTTTTGGTCTTTTTAGTCTCTGTTGGATTTATTTATGCATTCCTTTTTGTTATTTCCTTATTTCTACTATATTGGGTCTTTGTTGTTTTATTTTTTACTTCTTTACCACATAAATCAGGTTGTTAATGGAGACCCTTCTCATGGATTGATGAAGACTTGAGTTTCTATGAATGTCCCCCATAGAGCTACTTTTGCTGCATCCCATAAGTTTTTGTAAGTTGTCTTTTTCATCAGTGTCAAGGTACTTCTAAAATCTTTTTTGATTTCTTCTTTGACTGTTGGTTGTTCGGTAGCATGTTTTTAATTCTCCACATATTTTTTTGAGATTATTTAAGTATCTGACAGAGAGTGAGACAGTGAGAGAGGGAATGCAAGCAGGGGGGGTGAGAGAGGGAGAAGCGGGCTTCCCACTGAGCAAGGAGCCTGATTCCAACCTAAATCCCAGGATCCTGGGATCAGGACCTGAGCTGAAGGCAGATCCTTAACAACTGATCCACCCAGGCTCCCCAATCTCCACCTATTTTTGACTGTCCCATTTTTTTCTTGAGACTGATTTCTAGTTTCATATCTTTGTGGTTGGACAAGATTTGAAGCAGAAGGTGAAGAGCATTCAGATTAAAAGTTTGTTTCCTGGAGGGATTTCTGAGGGCAGACCATGAGTTCTGTGGGGACGGAGGAAGGTTTTGTGAGACGGGGGTGGGGTTAACCCTTGTTAGAATTACTGACTACTACCATGCAGGCTGTGTGCTACTGTTCACACCGTAGTCCTGATGGACTTGTACTTCATTAGGAACATTTTCTAGGAGGTTTAGGCATAGCCTTCTCTTAAAGAAAGGTGCCATGTGAGTTCATGGCATGACCCCAGGTCAGCAACCAGGATGTATGGTATTGTGGGGGATGAGAAACAGGCTTTCTGTGGGAAGTGACAGAAATAGTTTATGGTGAGCTCCATGACCATAGGTGAGGTCCTGAGTGACCCACTGGGTGTTGGGTTCTGTGGATCTGTCTCATCAGGTGCTGTGGAATTCAGGGACACCCTCCTGTCTGTGGATTTGTGTGGAGACAGGTAGACATCAGTGTTTGGCCAGGCACAAGGGTCGCACTGGACCACCACCAGAGGTGCAGCGTGTGCGGGAGCCACTGCTTGCTTTCCACGAAAGCTGACCAGGGTCTTTGACCGTGATTTCTAGCAGCTGCAAGGGGAGAGGAGGCCGGGGGTGGTGCACACTTCCTAGAGTTGTGGTCAGGACTAGTCTGGAACCCACTGAAGTCAGCCACACTGGGCACAGAAGGCCCCCAGTCAGTGTAGCTGTGGGCACTGCTCCCATGGTACTTTCGGGCCGGCTCCATGCTGCCACCTCCTGCTTTTCATCATCATCTTCAAAGTCATGTGCCTCTGCTCTTGCCCCATGGCCTCCGGGGTATTGTCAGTCCTCCATCTGGCCCTCGTCCCTGTTGCCCTGTGCAGTCCGATGCCAGGATAGCCTTCTCGAGACAATCATCTGGCCCTGATGGAACACTTCCATGGATCTCGTGTGATGCAAGGATGAAGCCCTGCCCTGGAAGGGGGCTGCAGGACCCCAATCAGGAGAGCCATGTCTCCCTTTTCAGCATGGCCTGCCCTCCCCTCAGTCTTCTTCAGGGAAGCTCTCCCCACTTCCTGAGATGACAGCTCTGAACTTAAAAATGAATGTTATTTTACATATCTCTATGCCTTAGTTCATCCATGGCATGTCTTTCAACCCCGTTAGTGGGGTTTTTTTTTTAGCAGTTCTGAAGGGCTGTCTGCTCAAGGAGGGGATGACCTGGGTGGGGCAGCTTTCCCTCTCATCTCCCTCAGCATGTCTCTGAGCCCTGGGGCCAACTGTGCCACTGAGGATTGAGGGACCCGAGCCAGCTCATCCTGAGCCCAGGCTGTGTCAGCTGTGTAGACGGATGCGTGTCAGAGTGGTGGGCAGCGGAATGGGCCAGGGGCAGGCAGTGTCTCCTCATTCCTTCCCTCCCTTCCTCACAGATATAGCTCAGAGCAGCCTTCAACCCCTGCATCTCCAGATCCCTTGACCTGTGCCTCCTGTGTTCAGCTGGTGACCTTGGAGTTTTGCATTGATTCTACCTCCCATACCCTCTCCTGTAGCAGTTCCTGGATCAGGGGAGTGGTGGGACTCTTGTCTGCTTTTGATCTTCTTCCTGTCCCGCACCAAGCCCACCCACCTTTGCATCTTCCATGTATGTGCTTGGAAGCAAGCCCATCCACAGGGAACCTATTAGCCAAATGGATCCAGGCAAAGAACATTGAAGTAGAGATCCAGGATCCATAATAAACCTGCTCGGAAACTTGTCCCAAAGTCTGTGACTCTCTCACAATGTAACAGAAACAATAATAGCTTTCTGGACTGTGAAGTGACATGTGTCTCTACTTCTAATCTTAAATGCATAGGTGCTGAGCCTGGACTGAAAAGGACCATGGCTCCCGTGGGCTGGGATCCACAGTAAGAACTCAGTGAAATCTGAATTCAAGGCATAGAGTGAATAATTATTGTAGAGTGAATCCTCCCAAGTAGGGCTTATGAACAATGCACAGGAAAAGCTTTTTCAAAGAGGTTTCTGAAAGAAAAATCTTTTTTAAAAATTTATTTTAATTCCAGTAGAGCTAACCTACAGTGTTACATTCGTTTCAGGTGTACAATAGAGTGATTCAGTAATTCTATATATTACTCAGTGGTCATCAAGAAAAGTGTCCTCTTAATCCGCTTCATCTATTTGACTCATCCCTCTATCATCCTCCTCTCTGGTATCCATCCGTTTGTTCTCTATTGTTAAGAGTTTGTATTTTGCCACACCCATACTCAGGCAACCCTGTTTGGGTAGAGTTGCCCTGTCCCCTGCGAGGGGGGATGGGTGTGGGAACGCTGTGAGCCAGTATTTCCAGGCTTTTGTTCCCTGGCATCTTTCTCTGGCGGTCTGCTGTGCCTCTTCTGAGAATCAGAGCAGCAGAGGCTGAATTGTCACAGAACAGAGGGATTGCAGCATGTTCTTCACGGATGTTCTGGCCACTTTAACTCCGTTACTGTTGGTGCTGCTCAACCCCATAGCGTCCCTGGATGTGTGCCCCACACCTGGTGTCCCTGTCCTCACTTCCAGGGCAGGTGCATCTCTGTCCTTTGTGTTTCTAAGGCCACCAGCCACCAGCCGCCCCCTGGAGCTCCCAGATCTCCAGGTCTCAGTCTGGATCCCGTGAGCACACCAGGATTACGGAGTTTCCTGAGAAGCCTGGTGGCATACCACCTCCTTCAGGGTCTCAGTCTGCTGTTTCCTGGGTGCCAACCACGAGTTCGCCCGCTGCCCCATGCAGGTGGCCCACCAGCCGCCAGCCGCCCCGCGTGCTCCCGGGTCTCTGGGTCTGTCTATTCCCGGTGAGCACACTGGGATTCCGCAGTTCCGTGAGAAGCCTGGTGGTGGGCGCACCTGGTTCAGGGTCTCAGTCTGCTGTTTCCTGGGTTCTGACCATGAATCTGCCCTCTCCCCTGTGCAGGTGGCCTGCCAGCCTCCAGTGGACCCGCATGCGCTCCAGGAGCTCTCATTCTCATTCTGGATCCCATGAGCACACTGGGATTCCTGTGTTCTGGGAGATGCCTAGTGGTGTGCTCTCTGGGCTCACCAGTCTCAGTCCTCTCTCTAGGGGTGCCTTCTGTGAATCTGCCAGCTCCCCTGTGCAGGTGGCTGCTACTTCCTGGCGCCCAAATGCGGTGGCTCCCTCCCCCTTCCTTTTATCTTCCAGTATCTGTGCCAGGTTTCAGGACTCCCCGCTTCCTACCTCAATACACAGCGCTGGAGATGTTCATTTGTAGAGATCCAGATATATCTTCCTGCCTCTCAGGCTGATTCCGTGGTTGTTTAGGCTGGCCTGCTACCTATCCAGCAGGACTCAGGGGATCTGCGGAAAAAGGAGTCCCCTACTCCTCCACCATCTTAACTCCTCTCTTGTACCTGAAATAGTATTTAAAAACACTCAGCTCAGCCTCTTCTACAAAGTGAGCCAATGCTTATAAACCTGGCTAAAATATTGCCTTACCTACGTTGACTTCCCAGCCATCCTAGTGTTTAAATGGTGTGACTGTGACTTACATTAGTCAACATTTGCAGAGAAAGAACTTAGTGCATCCAGGGGGCACTTCATGTTGAAATTAGTTTGTGACAACGAGCTACTGTGTTTTATTCTGCAGTCCAAGGGAATGGTGCCAGACATCTCTAAGGTGTCTAGCAGTTCTACAATTCTGATTTTAAGTGGTCTGTGTGCTTCAGCGATTTGGGCAGGAGAAGGGCAGGAGTCCAGAGACTGTGAACACTTCTGTTACCTGTGCTGACCATGGAGCAGGTAGCCTTCTGTGGGCATCATTTTTATTTCTTGGTACTCTTGTGAAAGGTGCTTTTGTCTCAAATTCCTCCATTTAGTAGTCATTATAATGATGAAAGTAATTTTTATCTTATATCATCTGTGGGCCCTGATCCTGGGCTCCCAGGGAAGCTATCCTTTAACATTTTAACTGGCTCAAAATGATTGGGCAAAAACTCAAAGCATGGGCCCTATTTCTGCCCCAAGCACATGTTGTACATCTGCTTTGAGAAGAAAACAACCAAAAATGCCAACATGAAGATAAGAAAAAATAAAGAACCTCTTTGGCTCCCATAAGATTAAAGTCATACTGACATGTACATACTGAAAATGCATGAAACCATTGCATTTCCTAAAGCCAAAGCCTTGGAGGGTCTGAGAGCCACTGACCTTGCCCAGAACCAGGCACACCCCAGCAGGGAGGGCTGGTGCAGAAAGGGAAGGGGCAGGACTCTGAGGGTGGTCTGCAGCTAGAGGGGTCCCTAGAAGGGGCCAGGTGTGTGTGGGTGCCCTGGCCCACGACCCCACCCATTCCTGTGCCGGGTGTTGGGTAGAGGAGGCACCTCTTGGGCCCCCTGCACTTTCAGGGTTCCAGGGGATTGAGGGCGGGTTGCCCAGCATCCAAGGGGCTCAGGCACAAACCTCCCCAACCATTCACTGCTTGGGGGTGGAGATGTCTCTGTGGGCAGTCCCAGATTTGCAGTGGGTTGCAGAGTTGGGGCAGAAGAAGGGGCACAGAGAGAGAGAGAGTTGCCCTGTGGAGATCCCTGCTGGTGAATGAGCAGCTTGCACTGGGGTGGGGGTCTGGGGGTAGGGTGTGCCCCAGGTGGGAGGCAAGGTTTTGGAAGGGCACGTGGAGAGGGTTCATTGTGGGTACTCAGGTGAGTTTTCTTTTTCCCTTTAAAGTCTCTTCTGCCCCATGTCCTCAACTGACCTTATTCCCCATACCCGGGAACTCCAGGGCACCCACTCACCTGAGCTTTTGTGGGATGGGTTGCAGAATTTCAGTGTTTCCCCTGTTCCCCTGGAAGAGTGCGGGTAACGACCTCACACAATCCCCACTTTCAGTTCTCTGACACAGTGCAGGTGATGCATCTTGAGCAGTACCCTGAGTTCAGCAGGGTGTGTCCTGGTCCCCCAGGCACAGGTGTGGCAGTAGCAAGCCCCAGAGCCATCCCCCAACTTCAGCATTATGCCCCGTGTGCCCCTGGGTAGTGGTAATTGGCTATTAGAATCATGCAGGAATATCCTCCAGGTGGGGGCCTGGAGGCGTGCGTAAACCAGACCCCACTCTAGTTGCATTGGGAATAGACGAATTGAGGGTTTCTTTAGAAGAGTAAGTCTGCTTTCCAGAAAAGGCAAGGTCATTGGTCTATTGAGAATGAAGATAATTACTGATAAACAACAAGTATGTGTTGCCCCTTCGCCCAGAAACCGAAGCAGGTGTGCAGGCTTTAGGTCAGAGGTGCCTTCTTCTCCCCACCTGACAGCAATTCTCTGCTCTGGCTCCAAGAAACCCGAGGTTTTGAACGTCAGCATCAGAGTCAGCGAGGCAGCTTGTCACAGGACGCCAGTGTTCACAGAAAGCAAAGGTATGTTTGGCAAAATGTCCTATCTATGTCAGGGCTGGAGGTAAAACCTCTCATTATCCCAAAACCTCCTGGGCTTTTCTCTTTTCTCTAGTTGAGCCACAAAGTAAAATTGAAGTAGCTGTCAGCATTCTGGGTTTGGTGCAGGAATTACTTAGTTTCCCTGGAGGTAGAACGTTGCAGGGGATCACAATTTCTCTGTCCATTTACTGCTTACAAATGTATTTTGACCATCTGTTTCCTAGGAACCCTCTTTTATTAGAAAGGGAAGGTGAGATTCACTCTGTGCCTGTTTGTAACATCTAATTTGTTCCTTCATCTAACAGTGTTTATTCAATTGGGCCTAAGATATGATTGAGTGGCCAACATCTAGAGTTAGGTGGCTTTTTTCATCTGATACAGACTTGGATGATGTCATTTGACAAAGGTGATGTTTCATCATTGATTAGTTTATTCATCAGAAGAGTTAAAATTAGGGTGGAGGGAAAATTGAAAATTTTCCAAAGCGGCCTGTTCCTGTTTAAAAGTTGAGCTTGACTTTCTAGTTTTACTAAAAGTATTATCTCGATATTTTGAGGTGCCATATTCTCTCTGTAGTTTCTTTGGTGGTGGAGTCAGAAGGAGAGTCTGGGAATTCTTTTGGATAGTGGCATGCTGGTGGCTTCAAGGGGCTTGGCATCAGGAGCCTTGGGGTGAACTCTGCAACTACTTGTCTGACCCTAGGTGCATCTCCTAGAGGTTTTGTTTCCTCTTATGAAATTGCTGGCAGATAATGTTCTGCTTAAAGGGGAAGCCTCCCATCCTGTTGGTGGGAATGCAAAGTGGTGCAGCCAGTCTGGGAAACAGTGTGGGGGTTCCTCAAAAAGTTAAAAATTGAACAACCCCATGATCCAGCAATTGCTCTCCTAGGTATTTACCCAAAGGATACAAAAATGTGGATTCGAAATGGGTACATGCACCATGATGTTTATAGCAGAAATGTCCACAGTAGCCAAACTATAGAGAGAATCCCAACGTCCATGCACTGATGAATGGGTAAAACAGATGTGGGATACATATATATACACTGGAATATGACCCAGATTCAAAAAGAATGAAAACTTACCATTTGCAAGGATGTGGATGGACCTAGAGTGTATTAAGCTAAGCAAAATCATTGAGGAAAGACAAATATCCTATGCTCTCATGCCTGTGGAACTTCAGAAAGAAAACAGATGAACAGAGTTGAGGAGTGATGAGAGAGGCAAACAAGGAAATAGACTCAACCTTGGAGAACAAACTGAGTGTTGCTGCAGGACAGGGGCATGGGGGGAAGAGTTAAATGGGTGAGGGGTATTAAGGAGGGCACTTGTGATGAGCACCGAGTTCTGTATGCAGGTGAGGAATCACTAAATCCTACCCCTGAAGCGAATATTCCATGGCATGTGAACTAACTGGAATTTAAGTAAGAGGAGAAAGGTAAAAGTGTTCTGCTTCATGAAGAGTGAGGTAAAATTGTAGTGATTTGGGCTGTACTATTCTATAGATGAGAGTTGTAAATCACCCTGTTGTAGGATACACTAGTTTCTTATCACATAAGGAGTCCTCAGAAAGCTGCAATGAAAGATTCAGGTCTCAGAGCATGTTCATGTTCCACTGATATGTTACAGTTTGCACAGGTAGGAAAGAAGGTGGAGAGAAAGGCAACAGAAGGGGAAAGTAGGTGTGAACCTTTCATTAGTTAGCGTTATAGCTTTCTCATGAAAGCCTTGCGCCAGTGTGATTTTGGAAGCAGAGGTAATCCGGGAGCTTTGCAGGAGATGGGGTAGTTCCAGGACTGGGTAAAGCTGACAGGGGTTCCAGAGGAGAGCTGAATGCATTCTGCAGCAGGGGGTGGGCAGGGTGGGCTCCAGGGGTGGCTGTGGGTCTCCTGGGTGAGACTTGTGACAGGTGTGGGCTGTGTGCAAGTTCCTGGCTGAGGACAAGTGAGGCACAGGCGGAGAGCTGGCAGAGAACCTTCTTCTGGGCCACCAGCCTCACCCAACACACACAGCCTCATCTTCTGTCCCTGTCACTCCAATTCAGACTTCTCCGAAGGTGAGTGAGAACACATCAGGAGCATTCTGAACAGAAGGGAAAGCATGTGCATAGCTCTGGGGCAGGAAAATTCCAGCTATGTCCTGGAGTAGCAAGATGGCCCTGTGGCCACAGGAGACAGCTTAGGACATGACCTCAGAGAGGTGACAGAAAGCCATTCCAGGGCTATAACCCCATGAGACCCTGTTTCACTGGGCCATCCTGGCTACAGTGTTGAGAACAGATGACAGAGGGTTGAAGATGGCAAGGCAGGTCAATGACGAAGCTTTTCCAGGAACTCAGGCACTGTGGTCCAGACAGGTGGCCTTGGATGGAGTGGTTAGACCTATTCTGGGTCCATTTTGAAGATGGAGCTCACAGGATTTGCTGATGGGTTAGCTATTAGGAGCAGGAGAACAGAGGAACTGGGGTAACTCCCAGCTGTTGTGGGTTGTCCTGATCGAGGGGAAGGAGAGGGTTTCTCGGGTGGTAGGAGGTAGTCCGTGTTCCACATGCTGAGGAAGGTGCCTTTCCCGGTGGATCTGCTGAGGTTTGTGTCTGGGAGAACCTTTCACATCTCCTCCCTCAGCAATGCTCAAGTACAAGTATCCCCCACTTTTTAAACGTTCACAGTAAGACACTGGGCTTTCTTGAAAGAACTACGTTATTACCCAGCTTCAGTAAGAGGAAGAGACTTGAAGAGGATTTCCCTCTTATGAAAAAAGGTGAACAGTGAGAATCGCGTTCAGCATCTGTTTTGGGGAGAAGCACGACAGAGGCGTCGTGCACCCCAACCTGCTCCTTCCGCTGGGAACTGCTCTCCGCATCCAGCCACCAGCACTTTGAATGGTGTCTGTGAGCCTCTGCTGTGCTTTGTCTTCATTTATGCTGGGCCTCCATTAGAAACTTGTGTCCTGAGGCCTAAGAAAAGCCAAAGAGAAGGAATTTTGGAGTCTGAGGACACTATCTAATTGTGCCGTGTAAATTAATGGCCATTCCTTCTTGAACACCATTTCTGCTGTGCAAGGTTTCTCAGAAGCCCTGTACTTTCAAAGAGCAGGGAAACCTATACCCCATGCTGCGGGTTTAGTTTTAGTCTCCATACTGGACGGAACATTTCATGACTGTCGGATTTTCTCACTCAAACATTGAGACTTTGACCACCTTCACCCATTTCTAACACCCCATCCCCGAATCTGGCACCTACCAATCTGCTATCAGTATCTATGCATTCAGTAATTGTTTATTACACGTGGAATGTACATGAGAGCATCTGAGATTGGTCTTTCTGTGTCTGAGTTACTTGGCATAAGGCCCCCAAGGTCTGTTTCCATGTCTGGTTCTTGTGAATAATGCTGCAGTGAACGTGGAAGTGCATCTGTCTTTTTTAGGCAGTATTTTTGTGTTCTCCAAATCAATACTCAGTAGAGCCATTAATGGGTCATGTGGTAGTCGCATTTATTTTTTCGGGAAGCTCCATACCGTTTGTCACAGTGGCTGCACCAATTTCCATTCCCATCAACACTGCACAGTGTCTCCTCGTCTGCACACCCTTGACCCCACCTGGTGTCTGTCTCTGGGACAATTGCTGTTCCAACTGTTGTGAGTGGATAGCCGATTGTGGGTTTGACTGATGTTTCCCTGATGATGATGAGTGATGTCTAACAACTTTCTCTGTCTGTTGGCACCTGTGTGCCATCTTTAGAAAGTATCTATTCACATATTCCCCACATTTTTTATGCAATTTTTTTGTTTTGATTTGTATAAGTGTTGTGTGTATTTTGGATATTAGCCTCTTCTCACACATATGATTCGCAGATATTTTTTTTCTTATTGGGTCAGTGGCCTTTTAAGTTTTTGCTGGTTTCTTTTGCCGTGTGGAAGATTTCAGTTTGATGTTGTTCCACTTGTTTATTTTTGCTTTTGTTGCCTTTGCATTTGGTGTCCGATCTGAAGACACTTTGCCAAAACTAATGTCGAGAGACTTAGTACCTGTGTCTTCTTGGAGGTTTATGGATTCAGGTCTTATGTTCAAATCATTCATCCATTAAAAATTTTGTGTGTGGTGTAAGAAAGTGGACCAGTTATATTCTTCTGCATTTAGTGTCCAGTTTGCCTGTTACCGCTCACTGAAGAAACAGTCCTTCCCTCATGGCATATCTTCTGCTGCTGTGTCGTAAGTTAGGATCATCTACGTGTGGGTAAGTTTCTGAGCTTTCTGTTCTGTTCCACTGACCTGGTGTCTGTGTTTCTGCCAGTACCATCCTGTTTTGATGACAACAGCTTTGTAATCTAGCTTGAAATCTAGGAGTGTGTTGACTGCACCTTTCTTTCTCCAGGTTGCTTTGGGTATTTGGGGTCTTTTGTGATTCCATACAAGTTTGAGGACTGTTTTCTATTTGCTCGAATAATGCCGCTGGAATTCAGATAGGGATTTCATCATATCTGTCGATTGCTTTGGGTACGATGGACATGTTCACATAATTAACTCTTCCAGTTAAGGAGCATGGCGTAAGCTTCCATTTGTTTGTGTTGCCTTCCAAATCTTTGACCCATACATCCTGCCCCCCTCGACACACATGTTTTTCATTTCTTTTCTGCCATGTGTTGAGTGTACTATGTCTTTCTCATTTTTGGTTACTTTTATTCCTAGATTTTTTTTGATGCAATTATAAATGGCATTGCTTTTTTAATTTCTCTTTGCAAAAGTGCGTCATCAGTATGCAGAAATGCAAGAAGTTGGGACACCTGGGTGGCCCCATAGGTGAAGCTTCTGCCTTCATCTCAGGTCATGAACTCAGAGTTCTGACATTGAGCCCTGTGTTGGGCTCCCCGTTTAGCGAGGGTCTGCTTCTCCCTCTTTCGGACTCCCCCTGCCCTTGCTTTTTCTCTTCCTCTCAAATAAATAAATAAAATATGAAAAAAAAAGAGAACAGGTCTCTGTATATTGACTTTATATCCTGCAGCTTTCTAGAATTTGTTTATTCTAACAGTTTTTGTGTGTGTGTGTGTGTGTGTAATCTTTCAGGATTTCATGTCATTTGCAAATAGTGACAGTTTTCCTGTATGAATTTCATATCCTTCTATTTTTTTAAAATGATGTTAATCACCCTACAGTACTTCATTTGTTTTTGATGAAGTGTTCCATGATTCATTGTTTGCATATAACACCTAGTGCTCATTATGACACGTGCCCTCCTTCTTTTTAAAAAGAATTTATTTATTTATTCGACAGATAGAGACAGCCAGCGAGAGAGGGAACTCAAGCAGGGGGAGTGGGAGAGGAAGAAGCAGGCTCACAGCGGAGGAGCCTGTTGTGGAGTTCGATCCCCTAATGCCGGGATCACGCCCTGAGCCGAAGGCAGATGCTTAACCGCTGTGCCACCCAGGTGCCCCAACACGTGCCCTCCTTAATACCCATCACCAGGATAACCCATTCCCCTACCCTCCCTTTCTGCAACCTTCAGTTTGTTTCCCAGTGTCAGTAGTCTCTCATGTTTCATTTCCCCTCTCATTACCTCACTTCACTTTTCCCTTCCTTCTTCTAATGTCCTCCATGCTATTCCTTCCATTCCACATAGGAGCGAAACCATATGATAATTGTCTTTCTCTGCTTGCTTTAATTTCACTTAGCATAATCCCCTCCTGGTCCATGCACGTTTGTGCAAGTGGTGGGTATTCATCCTTCTGACGACTGAGTAATAGTCCATTGTATAGATGAACCACATCTTCTTTGTCCATTCATCTGCTGAAGGACATCTTGGCTCCTTCCACAGTTTGGCTATTATGGACATTGCAGCTATGAACATTGGGATACAGGTGCCGCTTCTTTTCATTACTCTGTGTCTATGGGGTAAATACCCAGTAGTGCAATTGGTGGGTCGTAGGATATCTCTGTGGTTAACGTCGTGAGGAACATCCATATTGTTTTCAAAAGTGGCTGTACCAGCTTGAATTCTCACGAGTAGTGTAAGAGGGCTCCCCTTTCTCCACATCCTCTCTGACATTTTTTTATTTCTGTCTTGTTAATTTTTTTTCAAGATTTTATTTATTTATTCCACAGAGATAGAGACAGCCAGCGAGAGAGGGAACACAAGCAGGGGGAGTGGGAGAGGAAGAAGCAGCATCATAACGGAGGAGCCTGATGTGGGGCTCGATCCCATAATGCCAGGATCATGCCCTGAGCCGAAGTCAGACGCTTAACCGCTGTGCCACCCAGGTGCCCCCTGCCTGGTTAATTTTAACCATTCTATCTGGTGTAAGGTGGTATCTCATTGTCGTTTTGATTTGTATTTGCCTGATGGCAAGTGATGTGGAGTATTTTTTCATGTGTCTGTTGGCCATTTGTATGTCTTCTCTGGAGAAGTATCTCTTTGTGCCTTCTGCCCATTTTTTGGGTGTCGAGTTTGAGGAGTTCTTTATAGATCTTGGAAACCAGCCCTTTATCTGTAATATCATTTGCAGATATCTTCTTCGATTCCATAGGTTGCCTTTTTGTTTTTTGATCATTTGCTTTGCCAAGCAGAAGCTTTTTATCCTGATGCAGTGCCAATAGTTCATTTTTGCTTTTATTTCCTTTGCCTTTAGAGACGTGGCTTGCAAGAAGTTGTTGTGTCCAAGGTTGAAGAGTTCTTTTGATTTTGATATGAGACAGGAATCCATTATCTTATTTTCCTGATTGTATTCGAGTCCTCTGTCTTTCTTGGTGAGTCTAGCTAAGTTTGTCAGTTTTGTTTATCTTTCCAAAAAAGGCCGCTCTCATTTTCATTGTTTTTTTTTTTTGTCTTTTAGTATCCATTGGATTTATTTATGCATTCCTTTTTGTTATTTCCTTATTTCTACTAATTTGGGGCTTTGTTTGTTGTTTTTTTTTTCTACTTCTTTACCACATAAATCAGGTTGTTTATTGGAGACCATTCTCATGGAATGAAGAAGACTTGAATTGCTATGAATGTCCCCCATAAAGCTACTTCTGCTGCATCCCATAAGTTTTTGTAGGTTGTCTTTTTCATCAGTGTCAAGGTACTTCTAAAATTTTTTTGATTTCTTCTTTGACTGTTTGTTGTTCAGTAGCATGTTGTTAAATCTCCACATATTTTTTTAAGATTATTTAAGTATCTGACAGAGAGTGAGACAGCGAGAGAGTGAACACAAGCAAGGGGGTGGGAGAGGGAAAAGTGGGCTTCCCACTGAGCAAGGAGCCTGATATGGGGCTAGATCCCAGGATCCTGGGATCAAGACCAGAGCTGAAAGCAGATCCTTAACGATTGAGCCACCCAGGCCCCCCAATCTCCACCTATTTTTGACTGTCCCATTTTTTTCTTGAGACTGATTTCTAGTTTCATATCATTGTGGTTGGACAAGATTTGAAGCAGAAGGTGAAAAGAGCATTCAGATGAAAGGTTTGTTTCCTGGAGGGTTTTCTGAGGGCAGACCATGAGTTCAGTGGGGATGGAGGAAGGTTTTGTGAGACAGGGGGTGGGGTTAACCCTTGTTAGAATTACTGACTACTACCATAAAAGCTGTGTGCTACCATTCACACCATAGTCCTGATGGACTTGTACTTCATTAGAAATATTTTCTAGGAGGTGTAGGCATAGCCTTCACTTAAAGAAAGGTGCTATGTGGGTTCATGGCATGACCCCAGGTCAGCAACCAGGATGTATGGTATTGTGGGGGATCATAACCAGGCTTTCTGTAGTAAGTGACAGAAATAGGGTATGGTGAGCTCCATGACCATAGGTGAGGTCCCGAGTGATCCACTGGGTGTTGGTTTCTGTGGATCTGTCTCATCAGGTCCTGTGGAATTCAGGGACACCCTCCTGTCTGTGGATTTGTATGGAGACAGGTAGACATCAGTGTCTTGCCAGGCACAAGGGTCGCACTGGACCAATACCAGAGGTGCAGCGTGTGCGGGAGCCACTGCTTGCTTTCCACGAAAGCTGACCATTGTCTGTGAACGTGATTCCTAGCAGCTGCAAGGGGAGAGGAGGACGGGGGTGGCGCACACTTCCTAGAGTTGTGGTCAGGACTAGTCTGGAGCCCACCGACGTCAGCCACACCTGGCACAGAAGACACCCATTCAGTGAAGCTGTGGGCGCTGCTCCCATGATACTTTCGGGACGGCTCCATGCTGCCACCTCCTGCTTTTCATCATCATCTTCAAGGTCCTGTGCCTCTGCTCTTACCCATGGCCTCCGGGGTATTGTCCGTCCTCCATCTGGCCCTCGTCCCTGGTGCCCTGTGCAGTCCAATGCCAGGGTAGCCTTCTCGAGACAAACATCTGGCCCTGATGGAACACTTCCATGGATCTCTTTTGATGTGAGGATGATGCCCTGCCCTGGAAGGGGGCTGCAGGTCCCCAATCAGGAGAGCCATGTCTCCCTTTTCAGCATGGCCTGCCCTCCCCTCAGTCTTCTTCAGGGAAGCTCTCCCCACTTCCTGAGATGACAGCTCTGAACTTAAAAATGAATGTTATTTTACATATCTCTATGCTTTAGTTCATCCATGGCAAGTCTTTCAACCCCGTTAGTGGGTTTTTTTAGCAGTTCTGAAGGGCTGTTTGCTCAAAGAGGGGGTGACCAGGGTGGGGCAGCTTTCCCTCTCATCTCCCTCAGCATGTCTCTGAGCCCTGGGGGACAGCTGTCCCACTGAGGATTGAGGGACGCGAGCCAGCCCATCCTGAGCCCAGGCTGTGTCAGCTGTGTAGACGGATGCGTGTCGGAGCGGTGGGCAGCTGGCATGGGCCAGGAGCAGGCAGTGTCTCCTTCTCATTCCATCCCTCCCTTCCTCCCAGAGGTAGCTCAGAGCAGCCTTCAACCGCTGCATCTCCAGATCCCTTGACCTGTGCCTCCTGTGTTCAGCTGGTGACCTTGGAGTTTCGCATGAATTCTCCCACCTGTACCCTCTCCCATAGCAGTTCCTGGATCAGGGGAGGGGTCGGACCCTTGTCTGTTTTTGGTCTTCTTCCTGTCCCGCACCAAGCCCACCCACCTTTGCATCTTCCATGTAAGTGCTTGGAAGCAAGCCCATCCACAGGGAACCTATTAGCCAAATGGATCCAGGCAATGAACATTGAAGTAGAGATCCAGGATCCATAATAAACCTGCTCTGAAACCTGTCCCAAAGTCTGTGACTCTCTCACACTGAAACAGAAACAATAGTAGCTTTCTGGACTGTGATGTGACATGTGTCTCTACTTCCAATCTTGAATGCATAGGTGCTGAACCTTGACAGAAAAGGACCATGGCTCCCGTGGGCTGGAATCCACGGTAAGAACTCAGTGAAATATGAATTTGAGGCATGGAGTGAATAATTACTGTAGAGTGAATCCTCCCAAGTAGGGCTTATGCACAGTGCACAGGAAAAGCTTTTTCAAAGAGGTTCCTGAAAGAAATATCTTTTTTAAAATTTATTTTAATCCCAGTAGAGCTAACATACAGTGTTACATTCATTTCAGGTGTACAAGAGAGTGATTTAGTAATTCTATATATTACTCAGTGGTCATCAAGAAAAGCGTCCTCTTAATCCCCTTCATCTATTTCACTCATCCCTCTATCCACCTCCTCTCTGGTAACCATCCGTTTGTTCTCTATTGTTAAGAGTTTGTATTTCGGTGTGTCTCCTTTTTCTCTTTTAGTTACTTATTTTGTTTGTTTTGTAAATTCCCCATTAGAATGACATCGTATGGGATTTGTCTTTCTCTGACTGACTGATTTTAGTTAGGATAATACTCTCTAGCTCCATCCATGTGTCTGCAAATAGCAAGGTTTCATTCTTTTTCAAGCCGAGTAATACTCCATTGTGTGTGTGTGTGTGTGTGTGTGTGTGTGTGTGTGTGAATACACACACCTATCATCGCATTTGTCAATTTTTCTACAGACACTTGGGTTGCTTCCATATGGTGATATTGTAAATAATGGTGCAAGAAACATAGGGGTGCACGTATCCTTTTATGTTACTGTTTTCCTATTCTTTGGGTAAATACGAGTAGTGTGATTGTTGGATCATAGGGTAGTTCTATATTTAATTTTTTGAGGAACCTTCATACTGTTTTCCACGGTGGCCAACACAGTTTGCATTCCCACCCACAGTTCGCTAGGATTCCCCTTTATCCACATCCTCCCAACACCTGCTCTTTGTTGTGCTTTTGATGTTAGCCATTCTGACAGGTTTGAGGTATTACCTCATTGTCCTTTGGATTTACATTTTCCTGATGATGGGTGATGGTGAACATCTTTTCACGGGACTGTTGGCCATTTGTATTTCTTCTTTGGAGAAATGTCTGTCCATGGCTTCTGCCTATTTTTTAACTGGAGTATTTGTTTTTTGGGGGGTCGAGTAGTATCAGTTGTATATGTTTTGGACACTATCCCTTTATTGCATATGATCTTTGCAAATATCTTCTCCCTTTGAGTAAGTTGTCTTATTATTTTTACGTTTTCATTGTTCTTCTGCCATGTGGAAACTTTTTATTTTGCTGTATTCCCAATAGTTTATTTTTGCTTTCATTTCCTTTGCCTCAGGACACAGTCTAGAAAAACGTTGGTATGGTCCATGTCAAGAAGTTACTGTCTTCCCTCCTGTAGGATTTTTATGGATTCAGGTCTCATATTGAGGTCTTGAAACTGTTTTCTGTTTGTCTGTATTGTGTAAGAAAGCAGTCTAATTTCATTCTTTTGTGCATAGCTGTCTAGTTTTCCCAACACCATTTGTTGTAGTGACTGTCCATTTCCCTTTTGATATCGTTGCTTGCTTTGTGGAAGATTCACGAACCACATAATTGTGGGTTTCTGTCTGAACTTGTATCCTGTTCCTTTGGTCGCTGTGTCTATTTTTGTGCCGTACTGTCTTGTTAGGATGACTGCAGCTTTGTAGTATAACCTGAAATCTGAAATTGTGAGTCCTCCAGCTTTGTTTTTCTTTTCCACATTGCACTGGCTGTTTGGAATCTTTAGTGGTTCCATACAAATGTGTAGGATTGTTTATTCGAGGTCTTTTGTTCTTTAATTTAAATTCAATTAGCCAACTTACAGTACATCATTCGTTTCAGATGTAGTCTTCAATAAATTTTCAGTCATGTGTAACACCCAGTGCTCATTGTATCGTGTGACCTCCTTAATGCTACTCACCCAGTTACCCCCCCAATTTCTCCTCCAACAATCATCAGTTTCTTGTGATAGTTAAGCGTCCATTATGGGTTTTCTCCCTCTCTGATGACTTCCCATTCTATTTTCCCTTCCTTGTCCTATGGTCTTCTTCCTTGTTTCTGATATTCCACATAGGAGTGAAAGCATATGATCATTGTCTTTCTTTCATTGGCTTATTCCACTCAGCATAATACCCTCCAGCCCCACCCAGGTAGGTGTGATGGTAAGTACTCATCCTTTCTGATGGCTGAGTAATATTCCATTATATATATGATCCACATCTTCTTTATCCATTCATCTATCCATGGTCATCTGCACTTCTTCCACAGCTTGTCTATTATGGTTATTGCTGCTATGAACACTGGGGTGCATGTGTCCCGTCTTCACTACCTCTGTCTCTTTGGGGGTAAATAGCCAGTAGTGCAATTGCTGGGACATAGGGTAACTTTATTTATAACTTCTTGAGGAAACTCCGTACCATTTTCAAGAGTGGCTGTACCGGACTGCATTCGTACAGGGGTGTAAGAGGGTTCCTGTTTCACCACATCCTCTCCAACATGTATAGTTTCATGTCTTCTTATTTTTAGATATTCAGCCTCGTGTGATATGGCATGTATAGGGGTTTAGATTTGCATTTCCCTAAAGCCAAGTGATATGAAGCATTTATGCATGTATCTTTTGGTCACCAGTACGTTGTCATCAGTGAAGTGACTTCCCATTTTAATCCATCTCAAGACCTAAAGCTGGGTAAGGCACTGAAGCTGGATGGTGCCATCGGTTGGAAGTGTGGAGAATTTCAAAAGATCTCTGTGGAGAGCAAGTTTAAAGGTCATTGTGAAGCTACTAATTGGATCCGGGGAGATCTCTGAAAGTGGGGGTTGCCTGGGATGGGCTGAAGGGGGCCCTCCTATTTTCCTATGAATTCTTGCTGCAGCCCCAAATGGACAGTTTCCTGCTGTGGGGCAGGCTGAGTCCTCTAGTCGTGCTGTGGTGAGCCCAATGCCTGGTGCCTTGGAGGCAGGCAAACGGGGAGGGACCCTCAGCAGAAGACCCAGGGTTAGGTTAGGCCTCAAGAGACAGCAGATCTGAACTGCCCAGTGCTCAGAGAACTCTCATGCCGAGTGAGATGAGGGCACAAGGGCGGGTGAGTGTGAGCCTTGGGGTTTCATCTGGAAGGGCCCACAAAGGTCGGGGTTCACCAGAAGGGGCTCTCAGGGGGTGCCCCAAATCTCTTGCCCTGAATGCTCTGTTGTGTCCCAAAATGGTACAGTTTACTGTGGGTTGCAGGCTGAGTCCTGCGGTGGGGCTTTGGTGTCCCCATCCCCTGGAGTTGGTTGCCAGGACCCTGGGGAGGGGCCCCTCTCTGCCCAACCTAGGGTAAGGGTTAGGGTCCCGGAGCCCAGCAGGGACAATCTGCAGGCTGTTAGGCGAGCTCTGTGGAGGGCTGAGAGGAGGCCATGGGGGAGGGTGAGCATGGGCCTCAGGGTTGGGGCATGGGGGGCTGCCAAAGGATGGGGATGGGCTCTGGGGGCCTCCCCAAGTTCTCGTGCCCTGTAGGCTCCTTAGAGCCCCAAGGGGCAATGTTTCCTGTCGGGTGGCAAGCTGAGTCCTGCAGTGGGGCACAGGTATCCCAATTCCCCGGGGCTGCGGTGTAAGGCTCCTGGGGAGGCCCCCATACCCACGGCCAACCTAGGGCTAGGGTTAGGCCCAGGAGCCCCGCAGGCCCGATTTGCTGGCTGTATGGCGAGCTACACGGGCTGAGGTGAGGGTGTGGGGAGGGTGAGCATGGGCCTCAGGGTTCCGGTGCGGGAGGCCGCCGAAGTTCGCTGGTGGCTCAGGAGGGCCCTCCTGGTTCTCCCGCCCTGAATGCTCTATGGCCTCCCAAGGGGCACAGTTTCCTGCGGGGTGGCAGACTGAGTGCTGCTGTGGGGCTCAGGTGTCCCAAATGCCCACAGCTGCGGCTCCAGGCTCCTGGGGAGGGGCCCCTCCACAGATGAACGAGGGTTAGGGTTGGCGCCCAGGAACCCCGCAGGCCAGATCTGCCCACTATGTGGCGAGCTCCGCCATGGGCTGAGGTGACGGTGTGGGGTGGGGTGAGCATGGGCTTCAAGGTTGGGTTTAGGGATTGCCGATGTTCGCTGGGGGCTCTGGGGGCCCTCCTGGTTCTCCCGCCCTGAATGCTCTACAGCCTCCCAAGGGGCACGGTTTCCTGCGGGCTGGCAGGCTTTGTCCTGCAGTGGGGCTCAGGTGTCCCCAGTCCCTGGGGCTGCGGCACCGGGCCCCAGGGGAGGGGCCCTACCCAGCTGACCTAGGGTCAGTTCTAGGCCCCAGGAACCCGGCAGGCCTGAGCTGCTGGCTCTGTGACGAGCTCGGTGGCAAGCTGAAGGGAAGGTGTGGGGCGGGATGAGCGTGGGCCTCAGGGTTGGGGTGTATGGGGCCGCCGAGGATCGCTGGGGGCTCAGGGGGGCCCTACCAGTTTTCCTGCACGGGATGCTCTGTGGCGCCCCAAGGGGCATGGTTTCCTGAGGGGTGGCAGGCTGAGTCCCATGGTGGGGCTCAGGTTTACTAATCCCCGGGGTTAGGGTACGGTTTAGGGTATGGGTTAAGGTTAGGGTATGGGTTACGGTTAGGGTATGATTGAGGGTAAGGGTTAGGGTTAGGGTAAGGAGAGGGTACGGGTTAGGGTTGGGTTTAGGGGTTACAGTTTAGAGGTTACGAGTTAGGGTACAGATTAGGGTTTAGGGTAAGGGTTAGGGTTTAGGGTTAGGGTTAGGGTTGGAGTACGGGTTAGGTTTAGAATACGTGTTAGGGTTAGGGTATGGGTTAGGGTACACATTAGGGTACAGTTTAGGGTACGGGTTAGGGTACGGTTTAGGGTAAGTGTTGGTGTACGGATTTGGGTACGGCTTAGGGTACGGGTTAGGGTTAGGTTTAGGGTACGGGTTAAGGTACAGATTAGAGTATGTGTTAGGGTTACGTTTAGGGTTAGGGTACAGGTTAGGGTAGGATTAGGGTTAGGTTTAGGGTTAGGTTATGGTTTAGGGGTAGGGTTAGGGGTATGGTAAGGCCGGGTAGGGTTAGGGTTTAGGGTTAGGGTTTGGGGTTTGGAGTTAGTGGTTAAGGTTAGGGTTTAGAGTTTAAGGTTTCGTGATTAGGGTTAGGGGTTAGGGTTTAGGGTTTAGTGTTAATGTTAGGGTTTAGGGTTTAAGGATTAGGGTTTATTGTTAGGTTTAGAGTAGGGTTATGGTTAGGGTAAGGGTTAGAAGTTAGAGTTAGGGTTAGGTTTAGGGGTTAAGGTTTAGGGTTTAAGGTTAGGGGTTAGGGTTTAGGGTTAGGGTTAGACCCAGTAGGCCAGCAGGACCCATGTGCCAGTTGTGCGGGGAGTGGAGGAGTGGGATGAGGTGAGTGCGCTGGCGAGCAGGAGTATGGTATCTAGCGTTTTGGCGCAGGGGGCCTTTGAAAGTCGCTAGAGGCTCGGAGGGCCCTGTCCGTTCTCCCGCCCTGAATGAGCGGCGGCGCCCCTAGCGCCTGGGTGGTGGCAGGTTGGCAGTGTGAGTCTGGCTTTGCGGTTTGGGGGTCCCCAATGCCATGCATTGCAGCGCAAGGCCCCTTGGGAGGGGCCCCTCTGGGGCCATCCTAGGGTTACTGTTAGCACCCAGGATTCCAGTAGACATTATCTGCCAGCTGTGCGGTAGCGGAGGGCCAGGCCGAGGTGAGGGCGCCGGCGAACTGGAGCATGGGCCCAAGCATTTTGTCACGGGGGGCCTTGGAAGGTCGCTGGGGTCTCGAGGGCCCTGCCTGTTCTCCCACCCTGAATGAACAGTAATGCCCCAGCGTGCCCGGTGTCAGCGGGGCGGCACGGAGAGTATGGTGCTGGGGCTCGGGGGTCCCCAAACCCTGGCGTTGCTGTGCCAGGCCCCTTGGGAGGTTCCCCTTGGGGGCCAACCTAAGGTTAGGGTTAGCCCCCAGGAGGCTGGCAGACCTGATCAGCTGGCTGTGCGTTGAGCAGAGGGGCGGGTCGAAGTGAGGGCGCTGCTTAGCAGGAGCATGGGCCCAAGCATTTTGGAACATGGGCCCTTAGAAGTTCACCAGGACTCAGAGGGCCCTGCCCATTCTCCCGCCCTGAATGACCAGTGGCGCCCCTAGTGGCCTGGGTGCCAGCGGGGCAGCAGGGTGAGTCCAGCGCTGGGGCTTAGGGGTCATCAATCCCCGGTGTTGCGGCGACAGGCCCCTTGGGAGGGGCCCCTTGGGGGCCAACCTAGGGTTAGGTTTAGCCCCCAGTAGCCCGGCAGGCCCAATCCACCTGCTGAGTGGCGAGCAGTGGGGCGGGCCGAGGTGAGTGCGCTGGCGAGCGGGAGCGTGGTCCCAAGCGTTTTGGAGCAGGGGGCCTTCGAAAGTCACTGGGGGCTCAGAGGGCCCTGCTCTTTCCCTCACCTGGATGACCGGCGGCGCCCCTAGCGGCCCGGGTGATGGCGGGGCGGCAGGGTGAGTCCAGTGCTGAGGCTCGGGCTTCCCTATACCCGACGTTGCAGTGCGAGGCCCCTTGGGAAGGGCCCCTCTGGGGCCAAGGTAGGGTTAGAGTTAGCCCTCAGGAGGCCGTCAGGCTCAATCCACCATCTTGAGGTGAATGGAGTCGTGGTCCGAGGTGAGGCCGCTGGCAAGCGGAGCGTGGGCCCCAGCGTTTTGGTGCTGGGGCCTTCAAAGTTCACCGAGGCTCAGAGGGCCCTGCCCGTTCTCCCGCCCAAAACGATCTGTGGCGCCCTAGCACCACTGGTGTCAGCGGGGCAGCAGGGTGAGTCCGGCATTACGACTCGAGGGTCCCCAATCCCCGGCGTTGTGGCGGCAGGCCCCTTCAGAGGGGCCCCTCTGGGGCCAACCTAGGATTAGAGTTAGCCCCCAGGAGGCCGGCAGGCCTGATCTGCCAGCTGTGCAGAGGGCGGAGGGGCAGGCTGAGGTGAAGGCGCTGGCGAGCTCCAGCGTGGGCCCCAGCATTTTGGCGTGGATGGCCTTCAAAATTCACCGGAGTCTCGAGGGCCCTGCCCATTCTCCCACCCTGAAGGACCAGTGATGCCCCAGAGAGCCTGATGTCGACAGGACGGCAGGGTGAGTCCAGCGCTGCGGCTCGGCTGTCCCCAATCCCCAGCTTTGGTCACAAGTCCCCTTGGGAGGGGCCCCTCTGGGCCAACCTAGGGTTAGGGTTAGCCCCCAGGAGGCCGGCAGGCCCGATATGCCAGCTAGACTGTGAGAGGAGGGGCGGGCCAAAGTAAAGGTGCTGGCGAGCAGGAGCCTGGGCACCAGCGTTTTGACTTGGGGCTTTCAAAGGTCGCCGGGGTCTCGAGGGCCCTGCCTGTTCTCCCACCCTGCATGAACGGCGGTGCCCCTAGCGGCCCGGGTGGTGAGGGGTGGCAGGGTGAGTCAGGCCCTGAGGCTCAGGTATCTCCAATCCCCAGCGATGCGGCACCAGGCCCCTTGGGAGGGGCCCCTCGGATGACAACTTAGGGTTAGGTTTAGCCCCTAGGAACTCGGCAGTTCCTATTCGCCAGCTGTGTGGAGAGTGGAGTGGCGGACCTAGGTGAGGGTGCTGGTGTTTGGGAGCGTGGGCCCAGGCATTTTGGCGCGGGGGGGATTCAAAGGACACCGTGTATCGGAGGGCCCTGCCCGTTCTCCCGCCCTGAATGAACGGCAGCACCCCAAGCCCCTGGGTGGCGGCTGGGTGGCAGGGTGAGTCAGGTGCTGAGGCTCAGGGTCCCCAATCCCCTGTGTTGCAGCGCCAGGCCCCTTGGGAGGGGCCCCTCAAGGGTCGATCTAGGGTTACGGTTAGCCCCCCGGATGCCAGTGGACCCGATCAGCGTCTGTGCGGAACGCAGCAGGGTGGGCCGAGGTGAGGGCGCTGGCGAGCCTGAGCATGAGCCCAAGCGTTTTAGCGTGGGGGGCTTTCGAAGGTCAGTGGGGGCTCGGAGGGACCTGCCCGTTCTCCCGCTCTGAATGACCAGCGGGGTCCCTAGTGGCTCAGGTGGCTGAAGGGCAGCAGGGTGAGTCTGGCACTTGGGCTCGGTTGCCCCATCCCCGGCGTTGGGGCGCCAGGCCACTTGAGAAGGGCCCCTCAGGGGCCGACCTACAGTTAGGGTTAGCCCCCAGGAGGCCGGCAGGCCCTATACACCGCCTGTGCGTGGAGCGGAGAGTTGGGCCGAGGTGAGGGTGCTGGTGAACATGAGCCTGGGCACAAGCATGTTGGTTCTGGGAGCCATTGAAGGTGGGTGGGGGTTCGGAGGCCCCTGCCAGTTCTCCCGCCGAGAATGAATGGCGGCGCCCCTAGCGGCCCGTGTGGGGCGGGATTGCAGGGTGCACCCGGCGCTGGGGCTTGGGGGTCGCCAATCCCTGGCGTTGCACCGCAAGGCTCCTTAGGAAGGGACCCTCAGGGGCCGTCCTAGGGTTAGGGTTAGCGCCCAGGAGGCCGGCAGGCCCGAGTCGCCGACTGTGCGAGTAGCGGAGGTGTGGGCTGAGTTGAGGGGGATGCAGAGCGGGAGCGTGGGCCCCAGCGTTTTGGCGCCCTGGGCCTTCGAATGTGCCATGTCTCGGAGGGCCCTGCCCATTCTCCTGCTCTGAATAACCAGTGACACCCCTAGCGGCTCTGTTGGCAGTGGGGTGGCAGGGTGAATCCCACGCTGTGGCTCGGGGATCCCCAATCCCCGGTGTTGCGGTGCCAGGCCCCTTGGGAGGGGCTCCTCCTGGGCCGACTTAGGGTTAGAGTTAGCCCCCATGAGGATGGCAGGCCTGATCCTCTGGCTGGGCGGCGAGAGGTGGGTGGGCCGAGCTAAAGGCGCTGGGGAGCGGGATTGTGGGCCCCTGCATTTTGGCGCTGGAGGCTTCAAATGTCCCGGTTTCTCCAGGGCTCTGTCCATTCTCCCGCCCTGAATGACCGGCGGCGCCCCTCGCGGCCCGGGAGGCAGCGTTGTGGGAGGGTGAGTCTGGCTCTGGGGCTTGGGGTCCCAGATCCCCGGTGTAGTGGCACCAGGACCCTTGGGAGGAGCCCCTGGGGCGCCGACCTAGGGTTAGGGTTAGCCCCAAGGAGACCTTCAGGCCCAATCCGCACACTGTGCGGCGAGCGGAGGCGCAGGCCGAGGTGAGGGCGCTGGGGAGGGGGAGCGTGGGCACCAGTGTTTTGGCACGGGGAGCCTTTGAATGTCACTGGTGGCTCAGAAAGCCCTGCCCTTCTCTCGCCCTCTATGACCTGCGGCGCCCCTAGCGGCCTGGGTGGGGACAGTGCGGCAGGGTGAGTCTGGCTCTGGGGCTCTGAGTCACCAATCCCCAGCATTGCAGAGCCAGGCCTCTGGGGATGTCCCCACAGGGCCAACCTAGGGTTTTGGTTAGCTGCCAGAAGCCCAGCAGGCCCTATCCACCAGCTCTGAAGCAAGCAGAGGGGCGGGACGAGGCGAGGGCGCTGGTGAGCAGGATCCTGGGAGCCAACGTTTTTGCGCAGGGAGCCTTCAAAGGTCAGTGTGGGCTCGGAGGGCCCTGCCCGATCTGCCCTGATTGACCGGCGGGGCCTCTAGCGGCTCCAGTGGTTGAAGGGCAGCAGGGTGAGTCCGGCACATGGGCTCAGGATCCCCATCCCCAGCGTTGTGATGCCAGGCCCCTTGGGTAGAGCCCCTCGGGGGCCGACCTATGGTTAGGGTTAGCCTCAAGGAGCCCCACAGGCCCGATACACCACCTGTGCGTCGAGCAGAGAATTGAGGCGAGGTGAGGGTGGTGGTGAACATGAGCCTGGGTCCAAGCTTTTTGGTTCGGTGCGCCTTCGAATGTCGGCAGGGGTTCGGAGGGTCCTCCAGTTCTCCCACCCTGAATGAATGGCGGCGCCCCTAGCAGCATGTGTGGGGCGGGCGGCAGCATGCATCTGGCGCTGGGGCTTGGGGGTCCCCAATCCCTGGTGTTGCGTCGCCAGGCCCCTTAGGAAGGGACCTTCAAGGGCTGTCCTAGGGTTAGGGTTAGCGCCCAGGAGGCCGGCAGGCCCGAGTCGCTGGCTCTGCGAAGAGCGGAGGTGCGGGCCAAGTTGAGGGTGATGCAGAGTGGGAGCGTGGTCCCCAGCGTTTTTGCACCCTGGGCTTTTGAATGTTGCCATGTCTCAGAGGGCCCTGCCCATTCTCCTGCCCTGAATAACCAGCGGCGCGCTTTGCGGCTCCGTTGGAGGTGGGGCGGCAGCGTGAGTTCCGCACTGCAGCTCAGGGATCCCCAATCCCCAGCATTGAGGGGCCAGGCCCCTTGGGAGGGGCTCCTCATGGGCGGACCTAGGGTTAGAGTTAGCACCCAGGAGGCCGGCAGGCCCAATCCTCTGGCTGGACGGCGAGAGGTGCATGGGCCGAGGTAAAGGCTCTGGCGAGCAGGAGCGTGGGCCCCTGCATTTTGGCGCAGGAGGCTTCAAATGTCGATGGTTTCTCCAGGGCCCTGTCCGTTCTCCCACCCTGAATGAGCGGCGGCGCCCCTAGCGGCCTGGGTGGGAACAGTGCGGCAGGGTGAGTCTGGCTCTGGGGCTCTGAGTCACCAATCCCCAGCGTTGCAGAGCTAGGCCCCTTGGGTTGTGCCCCACGGGGCCGACCTAGGATTTCAGTTAGCCCCCAGGATCCTGGCAGGCACTATCCACTGGCTCTGCAGCAAGCGGAGGGGCGGGCTGAGGTGAGGGCGCTGGCGAGCAGGAGGATGGGAACCAATGTTTTTGCACGGGGGGGGGGCTTCGAAGGTCAGCGGGGGCTCCGAGGGCCCTGCCCATTCTCCCGCCCTGATTGACCAGTGGTCTCTAGCAGCTCAGGTGGCTGAAGGGCAGCAGGGTGAGTCTGGCACTTGGACTCGGGGTCCCCATCCCCAGCGTTGTGATGCCAGGCCCCTGGGAAGTGCCCCTCGGGGGCGGAACTATGGTTAGGGTTAGCCCCCAGGAGGCCGGCAGGCCCGATACACCACCTGGGCGTTGAGCGGAGAGTTGGGCTGAGGTGAGGGTTCTGGTGAATATGAGCCTGGGCCCAAGCATTTTGGTTCGGGGTGCCTTCGAAAGTTGGCGGGGATTCGGAGGGCCCTGTCCATCCTCCCATGGTGAATGAATGGCGGCGCCCCTAGCGGCCTGGGTGGGGAGGGGCGGCAGGGTGCATCAGGCACTGGGGCTTGGGGGTCCCCAATCCCCGGCGTTGTGGCACCAGGCCCCTTGGGAGGGGCCCTTCGGGGCCCAACCTAGGGTTAGGTTTAGCCCCTAGGAGGCCAGCAGGCCCTATTCGCCAGCTGTGTGAAGAGAGGAGTGGCAGACCTACGTGAGGGCGCTGGTGAGTGGGAGGGTGGGCCTGGGCGTTTTGGCGCAGGAGGCCTTCGAAGTTCACCATGTCTCCGAGGGCCCTGCCCGTTCTCCCGCCCTGAATGAACGGCAGCGCCCCAAGCCTCCGAGTGGCGGCTGGGCGGCAGGTGAGTCAGGTGCTGGCGCTCGGGGTCCCCAATCCCCGGCGTTGTGGCGCGAGGCCCCTTGGGAGGGCCCCCTCAGGTGCTGACCTAGGGTTAGGGTTACCCCCAGGAGGCCAGGAGACCCAATCTCCCGGCTGTGCGGTGAGCGGAGGGGCGGGTTGAGATGAGGGTATTGGAGAGCGGGAAAGTGGGCCCAAAGTTTTGGAGCGAGGGGCCATCGAAGGTCACCAGGGGCTCAGAGGGTCCTGCCTGTTCTCCCGCCCTGAATGACCGGGGGTGCCCCTTGTGGCCCAGGCGGCGGTGGGGGGCATGGTGAGTCCGGCGCTGGGGCTCAGGAGTCCCCAATCCCCGTCGTTGAGGCTCCAGGCACCTTGGGAGGGGCCACTAGGGGGCCGACCTAGGGTTTGGGTTAGCCCCCAGAAGGCCCGCAGGCCCAATCAGCCAGCTGTGCGGCGAGCGGGGGGGAGGGCCGAGGTAAGGGCGCTGGCCAGCGGGAGCGTGGGCCCAAGCGTTTTGGTCGGGGGGCCTTCGAAAGTCGCCGGTGACTTGGAGGGCCCTTGCCATTCTCCCTCCCTGAATGAAAACGGCGCCCCTAGCGGCCCAGGTGGCAGTAGGGCAGGAGGGTGAGTTGGGCGCTGGGGCTCGGGAGTCCCCAATCCCCGGTGTTGCGGCAATAGGAACCTGGGATGGGCCCCTCGGGGGCCCACCAACAGTTAGGGTAACACCCAGGAGGCTGGCAGTCCAGATCCACCGGCTGTGCAGCGAGCGGAGGGGTAGACCGAGGTGAGGGTGCAGGCGAGCGGGAGCATGGGCCCAAGCGCTTTGGCACGGGGGGGCCTTCGAAGGTCGCCAGGGGCTCAGAGGGATCTGCCCATTCTCCCTCCCTGAATGACCGACGGTGCTCCTAGGGGCCCGGGTGGTGGCGGGGCAACATAGTGAGTCTGGCACTGGGGCTCGAGGGTCCCCAATCCCAGGCATTGCGGTGCCAGGCCCCTTCAGAGGGGCCCCTCAGGGGCCAACCTAGGGTTATGTGTAGCCCCAGGAGGAGGGCAGTCCTCATCCCCCAGCTCTGCAGGGAGTGGAGGAGTGGGCCAAGGTGAGGGTGCTGAGGATGGGGAGCATAGGCTCAAGCGTTTTGGATGTGGGGGCCTTCGAAGGTCGCCGTGGGCTCGGAGGGCCCTGCCATTCTCCTGCACTGAATGACCAGGGACACCCTAGCGGCCCGGGTGGTGGTGGGGCAGCACGGTGAGTCCGGCGCTGGGGCTCGGCAGTCCCTGATACCCAGCGCTGCGGCGCCAGGCCCCTTGGGACGGGCCCCTCGGGGACTGACCTAGGGTTAGGGTTAGCCCCCAGGAGACTGGCATGCTCGTTCCGCCCATGTGCAGTGAATGGAGGTGTGGGTCGAGGTGAGGTAGCTGGTTATCGGGAGCGTAGGCCATAGCATTTGGCTTTGGCTCGGGGTGCCTTCGAAGATTGCAGGTGGCTCAGAGGGTCCTGCCCATTCTGTAGCCCTGAAGGACTGGCGACGCCCCTAGCACCCCAGGTGGCGGCGGGGTGGCAGGGTGCGTCTGGCGCTGGGACTTGGGGGTCCCCAATCAATGGCATGCAGCGCCAGGCCACTTGGGAGGGGCCCCTCGGGGGCGACCTAGGGATAGGGTTAGCCCCCAGCAAGCCAGCAGGCCTGATCCGCCAGCTCTGCAGCAAGCTTAGGCATGGGCCGAGGTTAGGGCGCTGGCGAGCAGGAGCATGGGAGCCATAGTTTTTGCACGGGGGGCCTTCGAAGGTCGCAGGGGGATCGGAGGGCCCTGCCCGTTCTCCCTTCCTGAATGACTGGCAACGCCCCTAGCGCCCTGGGTGCTTGCGAGGTGGCAGAGTGAGTCCAGCACTGGGGCTCGGGGGTCCCAAATCCCCGGCATTGCGGTGCCAGGCCCCTTCGGAGGGGCCCCTCAGGGGACAACCTAGGCCCCTCAGGGGACACCCTAGGAGGGCAGGCCTCATCCGCCGGCTCTGAGGCGAGCGGAGGGGAGGGCCGAGGTGAGGGCGCTGAGGAGCCGGAGCGAGGGCTCAAGTGTTTAGGATGGGGGGCCTTCGAAGATTGCCATGGGCTCGGAGGGCCCTGCCCATTCTCCCGCCCTGAATGACCAGCGGCGCCCCCAGCGGCCGGGTTGGCGGCGGGGCAGCAGGGTGAGTCCGGCGCTGGGGCTTGGGTGTCAGCAATCCCAGGCGTTGTGGCACCAGGCCCCATCGGACGGGCCCCTCGGGGGCCGACCTACGGTTAGGGTTAGCCCCCAGGAGGCTGGCAGGCCTGATCCACCAGCTGTGAGGTGAGTGGAGGGGCGGGCCGAGGTAAGGGCACTGGCAAGCGGGAGCGTGGGCCGAAGCATTTTGTCGCTGGGGGCCTTCAAAGGTCTCCGGGGGCTCAGAGGGCCCTGCCCATTCTCCCACACTGAATGACTGGCGGTGCCCCTAGCGGCCCGGGTACAGTGGGGCAGCAAGGTGAGTCCGGCGCTGCGGCTCGGGGGTCACCAATCTCCAGCGTGCAGTGCCAGGCCCCTTGGGATGTACGCCTCGGGGGCTGTCCTAGGGTTAGGGTTAGACCGCAGGAGGCTGGCAATCCCGAAATGTCAGTTGTGCGGCGAGCGGATCGGTGTTCTGAGGTGAGGGCGCTGGCGAGGGGGACCATGGGAGCATTTTGGGGCGGGGCACTTTCGAATGTCGCCTTGGGCTCGAAGGGCCCTGCCTGTTCTCCCACACTGAATGAACTGCGGCTCCCCTAGCAGCCCGGGTGGCGACGGGACGACAAAATGAGTCCTGGCTGGGGCTCTGGGGTCCCCAATCCCCGGCGTTGTGGGGCCAGGCCCCTTAGTAGGCTATCACTAACCTAGGGTTAGTGTTAGCCCCCAGGAGGCCGGCAGGCCCGGGAGCCTGGGCCCAAATGTTTTGGTGCAGGGGGACTTCGAATGTCGCCGGGGGCTAGGAGGGCCCTGCCCATTCTCCCGCCCTGAATGACAGGCTGTACCCCTAGCGGCCCGAATGGCGGCGGGGCGGCAGGGTGAGTCCAGCGCTGCAGCTTGGGTGTCCCCAATCCCCGCGTTGCGGCGCCAGGCCCCTTGACAGGGGCCCCTTGGGTCTGACCTAGGATTAGGGTTAGCCCCCAGGAGGCCAGCAGGCCCGATCCTCCGGCTGTGCACGAGCGGACGGGTGGGATGAGATGAGGGCGCTGGCGAGCGGGAAGGTGGGCCCAAGCATTTTGGCGTAAGGGGACTTCAAAGGTTGCCAGGGGCTCGGAGGGCCCTGCCTGTTCTCCTGCCCTGAATGACCGACAGCGCCCCTCGCGGCCCGTTTAGCAGCGGGGCGGCAGGGAGAGTCTGGCGTTGGGGCTCGGGGGTCCCCAATCCCCGGTGTTGCAGCGCCAGGCCCTTTGGGATGGGCCCCTAGGGGGCCTACCTAGGGTTAGGGTTAGCCACAAGGAGGCTAGGATGCCTGATTCGCCGGCTGTGTGGCGAGCGGAGGGGCAGGCCGAGGTAAGGGTGATGGGAGCGGGAGCATGGGCCCTAGTGCTTTGGTGCAGGGGGCCTTCGAAGGTCGCCGTTCGCTGGGAGGGTCTTGCGCGTTCTCCCGCCCTGAATGACCGGCGGTGCCCCTAGTGGCCCGGGTGGCGGCGGGGGGCATGGTGAGTCCAGCGCTGGGGCTCAGGAGTCCCCTTTCCCCGTCGTTGCAGCGCCAGGCCCCTTGGGAGGGGCCACGAGGGGGCCAACCTAGCTTTAGGGTTAGCCCCCAGAAGGCCCCCAGGCCCGATCCGTCAGCTGTGCGGCGAGCGGAGGGGAGGGCCGAGGTAAGGGCGCTGGCCAGCGGGAGCATGGGCCCAAGCATTTTGGTGCGGGGGGCCTTCGAAGTCGCCGGTCGCTGGGAGGGCCCTGCCCGTTCTCCCTTCCTGAATGAACGGCGGTGCCCCTAGCGGCCCAGGTGGCGGTAGGGCGGGAGGATGAGTCTGGCGCTGAGGCTCCGGAGTCCCCAATCCCCAGTGTTGCGGCAATAGGAACCTGGGATGGGCCCCTTGGGGGCCCACCAAAAGTTAGGGTAACACCCAGGAAGCCTGCAGTCCCGATCCACTGGCTCTACAGTGAGCGGAGGGGCGGACCGAGATGAGGGCGCAGGTGAGCGGGAGCATGGGCCCAAGCGTTTTGGCGCGGGGGGCCTTCGATGGTCACCAGGGGCTTGGAGGGATCTGCCCATTCTCCCTCCCTGAATGACCGACGGTGCTCCTGGCGGCCCGGGTGGCGGTGGGGCGATAAGGTGAGTCCGGCGCTGGGGCTCGGGGGTCCCCAATCCCAGGCATTGCAGTGCCAGGCCCCTTCGGAGGGGCCCCTCAGGGGACAACCTAGGGTTCTGGGTAGCCCCCAGGAGGAGGGCAGGCCTCATCCGCAGGCTCTGCGGCGAGTGGAGGGGCGGGCCGAGGTGAGGGTGCTGAGGAGCGGGAGCATGGGATCAAGCATTTTGGATGGGGGGGCCTTCGAAGGTCCCGCGGGCTCGGAGGCCCCTGCCCGTTCTCCCGCCCTGAATGACCAGTGGCACCCCTAGCATCCCGGGTGGCGGCGGGGCGGCAGGGTGAGTACGGCGCTGGGGATCGGGGCTCCCTAATACCCGGTGTTGCGGCCTCAGGCCCGTTGGGACGGGCCCCTTGGGGGCCGACTTAGGGTTAGGGTTAGCCCCCAGTAGGCTGGCAGGCTCGTGCCGCCCATGTGCAGTGAATGGAGGTGTGGGTCGAGGTGAGATAGCTGGCAAGCAGGGGCGTGGGCCAGAATATTTTGGCTTTGGCTCGGGGTGCATTTGAAGGTCGCAGGTGGCTTGGAGCGTCCTGCCAGTTCTGTCGCCCTGAAGGACTGGTGAGGCCCCTAGCGCCCCATGTGGCGGCCGGGCGGCAGGGTGCTTCCAGTGCTGGGACTTGGGGGTCCCCAATCCCTGGCACGCGGCGCCAGGCCACTTGGGAGAGTCCCCTTAGGGGCGACCTAGGGATAGTTTTAGCCCCCAGGAAGGCAGCAGGCCCGATCCACCAGCTCTGCAGCGAGAGGAGGGGTGGGCCGAGGTTAGGGCGCTGGGGAGCAGGAGCGTGGGAGCCAGAGTTTTTGCGCGGGGGGCCTTTGAAGGTAGCAGGGGAATCAGAGGGCCCTGCCTGTTCTCCCTTCTTGAATGACTGGCAACACCCCTAGCACCCTGGGTGCTTGTGGGGTGGCAGAGTGAGTCCAGCACTGGGGCACGGGGGTTCAAAATTCCCCGGCATTGCGCTGCCAGGATCCTTGGGAGGGGCCCCTCGGGGGCCGACCTAGGTTAAGTTTTAGGCCCCAGGAGTCCAGCAGGCCCCTTCTGCCAGCTCTGCGGCAGGCGGAGGGGCAGGCCGAGGTGAGGGCGCTGGCGAGAGGGAGTGTGGGCCCAAGCATTTTGGCGCGGGGGGCCTTCGAAGGTCACCGGGGGCTTGGAGGGCCCGGCCCATTCTCTCGCCCTGAAAGACTGGCGGCGCCCCTAGCAGCCTGGGTTGCTGCGGGGCGGCAGGGTGACTCCGGCGCTGGGCTCGGGGGTCCCCAATCCCCGGCGTTGTGGCACCAGGCCCCTTGGAGGGGCCCCTCGGGGGCCGACTAGGGTTAGGGTTCGTTCCCAGGAGGCCGGCAAGCCCAACGCTAAGTGGTTCTGGCAATGTAACAAAAATGCCATACACTTATCTGTAAGAAATAACAGTGTACAGGAACCCTCATAGCCCTAACATCATCCTTTGTGAATATGGAAGCCAGCCCCAAAGTGGTCGTGGAAGTCTGACGAAAGGGTTAAGCACTTTTCTCTGAGTCACCACACTATACAGGGAAAGACCAATGTACATCATCTTTCACGAGTAGGAAGCATTAATGAAAAGGTTCTGGAATTTCGAGGACTCTGACCCATCCTTATTGGTAATAAACCACCGTGTACAGGAAAACACCTTCAACTCTCATCACCTCCTCAATCCTGATTGCGATTCAACTTTGGGTGTGTAGGACTAGGGAAATGTCCACATCTTATTGCTAAGAAAGAACGATGTCAGGGTAATGCCCTTCAAGTCACCTCAGCCTTCCTGAAGACGGAAGCAGGAATCAAGGTGGTTATGTTACCATGAGGTAAGGAAGATGAGCATATAAGTGAGAAACAACAGTGGGCAGGACCTCTCTTCCAAGGAATATTATCTTTGCTTAATGTTGAATCCCTATGGTAAGTGGTAGTGGGCATTTGTGAGGTCAAAATCTTAAGTGTTTTGTAAAACTTCTTGGCCATTCACAGATAAGACTAAGGTAGTTGGGGACTCCTAGGCAGTGATTTGTCCACTGTCAAAAATATGAAAAGATAAAAGAGACAGATGAGGTCTCCTCAGGCATTGTCCTTTATCCTCATCCTCCGTGAGGATGGCCATCTCTGGACAGCTCAGTGGCAGGGTCTCATTCACAGTGGGGGCATCTGTTCCTCACAGACATCAGGCAGGGAAATGGATTTGGTTCTCTGTCCCAGCCCAGCCACAGCTGAGTGTCACAGCACCCTCTCGTGGGCTCATAAGAGTTTCACTGTCACCAGGCAGGTCATTGTATTTGATAAACCACTGTGAGAGTTTGCAATTGCCTTCATCTGCAACCTCCTAGAGGCAAATTCAGATCTCTGGTACCATGTGAAGTCATGTGAAGGCATTGTGAGAAAGTGTCCTTTTGCTTAAGAAAAACATGGCTGGGGCTCCTGGCTGTCTCACCAGTTAAACATGTGCCTTTGGCTCAGGTTATGATCCCAGGGTTCTGGGATCGAGCCCGGGCTCCCTGCTCAGCAGGAAAGGAGGTTGGGAAATAGCTTAGAACCCACAGAGAATGTGAATAAAGGGGAGTGAAATGGAACTTGGTGTGTGTTTGGCTTTAGGGATTGGAAGTTAGTTTTTTCTCAATTGTGATTGTTCTTGAAACAGAACAGCTGTATTTTTTTTTACCTTTAATTTTTTTCTAATAATTTTTTATTATGATATGTTAGTCACTATACAGTATTTCCTTAGTTTTTGATGTAGTGTTCCGTGATTCATTATTTGCATATAATACCCAGTTCTCCATGCAATATGTACCTTCCTTAATACCCATCACTGGCCCATCCCAAGCCCCCACCCCTCTCCCCTCTGAAGCCCTCAGTTTGTTTCCCAGAGTCCATAGTCTCTCGTGGTTCATTCCCCCTTCTGTTTAGGGTCCATTGTCTAAAGGGACAAACAGTGGAAGTTCACCAAATATAAGATCGAAATTGAATTGTTCATTATAGATGCCACCACGTAGTTCCCAGACATTTCATTCTACTGTAGTAATTCATTATACCCGTGCAGGTGCACGTGGAAGACAATTGATGCATGCAGAGTGGTAATAAAACACGCCCTCAGTAGTAGAATAATAGGGGATGCATATGTGTAAAATTATTCGACTACAGCTTCCATGCTTTCCCTTTGGTTCCTTATTATCTATGAAATTGGACAATTCTTGTTCTCTAGGCTTAAACCTCATTGTCAGTATTTAGAGTTTTTCAATGCTGATCTTCTCCTGTATAAGTTACCAAAAACCTAAAATATGTATGAACTTTAAAAAACGCTATATTGAAAATGACAGCAGGGAAGTTCCATTTTGTGAATATTGTGTCAATGGATCTCTATTTTGCCATCAGTGTTCATTAGAAATGATGACATTTCATGTGAGTATAAATATCAATGTGAAAAAGAAAAGGTAGGAAGAACCTTGAATGTTTAAGTAATTGGTGAAATGACAGGTGTGTGTGTGTGTGTGTGTGTGTGTGTGTGTGTGTGTGTGTGTGTGTAATTGATTTTCAGTGAATGGTTCAGCTACTTGTAGGGCCTCCGAGAGAGCCCAGGTGAACCTTTCAATGAGTTGGTATCTGTTTTCAGAACATGGGAATCTCTTAGTCCAATAGTCAATCAGGCAAGCTTTGAGGTCTTGAAGAGTTTCAGTCCTCAGCGATGGTGTTGCAGACCCTTGTGAGCAAACCCTAGGATATGCTCAGAGCCCTCATTAGCTGGTACCAACGTGGGACGATTTCAGACAACATTTCCCAAAGAAGTACCTCTTGAGTCTCTGTCCTTCTCAGTTCCTTACACTTCCTTACACTAGTTATGTGATCAGTGTGTTTCAGGATAATCCCCACATGTGATTTTTGCTATTTCCTACTAGTCCTATCTGTTTCTCATCTTCTTCTTTTATGATAGGGGTTGGGAAGCAACCTGTGTGGTGGAGGAAGGGGTGTGGTAGTTGTCTGCCTTCAGAGGACCGAATGATGCCTAGAAATTGTACTGTAGGTTGAGGTCAATTGTCCATCCATCCTCTGAGTGTCAGGAATTCCATCACTTTACTTTGATGCTAGTCTGTTCTTCAAGCTGTCCTCAGAAATAAGGACGTCATCCATCTAGGGAATACTGGTTTCTGTGTATGTTTTCATTTTAGGAAAGGCCTTGCTGTTCCTGAAAATAATACTGTAGAGCACCCTTTCCTGTTCATATTGGCCATCAGTCGATCTTTTGTGAAGTATTTGTTTATAAATAGACTTTTTATGGTTGATGAGCAGGAATTCTTTATTGACAAGTCTTTGTCAGTGTGTGTATTGCAAATCTGTACTTCCCAGCCTGCGGTTCACCTTTTCATTTTCTTGTGGTCATAAGATAAGGAGAAATGTCACATTTTTATGAAGTACCACTGAATTCTTTTAAATGGTTAGTGCACCCTATGTCCTACCCCAAGATTGACAGGTTCTACATTTTCTTTCAGAAACTGTCCAATGGGAAGCACAATCCATCTCAAATTTATAAATTGCATTTTTAATTCTAATAGGGTATATAGACTGTTTTGGATTTTCTATGTATACAATCGTATTATCTGTGAATAGTCACAATTATCCCCTCAATTCTTATACTTTTTGTTTCTCTTGCCTTCTAACACTGGTAGACTCTCCGATGCCACGATGAATAGAGCAGCATTGTTTGAAGATTTTAATATACCTTTCTCAATATCTGACAGAAAAAGCAGACAAAACATTGGTAACAAATGTGACCTAATTGACATATAGGGAACATTCCATAATAAGTGCAGAATATATTATTTTCAAGTGGTCATAGACTCTTTACCCAAATAGGTGGGGCCATGAATCAAGTCTACAAATGTTAAACCCTGAAATTAACTAGGTTCTATTCCTAGACCACAGGGGAATTGAGCCACAGTCTTAGCGAAAAGAAAACCAGGAAGTCTTTCAATGTTTAAAAATTAAATGGAACTTTGCTACATATCCTAAAGGTCAGAGAGGGAATCTCAATGGAAATTCTGAACCTTTTCTACATGAGGGCTCACACACAATGGCACTTTCTTTGTGAAGAGCATAATAATAACCTAGACAGGAGTTGAGCCTTAAGTCAGAGTTCTGCCTGCCCCAGCCACACCTGGCAGCCTTGGCCTGTGGTCCATCTCAGCTGTCCTTTCTGGTGGCCCTGAGCTAAGGGGGTCAACATGGCCATATGGAAATGGGAAGCTCCCCACTCATAGTGATGGCAGTGCCCCCTCCCCAGCTGCCCTTTCTGGTGGCTCTGAGCTAATGGGGTCAACATGGCCGTATGGAAATTAGAAGCTCCCCACTCTTAGTGATGACGTTGCTATTGTATCGTCCTCACCAGTCCAACAACATGATTTCTGAGTGAACTATGACACAAGAGCGACTTCTTGGCCTTCCTTCAGGTTTGAAAATCATCTGGTGAGTCATCTATTAGAAATATGGATTCAACATGTGTTCTTTCTTCTGGAAAAGAAATAGACCCAATAGCAATTATGGCTTCCTGAGCACCTGTTCTTGAGAGACATCATACTGGCTCTTTGTAGCATTCTGCCTCTTAAACTTCTCAACTAGGGTGTAGATATTTGTAGGCACATTTTCAGGTGGTTAGACAGGGACTCGGATGATATGAGTCACAGAGGATTTTAGTGTCAGAAACCTAAGTGGGATCCCCAAATTGACTCCAAATCCCTTGTTGTTCCATACAGGGTACTATTTCCCTCTTATCTCTGGTCTTCTCGATCTGGAAACCTATCAAGTATCAGGATTTTCTTGTCATGTGGACAACTGGAGCGAATTCAGCGGGCCTTTTCACCTCTGCCCATGGTGATCATTAAGATCATTATCTCAGTGGAGGACCTCTGGGTAGGATACTCAAAGATCCTTAGGAATAGAGACAGTATAATATTTTTCTGGTATTAAAGTTACTGAAACCAACTATCTTTCTTAGTCCATTCAGGCTCTGGTATGTTCAGAGGGTGCTGTAAAACAGGTCTGAAATAGTATTTAAAAACACTCAGCTCAGCCTCTTCTACAACGTGAGCCAATGCTTATAAACATGGCTAAAATATTCCCTTACCTACGATGACTTCCCAGCCATCCTAGTGTTTATATGGTATGACTGTGACTTACATTAGTCAACATTTGCAGAGAAAGAACTTAGTGCATCCAGGGGGCACTTCATGTTGAAATTAGTTTGTGACAACGAGCTACTGTGTTTTCTTCTGCAGTCCAAGGGAATGGTGCCAGACATCTCTAAGGTGTCTAGCAGTTCTACAATTCCGATTTTAAGTGTTCTATGTACTTCAGAGATTTGGGCAGGAAAAGGGCAGGAGTCCAGAGACTGTGAACACTTCTGTTACCTGTGCTGACCATGGAGCAGGTAGCCTTCTGTGGGCATCATTTTTATTTCTTGGTACTCTTGTGAAAGGTGTTTTGTCTCAAATTCCTCCTTTTTAGGAGTAATTATAATGATGAAAGTAATTTTTATCTTATATCATCTGTGGGCCCTGATCCTGGGCTTCCAGGTAAGCTATCCTTTAACATTTTACCTGGCTCAAAATGACTAGGCAACACCTCAAAGCATGGGCCTTGTTTCTGCCCCAAGCACGTTGTACATCTGCTTTGAGAAGAAAACAATAACCAAAAATGCCAACATAAAGATAAGAAAAAATAAAGAACCTCTCTGGCTCCCATAAGATTAAAGTCATACTGACATGTACATAGTGAAAACATAAGAAAGAGTCTGTCACTTTCTGGAATCTAAGAAGATCCTCATTGTGGTGTGTAACTCTGTATGTAAAACAAAACAGAAAAAAATATATAAGCCTGCCCCAAAATTCCTTCCCCGGAGCACTCCCTTCTTGGTGAAGATTGTGTCTGCCAGGCAGCTGTCCTGATTGGGTTTGAATAAAAGTCTCTTCCTTTCTCTCTAAAATGTTTTTAAAAGTTCATTCACGCAATGTCGACAATAACAGTGTTTTCTATTTAAGTGAGAAATAAATGTTCCACTCTAGTTGCATTGGGAATAGATGAATTGAGGGTTTCCTTAGAAGAGTAAGTCTGCTTTCCAGAAAAGGCAAGGTCATTGGTCTATTGAGAATGAAGATAATTACTGCTAAACAACATATATGTGTTACCCCTTCGCCCAGAAACCGAAGCAGATGTGCAGGCTTTAGGTCAGAGGTGCCTTCTTCTCCCCACCTGACAGCAATTCTCTGCTCTGGCTCCAAGAAACCCGAGGTTTTGAACATCACCATCTGAGTCAGTGAGGCAGCTTGTCACAGGACGCCAGTGTTCAGAGAAAGCGCAGGTATGTTTGGCAAAATGTCCTAACTATGTCAGGGCTGGAGGTAAAACCTCTCATTATCGCAAAACCTCCTGGGCTTTTCTCTTTTCTCTAGTTGAGCCACAAAGTAAAATTGAAGTAGCTGTCAGCATTCTGGGTTTGGTGCAAGAATTACTTAGTTTCCCTGCAGGTAGAACTTTGCAGGGGATCACAATTTCTCTGTCCATTTATTGCTTATAAATGTATTTTGACCATCTGTTTCCTAGGAACCCTCTTTTATTAGAAAGGGAAGGTGAGATTCACTCTGTGCCTGTTTGTAACATCTAATTTGTTCCTTCATCTAACAGTGTTTATTCAATTGGGCCTACGATATGGTTGAGTGGCCAGCATCTAGAGTTAGGTGGCTTTATTCATCTGATACAGACTTGGGTGATGTAATTTGACAATGGTGATGTTTCATCATTGATTAGTTTATCCATCAGAAGAGTTAAAATTAGGGTGGAGGGAAAATTAAAAATTATGCAAAGCGGCCTGTTCCTGTTTAAAAGTTGAGCTTGTCTTTCTAGTTTTACTAAATGTATTATCTCGATATTTTGAGGTGCCATATTCTCTCTGTAGTTTCTTTGGTGGTGGAGTAAGAAGAAGAGTCTGGGAATTCTTTGGGATAGTTAAATGCTGGTGGCTTCAAGGGGCTTGGCGTCAGGAGCCTTGGGGTGAAGTCTGCAACTGCTTGCCTGACCCTGGGTGCATCTCCCAGAGGTTTTGTTTCCTCTTATGAAATTGCCGGCAGATAATGTTCTGCTTGAAGGGGAACCCTCCCATCCTGTTGGTGGGAATGCAAAGTGGTGCAGCCAGTCTGGGAACCAGTTGGGGATTCCTCAAAAAGTTAAACATTGAACAACCCCATGATCCAGCAATTGCTCTCCTAGGTATTTACCCAAAGGATACTAAATTGCAGATTCAAAGGGGGAACATGCACCATGATGTTTATAGCAGCAATGTCCACAGTAGCCAAACTATGGAGAGAATCCCAAAGTCCATGCACTGATGAATATAATGCAAATGTGGGATACATATATATATATATATATATATATATATATATATATATATATATATATATATATATATATATATATATAATGGAATATGACCCAGCTTCAAAAAGAATGAAATCTTACCATTTGCAAGGATGTGGATGGATCTAGAGTGTATTAAGCTAAGCAAAATCACTGAGGAAAGACAAATATCCTATGCTCTCACGCTTGTGGAATTTCAGAAAGAAAACAGAGGAACAGAGTTGAAGCGTGATGAGAGAGGCAAACAAGGCAATAGACTCAACCTTGGAGAACAAACTGAGTGTTGCTGCAGGACAGGGGCATAGGGTAAGAGTTAAATGGGTGAGGGGTATTAAGGAGGGCACTTGTGATGAGCACCGGGTACTCGATGCAGGTGAGGAATCACTAAATCCTACCCCTGAAGCGAATATTCCATCGCATGTGAACTAACTGGAATTTAATAAAAGAAGAATGGAAAAAGTGTTCTGCTTCATGAAGAGTGAGGTAAAATTGTAGTGATTTGGGCTGTAGTCTTCTCTAGATGATAGTTGTAAAACACCCTGTTGTAGGATACACTAGTTTCTTATCACTTAAGGAGTCCTCAGAAAGCTGCAATGAAAGATTCAGGTCTCAGAGCATGTTCATGTTCCACTGATATGTTACAGTTTGCACAGGTAGGAAAGAAGGTGGAGAGAAAGGCAACAGAAGGGGAAAGGAGGTGTGAACCTTTCATTAGTTAGTGTTATAGCTTTCTCATGAAAGCCTTGCGCCAGTGTGATTTTCGAAGCAGAGAGGTAATCCGGGAGCTTTGCAGGAGACGGGGGAGTTCCAGGTCTGGGTAAAGCTGACAGGGGTCCCAGAGGAGAGATGAAAGCATTCTACAGTAGGGTGTGGGCAGGGTGGGCTCCAGGGGTGGCTGTGGGTCTCCTGGGTGAGAGTTGTGACAGGTGAGGGCTGTGTGCAAGTTCCTGGCTGAGGACAAGTGAGGCACAGGCGGAGAGCTGGCAGAGAACCCTCTTCTGGGCCACCAGCCTCACCCAACACACACAGCCTCAACTTCTGTCTCTGTCACTCCAATTCAGACTTCTCCGAAGGTGAGTGAGAACACATCAAGAGCATTCTGAACAGAAGGGAAAGCATGTGCAAAGGCTCTGGGGCAGGAGAATTCCAGGTATGTCCAGGAGCAGCAAGAAGGCCCTGTGGCCACAGGAGACAGCTTAGGACATGAGCTCAGAAAGGTGACAGAGGGTGACAGAAAGCCATTCCAGGGCTATAACCCCATAAGACCCTGTTTCACTGGGCCATCCTGGCGACAGTGTTGAGAACAGATGACAGAGGGTTGAAGATGGCAAGGCAGGTCAATGACGAAGCTTTTCCAGGTTCTCAGGCACTGTGGACCAGACAGGTGGCCTTGGATGGAGTGGTTAGACCTATTCTGGGTCCATTTTGAAGATACAGCTCACAGGATTTGCTGATGGGTTAGCTATTAGGAGCAGGAGAATGGAGGAATTGGGGTAACTCCCAGCTGTTGTGGGTTGTCCTGATCTAGGGGAAGGAGAGGGTTTCTGGGGGTAGGAGGTAGTCCGTGTTCCGCATGCTGAGGAAGGTGCCTTTCCCGGTGGATCTGCTGAGGTTTTTGTCTGGGAGAACCTTTCACATATCCTCCCTCAGCAATGCTTAAGTACAAGTATCCCCCACTTTTTAAACGTTTACAGTAAGACACTGGGCATTCTTGAAAGAACTATATTTATTACCCAGCGTCAGTAAGAGGAAGATACCTGAAGAGGATTTCCCTCTTATGAAAAAAGGTGAACAGTGAGAATCGCGTTCAGCATCTGTTTGGGGGAGAAGCAGGACAGAGGAGGCTTGCACCCTAACCAGCTCCTTCCGCTTGGAACCGCACTCCGCATCCAGCCACCAGCACTTTGAATTGTGTCTGTGAGCCTCTGCTGTGCTTTATCTTCATTTATGCTGGTCCTCCGTTAGAAACTTGTGTCGTGAGGCCTAAGAAAAGCCAAAGAGAAGGAATTTTGGAGTCTGAGGACACTGTCTAATTGTTCCGTGTAAATTAATGGCCATTCCTTCTTGACACCATTTCTGCTGTGCAAGGTTTCTCAGAAGCCCTGTACTTTCAAAGAGCAGGGAAACCTATACCCCATGCCTCGGGGTTAGTTTTAGTCTCCATGCTGGACAGAACATTTCATGACTGTCGGGTTTTCTCACTCAAACATTGAGACTTTGACCGCCTTCACCCGTTTCTACCACCCCATCCCCGAATCTGGCACCTACAAATCTGCTCTCAGTATCCATGTGTTCAGTATTTGTTTATTCCATGTGGAATGTACATGACAGCATCCGGTATTGGTCTTTCTGTGTCTGAGTTACTTGGAATAAGGCCCCCAAGGTCTGTGTTTCCATGTCTGGTTCTTGTGAATAATGCTGCAGTGAACGTGGGAGTGCATCTGTCTTTTTGAGGCAGTATTTTTGTGTTCTCTGAATCAATACTCAGTAGAGCCATTACTGGGTCATGGGGAAGTTGTATTTATTTTTTCAGGAACCTCCATACCGTTTGTCACAATGCCTGCACCAATTTCTATTCCCACCAACAGTGCACAGTGTCTCTTCGTCTGCACACCCATGACCCCACTTTTTGTCTGTCTCTGGGACAATTGGTGTTCCAGCAGTTGTGAGGGGATAGCTTATTTTGGGTTTGACTGATGTTTCCCTGACGTTGATTAGTGATGTCGAACAACTTTTTCTGTCTGTTGGCACCTGTGTGCCATCTTTGGAAAGTATCTATTCACATATTCCCCCCATTTCTTATACCATTTTTTTTTATTGTTTTGATTTGTATGAGTGTTGTGTGTATTTTGGATATTAGCGTCTTCTCACACATGATTCACAGATATTTTTTTCTTATTGGGTCAGTGGCCTTTTAAGTTTTTGCTGGTTTCTTTTGCCATGTGGAAGATTTCAGTTTGATGTTGTTCCACTTGTTTATTTTTGCTTTTGTTGCCTTTGCATTTGGTGTCTGATCTGAAGACTCTTTGCCAAAACTAATGTCGAGAGACTTAGTACCTGTGTCTTCTTGGAGGTTTATGGATTCAGGTCTTATGTTCAAATCATTCATCCATTAAAAATTTTGTGTGTGGTGTAAGAAAGTGACCCAGTTATATTCTTCTGCATTTAGTGTCCAGTTTGTCTGTTACCGCTCACTGAAGGGACAGTCCTTCCCTCATGGCATATCTTCTGCTGCTGTGTTGTAAGTTAGGATCATCTACGTGTGGGTAAGTTTCTGAGCTTTCTGTTCTGTTCCACTGACCTGGTGTCTGTGTTTATGCCAGTACCATCCTGTTTTGACGACAACAGCTTTGTAATCTAGCTTGAAATCCAGGAGTGTGTTGACTGCACCTTTCTTTCTCCAGGTTGCATTGGGTATTTGGGGTCTTTAGTGACTCCATACAATTTTAAGGACTATTTTCTATTTCCTCGAATAATGCCACTGGAATTCAGATAGGGATTTCATCACATCTGTCGATTGCTTTGGGTACAATGGACATGTTCACATAATTAACTCTTCCAGTTAAGGAACATGGTGTATGCTTCCATTTGTTTGTGTTGCCTTCCAAATCTTTGACCCATACATTCCGCCCCCCTCGACACACATGTTTTTCGTTTCTTTTCTGCCATGTGTTGAGTGTACTATGTCTTTCTCATTTCTGGTTACTTTTATTCCTAGATTATTTTTGATGCAATTGTAAATGGCATTGCTTTTTAAATTTCTCTTTGCGATAGTGTGTCATCAGTATACAGAAATGCAACAAGTTGGGTCATCTCGGTGGCCCCATAGGTGAAGCGTCTGCCTTCAGGTCAGGTCATGATCTCAGAGTTATGGGATTGAGCCCCGTGTTGGGCCCCCGCTTAGCAAGGGTCTGCTTCTCCCTCTTTCTGACACTCTCCCTCTCGTGCTTTTTCTCTTCCTGTCAAATAAATAAATAAAATCTAAAAAGAAATAAAGACAATAGGTCTCTGTATATTGACATTATATCCTGCAGCTTTCTTGAATTTGTTTATTCTAACAGTTTTTTTTTTGTGTGTGTGTGTGTGTGTGTGTGTGTGTGTGTGTGGAATCTTTCGGGATTTCATGTCATTTGCAAATAGTGACAGTTTTCCTGTATGGATTTCATATCTTTCTCTTTCTTTAAAATGATGTTAGTCACCCTACAGTACTTCATTTGTTTTTGATGTAGTGTTCCATGATTCATTGTTTGCATATAACACCTAGTGCTCATTATGACACGTGCCCTCCTTAATACCCATCACCAGGATAACCCATTCCCCTACACTCCCTTTCTGCAACCTTCAGTTTGTTTCCCAGTGTCAGTAGTCTCTCATAGTTCATGTCCCCCTCTCATTCCCCCTCTTCACTTTTCCTCTCCTTCTCCTAATGTCCTCCATGCTATTCCTTCCATTCCACATAGGAGTGAAACCATATGTTAATTGTCTTTCTCTGCTTGACTTAATTTCACTTAGCATAATCCCCTCCTGATCCATCCACGTTGGTGCAAATGGTGGGTATTCATCCTTTCTGATGACTGGGTAATATTCCATTGGACAGATGAACCACATCATCTTTGTCCATTCATCTGCTGAAGGACATCTTGGCTCCTTCCACAGTTTGGATATTATGGACATTGCTGCTATGAACATTGGGATACAGGTGCCCCTTCTTTTCATTACTGTGTGTCTATGGGGTAAATACCCAGTAGTGCAATTTGTGGGTCGTAGGATAGCTCTGTGTTTAACGTCTTGAGGATCCTCCATATTGTTTTCAAAAGTGGCTGTACTAGCTTGAATTCTCATGAGTAGTGTAAGAGGGTTCCCCTTTCTCCACATCACCTCTGACTTTCTTTTATTTCCTGTCTTGTTAATTTTTTTCAAGATTTTATTTATTTATTCCACAGAGATAGAGAAAGCCAGTGAGAGAGGGAACACAAGCACGGGGAGTGGGAGAGGAAGAAGCAGGCTCATAACAGAGGAGCCTGATGTGGGGCTCGATCGCATAATGCCAGGATTACGCCCTTAGCCGAAGGCAGACACTTAACCTCTGTGCCACCCAGGTGCCCCCTGCCCTGTTAATTTTACCATTCTAACTGGTGTAAGGTGGTATCTCATTGTCGTTTTATTTGTATTTGCCTGATGGCAAGTGATGTGATGCATTTTTTCATGTGTCTGTTGGCCATTTGTATGTCTTCTCTGGAGAAGTATCTCTTTGTGTCTTCTGCCCATTTTTTGGGCGTTGAGTTAGAGAAGTTCTTTATAGATCTTGGATACCAGCCCTTTCTCTGTAATATCATTTGCAGATATCTTCTTCGATTCCATAGGTTGCCTTTTTCTTTCGTTGATCGTTTGCTTTGCCGAGCAGAAGTTTTTATCCTGATGAAGTGCCAATAGTTCATTTTTGCTTTTATTTCCTTTTCCTATAGAGACGTGGCTTGCAAGAAGTTGTTGTGTCCAAGGTTGAAGAGTTCTTTTGATTTTGATATGAGACAGGAATCCAGTATCTTATTTTCCTGATTGTATTCGAGTCCTCTGTCTTTGTTGGTGAGTCTAGCTAAGTTTGTCAGTTTTGTTTATCTTTCCAAAAAGGCAGCTTTCATTTTCATTGTTTATTTTTTTGTCTTTTTAGTCTCCATTGGATTTCTTTATGCATTCCTTTTTCTTATTTCCGTATTTCTACTAATTTGGGGCTTTGTTTGTTGTTTTTTTTCTACTTCTTTACCATATAAATCAGGTTGTTTATTGGAGAGCATTCTCATGGATTGATGAAGACTTGAATTTCTATGAATGTCCCCCATAAAGCTACTTTTGCTGCATCCCATAAGTTTTTGTAGTTTGTCTTTTGCATCAGTGTCAAGGTACTTCTAAAATTTTTTTTGATTTCTTCTTTGACTGTTGGTTGTTCAGTAGCATGTTGTTAAGTCTCCACATATTTTTTTAAGATTATTTGAGTATCTGACCGAGAGTGAGACAGTGAGAGGGAACGCAAGCAGGGGGTAGGGAGAGGGAGAAGCGGGCTTCCCACTGAGCAAGGAGCCTGCTTCGGGGCTAGATCTCAGGATCCTGGAATCACGACCTGAGCTGAAAGCAGATCCTTAAGGACCGAGCCACCCAGGCCCCCCAATCTCCACCTATTTTTGACTGTCCCATTTTTTTCTTGAGACTGATGTCTAGTTTCATATCATTGTGGTTGGACAAGATTTGAAGCAGAAGGTGAAGAGAGCATTCAGATGAAAGGTTTGTTTCCTGGAGGGTTTTCTGAGGGCAGACGATGAGTTCACTGGGGATGGAGGATGGTTTTGTGAGATGGGGGTTGGGCTTAACCCTTGTTAGAATTACTGACTACTACCATGCAGGCTGTGTGCTACTGTTCACACCATAGTCCTGATGGACTTGTACTTCATTAGAAATATTTTCTAGGAGGTGTAGGCATAGCCTTCTCTAAAAGAAAGGTGCCATGTGGGTTTATGGAATGACCCCAGGTCAGCAACCAGGATGTATGGTATTGTGGGGGATCAGAAACAGGCTTTCTGTGGGAAGTGACAGAAATGGGGTATGGTGAGCTCCATGACCATAGGTGAGGTCCCGAGTGACCCACTGGGTGTTGGGTTCTGTGGATCTGTCTCATCAGGTGCTGTGGAATTCAGGGACACCCTCCTGTCTGTGGATTTGTATGGAGACAGGTAGGCATCAGTGTCTGGCCAGGCACGAGGGTCGCACTGTACCACCACCAGAGGTGCAGCGTGCGGTGGAGCCACTGCTTGGTTTCCACGAAAGCTGACCAGGGTCCTTTGACCGTGATTCCTAGCAGCTGCAAGGGGAGAGGAGGTCGGAGGTGGTGCACACTTCCTAGAGTTGTGGTCAGGACTAGTCTGGAACCGACTGAAGTCAGCCACACCTGGCACAGAAGGCACCCAGTCAGTGTAGCTGTGGGCACTGCTCCGATGGTACTTCAGGCTGTCTCAATGCTGCCACCTCCTGCTTTTCATCATCATCTTCAAGGTCATGTGCCTCTGCTCTTGCCCCATGGCCTCCGGGGTATTGTCCGTCCTCCATCTGGCCCTCGTCCCTGGTGCCCTGTGCAGTCCGATGCCAGGGTAGCCTTCTCGAGACAAACATCTGGCCCTGATGGAATACTTCCATGGATCTCGTGTGATGCGAGGTTGATGCCCTGCCCTGGAAGAGGGCTGCAGTTTCCCAATCAGGAGAGCCATGTCTCCCTTTTCAGCATGGCCTCCCCTCCCCTCAGTCTTCTTCAGGGAAACTCTCCCAATTCCTGAGACAACAGCTCTGAACTTAAAAATGAATGTTATTTTACATATCTCTATGGCTTAGTTCATCTATGGCATGTCTTTCAACCCCGTTAGTGGTTTTTTTTTTTAGCAGTTCTGAAGGGCTGTCTGCTCAAGGAGGGGATAACCTGGGTGGGGCAGCTTTCCCTCTCATCTCCCTCAGCATGTCTCTGAGCCCTGGGGACAGCTGTCCCACTGAGGATTGAGGGACCCGAGACAGCCCATCCTGAGCCCAGGCTGTGTCAGCTCATAGACTGATGCGCGTCGGAGCGGTGGGCAGATGGCATGGGCCAGGGGCAGGCAGTGTCTCCTTCTCATTCCTTCTCTCCCTTCCTCCCAGAGGTAGCTCAGAGCAGCCTTCAACCCCTGCATCTCCAGATCCTTTGACCTGTGCCTCCTGTGTTCAGCTGGTGACCTTGGAGTTTCGCATGGATTCTACCTCCCGTACCCTCTCCTGTAGCAGTTCCTGGATCAGGGGAAGGTTCCGACCCTTGTCTGTTTTTGATCTTCTTCCTGTCCCGCACCAAGCCCACCCACCTTTGCATCTTCCATGTATGTGCTTGGAAGCACGCCCATCCACAGGGAACCTATTAGCCAAAGGGATCCAGGCAATGAACATTGAAGTAGAGATCCAGGATCCATAATAAACCTGCTCTGAAACCTGTCCCAAAGTCTGTGACTCTCTCACACTGAAACAGAAACAATAATAGCTTTCTGGACTGTGAAGTGACATGTGTCTCTACTTCCAATCTTGAATGCATAGGTGGTGAGCCTGGACAGAAAAGGACCATGGCTCCCGTGGGCTGGGATCCACGGTAAGAGCTCAGTGAAATATGAAATTGAGGCATGGAGTGAATAATTATTGTAGAGTGAATCCTCCCAAGTAGGGCTTATGCACAGTGCACAGGAAAAGTTTTTTCAAAGAGGTTCCTGAAAGAGAAATATTTTTAAAAAATTTATTTTAATTCCAGTAGAGCTAACATACAGGGTTACATTCGCTTCAGGTGTACAATAGAGTGATTCAGTAATTCTATATATTACTCAGTGGTCATCAAGAAAAGTGTCCTCTTAATCCCCTTCATCTATTTCACTCATCCCTCTATCCACCTCCTCTCTGGTAACCATCCGTTTGTTCTCTATTGTTAAGAGTTTGTATTTTGGTGCGTCTCCTTTTTCTCTTTTAGTTATTCATTTTTGTTTGTTTCTTCAATTCCCCATAAGAGTGACATCGTATGGGATTTGTCTTTCTCTGACTGACTGATTTTAGTTAGGATAATACTCTCTAGCTCCATCCATGTGTCTGCAAATGGCAAGGTTTCATTCTTTTTCAAGCCGAGTAATACTCCATTGTATGTGTGTATGTGTATGTGTGTGTGTGTGTGTGTGTGTGTGTGTGTGTGTGTGTGTGAGTACACACATCTATCATCTCATTTGTCTATTTTTCTACAGACACTTGGGTTGCTTCCATATTGTGATATTGTAAATAATGGTGCAAGAAACATAGGGGTGCACGTATCCTTTTAAGATACTGTTTTCCTATTCTTTGGGTAAATACGAGTAGTGTGATTGTTGGATCGTAGGGTAGTTCTATATTTAATTTTTTGAGGAAACTTCATACTGTTTTCCACGGTGGCCACCACAGTTTGCATTCCCACCCACAGTTCGCGAGGATTCCCCTTTATCCACATCCTCCCAACACCTGCTCTTTGTTGTGCTTTTGATGTTAGCCATTCTGACAGGTTTGAGGTATTACCTCATTTTCCTTTGGATTTACATTTTCCTGATGATGGGTGATGGTGAACATCTTTTCACGGGACTGTTGGCCATTTGTATTTCTTCTTTGGAGAAATGTCTGTCCATGTCTTCTGCCTATTTTTTAACTGGAGTATTTGTTTTTTGGGGGGTCGAGTAGTATCAGTTGTATATGTTTTGGACACTATCCCTTCATTGCATATGATCTTTGCAAATATCTTCTCCCTTTGAGTAGGTTGTCTTATTATTTTTACATTTTCATTGTTCTTCTGCCATGTGGAAACTTTTTATTTTGCTGTATTCCCAATAGTTTATTTTTGCTTTCATTTCCTTTGCCTCAGGACACAGTCTAGAAAAACGTTGGTATGGTCCATGTCAAGAAGTTACTGTCTTCCCTCCTGTAGGATTTTTATGGATTCAGGTCTCATATTGAGGTCTTGAAACTGTTTTCTGTTTGTCTGTATTGTGTAAGAAAGCAGTCTAATTTCATTCTTTTGTGCGTAGCTGTGTAGTTTTCCCAACACCATTTGTTGTAGAGACCGTCCTTTTCCCTTTTGATATCGTTGCTTGCTTTGTGGAAGATTCATGGACCATATAATTGTGGGTTTCTGTCTGAACTTGTATCCTGTTCCTTTGGTCGCTGTGTCTATTTTTGTGCTGTACTCTCTTGTTAGGATGACTGCAGCTTTGTAGTATAACCTGAAATCTGAAATTGTGAGTCCTCCAGCTTTGTTTTTCTTTTCCACATTGCACTGGCTGTTTGGAATCTTTAGTGGTTCCATATAAATGTTTAGGATTGTTTATTCGAGGTCTTTTGTTCTTTAATTTAAATTCAATTAGCCAACTTACAGTACACCATTAGTTTCAGAGTAGTCTTCAATAAATTTTCAGTCGTGTGTAACACCCAGTGCTCATTGTATCGTGTGACCTCCTTAATGCTACTCACCCAGTTACCCCCCCCCCCAACTTCTCCTCCAACAATCATCAGTTTCTTATGATAGTAAAGAGTCCATCATGGGTTTTCTCCCTCTCTGATGACTTCCCATTCTATTTTCCCTTCCTTCCCCTATGGTCTTCTTCCTTGTTTCTGATATTCCACATAGGAGTGAAAGCATATGATCATTGTCTTTCTTTCATTGGCTTATTCCACTCAGCATAATACCCTCCAGCTCCACCCAGGTCGGTGTGATGGTAAGTATTCATCCTTTCTGATGGCTGAGTAATATTCTATTATATATATGATCCACATCTTCTTTATCCATTCATCTATCCATGGTCATCTGCACTCCTTCCACAGCTTGTCTATTATGGATATTGCTGCTATGAACCCTGTGGTGCATGTGTCCCGTCTTCACTACCTGTCTCTTTGGGGTAAATACCCACTAGTGCAATTGCTGGGATATAGGGTAGCTTTATTTATAACTTCTTGAGGAAACTCCGTACCATTTTCAAGAGTGGCTTCACTGGACTGCATTCGTACAGGGGTGTAAGAGGGTTCCCGTTTCTCCACATCCTCTCCAACATGTATAGTTTCATGTCTTCTTTTTTTTAGATATTCGGCCTCGTGTGATATGGCATGTATAGGGGTTTAGATTTGCATTTCCCTTAAGCGAAGTGATATGAAGCATTTATGCATGTATCTTTTGGTCACCAGTACTTCGTCATCAGTGAAGTGACTTCACATTTTAATCCATCTCAAGACCTAAAGCTGGGTAAGGCACTGAACCTGGATAATGCCATCAGTTGGAAGTGTGGAGAATTTCAAAAGATCTCCGTGGAGAGCAAGTTCCAAGTTCAGTGTGAAGCTACTAATTGAATCCAGGGACATCTCTGAAAGTGGGGGTTGCCTGGGATGGGCTGAAGGGGGACCCTCTGATTTTACTATGAATCCTTGCTGCAGCCCCAAATGACAGTTTCCTGCTGTGGGGCAGGCTGAGTCCTCTAGTCCTGCAGAGGTGAGCCCAATGCCTGGTGCCTTGGAGGCAGGCAAACGGGGAGGGACCCTCAGCAGAAGACCCAGGGTTAGGTTAGGCCTCAAGGACAGCAGGTCTGAACTGCCCAGTGCTCAGAGAACTCTCATGCCGAGTGAGATGAGGGCACAAGGGCGGGTGAGTGTGAGCCTTGGGTTTCATCCGGAAGGGCCCACAAAGGTCGGGGTTCACCAGAAAGGGCTCTCAGGGTGTGCCCCAATTCTCTTGCCCTGACTGCTCTTTGTGCACCAAAATGGTACAGTTTACTGTGGGCTGCAGGCTGAGTCCTACGGTGGGGCTTGGGTGTCCCCAATCCCCCGGAGTGTGGTGCCAGGACCCTGGGGAGGGGCCCCTCTCTGCCCAACCTAGGGTAAGGGTCAGGGTCCAGGAGCCCGGCAGGGACAATCTGCAGGCTGTGCGGTGAGCTTTGTGGAGGGCTGAGAGGAGGCCATGGGGGTGGGTGAGCATGGGCCTCAGGGTTGGGGCACGGGGGGCTGCCAAAGGTGGGGACGGGCTCCGAGGGCCTCCCCAAGTTCTTGTGCCCTGTAGGCTCCATAGAGCCCCAAGGGGCAATGTTTCCTGTCGGGTGGCAAGCTGAGCCCCCGGTGGGGTATAGGTATCCCAATTCCCTGGGGCTGCGGTGTAAGGCTCCTGGAGAGACCCCCACACCCGCGGCCGACCTAGGGCTAGGTTTAGGCCCCAGGAGCCCCGCAGGCCCGATCTGCTGGCTGTATGTCGAGCTACACGGGCTGAGGTGATGGTGTGGGGAGGGTGAGCATGGACCTCAGGGTTGGGGTGTGGGAGGCCGCCGAAGGTCGCTGGTGGCTCAGGAGTGCCCTCCTGGTTCTCCCGCCCTGAATGCTCTATGGCCTCCCAAGGCACACGGTTTCCTGTGGGGTGGCAGACTGAGTCCTGCGGTGGGGCTCAGGTGTCCTGAATCCCCGTGGCTGTGGCTCCAGACTCCTGGGGAGGGGCCCCTCCACAGATGAACTAGGGTTAGGGTTGGGGCCCAGGAACCTCGCAGGCCAGATCTGCCCACTATGTGGCAAGCTCCGCCGCGGGCTGAGGTGAGGGTGCAGGGTGGGGTGAGCATGGGCTTCAAGGTTGGGTTTAGGGATCACTGAAGTTCGCTGGGGGCTCTGGGGGCCCTCCTGGTTCTCCCGCCCTGAATGCTCTACAGCCTCCCAAGGGGCACGGTTTCCTGCGGGCTGGCAGGCTTTGTCCTGCAGTGGGGCTCAGGTGTCCCCAGTCCCTGGGGCTGCGGCACCGGGCCCCAGGGGAGGGGCCGTACCCAGCCGACCTAGGGTCAGGTCTAGGCCCCAGGAACCCGGCAGGCCTGATCTGCCGGCTCTGCGATGAGCTCGGTGGCAAGCTGAAGGGAAGGCGTGGGGCAGGATGAGCGTGGGCCTCAGGGTTGGGTTGTAGGGGGCCGCCGAGGATCGCTGGGGGCTCAGGGGGCCCTACCAATTCTCCTGCATGGGATGCTCTGTGGCGCCGCAAGGGGCATGGTTTCCTGAGGGGTGGCAGGCTGAGTCCCGTGGTGGGGCTCAGGTGTACCCAACCCCGGGGGTTAGGGTACAGATTAGGGTATGGGTTAAGGTTAGGGTATGGGTTACGGTTAGGGTATGGGTGAGGGTAGGGGTTAGAGTTAGGGGAAGGAGAGGGTACGGGTTAGGGTTGGGTTTAGGGGTTACAGGTTAGAGGTTATGCGTTAGGGTACAGATAAGGGTTTAGGGTACGGGTTAGGGTTTAGGGTTTGGGGTTAGGGTGGGGTTAGGGTTGGAGTATGGGTTACGTTTAGGGTATGGGTTAGGGTTAGGGTACGGGTTAGGGTACGCATTAGGGTACGGTTTAGGGTACGTGTTAGGGTACGGCTTAGGGTAAGTGTTGGCGTACGGATTTGGGTATGGTTTAGGGTATGGGTTAGGGTTAGGGTATGGGTTAGGGTTAGGGTACAGTTTAGGGTTATGGTACAGGTTGGGTTACGGTTTAGGGTTGGGGTTAGGGTACGGGTTAGGGAACGGGTTAGGGATAGGTATAGGGTATGGTTAGGGGTTAGGGTATGGGTTAGGGTACGGGTTAGGGTACAGGTTAGGGTTAGGTATGGGTTAGGGTATGGGTTAGGGTCCGGGTTTGGGATAGTGTACGGGTTATGGTATGGGTTAGTGTTCGGGTTAGGGTATGGGTTAACGTTAAGGGAAGGATACTGGTTAGGGTTAGGGTACGGGTTACGGTTTAGGGTTTAGGGTTACAGTTAGGGTACGGGTTAGGGTTAGGTTACGGGTTGGGTTAGGGTACGGGTTATGGTATGAATTAGGGTATGGGTTAGGGTCAGGGTTTAGGGTTTAGGGTTAAGGTTAGGGTTCAGGTTAGGGTACGGGTTAGGTTTAGGTTTAGGGTTAGTTTACGGGTTAGGGGTAGGGTTAGCTGAAGGGGTAGCGTTAAGGGGAGGGTTAGGGTTTGGGGTTTGGGGTTAGTGGTTAAGGTTAGGGTTTATTGTTTAGGGCTTCGGGATTAGGGTTAAGGTTTATGGTTTAGTGTTAATGTTAGGGTTTAGGGTTTAAGGATTAGGGTTTAGGGTTAGATTTAGGGTAGGGTTAGGGTTAGGGCAAGGGTTAGGGGTTATGGTTAGGGTTAGGGTTAGGGTTTAAGGTTTAGGGTTTAAGGTTAGGGGTTAGGGTTAGACCTCAGTAGGCCAGCAGGCCCGATGCACCGTCTGTGCGGCAAGCAGAGGAGTGGGCCTAGGTGAGGGTCCCGGCGAGCGGGAGTATGGTATCCAGCGTTTTGGAGTAGGGGCCTTTGAACGTTGCTAGAGGCTCGGAGGGCCCTGCCCGTTCTCCCGCCCTGAATTACCGGCGATGCCCCTAGCGGCTCCATTCACGGTTGGGCAGCAGGGTGAGTCCCACGCTGCGGCTCGGTGATCTCCAATCCCCGGCGTTGCAGTGCCAGGCCCCTTGGGAAGGGCTCCTTGTGGGCCGACCTAGGGTTAGATTTAGCCCCCATGAGGCCGGCAGGCGTGATCCTCTGGCTAGGCGGCTAGAGGTGGGCGGGCCAAGGTGGAGGTGCTGGGGAGCGTGATGGTGGGCCCCAGCATTTTGGGGTGGGAGGCTTCAAATGTCGCCGGTTTCTCCACGGCCCTGTCCGTTCTCCCACCCTGAATGACCGGTGGTGCCCCTAGCGGCCCGGGTGGCTGCGCTGTGGAGGGTGAGTCCAGCTCTGGGGCTTGGGGTACCACATCCCCGGCGTAGTGGCACCAGGACCCTTGGGAGGGGCCCCTGGGGCGACGACCTAGGGTTAAGGTTAGCCCCAGAAAGACCGTCAGGCCCAATCCGCACACTGTGCGGCGAGTGGAGGTGCGGGCCGAGGTGAGGGCGCTGGGGAGAGGAAAAGTGGGCCCAAGCATTTTAGCGCAGGAGTTCTTCGAAGGTCGCCGGGGGCTCAGAGGGCCCTGCCCCTTCTCCCTCCTTGAATGATCGGCGGCGCCCCTACTGGCCCAGTTGGTGGCAGGGCGGCAGGGAGAGTCTGGCGCTGGGGCTCGGGTGTCCCCAATCCCCGGTGTTGCGGTGCAAGGCCCCTTGGGAGGGGCCCCTCGTGGGCCGACCAAGTGTTAGAGTTAGCCCCCAGGATGCCAGCAGGCCTGATCTGCCAGGTGTGTGGCAAGCGGAGGGGCGGGCTGAGATGTGGGTGCTAGTGAGCAGGAGTGTGGGCCCAAGCGTATTTGCAAGTTGGCCTTCGAAGGTCGCCAGGGGCTCGAAGGGCCCTGCCTGTTCTCCCGCACTGAATGACCGGCAGCACCCCTAGCAGCTCGGGTGGTGTCGGGGCAGCAGGGTGAGTCCGGCGCTGGAGCTCAGGGGTCCCCAGTCCCTGGCATTGCTGCGCCAGGCCCCTTGGGAGGTTCCCCTCGGGGGCCAACCTAGAGTTAGGGTTAGCCCCCAGGAGGCTGGCAGGCCCAATCCGCTGGCTGTGCAGCCAGCAGAGGGGCTGGCTGAGGTGAGGGCGCTGGTCAGCGGGAGCATGGGCCCAAGCATTCTGGCTCCTGGGGCCTTAGAAGTTCACTGGGACTGGGAGGGCCCTGTCCATTCTCCCGCCCTGAATGACCGGTGGTGCCCTAGCGGCCTGGGTGCCGGCGGGGATGCAGGGTGAGTCCGGCGCTGGGGCTGGGGGTCATCAATCCCCGGTGTTGTGGCGACAGGCCCCTTGGGAGGGGCCCTTTGGGGGCCAACCTAGGGTTAGGGTTAGCCCCCAGGAGGCCGGTAGGCCTGATCCGACAGCTCTGTGTTGAGCAGAGGGCGGGCCAAGGTGAGCAAGCTGGCGAGCAGGAACATGGGCCCAAGCGATTTGGTACGGGGGGCCTTCGAAGGTCGCCGGGGGCTCAGAGGGCCCTGCTCATTCTACCGACCTGAATGAGTGGCGGCGTCCCTAGCGGCCGGGTTGGCAGCAAGGCGGCAGGGTTTGTCTGGCGCTGGTGCTGGGGGTCCCCAAGCACCGGTGTGGCGGTGCCAGGTCCCTTGGGAGGAGCCCCCAGGAGGCCGACATGCGCAATCCGCCGGCTGTGCAGTTTGCAGAGGTGCAGGCCGAGGTGATGGCGCTGGCGAGCGGGAGCGTCGGCCCAGGAGTTTTGGCGCGGGGTCCTTCAAAGGTCGACGGAGGCTTGGAAGGCCCTGCATGTTCTCCCTCCGTGAATGACCGGCGGCGCCCCTAGCGGCCCGGGTGGTGCCGGGGCGGCAGGGTGAGTCCGGCGCTGGGGCTCGGGTGTCCCCAATCCCTGGCGAGGCGACGCCAGGCCCCTTGGGAGGGGCCCCTCGGGGGCCGACCTGGAATAGGTTTAGCCCCCAGGAGGCAGGCAGGCCTGATCCCCCGGCTGAGCGGGGTGTGGAGCGGTGGGCCAAGGTGAGGGTGCTGGGGAGCGGGTGCGTGCACCCAAGCGTTTTGGCGCAGGGTAACTTCGAATGTTGCCGGGGTCTCTGAGGGCCCTGCTCATTCTCCGGCGCTGAATGACCGGTGGTGCCGATAGCAGCCCAGATGGACGCAGGGTGGCAGGGTTAGTCCAGACCTGGGGCTCGGGGGTCCCCAATCCGTGGCGTGGTGACGCCAGGCCCCTTGGGAGGGGCCCCTCAGGGGTTGACCTAGGGTTAGGGTTAGCCCTCAGGAGGCCGGCAGGCCCAATCCGCCAGCTGTGCAGCGAGCAGTGGGGTGGGCCGAGGTGAGGGCACTGGGGAGCAAGAGCATGGGCCTAAGCCTTTTGGTGCGGGGGGCCTTCGAATGTCGCCGATGTTTCGGAGGGCCCTACCCGTTCTCCCAACCTGAATAACCGGCGGCACCCCTAGTGTCCCGGTTGGCGGTGGGGCGGCAGTGTGAGTGTGGCGAAGGGGCTCCGGGGACCCCAGTCCCCAGCGAGGCGGCACCAGGCACCTTGGGAGGGGGCCCACCGGGGCTGACCTAGGTGTAGAGTTAGCCCCAAGGGGGCCGGCAGGCCAGATCTGCCAGCTGTGCGGTGAGCGGAGGGGTGGGCCGAGGTGAGGGCACTGGCGAGTGGGAGCGTGGGCCCAAGAGTTTTGGCAAGAGGGCTTTCGAAGTTTGCTGGGGGCTCGGAGGGCACTGCACGTTCTCCCGCACTGAATGACCGGCAGCACCCCTAGAGGCCAGGGTGGAGGCGGGGCTGCAGGGTGAGTCTGGCGCTAGGGCTAGGGCATCCCCAATCCCTGGCGTGGCGACATCAGGCCCCTTGGGAGGGGCCCCTTGGGGGCCGACGTAGGGTTTGGAGTTAGTTCCCAGGAGGCCGACAGGCCCGATCCACCAGCTGTGTGGAGAGCGGAGTGGCGGGCCAAGGTGAGAGGCAGCGGCAGGGTGAGTCCTCAGCTGGGGCTTGGGGGTCTCAATCACTGGCGTGATGGCGCCAGGCACTTGGGAGGGGTCCCTCGGGGGCTGACCTAGGGTTAGTGTTAGCTCAAAGGAGGCCAGCAGGCCCGATACACCGGCTGTGTGGAGAGCAGAGTGGCGGGCCAAGGTGAGGGCTCTGGGGAGCGGGATCGTTGGCTGAAGCGTTTTTGCACGGGGGCCTTCCAATGTCATCAGGGGCTCGGAGATCCCAGCCCGTTCTCCCGCCCTGAATGACCGGCGCCGCCCCTAGCAGCCCGGGTGGTGGCATGGTGGCAGGGTGAGTCTGGCGCTGCTGCTGAGCGTGCCCAAGCACAGGAGTGGCGGCTCCAGGACCCTTGTGAGGGGCCCCTCGGGGGCTGACACAGGGTTTGTGTTAGCCCCCAGGATTTCGGCAGGCCTGATCTGCCAGCTTTGCGGCGTGCAGAGGGGCAGGCCGAGGTGAGAGTGCTGGCAAGCGGGAGCGTGGGCCCAGGCGTTTTGGCGTGGGGGCCTTCAAAGATCGAGGGTGGCTCAGAAGGCCCTGTACGTTCTCCAGCCCAGAATGACCAGCAGCGCCCCTAGTGGCCCGGGTGGTGGCAGGGCAGCAGGCTGCATCTGGCGTTGTGGCTCAGGAGTCCCCAATCCTTGGTGTGGCAGCGCCAGGCCCCTCGGACGGGCCCCTCTGGGGCCGACCTAGGGTTAGTGTTAGCTCCTAGGAGGCCGACAGGCCCGATCCGCCAGTGGTGCGGCGAGCGGAGGGGTGGGCCGAAGTGAAGGCGCTGGCGAGCGGGAGCGTGGGCCCAAGCGTTTGGCACGGGGGGCCTTTAAAGATCGCCAGGAGCTCATAGAGCCCTGCCCTTTCTCCCGCCCTGAATGATCTGCGGCGCCCCAGGCGGCCCGCAAGGCGGCGGGGCAGCTGGGTGAGTCTGGCGCTGGGGCTCAGGGGTCCTCAATCCCCGGTGTTGCGGCGCCAGGCCGCTATGGAGGGGCCCCTCGGGGGCCGACCTAGGGTTAGGGTTAGCCCCCAGGAGGCCTGCAGGCCCAATCCGCCGGCTGTGCAGTGAGCAGAAGGGCGGGCCGAGGTGAGGGCGCTGGGCAGCAGGAGTGTGGGCCCAAGCGTTTTGGCGCAGGGGGATTTCAAATGTCGCCAGGAGCTCGGAGGGCCCTGCCCGTTCTCCCATCCTGAATGACTGGTGGCGCCCCTAGAGGCCTGGGTGGCGGCGGGGCGGCAGGGTAAGTCCTGCGCTGGGGCTCCAGGGTTTCCAATCGCCGGCGTGGCGGCGCCAGTCCCCTTCGTAGGGGCCCCTCGGGCCCGATGTAGGGTTAGGGTTAGCCCCCAGGAGGCCGGCAGGACCGATCTGCCAGCTGAGTGGCAAGCGGAGGGGAGGGCCAAGGTGAGGGTAATGGCAAGCGGGAGCGTGGGCCCTAGCATTTTGGCACAGGGGGCCTTCAAAGGTCGCCAGGGGCTCGGAGGGCCCTTCCCGTTCTCCAATCCTGAATGACCTGAGGCGCCCCTAGCGGCCTGGGTGGTGGCGTGGCGGCAGAGTGAGTCCGGCACTGGGGCTCGGGCATCCCCAATCCCTGGCGTGGCGACGCCAGGCCCCTTGGGAGGGACTCGTCTGGGGCCGACCTAGGTTTAGGGTTAACCCAAAGGATGCTGGCAGGCCCGATCTGCTGGCTGTGCAGTAAGCGTAGGGGCGGGCCGACGTGAATGCGCTGGCGAGCGGGAGCGTAGGCCCAAGCGTTTTGGACCGGGGGTCCTTCGAAGGTCACCGGGCCTTGGATGGCCCTTCCAGTTCTTCCGCTCTGAATGAGGACGGCGCCCCTAGTGGGCCGGGTCACGGAGGGGCGGCAGGGTGAGTCCGGCAATGGTGCTCGGGGGGACCCCAATCCCCGGCGTAGCTGCGCCAGGCACCTTGGGTGGAGCCCCTCTTGGGCCGACCTAGGGTTAGGTTTAGACCCTAGGAGGCCGGCAGGCCCGATTCGTCGGCTGTGCGGTGAGCGGTGGGGCGGGCCAAGGTGAGGGTGCTGGAGAGTGGGAGCGTGGGCCCAAGCATTTTGGCACGGGGGGCCTTCGAAAGTCGTCGGGGGCTCAGAGGGCCCTGCCCATTCTCCCGCCCTGAATGATCGGCGGCACCACTAGCAGCCCGGTGGGGGTGGGGTGGAAGGGTGAGCCTGGCACTGGGGCTCGGGGTTCCCCAATCCCCAGCGTTGCGGCGATAGGACCCTTGGGATGGGCCCCTCGGGGGCTGACCTTTGGATAGGGTTAGCCCCCAGTTGGCTGGCAGGCCCTATCTGCCGGCTGTGCAGCGATCAAGGGGCGGGCTGAGGTGAGCACGCTGGCAAGCGGGAGTGTGGGCGCAAGCATTTTGGCGCAGGGGGTCTTCGAATGTCACCGGGGGCTCAGAAGGCCCTGCCCGTTCTCCCACCCTGAATGACCGGTGGCACCCCTAGTGGCCGGTGTGATGGCAGGCCGGCAGGGTGAGTCTGGAGCTGGGGCTCGGGGGTCCCCAATCCCCGGCGTAGCAGCGCCAGGCACTTGGGAGTGGTTCCTCGGGGGCCGACATATGGTTAGTGTTAGCCCAAAGGAGGCCGGCCGGCCTGATCCGCCGGCTGTGCAGAGAGCAGAGGGGTGGGCTGACGTTAATGCGCTGGCAAGCGGGAGCGTGGGCCCAAGCGTTTTGGCATGGGGGGCCTTCGAAGCTCACTGGGGGCTCGGAGAGCCCAGCAAGTTCTCCGGCCCTGAATGCCCGGCGGCGCACTAGCGGCCAGGGTGGTGGCGGGGAGGCAGGGTGAGTCCAGAGCTCGGGCTCGGGGGTCCCCAATACCCGGCGTGGCATTGCCTGGCCCCTTGGGAGGGGTCCCTCAGGGGCCGAGCTAGGGTTTTCGTTAGCCCCAAGGAGGCCGGCAGGCCCGATCCGCCGCCTCTACGGCGTGCAGAGGGGCTGGCCGAGGTGAGGGCACTGGCGAGCGGGACCGTGGACCCTAGGGTTTTGGCGCCAGGAGACTTCGAATATCGGCGGGGGCTCAGAAGGCCTTGCCCGTTCTCCCTCCCTGAATGAACGGCGGCGCTCCTAGCAGCCTGGGTGGCGCCGGGGTGGCAGGGTGTGTCCGGCGGTGGGGCTTGGGGATCCCAAATCCCTGGCGTGGTGGCGCCAGGCCCCTTGGGAGGGGCCCCTCTGGGGCCGACCTAGCGTTAGGGTTAGCCCCCAGGAGGCTGGCAGACCCGATCCGCCAGCTCTGCCGCATGCGGAGGGGCTAGCCGAGGTGAGGGCGCTGGCGAGCGGGAGCATGGGCCCAAGCGTTTTGTCGCGGGGGACCTTCGAAGGTTGCCGGGGGCTCCGCAGGCCCTGCCCGTTCTAACGCCCTGAATGAGGACGGCGCCCCTAGCGGGCCGGGTGGTGAGGAGCGGCAGCGTGCGTCCGGCGGTGGGGTTCAGGTGTCCCCAATCCCCAGCATGGCGGCGCCAGGCCCCTTGGGAGGGGCTCCTCTGGGGCCGACCTAGGTTTAGGGTTAGCCCAAAGGAGGCCAGCAGGCCCGAACCGCCAGCTGTGCGGTGAGCAGAGGGGCGGGCCAAGGTGAGGGCGCTGGCAAGCGGGAGCGTGGGCCCAGGCGTTTTGGCATGGAGGGCCTTCCTTTTTTGCTGGGGGCTTGGAGGGCCCTGCCCATTCTCACACCCTAAATGACCGGTGGCGCCCCTAGCGGCCAGAGTGGCGGCGTGTCAGCAGGATGAGTCTGGAGCTGGGGCTCAGTGGTCCCCGATCCCCGGCGTGGTGGCTCCAGGCACTTGGGAGGGGTCCCTCGGGGGCTGACCTAGGGTTAGGGTTAGCCCAAAGGAGGCCGGGGCCCGATCCGCCCGCTGTGTGGCGAGGGGAGGGGTGAGCCGAGGTGAGGGCGCTGGTGAGCAGGAGGTTAGGCCCAAGCGTTTTGGTGCGGGGGGCCTTCGAAGGTCATCAGGGGCTCAGAGGGCCCTGCCGGTACTCCCTCCCTGAATGACCGGTGGCGCCCCTAGCATCCCGGGTGGCGGCGGGGCGGCAGGGTGAGTCTGGAGTAGGGCTCAGGGATCCAAATGCCCCGGCGTGGTGGCGCCTGGCCCCTTGGGAGGGGTCCCTCGGGGGCCGACCTAGGGTTAGGGTTAGCCCAAAGGAGGCTGGGGCCCGATCCGCCGGCTGTGCAGAGAACGGACGGGTGGGTCGAGGTGAGGGCGCTGGCGAGCGGGAGCATGAGCCCAAGCGTTTTGGTGTGTCAGGCCTTCGAATGTCACCGGGGGCTCAGAGGGCCCTGCCCGTTCCCCAGCCCCGAATGAGGACGGTGCCCCTAGCGAGCCGGGTCGCAGTGGGGCAGCAGGGTGAGTTCAGCCCTGGTGCTTGGGGGTCCCCAATCACCCACGTGGTGGTGCCAGGCCCCTTGGGATGGGCCCCTCAGGATCCGACCTCGGGTTAGGGTTAGCCCCAGGAGGCCGGCAGTCCCGATCTGCCAGCTGTGCAGTGAGCGGAGGGGCGGGCTGAGGAGAGGGTGCTGGCGAGCAGGAGCGTAGGCCCAAGTGTTTTGGTGCGGGGGGCCTTTGAAGGTCACTGGGGGCTTGGAGGGCCCTGCCCGTTCTCCCGCCCTAAATAACTGGTGGCATCCCTAGCAGCCCGCGTGGCGGCAGGGCGGCAGGGTAAGTAATGCGCTGGGGCTCGAGGGTCCCCAATCCCCGGCGTGGCATCGCCAGGCCCCTTGGGAGGGGCCCCTCGTGAGCAGACCTAGAGTTAGGGTCAGTTCCCAGGAGGCTGGCAGGCCCGATCCGCTGTCTGTGCGGCAAGAGGGGGGGTGGGCTGAGGTGAGCACGCTGGCATGCGGGACCGTGGGCCCAAGCGTTTTGGCGCAGGGGGCCTTCGCAGGTCGCCGGGGGCTCACAGGGCCCTGGCCGCTTTCCCGCCCTGAATGACCGGCAGCGCCCCTAGCGCCCCGGGTCGTGGTGGGGCGGCAGGGTGAGTCCGGCACTGGTGCTCGAGGGTCCCCATGCCCCAGCGTGGCGGAGCCAGGCCCCTTGGGAGGGGCCCCTCGGGGGCTGATGTAGGGTTTGGTTTAGCCCCGAGGAGGCTGGCAGGCCTGATCCGCTGGCTGTGTGGCATGCGGAGGGGCTAGTCTAGGTGAGGGCGCTGGCGAGCGGTTCTGTGGGTCCAAGCGTTTTGGCGCGGGGGTCTTCAAATGTCGCCCGGGGCTCTGAGGGCCCTGCCCGTTCTCCCGCCCTGAATGAGGACAGCGCCCCTAGCGGGCCGGGTCACAGCGCGGAGGCAGGGTGAGACTGCCGCTGGTGCTCGGGGGTCCCCAAGCCCCGGCGTGGCGGAGCCAGGCCCCTTGGGAGGGGCCCCTCGGGCGCCGACGTAGGGTTTGTGTTAGCTCCAGGAGGCCGGCAGGACCTATCCGTCGGCTGTACTGTGAGTGGAGGGTGGGTCGATGTGAATGCACTGGCGAGTGGGAGCATGGGCCCAAGCGTTTTGGCGAGCGGGCATTCGAAGCTTGCCGGGGGCTCGGAGAGCCCTGCCCGTTCTAACGCCCTGAATGACTGGCGGCGCCCCTAGCAGCCCGGGTGGTGGTGGGGCGGCAGGGTGAGTCAGTCGATGGGGCTCAGGGGACCCCAATCCCAGGTGTGGTGGCGCCAGGCACCTTGGGAGGGGCCCCTTGGGGGCCAACCTAGGTTTAGGGTTAGCCCCCAGGAGGCCTGCAGGCCCGATCCGCCAGCTGTGTGGCAAGTGGAGGGATGGGCCGAGGTGAGGGCGCTTGCGAACGGGAGCTTGGGCCCAAGCGTTTTGGCGCGGTGGGCCTTCAAAAGTCGCTGGGGCCTCGGAGGGCCCTACAGGTTCCCCAGCCCCGAATGAGGACGGTGCCCCTAGTGAGCCGGGTCGCAGCAGGGCGGCAGGGTGACTTCGGCCCTGGTGCTCGGGGGTCCCCAATCACCCGCGTGGTGGCACCAGGCCCCTTGGGATGGGCCCCTCGGGAGCCGACCTAGGGTTAGGGTTAGCCCCAGGAGGCCGGCAGTCCCGATCTGCCGGCTGTGCAGCGAGCGGAGGGGCGGGCTGAGGAGAGGGTGCTGTCGAGCAGGAGCATAGGCCCAAGCGTTTTGGCGCGGGGGTCTTCGAAGGTCGCCGGGGCTCGGAGAGCCCTGCGCGTTCTCCCACCCTAAATAACTGGCGGCGCCCCTAGCAGCCTGGGTGGTGGCAGTGCAGCAGGGTAAGTAATGCACTGGGCTCGAGGGTCCCCAATCCCCGGCGTGACATTGCCAGGCCCCTTGGGAGGGACCCCTCGTGAGCAGACCTAGAGTTAGGGTTAGTTCCCAGGAGGCTGGCAGGCACAATCCGCTGTCTGTGCGGCGAGAGGGGGGGCGGACCGAGGTGAGGGCACTTACTAGCAAGAAGCGTGGGCCCAAGCGTTTTGGTGTGGGGGCCTTCAAAGGTCACCAGGGGCTCGGAGGACCCTGCCCGTTCTCCCGCCCTGGATGACCGGCGGTGCCCCTAGAGGCCCAGGTGGCAGCGGGGCGGGAGGGTGAGTCCGGCACTGGGGCTTGTGGGTCCCAAATCCCTGGCGTTGTGGCACCAGGCCCCTTGGGAGGGGCCCCTCAAGGGCCGACCTAGGGTTAGGGTTAGCCCCCAGGAGACCGTCAGGCCCAATCCGCCAGCTGTGCAGCGAGCGGAGGGTGGGCCGAAGTGATGGTGCTGGCGAGCAGGAGCGTGGGCCCAAGGGTTTTGGTGCAGAGGGCCTTCAAATGGCGCCGGGGGCTCGGAGGGCCCTGTCCATTGTTCTGCCCTGAATGACCGACGGCTCTCCTACCGGCCCGGGTGGCGGCGGGGCGGCACGGTGAGTCCGGCGCTGGGACTCGGGGGTCACCAATCCCAGGCATTGCAGCGATAGGCCCCTTGGGAGGGGCCCCTTGGGGGCCGACCTGGTGTTTGGGTTAGCCCCCAGAAGGCCGGCAGGCCCGATCCGCCAGCTTGCGGCGAGCGGAGGGGCGGCTGAGGTAAGGCGCTAGCGAGCAGGAGCATGGGCCCAAGCTTTTTGGCACGGGGGGCCTACTAAGGTCGCAGGGGCCTCGGAGGACCCTGCCCGTTCTCCAGCCCTGAATGATGGGCGATGCCCCTAGTGGCCCAGGTGGTGGCGGGGCAGCAGGGTGAGTCCGGAGTTGGGGCTGTGGGGGCCCAATCCCTGGTGTTGCGGTGCCAGGTCCCTTGGGAGGGGCCCCTCGGGGGCCGACCCAGGGTTAGCGTTAGCCCCCAGGAGGCCAGCCGACCCGATCCGCCAGCTTGTGGTGAGCGGACGGGGGGTCGAGGTACGGGCGCTGCGAGCGGAAGCGTGGACCCAAGTTCCTTGGTGCGGGGGGCCTTCGAAGGTCGCCGGGGGCTCGGAGGGCCCTGCCCGTTCTCCCGCCCTTAATGTCCGGTGTTGCCCCTACCGACCCAGTTGGCAGAAGGGCGGCAGGGTGAATCCGGCGCTGGGGCTGGGAGGTACCCTATCCCCGGCGTTGTGGGTCCAGGCCACTTAGGAGGGGACCTTAGGGGGCCGACCTATGTTTAGGGTTATCCCCCAGGTGGCTGACAGGCACTATCTGCCTCCTGTGCGGCAAGCAGAGGGCCTGGCCGAAGTGAGGGTGCTGGCGAACGGGAGCATGGGCCCAAGCGTTTTGGCTCTGGGGGCCTTCAAAAGTCACCGATAGCTCGGAGGGCCCTACATGTCCTCCCGCACTGAATGACCAGCGGCGCCCCTACCGGCCCGGTTGGCGGTGGGGCAGCAGGGTGAATCCGGCGCTGGGGCTCAGGGATCCCCAACCCCCAGCGTTGTGGTGCTAGGCCCCTGGGGAGGGGCCCCTAAGGGGCCGACCTAGGGTTACGGTTAGCCCCAAGGAGGCTGGCAGGCCAATCTGCTGGCTGTGCAGAGCGGAGGGGCGAACCGAGGTGAGGGCTCTGGCGAGCGGGTGCGTGAGCCCAAGCGTTTTGGCGAGGGGGTCTTTGAAGTTCGCCGGGGGCTCGAGGGCCCTGCCCATTCTCCCGCCCTCAATGACCTGCGGCGCCCCTAGCTGCCCGGATGTCGGAAGGGTGGCAGGGTGAGTCCAGCGCTGGGGCTTGGGGGTCCCCCATCCCCAGCTTGCGGCACCAGGCCCCTTGGGTGGGGGCCCTCGGGGACAGACCTAGGGATAGGGTTAGCCCCCAGTAGGCCAGCAGGCCCGATCCACCCGCTGTGTGGTGAGCGAGGGGAGGGCTGAGGTGAGGGCGCTGGCGAGCAAGAGCTTGGGCCCAAGTGTTTTTTCGCGGAGGGGTTCGAAGGTCGCTGGGGCCTTGGAAGGCGCTGCCCGTTTTCCTGCCCTTAATGAACGACGGCGCCCCTAGTCGCCAGGGTGGTGGCAGGGGGGCAGGTTAAGTCCAGCGCTGGGGATCGGGGGTCCCCCATCCCCGGCGTTGCGGCGCCAGGGCCCTTGGGAGGGGTCCGTCGATGGCCGACCTAGGCTTAGGGAGATTCCCCAGGAGGACGGCAGGCCCGATCCGCCAGCTCTGCAGCAAGCGGAGGGGCAAGCTGAGGTGAGGGCGCTGGGGAGCGGGAGCATGGGCCCAAGCGTTTTGGCGCAGGGGGCCTTCGATGGTCGCCATGAGCTCTGATGGCCCTGCCCGTTCCCCCGCCCTTAATGACCGGCGGCACCCTAGCGGCCAGGGTGGCGGTGGGGAGGCAGTGTGAGTCTGGAGCTGGGGCTCAGGATTCCCCAAGCCCCGGTGTGGCGGTGCCAGGCCCCTTGGTGGGGCCCCTCGGGGGCCGAAGTAGGGTTTGGGGTTATCTCCCAGGAGTCCGGCAGGCCCGATCTGCCCACTGTGCGATGGGCGGAGGTGCGGGTCGAGTTGAGGGCGATGGCGAGCGGGAGCGTGGGCCCCAGTGTTTTGGTGCCCTGAGCCTTCGAATGTTGCCATGGCTCGGAGGGCCCTGCCCGTTCTCCCGCCCTGAATGACCGGCGGCGCCCCTAGGGGCCAGTAGGGGAGGGGCGGTAGAGTGAGTCTGGCACTGTGGCTCAGGGGTCCCCAATCCCCGACGTTGTGGCACCAGGCCTTTGGAAGGGGCCCCTCGGGGTCCGACCTAGGGTTAGGGTTAGCCCCCAGGAAGCAGGCTGGCCCGATCCGCTAGATGTTCGGTGAGCGGAAGGGCGACCTGAGAAGAGGGCGCTGGCGAACGGGAGCGTGGGCCCAAATGTTTTGGTGCGGGAGGCCTTCTAAGGTCAGCGGGGGCTCAGAGGGCCCTGCCCTTTCTTCCACCCTGAAATTCCGGCAACGCCCCTAGCGGCCTGGGTGGTGGTGGGGCGGCAGGGTGAGTCTGGCGCTGGGCCTGGGGTTCCCCAATCCCCGGCATTGCGATGCCAGTCCCATTAGGAGGGGCCCCATGGGGACAGACCTAGGGTTAGGGTTACACCCAGAAGCCCGGCAGGCGGGATCTGCCAGCTGTGTGGCGAGAGGAGGGGTGGGTCGAAGTGAGTGCGCTGACAAACAGGAGCATGAGCCCAAGCGTTTTGGCGCGGGGGGCCTTCAAAGGTCGCTGGGGGCTCGGAGGGGCCTGCCAGTTCTGCCGCCCTGAATGACCGAGGGTGCCCCTAGCAGCCCGGGTGATGGCGCGGGGGCAGGGTGAGTTCGCAGCCGGGGCTCGGGTTCCCCGATCCCTGGCGTTGCGGCGCCAGTCCCCTTGGGAGGGGCCCCTCTGGGGCCCAGCTTGGGTTAAGGTTAGCCCCCAGGAGGGTGGCAGGCGCGATCCGCCAGCTCTGCGGCTATTGGAGTGGTGTGCTGAGGTGAGGTCGCTGGCGACCAGGAGCGTCGGCCCAAGCGTTTTGGCGCGGATGGCCTTCGTAGTCGCCAGAGGCTCGGAGGGCGCTGCCCGTTCTCCCGCCCTGAATGACCGGCGGTGCCCGTAGCGGCCCGGTTGGCGACGGGACGGCAAGGTGAGTCCAGCACTGGGGGGGGGTCCCCAATCCCCGGCGTGGCTGCACCGGACACTTGGAAGTGGTCCCTCGGGGGCCGACCTAGGGTAGGGTTAGCCCAAAGGAGGCCGGCAGGCCCGATCCTCCAGCTGTGCGGCGAGCAGAGGGGCAGGTTGAGATGAGCGATTTGTCGAGTGGGAACATGGGCCCAAAGTTTCGGCGTGAGGGGCCTTCGAATTTTGCCAGGGACTCAGAGGGTCCTGCCCGTTCTTCCGTCCTGAATGACCGATGGTGCTCCTCACGGCACTGGTGGCAGCGGGGCGGCAGGTTGAGTCCGGTGCTGGGTCTCGGGGGTCCCCAATGCCCGGCTTTGCGGCGCCAGGCCCCTTGGGAAGGGCCATTTGGGGGCAGACCTAGGGTTAGGGTTAGCCCCCAGGAGGCCCACAGGCCCGATCCACCGGCTGTGCAGTGAGCAGAGGGGTGGTCCGAGGTGAGGGCGCAGGTGAGCAGGAGCTTGGGCCCAATCGTTTTGGCGCGGGGGGTCTTCGAAGGTCGCCAGGGGCTCGGAGGGCCCTGCCCATTTTCCTGCCCTGAATGACTGACGGCACTCCTAGCAGCCCAGTTGGCGGTGGGGCGGCAAGGTGAATCCCGCGCTGGGGCTCGGGGTCAGCAATCCCAGGCGATGTGGCGCCAGGCCCCATCCATCGGAGGGGCCCCTCGGTGGCCGACCTACGGTTAGGTTTAGCCACCAGAAGGCAGGCTGGCCCGATCCGCCAGCTATCCGGTGAGCGGAGGGGCAGGCCAAGGTGAGGGCGCTGGCGAGCGGGAGCCTGGGCTCAAGCGTTTTGGCGCAGGGGCCCTTTGAAGGTCGCCGGGGGCTCCAAGGGCCCTGCCCGTTTTCCAGCCTTGAATATCCGGCCGCACCCCTAGCGGCCCAGGTGGCGGCAGGACGGCAGGGTGAGTCCGGCGCTGGGGCATGGGGGTCCCCAATCCCCGGCGTTGTGGTGCCAGGCCCCTTTGGAGGGGCCCTTTGGGGACCGAACTAGTGTTAGGGTTAGCCCCCGGGGGGCCGGCAGACCCTATCTGCCAGGTGTGCGTCGAGTGGAGTGGCGGGCCGAGGTGAAGGAGCTGGCAAGCGGGAGTGAGGGCCCAAGCGTTTTGGCGTGGGGGGACTTCGATGGTCGGCAGGGGCTCGGAGGGCCCTGCCCGTTTTCCCGCCCTGAATGATCGGCGGCGCCCCTACCAGCCCGGGTGGCAGCGGGGCAGTAGGGTGAGTCCAGCGCTGGGGATCGTGGATTCCCAATCCCCAGCGTTGCGGCGCCAGGCCCCTTGGGAAGGGCCCCTAGTGGGCTGAACTAGGGATACCAATAGTCCCCAGGAGGCCAGCAGGCCCAATCCGCTGGCTATGCGACTAGCGGAGGGGGGGGGCCGAGGTGAGGGTGCTGGCGAGCGGGAGCATGGGCCCAAGCGTTTTGGCGAGGGGGGCCTTCGAAAGTCGCAGGGGGCTCAGAGGGCCCTGCCCATTCTCCCGCCCTGAATGACTGACAGCGCTCCTAGCGGCCAGGGTGGCGGTGGGTCAGCAGGGTGAGTCCAGTGCTGAGGCTTGGGCGTCCTGAATCCCTGGCTTGCGGCACCAGGCCCCTTGGGAGGGGCCCCTCGGGCGCCGACCTAGCGTTAGGGTTAGCTCCCAGGAGTCGGCAGGCCCGTATGCCGGCTGTGCAGCGAGCGGAGGGGTGGGCCGAGGCAAGGGTGCTGGCGAGCAGGAACATGGGCCCAGGCGTTTGGCGCAGGGGGCCTTCGATGGTCGCTGTGGGCTCGGAGGGCCCTGCCCGTTCTCCCGTCCTGACTGACTGGCAGCGGCCCTAGAAGCCCGGGTGGCGGTGGGGTGGCAATGTGAGTCCGGCGCTGCAGCTCGGGGGTCACCAATCTCCGGCATTGTGGCACCAAGCGCCTTGGGAGGTACGCCTCGGGGGCTGACCTAGGGTTAGAGTTAGACCTCAGGAGGCCGGCAGGCCCAAAACGCCAGCTGTGTGGCGAGCAGATGGGCGAGCCGAGGTGAGGGCGCTGGCGAACGGGAGCGTGGGCCCAAGCGTTTTGGCGCGGGGGGCCTACGAAGGCCCCAGGGGCCTCGGAGGTCCCTGCCTGTTCTCCCTCCCTGAATGACCGGCGGCACCTGTAGCGGCCCGGGTGGTGGCGGGGCTGCAGGGTGAGTCTGGCGCTGGGGCTCGGGGGTCCCTAATACCCGGCGTTGCCCCGCCAGGCCCTTTGGGACGGGCCCCTCGGTGGCCAACCTAGGGTTAGGGTTAGCCCCCAGGAGGCTGGCAGGCTCGATCAGCCCATGTGCAGTGAATGGAGGTGTGGGTCGAGGTGAGATAGCTGGCGAGCGGGAGCGTGGGCCAGAGCATTTTGGCTTTGCCTTGGGGTGCCTTCGAAAGTCACAGGTGGCTCGGAGGGTCCTGCCGGTTCTGTCGCCCTGAAGGACTGGCAACGCCCCTAGCTCCCCATGTGGCGGTGGGGCGGCAGGGTGCATCCGGCGCTGGGACTTGGGGGTCCCCAATCAATGGAATGCGGCACCAGGCCACGTGGGAGGGGCCCCTCGGTGGTGACCTAGGGTTAGGGTTAGACCCCAGGAAGCCAGCAGGCCCGATCCGCCAGCTCTGCAGCGAGCGTAGGGGTGGGCCGAGGTTAGGGCGCTGGCTAGCAGAAGCGAGGGAGCCAGAGTTTTTGCGCAGGGGGCCTTCGAAGGTCACGGGGGGATCGGAGTGCCCTGCCCGTTCTCCCTTCCTGAATGAAGGGCAACACCCCTAGCGCCATGGGTGCTTGCGGGGTGGCAGAATGAGTCCAGCACTGGGGCTCGGGTTCCCAAATCCCCGGCATTGTGGTGCCAGGCTCCTTGGGAGGGGGCCCTCGGGGGCCGACCTAGGGTAAGTGTTAGCCCCCAGGAGTCCAGCAGGCCCGTTCCGCCAGCTCTGAGGCAGGTGGAAGGGCAGGCCGAGGTGAGGGCGCTGGCAAGAGGGAGTGTGGGCCCAAGCGTTTTGGCACGGGGGGCCTTCGAAGGTCACTGGGGACTTGGAGGACCCTGCCTGTTCTCTCGCCCTGAAAGACTGGCGGCGCCCCTAGCCGCCCGCGTTGTTGCGGAGCAGCAGGGTGACTCCGGCACTGGGCTCAGGGGTCCCCAATCCCCGGCGTTGTGGCACCAGGCCCCTTGGGGGGGCCCCTCAGGAGGCCGGCAAACCCGGCGCTAAGTGGCTCTGGTAATATAACAAAAATGCCATACACTTATCTGTAAGAAATAACAGTGTACAGGAACCCTCTTAGCCCTAACATCATCCTTTGTGAATATGGAAGCCAGCCCCAAAGTGGTCGTGGAAGTCTGACGAACGCGCTAAGCACTTTTCTCTGAGTCACCACAATATACAGGGAAAGACCAATGTACATTATCTTTCACGAGTACGAAGCATTAATGAAAAGGTTCTGGAATTTCGAGGACTCTGACCCATCCTTATTGGTAATAAACCACCGTGTACAGGAAAACACCTTCAACTCTCATCAGCCTCCTCAATCCTGATTCCAATTCAACTTTGGGTGTGTAGGACTAGGGAAATGTCCACATCTTATTGCTAAGAAAAACGATGTCAGGGTAATGCCCTTCAAGTCACCTCAGCCTTCCTGAAGATGGAATCAAGAATCAAGGTGGTTATGTTACCATGAGGTAAGGAAGATGAGCATATAAGTGAGAAACAACAGTGGGCAGGACCTCTCTTCCAACGAACAGTATCTTTGCTTAATGTTGAATCCCTATGGTAAATGGTTGTGGGCATTTGTGAGGTCAAAATCTGAAGTGATTTGTAAAACCTCTTGGCCATTCATAGATGAGACTAAGGTAGTTGGGGACCACTAGGCAGTGATTTGTCCACTGTCAAAAATATGAAAAGATAAAAGAGACAGATGAGGTCTCCTCAGGCATTGTCCTTTATCCTCATCCTCCGTGAGGATGGCCATCTTTGGACAGCTCAGTGGCAGGGTCTCATTCACAGTGGGGGCATCTGTTCCTCACAGATATCAGGCAGGGAAAAGGATTTTGTTCTCTGTGCCAGCCCAGCCACAGCTGAGTGTCACAGCACCCTCTCATGGGCTCATAAGAGTTTCACTGTCACCAGGCAGGTCATTGTATTTGATAAACCACTGTGAGAGTTTGCAATTGCCTTCATCTGCAACCTCCAAGAAGCAAATGCAGGTCTCTGGTACCACGTGAAGTCATGTGAAGGCATCATGAGAAAGTGTCCTTTTGCTTAAGAAAAACATGGCTGGGGCTCCTGGCTGGCTCAGCCAGTTAAGCATGTGCCTTTGGCTTAGGTTATGATCCCAGGGTTCTGGGATCGAGCCGAGGATCCCTGCTCAACAGGAAAGGAGGTAGGGAAATAGAACCCACAGAGAATGTGAATAAAGGGGAGTGAAATGGAACTTGGTCTGTGTTTTGCTTTAGGGATTGGAAGTTCGTTTTTTCTCAATTGTGATTGTTCTTGAAACAAAAAAGGTATATTGTTTTTTTTTACCTTTAATTTTTTTCTAATAATAATTTTTTATTATGATATGTTAGTCACTATACAGTATTTCCTTAGTTTTTGATGTAGTGTTCTGTGATTCATTATTTGCATACAACACCCAGTGCTCCACGCAATATGTACCTTCCTTAATACCCATCACTGGCCCATCCCAATCCCCCACCCCTCTCCCCTCTGAAGCCCTCAGTTTGTTTCCCAGAGTCCATAGTCTCTCTTGGTTCATTCCCCCTTCTGTTTAGGGTCCATTGTCTAAAGGGACAGACAGTGGAAGTTCACCAAATATAAGATCGAAATTTCATTGTTCATGATAGATGCCGCCAAGTAGTTCCCAGACATTTCATTCTACTGCAGTAATTCATTACACCTGTGCAGGTGCACGTGGAAAACAATTGATGCATTCATAGTGGTAATAAAATACGCCCCTCAGTAGTAGAATAATAGAGGATGCATATGTGTAAATTTATTCGACTACAGCTTCCATGCTTTCCCTTTGGTTCCTTATTATCTATAAAATTGGACAATTTTTGTTCTCTAGGCTTCAAATTCATTGTCAGTATTTAGAGTTTTTCAATGCTGATCTTCTCCTGTATAAGTTACCAAAAACCTAAAATATGTATGAACTTTAAAAAACGCTATATTGAAAATGACAGCAGAGAAGTTCCATTTTGTGAATATTGTGTCAATGGATCTCTATTTTGACATCAGTGTTCATTAGAAATGATGACATTTCATATGAGTATAAATATCAATGTGAAAAAGAAATGGTAGGAAGAACCTTGAATGTTTAAGTAATTGGTGAAATGACAGGTGTGTGTGTGTGTGTGTGTGTGTGTGTGTGTGTGTGTGTGTGTGTAATTGATTTTCAGTGAATGGTTCAGCTTCTTGTAGGGCCTCCGAGAGAGCCCAGGTGAACCTTTCAATGAGTTGGTATCTGTTTTCAGAACATGGGAATCTCTTAGTCCAATAGTCAATCAGGCAAGCTTTGGGGTCTTAAAGAGTTTCAGTCCTCAGCGATGGTGTTGCAGACCCTTGTGAGCAAACCTTAGGGTATGCTCAGAGCCCTCATTAGCAGGTACCAAAGTGTGAAGATTTCAGACAGCATTTCCCAAAGAAGTACCTCTTGAGTCTCTGTCCTTGTCAGTTCCCTACACTTCCTTACACTAGTTATGTGATCAGTGTGTTTCAGGATAATCCCCACATGTGATTTTTGCTATTTCCTACTAGTCCTATCTGTTTCTCTTCTTCTTCTTTTATGGTAGGGGTTGGGAAGCAACCTGTGTGGTGGAGGAAGGGGTGTGGTAGTTGTCTGCCTTCAGAGGACCGAATGATGCCTAGAAATTGTACTGTAGTTTGAGGTCAATTGTCCATCCTCTGAGTGTCAGGAATTCCATCACTCTACTTTGATGCTAGTCTGTTCTTCAAGCTGTCCTCAGAAATAAGGACGTCAACCATCTAGGGAATAATGGTTTGTGTGTATGTTTTCATTTTAGGAAAGGCCTTGCTGTTCCTGAAAATAATACTGTAGAGCACCCTTTCCTGTTCTTATTGGCCATCAGTCAATCTTTTGTGAATTATTCGTTTATAAATAGACTTTTTATGGTTGATGAGCAGGAATTCTTTATTGACAAGTCTTGTCAGTGTGTGTATTGCAAATCTTTACTTCCCAGCCTGCGGTTCACTTTTTCATTTTCTTATGGTCATAAGATAAGGAGAAATGTCACATTTTTATGAAGTCCCACTGAATTCTTTTAAATGGTTAGTGCACCCTAGGTCCTACCCCAAGATTGACAGGTTCTACGTTTTCTTTCAGAAACTGTCCAATGGGAAGCTACAATCCATCTCAAATTTATAAATTGCATTTTTAATTCTAATAGGGTATTTATAGACTGTTTTGGATTTTCTATGTACACAATCGTATTATCTGTGAATAGTCACAATTATCCCCTCAATTCGTTATACTTTTTGTTTCTCTTGCCTTCTAACACTGGTAGATTCTCTGATGCAACATTGAATAGAGCAGCGTTGTTTGAAGATTTTAATATACCTTTCTCAATATCTGACAGAAAAAGCAGACAAAACATTGGTAAAAATGTGACCTAATTGACATATAGGGAACATTCCATAATAAGTGCAGAATACATTATTTCAAGTGGTCATAGACTCTTTACCCAAATAGATGATAGGTGGGGCCACGAATCAAGGCTACAAATGTTAAACCCTGAAATTAACTAGATTCTATTCTTAGACCACAGGGGAATTGAGCCACAGTCATAGCGAAAATAAAACTAGGAAGTCCTTCAATGTTTAAAACTTAAATGGAACTTTGCTACATATCCTAAAGGTCAGAGAAGGAATCTCAATGGAAATTCTGAACCTTTTCTACATGAGGGCTCACACACAATGGCACTTTCTTTGTGAAGAGCATTATAATAACCTAGACAGGAGTTGAGCCTTAAGTCAGAGTTCTGCCTGACCCAGCCACACCTGGCAGCCTTGGCCTGTGGTCCCCCTCAGCTGTCCTTTCTGGTGGCCCTGAGCTAAGGGGGTCAACATGGCCATATGGAAATGGGAAGCTCCCCTCTCATAGTGATGACGGTGCCCCCTCCCCAGCTGCCCTTTCTGGTTGCTCTGAGCTAAGGGGGTCAACATGGCCTTATGGAAATTAGAAGCTCCCCACTCTTAGTGATGACGTTGCTATGGTATCGTCCTCACCAGTCCAACAACATGATTTCTGAGTGAAATATGACACAAGAGCAACTTCTTGGCCTTCCTTCAGGTTTGAAAATCATCTGGTGAGTCATCTATTAGGAATATGGATTCAACATGTGTTCTTTCTTCTGGAAAAGAAATAGACCCAATAGCAATTATGGCTTCCTGAGCACCTGTTCTTGAGAGACATCATACTGGCTCTTTGTAGCATTCTGCCTCTTAAACTTCTCAACTAGGGTGTAGATATTTTTAGGCACATTTTCAGGTGGTTAGACAGGGACTCGGATGATATGAGTCACAGAGGATTTTAGTGTCAGAAACCTAAGTGGGATCCCCAAATTGACTCCAAATCCCTTGTTGTTCCATACAGGGTACTATTTCCCTCTTATCTCTGGTCTTCTCGATCTGGAAACCTATCAAGTATCAGGATTTTCTTGTCATGTGGACAACTGGAACGAATTCAGCGGGCCTTTTCACCTCTGCCCATGGTGATCATTAAGATCATTATCTATGTGGAGGACTCTGGGTAAGATACTCAAAGATCCTTAGGAATAGAGACAGTATAATATTTTTCTGGTATTGAAGTCACTGAAACCAACTATCTTTTTTAGTCCATTCAGGCTCTGGTATGTTCAGAGGGTGCTGTAAAACAGGTCTGAAATAGTATTTAAAAACACTCAGCTCAGCCTCTTCTACAACGTGAGCCAATGCTTATAAACATGGCTAAAATATTCCCTTACCTACGATGACTTCCCAGCCATCGTAGTGTTTATATGGTATGACTGTGACTTACATTAGTCAACATTTGCAGAGAAAGAACTTAGTGCATCCAGGGGGCACTTCATGTTGAAATTAGTTTGTGACAATGAGCTACTGTGTTTTATTCTGCAGTCCAAGGGAATGGTGCCAGACATCTCTAAGGTGTCTAGCAGTTCTACAATTCTGATTTTAAGTGGTCTGTGTGCTTCAGCGATTTGGGCAGGAGAAGGGCAGGAGTCCAGAGACTGTGAACACTTCTGTTACCTGTGCTGACCATGGAGCAGGTAGCCTTCTGTGGGCATCATTTTGAATTCTTGGTACTCTTGTGAAAGGTGCTTTTGTCTCAAATTCCTCCATTTAGCAGTAATTATAATGATGAAAGTAATTTTTATCTTATATCATCTGTGGGCCCTGATCCTGGGATCCCAGGGAAGCTATCCTTTAACATTTTACCCAGCTCAAAATGATTGGGCAAAAACTCAAAGCATGGGCCCTATTTCTGCCCCAAGCACATGTTTTACATCTGCTTTGAGAAGAAAACAATAACCAAAATGCCAACATGAAGTTAAGAAAATATAAAGAACCTCTTTGGCTCCCATAAGATTAAAGTCATACTGACATGTACATACTGAAAATGCATGAAATCATTGCATTTCCTAAAGCCCAAGCCTTGGATGTTGGGAGAGCCACTGACCTTGCCCAGAACCAGGCACACCCCAGCAGGGAGGGCTGGTGCAGAAAGGGAAGGGGCAGGACTCTGAGGGTGGTCTGCAGCCAGAGGGGTTCCTGGAAGGGGCCAGGTGTGTGGAGGGAGCCCGGCCCAGAACCCCACCCATGCCTGAGCTGGGTGTTGTGTAGAGGAGGCGCCTTTTGGACCCCCTGCACTTTCAGGGTTCCAGGGGCTTGAGGGCGGGTGCCTGGCATCCCAGGGGCTGGGGTACCACGTTGCCTGACCAATCACCGCTTGGGGGTGGAGCTACGTCTCTGTGGGCTGTTCCAGAGTTGCAGTGGGGTGCAGACCTGGGGCAGAAGAAGGGGAACTGGGAGAGAGAGAGTAGCCCTGCGGAAGTCACTGCTGGTTAGTGAGCAGCGTGCACGGAGGGTGGGGGTGGGGTCCAGGGGTAGGGTGTGCCCCAGGTGGGAGGCAGGGTTCTGGAAGGGCACCTGGAGAGGGTTCATTGTGGGGACTCAGGTGAGTTTTCTTTATCCCTTTAAAGTCTCTTCTGCCCCATGTCCTCAACTGGCCTTATTCCCCATACCCGTGAACTCCAGGGCGCCCACTCACCTGAGCTTTTGTGGGATTGGTTGCAGAATTCAGGGTTTCCCCTGTTCCCCGGGAAGAGTGCGGGTAAGGACCTCACAGAGTCCCCACCTTCAGTGATGTGTCCCCCAGTTCTCTGACACAGTGCAGGTGATGCATCTTGAGCAATACCCCAAGTTCAGCAGGGTGTGCCCTGGTCCCCCAGGCACAGGTGTGGCAGTAGCAAGCCCCAGAGACATCCCCCAACTTCAGCATTATGGCCCGTGTGCCCGCAGGTTAGTGGTAATTGGCTGTTAGAATCATGCAGGAAAATCCTCCAATTCGGGGCCTGAAGGAGGGCGTAAACCAGACCCCACTCTAATTGCATTGGGAATAGATGAATTGAGGGTTTCTTTAGAAGAGTAAGTCTGCTTTCCAGAAAAGGCAAGGTCATTGGTCTATTGAGAATGAAGATAATTACTGATAAACAACAAGTATGTGTTGCCCCTTCACCCAGAAACCGAAGCAGGTGTGCAGGCTTTAGTTCAAAGGTGCCTTCTTCTCCCCACCTGACAGCACTTCTCTGCTCTGGCTCCAAGAAACATGAGGTTTTGAACGTCAGCATCGGATTCAGCGAGGCAGCTTGTCACAGGACGCCAGTGTTCAGAGAAAGCACAGGTATGTTTGGCAAAATGTCCTAACTATATCAGGGCTGGAGGTAAAACCTCTCATTATCGCAAAACCTCCTGGGCTTTTCTCTTTTCTCTAGTTGAGCCACAAAGAAAAATTGAAGTAGCTGTCAGCATTCTGGGTTTGGTGCAAGAATTACTTAATTTCCCTGCAGGTAGAACTTTGCAGGGGATCACAATTTCTCTGTCCATTTATTGCTTACAAATGTATTTTGACAATCTGTTTCCTAGGAACCCTCTTTTATTAGAAAGGGAAGGTGAGATTCACTCTGTGCCTGTTTGTAACATCTAATTTGTTCCTTCATCTAACAGTGTTTATTCAATTGGGCCTAAGATATGGTTGAGTGGCCAGCATCTAGAGTTGGGTGGCTTTTTTCATCTGATACAAACTTGGATGATGTCATTTGACAAAGGTGATGTTTCATCATTGATTAGTTTATTCATCAGAAGAGTTAAAATTAGGGTGGAGGGGAAATTCAAAATTATCCAAACCGGCCTGTTCCTGTTTAAAAGTTCAGTTTGACTTTCTAGTTTTACTAAATGTATTATCTCGATATTTTGAGGTGCCATATTCTCTCTGTAGTTTCTTTGGTGGTGGAGTCAGAAGGAGAGTCTGGGAATTCTTTTGGATAGTGGCATGCTGGTGGCTTCAAGGGGCTTTGCGTTAGGAGCCTTGGGGTGAAGTCTGCAACTGCTTGCCTGACCCTGGGTGCATCTCCCAGAGGTTTTGTTTCCTCTTATGAAATTGCCAGCAGATAATGTTCTGCTTAAAGGGGAACCCTCCCATCCTGTTGGTGGCAATGCAAAGTGGTGCAGCCAGTCTAGGAAACAGTGTGGGGGTTCCTCAAAAAGTTAAACATCGAACAACCACATGATCCAGCAATTGCTCTCCTAGGTATTTACCCAAAGGATACAAAAATGCAGATTCAAAGGGGGTACATGCACCATGATGTTTATAGCAGCAATGTCCACAGTAGCCAAACTATGGAGAGAATCCCAATGTCCATGCACTGATGAATGGATAAAGCAGATGTGGGATACATATATATACTGGAATATGACCCAGCTTCAAAAAGAATGAAATCTTACCATTTGCAAGGATGTGCATGGATCTAGAGTGTATTAAGCTAAGCAAAATCATTGAGGAAAGACAAATATCCTATGCTCTCACACTTGTGGAATTTCAGAAAGAAAACAGATGAACAGAGTGGAGGGGTGATGAGAGGCAAACAAGGAAATAGACTCAACCTTGGAGAACAAACTGAGTGTTGCTGCAGGACAGGGGCGTGGGCGATGAGTTAAATGGGTGAGGGGTATTAAGGAGGGCACTTGTGATAAGCACCGGGTACTGTATGCAGGTGAGGAATCACTAAATCCTACCCCTGAAGCGAATATTCCATCGCATGTGAACTAACTGGAATTTAAGTAAGAGGAGAAAGGAAAAAGTGTTCTGCTTCATGAAGAGTGAGGTAAAATTGTAGTGAATTGGGCTGTAGTCTTCTATAGATGATAGTTGTAAAACACCCTGTTGTAGGATACACTAGTTGCTTATCACATACGGAGTCCTCAGAAAGCTGCAATGAAAGATTCAGGTCTCAGAGCATGTTCATGTTCCACTGATATGTTACAGTTTGCACAGATAGGAAAGAAGGTGGAGAGAAAGGCAACAGAAGGGGAAAGTAGGTGTGAACATTTCAGTAGTTAGCGTTATAGCTTTCTCATGAAAGCCTTGCGCCATGTGATTTTGGAAGAAGAGGGGAATCCGGGAGCTTTGCAGGAGACGGGGGAGTTCCAGGTCTGGGTAAAGCTGACAGGGGTCCCAGATGAGAGCTGAATGCATTCTGAAGCAGGGTGTGGGCAGGGTGGGCTCCAGGGGTGGCTGTGGGTCTCCTGGATGAGAGTTGTGACAGGTGAGGGCTGTCTGCAAATTCCTGGCTGAGGACAAGTGAGGCACAGGCAGAGAGCTGGCAGAGAACCTTCTTCTGAGCCACCAGCCTCACCCAACACACACAGCCTCAACTTCTGTCCCTGTCACTCCAATTCAGACTTCTCAGAAGGTGAGTTAGAACACATCAAGAGCATTCAAAACAGAAGGGAAAGCATGTGCAAAGGCTCTGGGGCAGGAGAATTCCAGGTATGTCCAGGAGCAGCTAGAAGCCCCTGTGGCCACAGGAGACAGCTTAGGACAGGAGCTCAGAGAGGTGAAAGAGGGTGACAGAAAGCCATTCCAGGGCTATAACCCCATGAGACCCTGTTTCACTAGGCCATCTTGGCTACAGTGTTGAGAACAGATGACAGAGAGTTGAAGATGGCAAGGCAGGTCAATGATGAAGCTTTTCCAGGAACTCAGGCACTGTGGACCAGACAGGTGGCCTTGAATGGTGTGGTTAGACTTATTCTGGGTCCATTTTGAAGATGAAGCTCACAGGATTTGCTGATGAGTTAGATATTAGGAGCAGGAGAACGGAGGAGTTGGGGTAACTCCCAGCTGTTGTGGGTTGTCCTGATCGAGGGGAAGGAGAGGGTTTCTCGGGGCGTAGGAGGTAGTCCGTGTTCCGCATGCTGAGGAATGTGCCTTTCCAGGTGGATCTGCTGAGGTTTGTGTCTGGGAGAACCTTTCACATCTCCTCCCTCATCAATGCTCAAGTAAAAGTATCCCCCACTTTTTAAACGTTCACAGTAAGACACTGGGCTTTCTTGAAAGAACTACGTTATTACCCAGCTTCAGTAAGAGGAAGAGACCTGAAGAGGATTTCCCTCTTATGAAAAAAGGTGAACAGTGAGAATCGCGGTCAGCATCTGTTTTGGGGAGAAGCACGACAGAGGCGGCGTGCACCCCAACCAGCTCCTTCCTCTGGGAACCACTCTCCACATCCAGCCACCAGCACTTTGAATGGTGTCCGTGATCCTCTGCTGTGCTTTATCTTCATTTATGCCGGGCCTCCCTTAGAAACTTGTGTGCTGAGGCCTAAGAAAAGCCAAAGAGAAGGAATTTTGGAGTCTGAGCACACTGTCTACTTGTTCCGTGTAAATTAACGGCCATTCCTTCTTTACACCATTTCTGCTGTGCAAGGTTTCTCAGAAGCCCTGTACTTTCAAAGAGCAGGGAAACCTATACCCCATGCTGCGGGGTTAGTTTTAGTCTCCATGCTGGACAGAACATTTCATGACTGTCAGATTTTCTCACTCAAACATTGAGAGTTTGAACACCTTCACCCGTTTCTACCACCCCATCCCTGAATCTGGAACCTACCAATCTGCTCTCAGTATCTATGCGTTCAGTATTTGTTTATTCCACGTGGAATGTACATGACAGCATCTGGTATTGGTCTTTCTGTGTCTGAGTTACTTGGAATAAGGCCCCCAAGGTCTGTGTTTCCATGCCTGGTTATTGTGAATAATGCTGCAGTGAACGTGGGAGTGCTTCTGTCTTTTTGAGGCAGTATTTTTGTGTTCTCCAAATCAATACTCAGTAGAGCCATTACTGGGTCATGTGGTAGTTGTATTTATTTTTTCAGGAACCTCCATATCGTTTGTCACAGTGGCTGCACCAATTTCCATTCCCACCAACAGTGCACAGTGTCTCCTCGTCGGCACACCCATGACCCCACATGGTGTCTGTCTCTGGGACAATTTCTGTTCCAACAGTTGTGAGGGGATAGCCGATTGTGGGTTTGACTGATGTTTCCCTGATGAAGATTAGTGATGTCGAACATCTTTTTCTGTCTGTTGACACCTGTGTGCCATCTTTGGATTGTTTCTATTCACATATTCCCCCCATTTTTTTAAAGATTTTTTTTTATTTATTCATTTGACAGAGATAGAGACAGCCAGCGAGAGAGGGAACACAAGCAGGGGGAGTGGGAGAGGAAGAAGCAGGCTCCCAGTGGAGGAGCCTGATGTGGGGCTCGATCCCAAAACTGGGATCACGCCCTGAGCTGAAGGCAGACGCTTAATGACTGCACCATCCAGGCGCCCCTCCCCCCATTTTTTATACAGTTTTTTTTATTTGTATGAGTGTTGTGTGTATTTTGGATATTAGCGTCTTCTAACACATATGATTCGCAGATACTTTTTTCTTATTCAGTCAGTGGCCTTTTAAGTTTTTGCTGGTTTCTTTTGCCGTGTGGAAGATTTCAGGTTGATGTTGTTCCACTTGTTTATTTTTGCTTTTGTTGCCTTTGCATTTGGTGTCCGATCTGAAGACTCTTTGCCAAAACCAACGTCGAGAGACTTAGTACCTGTGTCTTCTTGGAGGTTTATGGATTCAGGTCTTATGTTCAAATCATTCATCCATTAAAAATTTTGTGTGTGGTGTAAGAAAGTGACCCAGTTATATTCTTCTGCATTTAGTGTCCAGTTTGCCTGTTACCACTCACTGAAGAGACAGTCCTTCCCTCATGGCATATCTTCTGCTGCTGTGTCGTAAGTTAGGATCATCTACGTGTGGGTAAGTTTCTGAACTTTTTGTTCTGTTCCACTGACCTGGTGTCTGTGTTTATGCCAGTACCATCCTGTTTTGATGACAAGAGCTTTGTAATCTACCTTGAAATCCAGGAGTGTGTTGACTGCACCTTTCTTTCTCCACGTTGCTTTGGGTATTTGGGGTCTTTTGTGATTCCATACGAGTCTGAGGACTGTTTTCTATTTGCTTGAATAATGCCACTGGAATTCAGATAGGCATTTCATCACATCTGTCAATTGCTTTGGGTACGATGGACATGTTCACATAATTAACTCTTCCAGTTAAGGAGCATGTCGTATGCTTCCATTTGTTTGTGTTGCCTTCCAAATCTTTGACCCATACATTCTTCCCCCTCGACACACATGTTTTTCATTTCTTTTCTGCCATGTGTTGAGTGTACTATGTCTTTCTCATTCTTGGTTACTTTTATTCCTAGATTTTTTTATGCAATTGTAAATGGCATTGCTTTCTTAATTTCTCTTTGCGAAAGTGTGTCATCAGTATACAGAAATGCAAGAAGTTGGTTCATCTGGGTGGCCCCATAGGTGAAGCGTCTGCCTTCAGCTCAGGTCATGATCCCAGAGTTCTGGGATTGAGCCCCGTGTTGGGCTGCCCGCTTAGCGAGGGTCTGCTTCTCCCTCTTTCTGACACTCCCCCTGCTTGTGCTTTTTCTCTTCCTGTCAAATAAATAAATAAAATCTGAAAAAAATAAAGAAAACAGGTCTCTGTATATTATATCCTGCAGCTTTCTTAAATTTGTTTATTCTAACATTATTTTTGTGGAATCTTTCGGGATTTCGTGTCAGTTGCAAATAGTGACAGTTTTCCTGTATGGATTTCATATCTTTCTCTTTTTTTAAAATTATGTTAGTCACCCTACAGTACTTCTTTTGTTTTTGATGTAGTGTTCCATGATTCATTGTTTGCATATAACACCTAGTGCTCATTATGACACGTGCCCTCCTTAATACCCATCACCAGGATAACCCATTCCCGTACCCCTCCCTTTCTGCAACCTTCATTTTGTTTCCGAGTGTCAGTAGTCTCTCATGGTTCATGTCCCCCTCTCATTCCCCCTCTTCACTTTTCCCTTCCTTCTTCTAATGTCCTCCATGCTATTCCTTCCATTCCACATAGGAGTGAAACCATATGATAATTGTCTTTCTCTGCTTGACTTAATTTCACTTAGCATAATCCCCTCCTGTCCATCCACCTTGGTGCAAATGGTGGGTATTCATCCTTTCTGATGACTGAGTAACATTCCATTGTATAGATGAACCACATCTTCTTTGTCCATTCATCTGCTGAAGGACATCTTGGCTCCTTCCACAGTTTGGCTGTTATGGACATTGCTGCTATGAACATTGGGATACAGGTGCCCCTTCTTTTCATTACTCTGTGTCTATGGGGTAAATACCCAGTAGTGCAATAGGTGGGTCGTAGGATAGCTCTGTGTTTAATGTCTTGAGGAACGTCCATATTGTTTTCAAAAGTGGCTGTACCAGCTTGAATTCTCACGAGTAGTGTAAGAGGGTTCCCCTTTCTCCACATCCTCTCTGACTTTTTTAAATTTCCTGCCTTGTTAATTTTCTTTTCAAAATTTTATTTATTTATTCCACAGAGATGGAGACAGGCAGCAAGAGAGGGAACACAAGCAGGGGGAGTGGGAGAGGAAGAAGCAGGCTCATAGTGGAGGAGCCTGATGTGGGGCTCGATCCCATAACGCTGGGATCACTCCCTGAGCTGAAGGCAGATGCTTAACTGCTGTGCCACCCAGACACCCTGTCTTTGTGTCTTCTGCCCATTTTTTGGGTGTCGAATTTGAGGAGTTCTTTATAGATCTTGGATACCAGCCCTTTATCTGTAATATCATTTGCAGATACCTTCTTCGATTCCAAAGGTTGCCTTTTTGTTTTGTTGATCGTTTGCTTTGCCGAGCAGAAGCTTCTTATCTTGATGAAGTGCCAATAGTTCATTTTTGCTTTTATTTCCTTTGCCTTTAGAGACGTGACTTGCAAGAAGTTGTTTGTCCAAAGTTGAAGAGTTCTTTTGATTTTGATATGAGACAGGAATCCATTATCTTCCTTTCCTCATTGTGTTGGAGTCCTCTGTCTTTCTTGGTGAGTCTAGCTAAGTTTGTCAGTTTTTTTTATCTTTCCAAAAAAGGCAACTCTCATTTTTATTGGTTTTTTTTTTTTGTCTTTTTAGTCTCCTTTGGATTTATTTATGTATTCATTTTTGTTATTTCCTTATTTCTACTAATGTGGTGCTTTGTTTTTTGTTTTATTTTCTACGTCTTTACCACATAAATCAGGTTGTTTATTGGAGAGCATTCTCATGGATTGATGAAGACATGAATTTCTATGAACGTCCCCATAGAGCTACTTTTGCTGCATCCCATAAGTTTTTGTAGGTTGACTTTTTCATCAGTGTCAAGGTACTTCCAAAAATTTTTTTTTTATTTCTTCTTTGACTGATGGTTGTTCAGTAGCATGTTGTTAAATCTCCACATATTTTTTAAGATTATTTAATTATCTGACAGAGAGTGAGACAGCGAGAGAGGGAATGCAAGCAGAGGGTGGGAGAGGGAGAAGCGGGCTTCCCACTGAGCAAGGAGCCTGATTCGGGGCTAGATTCTAGGATCCTGGGATCACGACCTGAGCTGAAGGCAGATCCTTAAGACTGAGCCACCCAGGCCCCCCAATCTCCACCTATTTTTGACTGTCCTATTTTTTTTTGCTTGAGACTGATTTCTAGTTTCATATCATTGTGTTTGGACAAGATTTGAAGCAGAAGGTGAAGAGTACATTCAGATGAAAGGTTTGTTTCCTGGAGGGATTTCTGAGGGCAGACCATGAGTTCTGTGTCGACGGAGGAAGGTTTTGTGAGTCGGGGGATGGGGTTAACCCTTGTTGGAATTACTGACTACTACCATGCAGGCTGTGTGCTACCGTTCACAGTGTAATCCTGATGGACTTGTACTTCATTAGAAATATTTTCTAGGAGGTGTAGGCATACCCTTCTCTTTAAAGAAAGGTGCCATATGAGTTCATGGCATGACCCCAGGTCAGCAACCAGGATGTATGGTATTGTGGGGGATCAGAAACAGGCTTTCTGTGCGAATTGACAGAAATTGGGTACGGGGAGCTCCATGACAATAGGTGAAGTCCCAAGTGACCCACTGGGTGTTGGGTTCTGTGGATCTGTCTCATCAGGTGCTGTGCAATTCAGGGACACCCTCCTGTCTGTGGATTTGTGTGGAGACAGGTAGACATCACTGGCCAGGCACGAGGGTCGCACTGGACCACCACCAGAGGTGCAGCGTGCGGGGGGGGGGGGCACTGCTTGGATTCCATGAAAGCTGACCAGGGTCTGTGACCGTGATTCCTAGCAGCTGCAAGGGGAGAGGAGGCTGGGGGTGGTGCACACTTCCTAGACTTGTGGTCAGGACTAGTCTGGAACCCACTGAAGTCAGCCACACCGGGCACAAAAGGCACCCAGTCAGTGTAGCTGTGGGCACTGCTCCCATGGCACTTTCGGGCCGGCTCCATGCTGCCACCTCCTGCTTTTCATCATCATCTTCAAGGTCCTGTGCCTCTGCTCTTGCCCCATGGCCTCCGGGGTATTGTCCGTCCTCCATCTGGCCCTCGTCCCTGGTGCCCTGTGCAGTCCGATGCCAGTGTAGCCTTCTCGAGACAAACATCTGGCCCTGATGGAACACTTCCATGGATCTCGTGTGATGCGAGGATGATGCCCTGCCCTGGAAGGGGGCTGCAGGTCCCCAATCAGGAGAGCCATGTCTCCCTTTTCAGCATGGCCTGCCCTCCCCTCAGTCTTCTTCAGGGAAGCTCTCCCCACTTCCTGAGATGACAGCTCTGAACTTAAAAATGAATGTTATTTTACATATCTCTATGCTTTAGTTCATCCATGGCAAGTCTTTCAACCCCGTTAGTGGGTTTTTTAGCAGTTCTGAAGGGCTGTCTGCTCAAAGAGGGGGTGACCAGGGTGGGGCAGCTTTCCCTCTCATCTCCCTCAGCATGTCACTGAGCCCTGGGGCCAGCTGTCCCACTGAGGGTTGAGGGACCCGAGACAGCCCATCATGAGCCCAAGCTGTGTCAGCTGTGTAGACTGATGCGTGTCGGAGCGGTGGTCAGCTGGCATGGGCCAGGGGCAGGCAGTGTCTCCTTCTCATTCCTTCCCTCCCTTCCTCCCAGAGGTAGCTCAGAGCAGCCTTCAACCCCTGCATCTCCAGATCCCTTGACCTGTGCCTCCTGTGTTCAGCTGGTGACCTTGGAGTTTCGCATGGATTCTACCTCCGGTACCCTCTCCTGTGGCAGTTCCTGGATCAGGGGAGGGATCGGACCCTTGTCTGCTTTTGGTCTTCTTCCTGTCCCGCACCAAGCCCACCCACCTTTGCATCTTCCATGTATGTGCTTGGAAGTAAGCCCATCCACAGGGAAACTATTAGCAAAATGGATCCAGGCAATAAACATTGAAGTAGAGATCCAGGATGCATAATAAACCTGCTCTGAAACCTGTCCCAAAATCTGTGACTGTAGCACACTGAAACAGAAATAATAATAGCTTTCTGGACTGTGAAGTGACATGTGTCTTTACTTACAATCTTGAATGCATAGGTGCTGAGCCTGGACAGAAAAGGACCATGGCTCCCGTGGGCTGGGATCCACAGTAAGAACTCAATGAAATCTGAATTCGAGACATAGAGTGAATAATTATTGTAGAGTGAACCCTCCCAAGTAGGGCTTATGCTCATTGCACAGGAAAAGCTTTTTCAAAGAGGTTCCTGAAAGAACAATCTTTTTAAAAATTTATTTTAATTCCAGTAGAGCTAACATACAGTGTTATATTCGTTTCAAATGTACAATAGAGTGATTCAGTGATTCTATATGAATCTATAATTCAGTATATTCTATATTACTCAGTGGTCATCAAGAAAAGTGTCCTCTTAATCCGCTTCATCTATTTCACTCATCCCTCTATCCACCTCCTCTCTGGTATCCATCCGTTTGTTCTCTCTTGTTAAGAGTTTGTATTTTGGTGTGTCTCCTTTTTCTATTTTATTGATTTATTTTTGTTTGTTTCTCAAATTCCCCATCAGAGTGACATCGTATGGAATTTGTCTTTCTCTGACTGACTGATTTTAGTTAGGATAATACTCTCTAGCTCCATCCATGTGGCTGCAAATGGCAAGGATTCATTCTTTTTCAAGCCGAGTAATACTCCATCTTGTGTGTGTGTGTGTGTGTGTGTGTGTGTGTGTGTGTGCATGCGTGTGTGAATACACACATCTATCATCTCATTTGTCAATTTTTCTACAGACACTTGGTTTGCTTCCATATTGTGATATTGTAAATAATGGTGCAAGAAACATAGGGGCGCACGTATCCTTTTAAGTTACTGCTTTCCTAGTCTTTGGAGAAATACTAGTAGAGTGATTGTTGGATCGTAGCTTAGTTCTATATTTAATTTTTTGAGGAACCTTCATACTGTTTTCCACGGTGGCCACCGCAGTTTGCATTCCCACCCACAGTTCGCGAGGAATCCCCTTTATCCACATCCTCCTAACACCTGCTCTTTGTTGTGCTTTTGATGTTAGCCATTCTGACAGGTTTGAGGTATTACCTCATTGTCCTTTGGATTTACATTTTCCTGATGATGGGTGATGGTGAACATCTTTTCACGGGACTGTTGGCCATTTGTATTTCTTCTTTGGAGAAATGTCTGTCCATGTCTTCTGCCTATTTTTTAACTGGATTATTTGTTTATTTGGGGTCGAGTAGTATCAGTTCTATATGTTTTGGACACTATCTCTTTATTGCATATGATCATTGCAAATATCTTCTCCCTTTGAGTAGGTTGTCTTATGATTTTTACGTTTTCATTGTTCTTCTGCCGTGTGGAAACTTTTTATTTTACTGTATTCCCAATAGTTTATTTTTGCTTTCATTTCCTTTGTCAGGACACAGTCCAGAAAAACGTTGGTATGGTCCATGTCAAGAAGTTACTGTCTTCCCTCCTGTAGGATTTTTATGGATTCAGGTCTCATATTGAGGTCTTGAAACTGTTTTGTGTTTGTCTGTATTGTGTAAGAAAGCAGTCTAATTTCATTCTTTTGTGCGTAGCTGTCTAGTTTTCCCAACACCATTTGTTGTAGAGACTGTCCTTTTCCCTTTTGATATCGTTGCTTGCTTTGTGGAAGATTCATGGACCACATAATTGTGGGTTTCTGTCTGAACTTGTATCCTGTTCCTTTGGTCGCTGTGTCTATTTTTGTGCCATACTGTCTTGTTAGGATGACTGCAGCTTTGTAGTATAACCTGAAATCTGAAATTGTGAGTCCTCCAGCCTTGTTTTTCTTTTCCACATTGCACTGGCTGTTCAGTATCTTTAGTGGTTCCATACAAATGTTTAGGATTGTTTATTCGAGGTCTTTTATTCTTTAATTTAAATTCAATTTGCCAACTTGCAGTACACCATTAGTTTCAGATGTAGTCTTCAATAAATTATCAGTCGTGTGTAACACCCAGTGCTCATTGTATCGTGTGGCCTCCTTAATGCTACTCACCCAGTTACCCCCCCCAACTTCTCCTCCAGCAATCATCAGTTTGTTGCAATAGTTAAGAGTCTATCATGGGTTTTCTCCCTCTCTGATGACTTCCCATTCTATTTCCCCTCCCTTCCCCTATGGTCTTCTTCCCTTTTTCTGATATTCCACATAGGAGTGAAAGCATATGATCATTGCCTTTCTTTCATTGGCTTATTCCACTCACTATAATACCCTCCAGCTCCACCCAGGTCGGTGTGATGGTAAGTGTTCATGCTTTCTGATGGCTGAGTAATATTCCATTATATATATGATCCACATCTTCTTTATCCATTCATCTGTCCATGCTCATCTGCACTCTTTCCACAGTTTGTCTATTATGGATATTGCTGCTATGAACACTGGGGTGCATGTGTCCCGTCTTCACTACCTGTCTCTTTGGGGTAAATACCCAGTAGTGCAATTGCTGGGATATAGGGTAGCTTTATTTATAACTTTTTGAGGAAACTCTGTACCATTTTCAAGAGTGGCTGTACCGGACTGCATTCGCACAGGGGTGTAAGAGGGTTCCCGTTTCTCCACATCTTCTCCACATGTATAGTTTCATGTCTTCTTATTTTTAGATATTCGGCCTCATGTGATATGGCATCTATAGGGGTTTAGATTTGCATTTCCCTGAAGCCAAGTGATATGAAGCATTTATGCATGTATCTTTTGGTCCCTAGTGCGTCGTCATCAGTGAAATGACTTCCCATTTTAATCCATCTCAAGACCTAAAGCTGGGTAAGGCACTGAAGCTCGATGATGCCATCGGTTGGAAGTGTGGAGAATTTCAAAAGATCTCTGTGGAGAGTAAGTTTAAAGGTCAGTGTGAAGCTAGTAATTGGATCCAGGGCGATCTCTGAAAGTGGGGGTTCCCTGGGATGGGCTGAGGGGGGCCCTCCGATTTTCCTGCTATGAATCCGTGTGGTAGCTCCAAACGGACATTTTCCTGCTGTGGGGCAGGCTGAGTCCTCTAGTCGTGCAGAGGTGATCCCAATGCCTGGTACCTTGGAGGCAGGCAAACGGGGAGGGGACCCTCAGCAGAAGCCCCAGGGTTAGGTTAGGCCTCAAGAGACAGCAGGTCCGAACTGCCCAGTGCTCAGAGAACTCCCAGGCCGACTGAGATGAGGGCACAAGGGCGGGTGAATGTGAGCCTTGGGGTTTCATCCAGAAAGGCCCACAAAGGTCAGAGGTCATCAGCAGGTGCTCTCAGGGGGTGCCCCAATTCTCTTGCCCTGAATGCTCTGTTGTGCCCCCAAACGGTACAGTTTCCTGTGTGCTGCAGGCTGAGTCCTACGGTGGGGCTTGGCTGTCCCCAATCCCCCGGAGTGGGGTGCCAGGACCCTGGGGAGGGGCCCCTCTCTGCCCAACCTAGGGTAAGGGTTACGGTCCAGGAGCCCGGCAGGGACAATCTGCAGGCTGTGCGGCGAGCTCCGTGGAGGGCTGAGAGGAGGCCATGGGGGAGGGTGAGCATGGGCCTCAGGGTTGGGGCATGGGGGGCTGCCAAATGTGGGGATGGGCTCCGGGGGCCTCCCCAAGTTCTTGTGCCCTGTAGGCTCCGTAGAGCCCCAAGGGGCATGGTTTCCTGTCGGGTGGCAAGCTGAGTCCTGCGGTGGGGCACAGGTATCCCAATTCCCCAGGCCTGCAGTATAAGGCTCCTGGGGAGGCCCCCACACCCGCGGCCGACCTAGGGTTAGGGTTAGGTCTCAGGGGCCCTGCAGGCCCGATCTGCTGGCTGTATGTCGAGCTACATGGACTGAGGTGAGGGTGTGGGGAGGGTGAGCGTGGGCCTTAGGGTTGGGGTGCGGGAGGCTGCCGAAGTTCGCTGGTGGCTCAGGAGTGCCCTCCTGGTTCTCCCGCCCTGAATACTCTATGGCCTCCCAAGGCACATGGTTTCCTGTGGGGTGGCAGACTGAGTCCTGCTGTGGGGCTCAGGTGTCCCCAATCCCTGGGGCTGCAGCTCCAGGCTCCTGGGGAGGGGCCCCTCCACAGATGAACTAGGGTTAGGGTTGGGGTCCAGGAACCCCGCAGGCCAGATCTGCCCACTATGTCGCGAGCTCTGCCACGGGCTGAGGTGAGGGTGCGGGGTGGGGTGAGCATGGGCTTCAAGGTTGGGTTTAGGGATCGCCGAAGTTCGCCGGGGGCTCTGGGGGCCCTCCTGGTTCTCCCCCCCTGAATGCTCTACAGCCTCCCAAGGGGCCTGGTTTCCTGCGGGCTGGCAGGTTTTGTCCTGCAATGGGCCTCAGGTGTCCCCAGTCCCTGGGGCTGCGGCACCGGGCCCCAGGGGAGGGGCCCTACCCAGCCAACCTAGGGTCAGGTCTAGGCCCCAGGAACCTGGCAGGCCTGATCTTCCGGCTCTGCGTCCAGCTCGGTGGCAAGCTGAAGGGAAGGCGTGGGGTGGGATGAGCGTGGGCCTCAGGGTTGGGGTGTAGGGGGCTGCCGAGAATCGCTGGGGCTCAGGGGGGCCCTACCAGTTCTCCTGCACGGGATGCCTGCGGCGCCCCAAGGGGCATGGTTTCCTGAGGGGTGGCAGGCTGAGTCCTGTGCTGGGGCTCAGGTGTACCCAATCCCTGGGTTTAAGGTACGGATTAGGGTACGGGTTAAGGTTAGGGTATGGGTTAGGGTTAGGGTATGGGTGAGTGTAGGGGTTAGGGTTAGGGTAAGGAGAGGGTACGGGTTAGGGTTGGGTTTAGGGGTTACAGGTTAGAGGTTAGAGGTTATGGGTTAGGGTACGGATGCGGGTTTAGGGTACGGGTTAGAGTTTAGGGTTTGGGTTTAGGGTTAGGGTTAGGGTTGGAGTACGGGTTAGGTTTAGGGTATGGGTTAGGGTTAGGGTACGGGTTAGGGTATGCATTAGGGTATGGTTTAGGGTACGGGTTAGGGTACTGTTTAGGGTAAGTGTTGGCGTACGGATTAGGGTACGCTTTAGGTTACGGGTTAGGGTTAGGGTAAGGGTTAGGGTTAGGGTACAGTTTTTGGGTTATGGTACAGGTTAGGTTACGGTTTAGGGTTAGGGTTAGGGTACGGGTTAGGGAAAGGGTTTGGGATAAGGATAGGGTACGGTTTAGGGTTAGGGTATGGGTTAGGGTATGGGTTAGGGTACAGGTTAGGGTTAGGTATGGGTTAGGGTATGGTATAGGGTCCGGGTTAGAGATAGGGTATGGATTAGGGTATGGGTTAGGGTACGGGATAGGGTACGGGTTAAGGTTAAGGTAAGGGTACTGGTTAGGGTTAGGGTACGGGTTACGGTTTAGGGTTTAGGGTTATGGTTAGGGTACAGGTTCGGGTTAGGGTATGGGTAGGGTTAGGGTACAGGTTATGTTACGAGTTAGGGTATGGGTTAGGGTCAGGGTTTAGGGTTTAGGGTTAAGGTTAGGGTACGGGTTAGGGTACTTGTTAGGGCTACAGTTAGGTTTAGGGTACGGTTTAAGTTATGGGTTAGGGTACCGTTTATGGTTAGGGTAGGGTACGGGTTAGAGTATGGGTTAGAGTACGTGTTAGGGTTACGGTTAGGGTTAGGGTACATGTTAGAGTTAGTGTTAGGGTATGGGTTAGAGTTAGGGTTAGAGTATGGGTTAGTGTATGGGTTAGGGTTAGGTTTAGGGTTAGGTTACGGGTTAGGGGTAGGGTTAGCTGAAGGGGTAGGGATGGGGGTTAGGGGTATGGTAGGGGTCGGGGTAGGGTTAGGGTTTAGGGTTAGGGTTTGGGGTTTGGCGTTAGTGGTTAAGGTTAGGGTTTAGTGTTTAGGGTATCGGGTTTAGGGTTAGGGTTTAGGGTTTAGGGTTTAGGGTTAAGGTTAGGGTTTAGGGTTAGGTTTAGGGTAGGTATAGGGTTAGGGTAAGGTTTAGGGGTTAGGGTTAGGGTAGGGTTAGGGGTTAAGGTATAGGTTTTAAGGTTATGGGTTAGGGTTTAGGGTTAGGGTTACACCCCAGTATTCCAGCAGGACCATTCCACCAGCTGTGCGGTAGCGGAGGGCTGGGCCGAGGTGAAGGTGCTGGCAAGCTGGAGTGTGGGCCCAAGCATTTTGGCGCGGGGGGCCTTGGAAAGTCGCCAGGGGATCGGAGGGCCCTGCCGGTTCTCCCGTCCTGAATGGCCAGCTGTACCCCTAGCGCCCTGGGTGGCGGCGGGGCGGCACAGTGATTACGGCGCTGGGGCTCGGGGGTCCCCAGCGTTTCAGCCCCAGGCCCCTTGGGAGGGGCCCCTTGGGGGCCAACCTAGGGTAAAGGTTAGCTCCTGGAGGCCGGCAGGCACAATCCGCCGTCTGGGGCGAATGGAGGTGCAGTGAAGATCAGGGCGCTGGTGAGCGGGAGAGTGGGCCCCAGCGTTTTGGCGCTGGGAGCCTTCGAAGTCACCAGGGCAAGGAGGGTCCTGCCCATTCTCCCGCCCTGAATGATCGGCTGTGCCCTAGCGGCCTGCGTATGGTCGGGGCGGAAGGGTGAGTCCAGCGTTGCGACTCAGGGGTCCCCAATCCCTGGCGTTCGGCGGCAGTCGCTTTGGGAGGGGCCCCTTGGTGGCTAACCTAGGGTTAGGGTTAGCCCTCGGGAGGCCGGCAGGCTCGATTCACTGGCTCTGCGGCGAATGGAGGGGTGGGCCAAGGTGAGGTCGCTGACGAGCGGAAGCGTGGGCCCCAACATTTTGGCTCAGTGGGCCTTCGAATGTCACAGGGGGCTCGGAGGGCCCTGCTTGTTCTCCCGCCATGAAGGATCGGCAATCCCCTAGCGCCCCGGGTGGCGGCGGAGTGGCAGGGTCAGTCCAGCAGTGTTGCTCGGTTTTCCCCAATCCCCAGCGTTGCAGCGCCAGGCCCCTTGGGAGGGGCCCCTCGGGGACTGTCCTAGGGTTAGGTTAACCCCCAGGAGGCCAGCAGTCCCGATTTGCCGGCTGTGCAGTGAGGGGAGGGATTGACCGTGGTAGGGCGCAGTCGAGCGGTAGCGTGGTACCCAGCATTTTGGCGTGTCGGGGGCCTTCGTATTTGACCGGAGGCTCGGAGGGCCCTGCCGGTTATCCCGCCCTGAATGCCCAGTGGCGCCGCTAGTGGCCCGCATGGCAGCGGGACGGCAGGGTGAGCCTGGCGCTGGGGCTTGCGGGTCCCCAATCCCTGCCATTGCAGCACCAAGCCTCTTGGGAGGGGCCACTCTGGGGCCCACCTAGGGTTATGGTTAGCCCCAAGGAGCCCGGGAGGCCGGATCCGCCAGCTGTGTGGCTAGAGGGGGGGTAGGCCGAGGTGAGGGCGCTGTAGAGCGGGAGCGTGGGCCTCAGCGTTTTGGCGCAGGGGACCTACGAATGTCGCCTGGGGCTCGGAGGGCCCTGCCTGTTCCCCCACCCTGAATGACAGGTGACACCCCAAGTGGCTCGGGTGGCGGCGGAGGGGCAGGTTGAGTACATCGCTGGGGCTTGGGGGTCCCCAATCTCCGGCGTCGTGGTGCCAGGCCCTTTGGTAGGGCCCTTCGGGGGCCGACCTAGGGTTAGAGTTAGCCCCCAGGAGGCCGGCAGGCCCGATAAGATGGCTGTGGGGCGAGTGGAGGTGTGGGCCGAGGTAAGGGTGCTGGCTAGTGGAATCGTGGTACCCAACATTTTGGCACGGGGGGCCTCCGAAGGTCGCCAGGGGTCTGAGGATCCTGCCCTTTCTCCCGCCTTGAATGACTGGCGGCACCCTTAGCGGCCTGGGTGGTGACGGGGAGGCATGGTGACTCTGTCGCTGTGGCTCAGGAATCCCCAATCCCAGGCGTTGCAGCACCAGGCCCCTAGGATGGGCCCCTTGGGGCCGACCTAGGGTTAGGTTTAGCCCCTAGGAGGCCTGCAGGCCTGATTCACCGGCTGTTGGAGAAGCGGAGGGTGGACTGAGGTGAGGGCCCAGGTGAGTGGGAGCATGGGCCCCAGCGTTTTGGCATGGATGGCCTTCGAAAGTTTCTGGGTTCTTGAGAGCCCTGCCCGTTTTCCCACCCTGAATGACCTGCGATGCCCCAGTGGGTCCGGTGTCGGCGGGGTGGCAGGGTGAGTCCAGTGCTGCAGCTAGGGTGTCCCCAATCCCAGGCGTTGCTGCTCCAGTCCCCTTGAGAGTGGCCCCTTGGGGGCTGACCTAGGGTAGCGTCAGCCCCCAGGAGGCCGGCAGGACCGATACGCCACTGTGGGGCAGCAGAGGGGCGGGCTGAGTTGAGGGTGCTGGTCAGTGGGAGCGTGGCCGCGGTGGTTTGGCTCGGGGGGGCCTTCGAATGTCCCGCGGCTCCGAAAGCCCTGCCCCTTCAACCGACCTGAATGACCGGCGGCGCCCCTAGTGGCCCGGGTGATGTGGGACGGCAGGGTGAGTCAGGCGTTAGGAATCGGGAGTCCCCAATCCCCGGCATTGCGGGATCAAGACCCTTAGGATAGGCCCCTCATGGGCCAATCTAGGGTTAGGGTTAGCTCCCAGGAGGCCGGCAGGCCTGATATGCCAGCTAGACTGCGAGAGGAGGGGCGGGCGGAAGTAAAGGTGCTGGCGAGCGGGAACATGGGCACCAGCGTTTTGACTTGGGGCTTTCAAAGGTCGCTGGGGTCTTGCGGGCCCTGCCCGTTCTCCCACCCTGAATGAACAGCGCCGCCCCAGCGTGCCTGGTGTCAGCAGGGAGGCAGAGTGAGTCTGGCGCTGGGGCTCGGGGGTCCCCAATCCCCGGCGTTGTGGCCCAGGCCCCTTGGGAAGCACCCCTCGTGTGCCGACCTAGGGTTAGGGATAGCCCCCAGGAGTCCTGCAGGCCTGATCCACCAGCTGTGTGGCAAACGGAGGGGGGGGGGTGGGCAGAGGTGAGGACGCTGGTGAGCGGGAGCATGGGCACAAGCATTTTGGCGCGGGGGGCCTTCGAGTGTCACCGGGGGCTCGGAGGGCCATGCCCGTTCTCCCGCCCTGAATGACCGGCGGTGCCTCTAGCGGCCCGGGTGGTGGAGGGGCGGCAGGTGAATCCGGCGCTGGGGCTCAGGGGTCCCCAATCCACTGTTTTGCGGCGCCAGGCCCCTTGGGAGGGGCCCCTCAGGGAATGACCTAGGGTTAGGCTTAGCCCCCAGGACGCCGGCAGGCTCAATCCGCCAGCTGTGTAGCGAATTGAGGGGTGGGTCGAGGTGAGGTCTCTGTGGAGTGGGAGCGTGGGCTCAAGCGTTTTGGCACCGGGGGCCTTCGAATGTTTCCGGGGACGCGACAGGCCCTGCCCATTCTCCTCCCTGAGTGACCGGCAGCGCCCCTAGCAGCCCAGGTGGCGGCGGGGCGGCAGGGTGAGTCAGGCACTGTGGCTCGGGTATCCCCAATCCCTGGCATTGTGGCGCCAGGCCCCTTGGGAGGGGCCCCTCGGGGGCCAAACTAGGGTTAGGTTTAGCCCCTAGGAGGCCGGCAGGCCCTATTCCCCAGCTGTGTGGAGACTGGAGTGACGGAGCAGGTTAGGGCGCTGGTGAGCAGGACTGTGGGCCCAGGTGTTGTGGCGCGGGGGGCCTTTGAAGGTCTCCGTGTCTCTGAGGGCCCTGCCCGTTCTCACGCCCTGAATAACGGCAGCACCCCAAGCCCCCGGGTGGCAGCTGGGGGGCAGGGTGAGTCCAGTGCTGAAGCTCGGGGGTCCACAATCCCTGGCGTTGTGGCGCCAGGCCCCTTGGAAGGGGCCCCTCGGGGGTCAATCTAGGGTTACGGTTAGCCCCCAGAAGGCCAGTGGACCCGATCAGCGGCTGTGCAACACGCTGAGGGTTGGGCCGAGGTGAGGGCACTGGCGAGACTGAGCATGAGCCCAAGTGTTTTAGCGCGGGGGGCCTTCAAAGGTCGGCGGGGGCTCGGAGGGCCCTGCTGGTTCTGTCGCCCTGAATGACCGGCGGTGCCCCTAGCGGCCCGGGTGGGGACAGTGCATCAGGGTGAGTCCGGCTCTGGGGCTCTGCGTCACCAATCCCCAGTGTTGCAGAGCCAGGCCCCTTGGGATGTGCCCCTCGGGCTCGACCTAGGGTTTCGGTAGGCCCCCAGGAGCCTGGCAGGCCCTATCCACCGGCTCTGAATCAAGCGGAGGCATTGGCCAATGTGAGGGCACTGGCGAGCAGGAGCATGGGGCCAACGTTTTTGCGCGGGGGGCCTTCGAAGGTCAGCGGGGGCTTGGAAGGCCCTGCCTGTTCTCCCGCCCTGAATGACCGGCGGCGCCCCTGTGGCCCGGGTGGCGGCGGGATGGCTGGGTGAGTCCAGAGCTAGGGCTCGGGGGATCCCAAGCCCTGGCGTGGCGGCGCCAAGCCCTTTGGGAGGAGCCCCTTGGGCGCTTATGTAGGGTTTGGTTTAACCCCCAGGAGGCAGGTGGGCCTGATCCACCGGCTATGCGGTGTGTGGAAGGGCTCGCTGAGTTGAGGGCGTTGGTGAGTGGGAACGTGAACACAAGCGTTTTGGCGTGGGGTGCCTTCGAAGGTCACCGGGGGCTCAGAGGGCCCAGCAAGTTCTCCCGTCCTGAATGACCGCCGGTGCCCTAGCAGCCTGGGTGGCGGCGGGGCGGTAGGGTGAGCCCGGAGCTGGGGCTCGGGGATCCCCAATCCCTGGCGTGGCATCACCAGGCCCCTTGGGAGGGGTCCCTCTCGGCTGACGTACGGTTATAATTAGCTCAAAGGAGGCCGGCAGGCCGGATCTGCCAGCTGTGCGGCGAGCAGAGTGGTGGGCCGAGGTGAGGCGCTGGTGATCTGGAGCGTGGGCCCAAGCATTTTGGCGTGGGGGGCCTTCGAAGGTCGCCAGGGGCTCGGAGGCCCTGCCCCTTCTCCCGCCCTGAGGGACCGGCGGTGCCCCTAGCAACCCAGTTGGCGGTGGTGTGGCAGTGTAAGTCCGGCGCTGGGGCTCGAGGGTCCCCAATCTCCGGCATGGCGGTGCCAGTCCCCTTGGGAGGGGCTCCTCAGGGGCCGAGCTAGGGTTAGGGTTAGACCCCAGGAGGCCAGCAGGCCCGATCCGGCGGTTGTGCAGCTTGCGGAGGGGCTGGCCGAGGGGAGGGCGCTGGTGAGCAGAAGCGTGGGCCAAAGCATTTTGGCGCGGGAGGCCTTGGAATGTCGCCGGAGGCTCGGAGGGCCCTGCCCATTCTCCAACCCAGATGACTGTTGGCGCCCCTAGCGGCCCGGGTGGCAGCGGGGTGCGAGGGTGCGTCCCGCAGTTTGCTCTGGGGGTCCCCAATCCCCAGTGTGGCAGCGCCAGGCCCCTTGGGATGGGCCCCCCAGGAGCTAACCTAGGGTTAGGGTTAGCCCCCAGGAGGCCGGCAGTCCCGATCTGCCAGCTGTGCAGCGAGCGGAGGGGTGGCCTGAGGAGAGGGTGCTGGTGAGCAGGAGCGTAGGCCCAAGCGTTTTGGCGTGGGGGGGCTTCGAAGGTCTCCAGGGGCTCGGAGGTCCCTGTCCGTTCTCCCGCCCTAAATGACCGGCGGCGCCCCTAGCTGCCCGGGTGGCGGCGGGGTGGCAGGGTAAGTCCTGCGCTGAGGCTCGAGGGTCCCCAATCATCAGCTTCGCGGTGCCAGGCCCCTTGGGAGGGGCCCCTCGTGAGCAGACCTAGGGTTAGGGTTAGTCCCCAGGAGGCCGAGAGGCCCAATCTGCCTGCCTGTGGTGAGCGGAGGGACGGGCCGAGGTGAGGGCATTGGTGAATGTGAGCTTGGGCCCAAGCGTTATGGCGTGGGGGGCCATGGAAGGTCGACAGGGGCTCGGAAGGCCCTGCCCGATCTCCCGCCCTGAATGAGGACGGCATCCCTAGCGGGCCAGGTCATGGCGGGGCGGCAGGGTGAGTTCGGCGCTGGTGCTTGGGGGTCCCCAATCCCCAGCGTGGCAACGCCAGGCACTTGGGAGTGGTCCCTCGGGGACCGACCTAGGGTTATGGTTAGCTCCAGGCGGCTGGCAGGCCCGATCCGCAGGCTGTGCAGCGAGCAGAGGGGTGGGCCGAGGTGGGGGCGCTGGGGAGTGGGAGCGTGGGCCCAAGCGTTTTGGTGTGGGGGGTCTTCAAAAGTCGGTGGGTGCTTGGAGGGCCCTGCCCGTTCTCCCGCCCTGAATAACCGGCGGCACCCCTAGAGCCCCGGGTTGCAGTGGGGCGGCCATATGAGTCCACTGCTGGGGCTCGAGGGTCCCCAATCCCAGGCCTTGCAGCTCCAGGCTCCTTGGGAGGGGCCCATCAGGGGCCGACCTAGGTTTAGGGTTAGCCCCCAGGAAGCTGGCAGGCCCGATCCGCATGCTGTGTAGTGAGCAGAGGGGCAGGCCGAGGTGAGGGCGCTGTCAAGTGGGAGCGTGGGCCCAAGCGTTTTGGCGCGGGGGGCCTTCGAAAGTCATCGGGGGTTCGGAGGGCCCTTCCCGTTCTCACGCCCTGAATGACCGGCGGCTCCCTTAGCGGCCCGGGTGGCGGCAGGTTGGCAGGTTGAGTCCGGCGCAGGGGCTCAGGTGTCCTCAATCCCCGGCGTTGTGGCGCTAGGACCCTTGAAAGGGGTCCCTCCGGGGGGACCTGGTTTTAGGGTTAGCCCCAGGAGGCCAGCAGGCCCAATCCACAGGCTGTGCGGCATACGATGGGGCGGGCCTAGGTGAGGCCGCTGGCGAGTGGGAGCATGGCTCCAAGAATTTTTTAAAGTGGGCCTTCGAAGGTCGTCGAAGTCTCAGAGGGCCCTGCCCGTTCTACCGCCCTGAATAACCGGCAGTGCCCCTAGCACCCCGGGTGGCGGTGGGGCCCCGGGTGACTTCGGTGCTGGAGCTTGGGGGTCACCAATCCCAGGCGTTGCTGCTCCAGGCCCCTTGGGATGGGCCCCTCGAGGACCGACCTAGGGTTACGGTTAGTCCCAGGTGGCCAGCAGGCCCGATCCGCCGGCTGTGTGGGGAGCGGAGGGGCGGGCCAAGTTGAGGGCGCTGGCAAGCAGGAACGTGAGCCCAAGCGTTTTGGCGTGGCGGGCCTTCGAAGGTCGCCGGGGGCTCGGAGGGCTATGCCCATTCTCCCGTCCTGAATGAGGATGGCGCCCCTATTGGGCGGGGTCGCGGCAGGGCGGCAGGGTGAATCCGGTGCTGGTGCTCAGGTGTCCCCAATCCCCGGCGTGGTGGTGCCAGGCCCCTTGGGAAGGGCCCCTTGGGTGCCGAAGTAGGGTTTGGGTTAGCCCCAGGAGGCCGGCAGGCATACGGAGGTGCTGGCCGAGGTGAGGATGCTGACGAGCAGGAGCGTGGGCCCAAGAGTTTTCGCACGTGGGCCTTCGAAGTTCGCTGGGGGCTCGGAGGGCACTGCACGTTCTCCCGCCCTGAATGACCAGCGGTACCCCTAGCGGCCAGTGTGGCGGTGGGGTTGCAGGGTGATTCCGGCGCTGGGGTCGGGGGTCCCCAAACCCCGGCGTGTTTTGCGCCAGGCACTTTGGGAGGGGCCTTCGGGGGCCGAGCTAGTGTTAGGGTTAGACCAAAGGAGGTCGGCAGGCCCGATCTGCCGGGTGTGCGGTGAGCGGAGTGGTGGGCTGAGGTGAGGGCACTGGCGACAGGGATCGTGGGCCCAAGCGTTTTGGCACTGGGGGCCTTCGAAGGTCGCCAGGAGCTCTGAGGGCCCTGCCCGTTCTACCACCCTGAATGATCGGCGGCGCACCTAGCGGCCCGGGTGGTGGCGGGTCAGCAGGGTGAGTCTGGCGCTGGGGCTCTAGAGTCCCCAATCCCTGGCGTGGCAAAGCCAGGCCCCTTTGGAGGGGCCCTCGGGGACCGACCTAGGGTTAGGGTTAGCCCCGAGGAGGCCGGCAGGCCAGATCCGTCAGCTGTGTGGGGAGTGGAGAGGTGGGCCGAGGTGAGGGCGCTGGGGAGCGGGTGCGTGGGCCCAAGCATTTTGGCGCTAGGGCCTTCGATGGTCGCTTGGGGATCGGAGGGCTCTGATTGTTCTCCCGCCCTGAATGACCATCGGCGCCCCTAGTGGCCCGGGTTGTGGCAGTACGGCAGGGGGAGTCCGGCCTTGTGGTTGAGGGGTCCCCAATCCCTGGGGTTGCTGCGCCAGGCCCCTTGGGAGGGGCCCCTTGGGGGATGACCTAGGGTTAGGGTTAACCCACAGGACGCCTGCAGGCCCTATCCCCCGGCTGTGCAATGTGCGGAGGGGCGGACCGAGGTGAGGGCGCTGGAGAGCGGGAGCATGGGCCCAAGCATTTTGTCGAAGGGGGCCTTCGAAGGTCATCGAAGGCCCGGAGGGCCTTGCCTGTTCTCCCGCCCTGAATGACTGGAGGTGCCCCTAGCGGCCCGGGTGGTGGCGGGGCATCCGGGTGAGTCCGGCGCTGGGGCTCAGGGTTCCCCAATCCCCGGTGTTGCGGCTCTAGGCTCCTTGCTAGGGGCCCCTAGGGGACCGGCCTACGGTTAGATTTAGCCCCCAGGAGGCCGTCAGCCCGATCCGCCAGCTCTGTGGCGAGCGGAGGGCGGGCGGAGGTGAGGCCGCTGGCGAGCTGGAGCGTGGGCCCAGGCGTTTTGGCGCGGGGGTCCTTCAAAAGTCGCCGGGGGCTTTGAGGGCCCTGTAAGTTCTTCTGCACTGAATGATCGGTGGCTCCCCTAGCGGCCTGGATGGAGGAGGGGCGGTAGGGTGAGTCGGGCGCTGGGGCTTGGGGGTCCCCAATCCTCGGCGTTGGGGAGCCAGGCCCCTTTGGAAGGGCTCTAGGGGGCCGACCAAGCGTTACTGTTAGCCCACAGGAGGCCAGCAGACCCGATCTGCTGGCTGTGTGGCGAGCAGAGGGGTGGGTCGAGGTGAGGGCGCTGGTAAGCGGGAGTGTGGGTCGAAGCGTTTTGGCGTGGGGGGCATTCGAATGTCGCCGGGGCTCAGAGCACCCTTCCCGTTAAACCACGCTGAATGCCCGATGGCGCACCTAGCGGTCCGGGTTGCAGAGGGGTAGCAGGGTGAGTCCGGTGCTGGGGCTCGGGGGTGCCCAAACCCCGGCCTTGCGGCACCAGGCCCCTTTGGATGGGCCCCTCGGGGGCCGACCAAGGGTTATTGTTAGCCCCCACGAGGCCAGCAGGCCCGATCCGCCGGCTGTGAGGCGAGCAGAGGGGTGGACCCAGGTGAGGGCGCTTGAAAGCAAGAACGTTGACCCACGCGCTTTGGTGCGGGGGGCCTTTGAAGGTCATCGGGGGTTCGGAGGGGCCTACCCGTTCTCCTGCCCTGAATGACCAGTGGCGCCCCTAGCGGCCGGGGGGGGGGCGGGGTGGCAGGGTGAGTCCGGCACTGGGGCTCAGGGGTCCCCAATCCATGGCGTTGTGGCGCCAGGCCCCTTGGGAGGGGCCCGTCGGGGGCCTACCTAGGGTTAGGATTAGCCCCCAGGAGGCCGGCAGCCCCAATCACCCAGCTGTGCGGCGAGCAGAGGGGTGGGCCCAGGTGAGAGCGCTTGAGAGCCAGAGCGTGGGCCCAAGCGTTTTGGCGCGGAGGGCCTTTGAATGTCTCCGGGGGCTTGGAAGCCCCTGCAGGTTCTCCCGCCCTGAATGACTGCAGCGCCCCTAGCGGCCCGGGTGAGGCGGGAAGGCAGGGTGAGTTCGGCGCAGGGGCTCGGGTGTCCTCAATCCCTGGCGTTGTGGCGCTAGGCCCCTTGAGAGGGGCCCCTCAGGGGGGACCTGGGTTTAGGGTTAGCCCCAGGTGGCCGGCAGGCCCGATCCGCAGGCTGTGCGGCATACGGTCAGGTGGGCCGAGGTGAGGCCGCTGGCGAGCGGGAGCATGGCTCCACGCATTTTGCGAAGCGGGCCTTCGAAGGTCGTCGAAGTCTCGGAGGGCCCTGCCCGTTCTACCACCATGAATAATCGGCGGCGCCTCTAGCACCCCGGGTGTTGGCGGGGCTGCCGGGTGTGTCCGGTGCTGGAGCTTGGGGGTCCCCAATCCCAGGCGTTGCTGCTCCAGACCCCTTGGGATGGGATCCTCGAGGACCGACCTAGGTTTATGGTTAGCCCCAGGCGGCCGGCAGGCCCGATCCGCTGGCTGTGCGGCGAGAGGAGGGGTGTTCCGAGGTGGGGCCACTGGGGAGCGGGAGCATGGGCCCAAGTGTTTTGGCATGGGGGGCCTTCAAAAGTCGGCGGGGGCTCGGAGGGCCCTGCCCATTCTCCCGCCCTGAATAACTGGCGGCGCCCCTAGTGCCCCTGGTTGTGGTGGGGCGGCCAGGTGAGTCCGGCGCTGGGGATCAGGCATCCCCAATCCCTGGCGTGGTGGCGCCAGGCCCCTTGGGAGGGGCCCCTCGGGGGCCGATCTAGGCTTATGGTTATCCCCCAGGAGGCCAGCAGGCCCGATCTGCCAGCTGTTCGGCGAGTAGTAGGGCAGGCCAGGGGAGGGCGCTGGCGAGCAGGAGCATGGGCGCAGCGTTTTGGCATGGCCAGCCTTTGAAAGTCGCCAGGGGCTTGGAGGGTTCTGCCCGTTCTCCCGCCCTGAATGACCAGCGGCGCCCCTAGTGGCCCGGGTGGTGGCGGGGTGGCATGGTGAGTCCGGCGCTGGGGCTCGGGCGTCCCCAATCCCTGGCGTGGTGGCGACAGGCCACTTGGGAGGGGCCCCTCGGGAGGGGCCCCTCGTGCGTCGACCTAGGGTTAGGGTTAGCCCCAAGGAGGCTGGCAGGCCGATCTGCCAGCTGTGCGGCGAGCGGAGGGGCGGGCCGATGTGAATGCGCTGGAAGCAGGAGCGTGGGCCCAAGCGTTTTGGCGCAGGGGGCCTTCGATGGTCGCCATGAGCTCTGATGGACTTGCCCGTTCCCCCGCCCTTAATGACCGGCGGCACCCTAGCGGCCAGGGTGGCGGCGGGGCAGCAGGGTGAGTCCATCGCTGGGGCTCGGGGGTCCCCAATCCCCGGCATTGCGGCGCCAGGCCCCTTAGGATGGGGCACTAGGGGGCTTACCTAGGGTTAGTGTTAGCCCCCAGGAGGCTGGGAGGCCCGATCTGCCAGCTGTGTGGCGTGCAGAGGGGAAGTACGAGGGAGGGCGCTGGCGAGCAGGAGTGTGGGCCCAAGCGTTTTGGCGCGGGAGGCCTTCGAAAGTCGCAGCGGCTTGGAGGGCACTGCCCGTTCTCCCGCTCTGAATGACCGGCAGCACCCCTAGCAGCCCTGGGGGCAGTGTGGCAGCAGTGTGAGCCCGGCGCTAGGGCTCGGGGGTCCCCAATCCCCAGCTTTGTGGCACCAGGGCCCATGGGAGGGGCCCCTTGGGGACGGACCTAGGGTTAGGTTTAGCCCCCATGAGGCCTGCAGGCCCGATCCACCGGCTGTGCGGCGAGCGGTGGGGCGGGCCGAGATGAGGGCACTGGCAAGCTGGAACATGGGCCCAAGCTTTTTGGCGCGAGTGGCCTTCGAAGGTCGCCGGGGGCTAAGAGGGCCCTGCCCCTTCTCCCTCCCTGTTTGACCGGCGGTGCCACTACCTGCCCGGTTGGCGGCAGGGTTCAGGGTGAGTCCGGCGCTTTGGCTCGGGGGTCCACAATCCCCAGCGTTGCGGCGCCAGGTGCCTTGGGAGGGCTGACCTATGGTTAGGGTTAGCCCCCAGGAGGCCGGCAGGCCCGATCGGCCAGCTTTGCGGTGAGCGGAGGGGCGGGACGAGGTGAGGGCGCTGACAAGTGGGAGCGTACGCGCAAGCGTTTTGATGAGGGGTGTCTTCGAGGTCACCTGGGGCTCGGAGGGCCCTGCCTGTTCTCACGCCCTGAATGAATGGCAGCGCCGCTAGCGGCCCGTGTGGCAGCGGGGCGATACAGTGGGTCCGGTGCTGTGGCTCGGGGGTCAGCAATCCCAGGCGTTGTGGTGCCAGGCCCCATCGGACGGGCCCCTTGGGGGCCGACCTAGGGTTATGGTTAGTCCCCAGGAGGCCGGCAGGCCGGATCTTCCCACTGTGCGGCGAGTGGAGGGGCGAGCCAAGGTAAGGGCGCTGGCGAGCGGGAGCGTGGGCCGAAGCATTTTGTCACGGGGGGCCTTCAAAAGTCTCCGGGGGCTCAGAGGGCCCTACCCATTCTCCTGCCCTGAATGACCGGCGGCTCCCCTAGCGGCCCGGATGGTAGCGGGGTGGCAGGGTGAGTCTGGCGCTGGGGCTCGGGAGTCCCCAATCCCTGTTGTTGCGGCACCAGGCCCCTTGGGAGGGGCCACTAGGGGGCCGACGTAAGGTTAAGGTTAGCCCCCAGAAGGCCCACAGGACCAATCCGCCAGCTGTGCGGCGAGCGGAGGGACGGGCCAAGGTAAGGGCGCTGGTGAGCGGGAGCATGGCCCAAGCGTTTTGGTGCGGGGAGCCATCGAAAGTCACTGGTGGCCTGGAGGGCCCTGCCCGTTCTCCCTCCCTGAATGACCGGCTGCACCCCTTGCGGCCCAGGTGGCGGTAGGGCGGGAGGGTGAGTCCGGCCTTGGGGCTCGGGGGTCCCCAATCCCCGGCATTGCGGCAATAGGTACCTGGGATGGGCCCCTCCGGGGCCCACCAACGATTAGGGTAAAACTCAGGAGGCCGGCAGTCCCGATCCACCAGATGTGCAGTGAGCTGAAGGGCGGATCGAAGTGAGGGTGCAGGCGAGCAGGAGCATGGGCCCAAGCATTTTGGCGCGGGGGGCCTTCGAAGGTCACCAGTGGCTCAGAGGAATCTACCAGTTCTCCCTCCCTGAATGATCGACGGCGCTCCTAGCGGCCCGGGTTGTGGCAGGGCAGCAGGATGAGTCCGGCGCTGGGGCTCGGGAGACCCCAATCCCTGTTGTTGTGGGGCCAGGCCCTTTGGGAGGGTCCACTAGGGGGCCGACCTAAGGTTAGGGTTAGCCCCCAGAAGGCCCACAGGCCCGATCCACCAGCTGTGCAGTGAGTGGAGGGGCGGGCCGAGGTAAGGGCGCTGGGGAGCAGGAGCGTGGGCCCAAGAGATTTGGTGTGGGGGGCCTTCGAAATTTGCCAGTGGCTCAGAGGGCCCTGCCCGTTCTCCCTGCCTGAATGAACGGCGGTGCCCCTAGCGGCCCAGGTGGCGGTAGGGCGGGAGGGTGAGTCCGTCCTTGGGGCTCGGGGGTCCCCAATCCCTGGCATTGTGGCAATAGGAACCTATGATGGGCCCCTCTGGGGCCCAACAACAATTAGGGTAACACCCAGGAGGCTGGCAATCCCGATCCACCAGCTGTGCAGCGAGCTGAGGGGCAGACCAAAGTGAGGGCGCAGGCGAGCAGGAGCATGGGCCCAAGCGTTTTGGCACGGGAGGCCTTCGAAAGTCACCAGGGCTCGGAAGGCACTGCCTGTTTTTCCGGTCTGAATGACCGGCGGTGCCCCTAGCTGCCCAGGGGGCGGCGTGGCAGCAGTGTGAGTCCAGCGCTGGGCCTCTGGGGTCCTCAATCCCCGTCATTGCGGAGACAGTCCCCTTGGGATGGGCCCTCGGGGGCAGACCTAGGGTTAGGGTTAGCCACCAGGAGGCCGGATGGCCCGATCCGCCGGCTGTGCGGCGAGCGGAGGGGCGGGCTGAGGTAAGGGTGCTGGCGAGCGGGAGTGTGGGCCCAAGCATTCTGGCGCGGGGGGCCTTTGAAGGTGGCCGGGGGCTCGGAGGGCCCTGCCCGTTCTGCACTGAATGACCAGCGGCACCCCTAGCGGCCTGGGTGGTGGTGGGGCAGCAAGTTGAGTCCAGCACTGGGGCTCGGGGGTCCCCAATCCCCGGCATTGCAGCGATAGGCCACTGGGATGGGCCCCTCAGGAGCTGACCTTTGGTTAGGGTTAGCCCACAGGAGGCCGGCAGGTCCGATCCGCCAACTGTGCATTGAGCGGAGGGGTAGGCTGAGGTGAGGGCGCTGGCGAGTGGGAGCGTGGGCCCAAGCATTTTGGCGTGGGGGGCCTTCGATGGTTGCCGGGGGCTCGAAGGGCCCTGCCCATTCTGCCGTCGTGAATGACCAGCGGTGCCCCTACCAGCCCGGGTGGCATTGGGGCAGTAGGGTGAGTCCGGCGCTGGGGCTCGGGGGTCCCCAATCCCCGGCGTTGCGGTGCCAGGCCCCTTCGGAGGGGCCCCTCAGGGGCCAACCTAGGGTTATGGGGAGCCCCCAGAGGAGAGCAGGCCTCATCCGCCAGCTCTGCGGCAAGAGGAGGGGCAGGCCGAGGTGGGGGCGCTGAGGAGCGGGAGCATGGGCTCAAACGTTTTGGATGGGGGGGCCTTCAAAGGTCGCCAGAGGCTCGGTAGACCCTGCCCATTCTCCCGCCCTGAATGACCGGCAGCACCCGTAGCGGCCCGGTTACATCAGGGTGACAGGATGAGTCCAGCGCTGGGGCTCAGGGGTCCCCAATCCCCTGCATTGCAGAGCCAGGCCCCTTGGGATATACCCCTCGGGGGCCGACGTATGGTTAGGGTTAGCCCCTAGGAGGCCAGCAGGCCTGATCCGCCGGCTGTTTGGAGAGCGGAGGGGCGGGCCGAGGTGAGGGCGCTGGCGAGCGGCAGCATTGGTCCAAGCGTTTTGGCGTGGGGGGCCTTCGAAAGTCTCCGGGGACTCGGAGGGCCCTGCCCGTTCTCCCACCCTGAATGACCGGTGGCGCCACTAGCGGTCCGGGTAGCAGCAGGGCGGCTCGGTGAGTCCGGCGCTGGGGCTCGGGGGTCAGCAATCCCAGGCTTTGTGGCGCCAGGCCCCATCAGACGGGTCCCTCGAGGGCCGACCTAGGGTTAGGGTTAGCCCACAGGAAGCCGGCAGGCCTCATCAGCTGGTTGTGCGGCTAGCGCAGGATCTGGCCGAGGTGAGGGCGCTGGTGAGCGGGAAGGTGGGCCCAAGCGTTTTAGTGTGGGAGTTCTTCGAAGGTCGCCAGGGGCTCAGAGGGCCCTGCCCCTTCTGCCTCTTTGAATGACCGGCGGCGCCCCTACTGGAGGGCCCTGCCCGTTCTCCTGCACTGAATGTCCTGCCGCGCCCCTAGCAGCCCGTGTGCTGGCGGGGCAGCAGGGTGAGTCCAGCGCTGGAGCTCGGGGGTCCCCAATCCCTGGCGTTGCGGCGCCAGGCCCTTTGGGAAGGCCCCCTTGGGTGTCGACCTAGGGTTAGGGTTACCCCCAGGAGGCCGGTAGGTCAGATCTGCCAGCTGTGCGGCGAGCAGAGGGGCAGGCTGAGATGAGGGCGCTGGCGAGCGGGAATGTGGGCCCAAGCATTTTGGCGCAAGGGGCCTTTGAAGTTCGCCAGGGGCTCGGAGGGCCCTGCCCATTCTCCTGCCCTGAATGACCAACGGCACCCCTCGCGGCCCGTTTGGCAGCGGGGCAGCAGGGAGAGTCTGGTGCTGGGGCTCGGGGGTCCCCAATCCCCGCCTTTTAGGCGCCTGGGCCCTTCGGAGTTTCCCCTTGGGGACAGACCTAGGTTTAGGTTTAGCCCCCGGGAGCCCAGCAGGCCCGATTCGCCGGCTGTGCGGCAAGCGGAGGGGCAGGCCGAGATGAGGGCACTGGCGAGCTGGAACATAAGCCCAAGCGTTTTGGCGCGAGTGGCCTTCAAAGGTCGCCGGGGGCTAAGAGGGCCCTGCCCGTTCTCCCTCCCTGAATGCCTGGCGGCGCCCCTACTGGCCCAGTTGGCAGCGGGGCAGCAGAGTGAGTCCGGTGCTGGGACTCGGGGGTCCATAATCCCCGGGGTTGTGGCGCCAGGTGCCATGGGAGGGGTCCCTCCTGGGCCGATCTAGGGTTAGGGTTAGCCCCCAGGACGTCGGCAGACCCGATAGGCCAGCTTTGCGGCGAGCGGAGGGGCGGGCCGAGGCGAGGGTGCTGACAAGCAGGAGTGTGGGCGCAAGCGTTTTGATGTGGGGTGCCTTCGAAGGTCGCCCGTGGCTCAGAGGGCCCTGCCTGTTCTCACGCCCTGAATGACCGGTGGTGCAGCTAGCAGCCCGGGTGGTGGCGGGGCGGCATGGTGAGTCCGGCGCTGGGGCTCAGGTGTCAGCAATCCCAGGTGTTGTGGCGCCAGGCCCCATTAAGGGCCCCTCGGGGGCCGACCTAGGGTTGGGGTTAGCCCCCAGGAGGCCAGCAGGCCGGATCCACCAGCTGTGCAGCGAGTGGAGGGGCAGGCTGAGGTAAGGGCGCTGGCAAGCAGGAGTGTGGGCCGAAGCGTTTTATCGCGGGGGGCCTTCAAATGTCTCTGGGTCTCAGAGGGCCCTACCCATTCTCCCGCACTGAATGACGGGCGGCTCCCCTAGCGGCCCGGGTGGTGGCGGGGCGGCACAGTGAGTCCAGCACTGGGGCTCAGGAGTCCCCAATCCCAGGCATTGCGGATGCCAGGCCCCTTGGGATGGGCCCTTGGGGGGCCTACCTAGGGTTAGGGTTAACCCCCAGGAGGCTGGGAGGCCCGATCCGCCAGCTGTGTGGCGAGTGGAGAGGCGGGCCGAGGTGAGGGCGCTGGTGAGCGGGAGCGTGGGCCCAAGCGTTTTGGTGCGGTGGGCCTTCGAAGGACGATAGGGGCTCGTAGGGCCCTGCCCGTTCTCCTGCACTGAATGTCCTGCCGCACCCCTAGCGGCCCTTGTGGTGGCGGGGCGGCAAGGTGAGTTCGGCGCTGGTGCTCAGGGGTCCCCAATCCCCAGCGGTGCGACTCCAGGCCCCTTGGGAGCCGACCTAGGTTTAGGGTTAGCCCCAGGAGGCTGGCAGGCCCATTACGCAGGCTGTGCGGCAAGCGGAGGGGCGGGCAAGGTGAGGGCGCTGGCAAGAGGGAACATGGGCCCTAGCGTTTTAGCGTGGTAGGCCCTCGAAGGTCGCCGGGGGCTCAGACGGCCCTGCCCGTTCTCCTGCCCTGAATGACCGACGGCACCCCTAGCAGCCTGGTTGGCAGCGGGGCGGCATGGTGAGTCTGGCGCTGGTGCTCGGGAGTCCCCTTTCCCCGTTGTTGTGGCGCCAGGCCCCTTGGGAGGTGCCACTAGGAGGCCGACCTAGGGTTAGTGTTAGCCCCCAGAAGGCCCACAGGCCCGATCCGCCCACTGTGTGGGGAGCAGAGGGGAGGGCAGAGGTAAGGGTGCTGGCGAGCGGGAGCGTGGGCCCAAGCGTTTTGGTGCGGGGGGCCTTCGAATGTTGCAGGTGGCTCGAAGGTCCCTGTCCGTTCTCCCTCCCTGAATGACCAAGGGCGCCCGTAGCGGCCCAGGTGGCGGTAGGGCGGGAGGGTGAGTCCGGCGCTGGGGCTCGGGAGTCCCCAATCCCCGGTGTTGTGGCAATAGGAACCTGGGATGGGCCCCTCAGGTGCCCACCAACGGTTAGGGTAACACCCAGGAGGCCGGCAGTCCCGATCCACCGGCCCTGCAGCGAGCGGAGGGGTGGACCGAGGTGAGGGCCCAGGCGAGCAGGAGCACGGGCCAAAGCGTTTTGGCGCGGGGGGCCTTCGAAGGTCACCAGGGACTCAGAGGGATCTGCCCGTTCTCCCACCCTGAATGACCAACAGTGCTCCTAGTGACCCGGGTGGCGGCGGGGCGAGACTGTGAGTCCGGGCTGGGCCTCGGGGGTCCCCAATCCCAGGCATTGCGGTGCCAGACCCCTTCAGAGGGGCCCCTCAGGGAACAACATAGGGTTATGGGTAGCCCCCAGGATGAGGTCAGGCCTCATCCGCTGGCTCTGTGGCGAGCGGAGGGGCAGGCCGAGGTGAGGGCGCTGAGGAGCGGGAGCGTGGGCTCAAGCGTTTGCATGGGGGGGCCTTTGAAGGTCGCCACGGGCTCGGAAGGCCCTGTCCATTCTCCCGCGCTGAATGACCAGAGGCACCTCTAGCGGCCCAGGTGGCGGTGGGGTGGCAGGGCAACTCCGGCGCTGGGGCTCGGGGTCCCTAATACCCGGCGTTGTGGCGCCAGGCCCCTTGGGATGGGCCTCTCGGGGGCCGACCTCCGGTTAGGGTTAGCCCCCAGGAGGCTGGCAGGCTCATTCCGCCCATGTGCAGGTGGGGTAGGTGAGGTAGCTGGAGAGCGGGAGCGTGGGCCAGAGCATTTTGGCTTTGGCTTGGGGTGCCTTCGAAGGTCGCAGGTTGCTCGGAGGGTCCTGCCCGTTCTGTCGCCCTGAAGGACTGGTGACGCCCTTAGCGCCCCATGTGGAGGCGGAACGGCAGGGAGCGTCTGGTGCTGGGACTTGGGGGTCCCGAATCCCTGGCATGTGGCGCCAGGCCATGTGGGGGGGGCCCCTCGGGGGCAACCTAGGGATAGGGTTAGCCCCCAGGAAGCCAGCAGGCCTGATCCGCCAGCTCTGCAGCGAGCGGAGGGATGGGCCGAGGTTAGGGCACTGGCGAGCAGGAGCGTGGGAGCCAGAGTTTTTGCGCGGGGGGCCTTCGAGGTCGCAGGGGGATTGGAGGGCCCTGCCCGTTCTCCCTTCCTGAATGACTGGCAACACCCCTAGCACCCTGGGTGCTTGCGGGGTGGCAGAGTGAGTCCAGCACTGGGGTTCGGGGGTCCCAAATCCCCGGCATTGTGGTGCCAGGCTCCTTGGGAGGGGACCCTCGGGGGCCGACCTAGGGTAAGTGTTAGCCCCCAGGAGTCCGGCAGGCCCATTCCGCTAGCTCTGCGGCAGGCGGAGGGGCAACCCGAGGTGAGGGCGCTGGTGAGAGGGAATGTGGGCCCAAACGTTTTGGCGCGGGGGGCCTTCGAAGGTCGCCGGGGGCTTGGAGGGCCCTGCCAGTTCTCTCGCCCTGAAAGACTGGCGGCGCCCCAGCAGCCCGGGTTGCTGCGGGGCGGCAGGGTGACTCCGGTGCTGGGCTCAGGGGTCCCCAATCCCCGGCGTTGTGGCGCCAGGCCCCTTGGGAGGGGCCCCTCGTGGGCCGACCTAGGATTAGTGTTAGTCCCCAGGAGGCCGGCAAGCCCAGCGCTAAGTGGTTCTGGCAATGTAACAAAAATGCCATACACTTATCTGTAAGAAATAACAGTGTACAGGAACCCTCTTAGCCCTAACATCATCCTTTGTGAATATGGAAGCCAGCCCCAAGGTGGTCGTGGAAGTCTGACGAAAGCGCTAAGCACTTATCTCTGAATCACCACACTATACAGGGAAAGACCAATGTACATCATCTTTCAGGAGTAGGAAGCATTAATGAAAAGGTTCTGGAATTTCGAGGACTCTGACCCATCCTTATTGGTAATAAACCACCGTGTACAGGAAAACACCTTCAACTCTCATCAGCCTCCTCAATCCTGATTCCGATTCAACTTTGGGTGTGTAGGACTACGGAAATGTCCACATCTTATTGCTAAGAAAGAACGATGTCAGGGTAATGCCCTTCAAGTCACCTCAGCCTTCCTGAAGACAGAAGCAGGAATCAAGTTGGTTATGTTACCATGAGGTAAGGAAGATGAGCATATAAGTGAGAAACAACAGTGGGCAGGACCTCTCTTCCAACGAACAGTATCTTTGCTTAATGTTGAATCCCTATGGTAAGTGGTTGTGGGCATTTGTGAGGTCAAAATCTTGAGTGTTTTGTAAAATCTCTTGGCCATTCACAGATGAGACTAAGGTAGTTGGGGACTCCTAGGCAGTGATTTGTCCACTGTCAAAAATATGAAAAGATAAAAGAGACAGATGAGGTCTCCTCAGGCATTGTCCTTTATCCTCATCCTCCGTGAGGGTGGCCATCTCTGGACAGCTCAGTGGCAGGGTCTCATTCACAGTGGGGGCATCTGTTCCTCACAGACATCAGGCAGGGAAATGGATTTGGTTCTCTGTGCCAGCCCAGCCACAGCTGAGTGTCACAGCACCCTCTCGTGGGCTCATAAGAGTTTCACTGTCACCAGGCAGGTCACTGTATTTGATAAACCACTGTGAGAGATTGCAATTGCCTTCATCTGCAACCTCCTAGAGGCAAATGCAGATCTCTGGTACCATGTGAAGTCATGTGAAGGCATCGTGAGACAGTGTCCTTTTGCTTAAGAAAAACATGGCTGGGGCTCCTGGCTGGCTCAGCTAGTTAAGCATGTGCCTTTGGCTCAGGTTATGATCCCAGGGTTCTGGGATCGAGACCGGGCTCCCTGCTCAGCAGGAAAGGAGGTAGGGAAATCGCTTAGAACCCACAGAGAATGTGAATAAAGGGGAGTGAAATGGAACTTGGTCTGTGTTTTACTTTAGGGATTGGAAGTTAGTTTTTTCTCAATTGTGATTGTTCTTGAAACAGAAAAGCTGTATTGTTTTTTTTTACCTTTAATTTTTTTTCTAATAATAATTTTTATTATGATATGTTAGTCACTATACAGTATTTCCTTAGTTTTTGATGTAGTGTTCCGTGATTCATTATTTGCATATAACACCCAGTGCTCCATGCAATATGTACCTTCCTTAATACCCATCACTGGACCATCCCAATCCCCCACCCCTCTCCTCTCTGAAGCCCTCAGTTTGTTTCCCAGAGTCCATAGTCTCTCGTGGTTCATTCCCCCTTCTGTTTAGGGTCCACTGTTTAAAGGGACAGACAGTGGAAGTTCACCAAATATAAGATCGAAATTTCATTGTTCTTTATACATGCCACCAAGTAGTTCCCAGACATTTCATTCTACTGTAGTAATTCATTATACCTGTGCAAGTGCACGTGGAAGACAATTGATGCATGTATAGTGGTAATAAAACATGCCCCTCAGTAGTAGAATAATAGAGGATGCATATGTGTAAAATTATTCGACTACAGCTTCCATGCTTTCCCTTTGGTTCCTTATTATCTATGAAATTGGCAATTTTTGTTCTCTAGGCTTAAAACTTATTGTCAGTATTCAGAGTTTTTCAATGCTGATCTTCTCCTGTATAAGTTACCAAAAACCTAAAAAATGTATGAACTTTAAAAAACGCTATATTGAAAATGACAGCAGGGAAGTTCCATTTTGTGAATATTGTGTCAATGGATCTCTATTTTGCCATCAGTGTTCATTAGAAATGATGACATTTCATGTGAGTATAAATATCAATGTGAAAAAGAAAAGGTAGGACGAACCTTGAATGTTTAAGTAATTGGTGAAATGACAGGTGTGTGTGTGTGTGTGTGTGTGTGTGTTTAACTGATTTTCAGTGAATGGTTCAGCTTCTTGTAGGGCCTCCGAGAGAGCCCAGGTGAACCTTTCAATGAGTTGGTATCTGTTTTCAGAACATGGGAATCTCTTAGTCCAATAGTCAATCCGGCAAGCTTTGAGGTCTTAAAGAGTTTCAGTCCTCAGCGATGGTGTTGCAGACCCTTGTGAGCAAACCCTAGGGTATGCTTAGAGCCCTCATTAGGTGGTACCAACGTGTGACGAATTCAGACAGCATTTCCCAAAGAAGTACCTCTTGAGTCTCTGTCCTTGTCAGTTCCCTACACTTCCTTACACTAGTTATGTGATCAGTGTGTTTCAGGATAATCCCCACATGTGATTTTTGCTATTTCCTACTAGTCCTATCTGTTTCTCATCTTCTTCTTTTATGGTAGGGGTTGGGAAGCAACCTGTGTGGTGTAGGAAGGGGTGTGGTAGTTGTCTGCCTTCAGAGGACCCAATGATGCCTAGAAATTGTACTGTAGTTTGAGGTCAATTGTCCATCCTCTGAGTGTCAGGAATTCCATCACTCTACTTTGATGCTAGTCTGTTCTTCAAGCTGTCCTCAGAAATAAGGATGTCATCCATCTAGGGAATACTGGTTTGTGTGTATGTTTTCATTTTAGGAAAAGCCTTGCTGTTCCTGAAAATAATACTGTAGAGCACCCTTTCCTGTTCTTATTGGCCATGAGTCAATCTTTTGTGAAGTATTCATTTATAAATAGACTTTCTATGGTTGATGAGCAGGAATTCTTTATTGACAAGTCTTTGTCAGTGTGTGTATTGCAAATCTTTACTTCCCAGCCTGTGGTTCACTTTTTCATTTTCTTATGGTCATAAGATAAGGAGAAATGTCACATTTTTATGAAGTCCCACTGAATTCTTTTAAATGGTTAGTGCACCCTATTCCTACCCCAAGATTGACAGGTTCTACCTTTTCTTTCAGAAATTGTCCAATGGGAAGCACAATCCATCTCAAATTTATAAATTGCATTTTTAATTCTAATAGGGTATTTATAGACTGTTTTGGATTTTCTATGTACACAATCGTATTATCTGTGAATAGTCACAATTATCCCCTCAATTCTTATACTTTTTGTTTCTCTTGCCTTCTAACACTGGTAGTATTCTCTGATGCAACGTTGAATAGAGCAGCATTGTTTGAAGATTTTAATATACCTTTCTCAATATCTGAAAGAAAAAGCAGACAAAACATTGGTAACAAATGTGACCTAATTGACATATAGGGAACATTCCATAATAAGTGCAGAATACATTATTTTCAAGTGGTCATAGACTCTTTACCCAAATAGATGATAGGTGGGGCCACGAATGAAGTCTACAAATGTTAAACCCTGAAATTAACTAGATTCTATTCTTAGACCACAGGGGAATTGAGCCACAGTCATAGCGAAAAGAAAACCAGGAAGTCCTTCAATGTTTAAAAATTAAATGGAACTTTGCTACATATCCTAAAGGTCAGAGAAGGAATCTCAATGGAAATACTGAACCTTTTCTACATGAGGGCTCACACACAATGGCACTTTCTTTGTGAAGAGCATTATAATAACCTAGACAGGAGTTGAGCCTTAAGTCAGAGTTCTGCCTGCCCCAGCCACACCTGGCAGCCTTGGCCTGTGGTCCCCCTCAGCTGTCCTATCTGTTGGCCCCGAGCTAAGGGGGTCAACATGGCCATATGGAAATGGGAAGCTCCCCACTCATAGTGATGGCAGTGCCCCCTCCCCAGCTGCCCTATCTGGTTGCTCTGAGCTAAGGGGGTCAACATGGCCATATGGAAATTAGAAGCTCCCCACTCTTAATGATGACGTCGCTATCGTATCATCCTCACCAGTCCAACAACATGATTTCTGAGTGAAATATGACACAAGAGCGAATTTCTTGGCCTTCCTTCAGGTTTGAAAAACATCTGGTGAGTCATCGATTAGGAATATGGATTCAACATGTGTTCTTTCTTCTGGAAAAGAAATAGACCCAATAGCAATTATGGCTTCCTGAGCACCTGTTCCTGAGAGACATCATACTGGCTCTTTGTAGCATTCTGCCTCTTAAACTTCTCAACTAGGGTGTAGATATTTTTAGGCACATGTTCAGGTGGTTAGACAGGGACTCAGATGATATGAGTCACAGAGGATTTTAGTGTCAGAAACCTAAGTGGGATCCCCAAATTGACTCCAAATCCCTTGTTGTTCCATACAGGGTACTATTTCCCTCTTATCTCTGGTCTTCTCGATCTGGAAACCTATCAAGTATCAGGATTTTCTTGTCATGTGGACAACTGGAACGAATTCAGCGGGCCTTTTCACCTCTGCCCATGGTGATCATTAAGATCATTATCTCAGTGGAGGACCTCTGGGTAAGATACTCAAAGATCCTTAGGAATACAGACAGTATAATATTTTCCTGGTATTAAAGTTACTGAAACCAACTATCTTTTTTAGTCGATTCAGGCTCTGGTATGTTCAGAGGGTGCTGTAAAACAGGTCTGAAATAGTATTTAAAAACACTCAGCTCAGCCTCTTCTACAACGTGAGCCAATGCTTATAAACATGGCTAAAATATCCCCTTACCTACGATGACTTCCCAGCCATCGTAGTGTTTATATGTTATGACTGTGACTTACATTAGTCAACATTTGCAGAGAAAGAACTTAGTGCATCCAGGGAGCACTTCATGTTGAAATTAGTTTGTGACAATGAGCTACTGTGTTTTATTCTGCAGTCCAAGGGAATGGTGCCAGACATCTCTAAGGTGTCTAGCAGTTCTACAATTCTGATTTTAAGTGGTCTGTGTGCTTCAGAGATTTGGGCAGGAGAAGGGCAGGAGTTCAGAGACTGTGAACACTTCTGTCACCTGTGCTGACCATGGAGCAGGCCGCCTTCTGTGGACATCATTTTGATTTCTTGGTACTCTTGGGAAAGGTGCTTTTGTCTCACATTCCTCCATTTAGGAGTAATTATAATGATAAAAGTAATTTTTATTTTATATCATCTTTGGGCCCTGATCCTGGGCTCCCAGGGAAGCTATACTTTAACATTGTACCTGGCTCAAAATGACTGGGCAAAACCTCAGTGCATGGGCCCTATTTCTGCCCCAAGCACATGTTGTACATCTGCTTCGAGAAGAAAACAATAACCAAAAATGCCAACATAAAGATAAGAAAAAATAAAGACCCTCTTTGGCTCCCATAAGATTAAAGTCATACTGACATATACATACTGAAAATGCATGAAAACATTGCATTTCCTAAAGCCCAAGTCTTGGAGGGTCTGAGAGTCACTGACCTTGCCCAGAACCAGGCACACCCCAGCAGGGAGGGCTGGTGCAGAAAGGGAAGGGGCAGGTCTTTGAGGGTGGTCTGCAGCTAGAGGGGTCCCTGGAAGGGGCCAGGTTTGTGTGGGGGCCCCAGCCCACGAGCCCACCCATGCCTGTGCCTGGTGTTGAGTAGAGGAGGCTCCTCTTGGGCCCCCTGTACTTTCAGGGTTCCAGGGGCTTGAGGGCAGGTTGCCCAGCATTCAAGGAGCTCAGGCACCACCCTCCCAGACCATTCACCACTTGGGGGTGTAGCTCCATCACTGTGGGCGGTCCCAGATTTGCAGTGGGTTGCAGTCCTGGGGCAGAAGAAGGGGCACTGAGAGAGAGAGAGTTGCCCTGTGGAGTTCCCTGCTGGTGAGTGAGCAGCTTGCACTGGGGTGATGGTCCGGGGGTAGGGTGCGCCCCAGGTGGGAGGCAGGGTTCTGGAAGGGCACGAGGAGAGGGTTCATTGTGGGGACTCAGATGAGTTTTCTTTTTCCCTTTAAAGTCTGTTCTGTCCCATGTCCTCAACTGGCCTTATTCTCCATACCCGTGAACTCCAGGGTGCCCGCTCCCCTGAGCTTTGGTGGGATTGGTTGCAGAATTTCAGGGTTTCCCCTGTTCCCCTGGAAGAGTGCGGGAAAGGACCGCACATAATCCCCACCTTCAGTTCTCTGACACAGCGCAGGTGATGCCTCTTGAGCAGTACCCCGAGTTCAGCAGGGTGTGCCCTGGTCCCCCAGGCACAGGTGTGGCAGTAGCAAGCCCCAGAGCCATCCCCCAACTTCAGCATTATGCCCCCTGTGCCCCCGGGTTAGTGGTAATTGGCTATTAGAATCATGCAGGAAAATCCTCCAGGTGGGGGCCTGGAGGCGGGCATAAACCAGACCCCACTCTAGTTGCATTGGGAATAGACGAATTGACGGTTTCTTTAGAAGAGTAAATCTGCTTTCCAGACAAGGTAAGGTCATTGGTCTGTTGAGAATGAAGATAATTACTGCTAAACAACAAGTATGTGTTGCCCCTTGCCCAGAAACCGAAGCAGGTGTGCAGGCTTTAGGTCAGAGGTGCCTTCTTCTCCCCAGCTGACAGCACTTCTCTGCTCTGGCTCCAAGACACCCAAGGTTTTGAACGTTAGCATCGGAGTCAGCGAGGCAGCTTGTCACAGGACGCCAGTGTTCAGAGAAAGCACAGGTATGTTTGGCAAAATGTCCTATCTATGTCAGGGATGGAGGTAAAACCTCTCATTATCCCAAAACCTCCTGGGCTTTTCTCTTTTCTCTAGTTGAGCCACAAAGTAAAATTGAAGTAGCTGTCAGCATTCTGGCTTGGTGCAAGAATTACTTAGTTTCCCTGCAGGTAGAACTTTGCAGGGGATCACAATTTCTCTGTCCATTTATTGCTTACAGATGTATTTTGACCATCTGTTTCCTAGGAACCCTCTTTTATTAGAAAGGGAAGGTGAGATTCACTCTGTGCCTGTTTGTAACATCTAATTTGTTCCTTCATCTAACACTGTTTATTCAATTATGCCTTAGATATGTTTGAGTGGCCAGCACCTAGAGTTAGGTGGCTTTTTTTCATCTGATACAGACTTGGATGATGTCATTTGACAAAGGTGATGTTTCATCATTGATTAGTTTATTCATCAGAAGAGTTAAAATTAGGGTGGAGGGAAAATTGAAAATTATCCAAAGCGGCCTGTTCCTGTTAAAAGTTGAGCTTGACTTTCTAGTTTTACTAAATGTATTATCTCGATATTTTGAGGTGCCATATTCTCTCTGTAGTTTCTTTGGTGGTGGAGTCAGAAGGAGAGTCTGGGAATTCTTTTGGATAGTGGCATGCTGGTGGCTTCAAGGGGCTTGGCGTCAGGAGCCTTAGGGTGAAGTCTGCAACTGCTTGCCTGACCCTGGGTGCATCTCACAGAGGTTTTGTTTCCTCTTATGAAATTGCCGGCAGATAATGTTCTGATTAAAGGGGAACCCTCCCATCCTGTTGGTGGCAATGCAAAGTGGTGCAGCCAGTCTAGGAAACAGTGTGGGGATTCCTTAAAAAGTTAAACATTGAACAACCCCATGATCCAGCAATTGCTCTCCTAGGTATTTACCCAAAGGATTAAAAAATGCAGATTCAAAGGGGGTCCATGCACCATGATGTTTATAGCAGCAATGTCCACAGTAGCCAAACTATGGAGAGAATCCCAAAGTCCATGCACTGATGAATGGATAAAGCAGATGTGCGATACCTATATATAATGGAATATGACCCAGCTTCAAAAAGAATGAAATCTTACCATTTGCAAGGATGTGGATGGACCTAGAGTGTATTAAGCTAAGCAAAATCAGTGAGGAAAGACAAATATCCTATCCTCTCACGCTTGTGGAATTTCAGAAAGAAAACAGATGAACAGAGTTGAGGGGTGATGAGAAAGGCAAACAAGTAAATAGACTCAACTGAGGAGAAAAAACTGAGTGTTGCTGCAGGACAGGGGCGTGGGGGGAAGAGTTAAACGGGTGAGGGGTATTAAGGAGGGTACTTGTGATGAGCACCGGGTACTGTATGCAGGTGAGGAATCACTAAATCCTACCCCTGAAGTGAATATTCCATGGCATGTGAACTAACTGGAATTTAAGTAAAAGAAGAAAGGAAAAAGTGTTCTGCTTCATGAAGAGTGAGGTAAAATTGTAGTGATTTGGGCTCTACTATTCTATAGATGAGAGTTGTAAAACACCCTGTTGTAAGATACACTAGTTTCTTATCACATAAAGAGTCCTCAGAAAACTGCAATGAAAGATTCAGGTCTCAGAGCATGTTCATGTTCCACTGATATGTTACAGTTTGCACAGGTAGGAAAGAAGGTGGAGAGAGAGGCAACAGAAGGGGAAAGTAGGTATGAACCTTTCATTAGTTAGCGTTATAGCTTTCTCATGAAAGCCTTGCGCCAGTGTGATTTTGAAAGAAGAGGGGGAATCCGGGAGCTTTGCAGGAGACGGGGGAGTTCCAGGAATGGGTAAACTGACAGGGGTCCCACAGGAGAGCTGAATGCATTCTGCAGCAGGGTGTGGACAGGGCGGGCTCCAAGGGTGGCTGTGGGTCTCCTGGGTGAGAGTTGTGACAGGTGAGGGCTGTGTGCAAGTTCCTGGCTGAGGACAAGTGAGGCACAGGCGGAGAGCTGGCAGAGAACCTTCTTCTGGGCTACCAGCCTCACCCAACACACAGAGCCTCATCTTCTGTCCCTGTCACACCAATTCAGATTTCTCAGAAGGTGAGTGAGAACACATCAAGAGCATTCAAAACAGAAGGGAAAGCATGTGCAATGGCTCTGGGGCAGGAGAATTCCAGGTATGTCCAGGAACAGCAAGAAGGCCCTGTGGCCACAGGAGACAGCTTAGGACATGACCTCAGAGAGGTGACAGAAAGCCATTCCAGGGCTATAACCCCATGAGACCCTGTATCACTGGGCCATCCTGGCTACAGTGTTGAGAACAGATGACAGAGGGTTGAAGACGGTAAGGCACGTCAATGACGAAGCTTTTCCAGGAACTCAGGCACTGTGGACCAGACAGGTGGCCTTGGATGGAGTGGTTAGACCTATTCTGGGTCCATTTTGAAGATGGAGCACACAGGATTTGCTGATGGGTTAGCTATTAGGAGCAGGAGAACGGAGGAGTTGGGGTAACTCCCAGCTGTTGTGGGTTGTCCTGATCGAGGTGAAGGAGAGGGTTTCTCGTGGGGTAGGAGGTAGTCCGTGTTCCGCATGCTGAGGAAGGTGCCTTTCCCGGTGGATATGCTGAGATTTGTGTCTGGGAGAAACTTTCACATCTCCTCCCTCAGAAATGCTCAAGTACAAGTATCCCCCACTTTTTGAACGTTCACAGTAAGACACTGGGCTTTCTTAAAAGAACTATATTATTACGCATCTTCAGTAAAAGGAAGAGACCTGAAGAGGATTTCCCTCTTATGAAAAAAGGTGAACAGTGAGAATCGCGTTCAGCATCTGTTTTGGGAAGAAGCACAACAGAGGCAGCGTGCACCCCAACCAGCTCCTTCCTCTGGGAACTGCTCTCCGCATCCAGCCAAGAGCACTTTGAATGGTGTCTGTGAGCCTCTGATGTGCTTTATCTTCATTTATGCTGGGCCTCCCTTAGAAACTTGTGTGCTGAGGCCTAAGAAAAGCCAAAGAGAAGGAATTTTGGAGTCTGAGGACACTGTCTAATTATTCCGTGTAAATTAATGGCCATTCCTTCTTGACACCATTTCTGCTGTGCAAGGTTTCTCAGAAGCCCTGTACTTTCAAAGGGCAGGGGAAACTATACCGCATGCTGCAGCGTTAGTTTTAGTCTCCATGCTGGACAGAACATTTCATGACTGTCGGATTTTCTCACTCAAACATTGAGACTTTGACCACCTTCAACCGTTTCTACCACCCCATCCCCGAATCTGGCACCTACCAATCTGCTCTCAGTTTCTATGCGTTCAGTATTTGTTTATTCCTCGTGGAATGTACATGAGAGCATCTGGTAGTGGTCTTTCTGTGTCTGAGTTACTTGGCATAAGGCCCCCAAGGTCTGTGTTTCCATGTCTGTTTCTTTTGAATAAATCTGCAGTGACCGTGGGAGTGCATCTGTCTTTTTGAGGCAGTATTTTTGTGTTCTCCGAATCAATACTCAGTAGAGCCATTACTGGGTCATGTTGTAGTTGCTTTTATTTTTTCAGGAACCTCCATACCATTTGTCACAGTGGCTGCACCAATTTCCATTCCCACCAACAGTGCACAGAGTCTCCTAGTCTGCACACCCTTGACCCCACCTGGTGTCTGTCTCTGGGACAATAGGTGTTCCAACAGTTGTGAGGGAATAGCCAATTGTGGGTTTGACTGATGTTTCCCTGACGATATTTAGTGATGTGGAACAACTTTTTCTGTCTGTTGGCCCCTGTGTGCCATCTTTGGAAAGTATCTATTCACATATTCCCCACATTTTTTATACAGTTTTTTTTGGGGGGTTTTGATTTGTATGAGTGTTGTGTGTATTTTGGATATTAGCCTCTTCTCACACATATGATTCGCAGATATTTTTTTTCTTATTGGGTCTGTGGCCTTGTAAGTTTTTGCTGGTTATTTTTTCCATGTGGAAGATTTCAGTTTGAAGTTGTTCCACTTGTTTATTTTTGCTTTTGTTGCCTTTGCATTTGGTGTCCGATCTGAAGACTTTTTGCCAAAACTAATGTCGAGAGACTTAGTACCTGTGTCTTCTTGGAGGTTTATGGATTCAGTTCTTACGTTCATATCATTCATCCAGTAAAAATTTTGTGTGTGGTGTAAGAAAGTGACCCAGTTATATTCTTCTGCATTTAGTGTCCAGTTTGCCTGTTACTGCTCACTGAAGAGACAGTCCTTCCCTCATGGCATATATTCTGCTGCTGTGTCGTAAGTTAGGATCATCTACGTGTGGGTAAGTTTCTGAGCTTTCTGTTCTGTTCCACTGACCTGGTGTCTGTGTTTATGCCAGTACCATCCTGTTTTGATGACAACAGCTTTGTAATCTACCTTGAAATCCAGGAGTGTGTTGACTGCACCTTTCTTTCTCCAGGTTGCTTTGGGTATTTGGGGTCTTTTGTGATTCCATACAAGTTTGAGGACTGTTTTCTATTTGCTCGAATAATGCCACTGGAATTCAGATAGGCATTTCATCACATCTGTCAATTGCTTTGGGTACGATGGACATGTTCACATAATTAACTCTTCCATTTAAGGAGCATGGCATAAGCTTCCATTTGTTTGTGTTGCCTTCCAAATCTTTGACCCATTCATCCTGCCCCCCTCGACACACATGCTTTTCATTTCTTTTCTGCCATGTGTTGAGTGTACTATGTCTTTCTCATTCTTGGTTAGTTTCATTCCTAGATTTTTTTGATGCAATTGTAAATGGCATTGCTTTTTTAATTTCTCTTTGCGAAAGTGTGTCATCAGTATACAGAAATGCAAGAAGTTGGGTCATCTGGGTGGCCCCATAGGTGAAGCGTCTGCCTTCAGCTCAGGTCATGATCCCAGAGTTCTGGGATCGAGCCCCGTGTTTGGCTCCCTGCTTAGCAAGAGTCTGCTTCTCCCTCTTTCTCATACTCCCCCTGCTCGTGCTTTTTCTCTTCCTGTCAAATAAATAAATAAAATTTGAAAATAAATAAAGACAACAGGTCTCTGTATATTGACTTTATATCCTGCAGCTTTCTTGAATTTGTTTATTCTAACAGTTGTGTTTTGTTTTTTTTGTTGTTGTTGTTTTTTGTTTTTTGTTTTTGTGGAATCATTTGGGATTTCATGTCATTTGCAAATAGTGACAGTTTTCCAGTACGGATTTCATATCTTTCTTTTTTTAAAATGATGTCACCCTACAGTACTTCATTTGTTTTTGATGTAGTGTTCCATGATTCATTGTTTGCATATAACACCTAGTGCTCATTATGACACGTGCCCTCCTTTTTTTAAAAAAAGAATTTATTTATTTATTCGACAGATATAGAGACTGCCAGCGAGAGAGGGAACACAAGCAGGGGGAGTGGGAGAGGAAGAAACATGCTCACAGCGGAGGAGCCTGTGGTGGGGCTCGATCCCATAACACCGGGATCACGCCCTGAGCTGAAGGCAGATGCTTAACCTCTGTGCCACCCAGGCGCCCCAACACGTGCCCTCCTTAATACCCATCACCAGCATAACCCATTCCCCTTCCCCTCCCTTTCTGCAACCTTCAGTTTGTTTCCCAGTGTCAGTAGTCTCTCACGGTTCATCTTCCCCTCTCATTCCCCCCCTTCACTTTTCTCTTCCTTCTTCTAATGTCCTCCATGCTATTCCTTCCATTCCACATAGGAGTGAAACCATATGATAATTGTCTTTCTCTGTTTGACTTAATTTCACTTAGCATAATCCCCTCCTGGTCCATCCACGTTGGTGCAAATGGGGGGTATTCATCCTTTCTGATGACTGAGTAATATTCCATTGTATAGATGAACCACATCTTCTTTGTCCATTCATCTGCTGAAGGACATCTTGGCTCCTTCCACAGTTTGGCTATTATGGACATTGCTGCTATGAACATTGGGATACAGGTGCCCCTTCTTTTCATTACTCTGTGTCGATGGGGTAAATACCCAGCAGTACAATTGGTGGGTCGTAGGATAGCTCTGTGTTTAATGTCTTGAGGATCCTCCATATTGTTTTCAAAAGTGGCTGTACCAGCTTGAATTCTCAGGAGTAGTGTAAGAGGGCTCCCCTTTCTTCACATCCTCTCTGACTTTTTTTTATTTCTGTCTTGTTAATTTTTTTCGAGATTTTATTATTTCATTCAACAGAGATAGAGACATCCAGCGAGAGAGGGAACAGAAGCAGGGGAGTGGGAGAGGAAGAAGCAGGCTCATAACGGAGGAGCCTGATGTGGGGTTCGATCCCATAATGCCAGGATCACACCCTTAGCCGAAGGCAGATGCTTAACCAGGTCAGCAACCAGGATGTATGGTATTGTGGGGGATCAGAACCAGGCTTTCTGTGGGAAGTGACAGAAATAGGGTATGGTGAGCTCCATGACCATACTTGAGGTCCCAGGTGACCCACTGGGTGTTGGGTTCTGTGGATCTGTCTCATCAGGTGCAGTGCAATTCAGGGACACCCTCCTGTCTGTGGATTTGTGTGGAGACAGGTAGACATCACTGTCTGGCCAGGAACGAGGGTCGCACTGGACCACCACCAGAGGTGCAGCGTGCGGGGGAGCCACTGCTTGGTTTCCACGAAAGCTGACCAGGGTCTGTGAACGTGATTCCTAGCAGCTGCAAGGGGAGAGGAGGCCGGAGGTGGTACACACTTCCTAGACTTGTGGTCAGGACTAGTCTGGAGCCCACTGAAGTCAGCCACACCGGGCACAGAAGGCACCCAGTCAGTGTAGCTGTGGGCACTGCTCCCAATGCACTTTTGGGCCGGCTCCATGCTGCCACCTCCTGCTTTTCATCATCATCTTCAAGGTCATGTGCCTCTGCTCTTGCCCCATGGCCTCCGGGGTATTGTCCATCCTCCATCTGGCCCTCGTCCCTGGTGCCCTGTGCAGTCCGATGCCAGGGTAGCCTTCTCGAGACAAACATCTGGTCCTGATGGAACACTTTCATGGATCTCATGTGATTGAGGATGATGCCCTGCCCTGGAAGGGGGCTGCAGGTCCCCAATCAGGAGAACCATGACTCCCTTTTCAGCATGGCCTGCCCTCCCCTCAGTCTTCTTCAGGGAAGCTCTCCCCACTTCCTGAGCTGAGAGCTCTGAACTTAAAAATGAATGTTATTTTACATATCTCTATGCCTTAGTTCATCCATGGCATGTCTTTCAACCCCGTTAGTGGGTTTTTTTTTTTAGCAGTTCTGAAGAGCTGTCTGCTCAAGGAGGGGATGACCTTGGTGGGGCAGCTTTCCCTCTCATCTCCCTCAGCATGTCTCTGAGCCCTGGGACCAGCTATCCCACTGAGGATTGAAGGATCTGAGCCAGCCCATCCTGAGCCCAGGCTGTGTCAGCTGTGTAGACGGATGCGTGTCGGAGTGGTGGGCAGCTGGCATGGGCCAGGGGCAGGCAGTGTCTCCTTCTCATTCCTTCCCTCCCTTCCTCCCAGAGGTAGCTCAGAGCAGCCTTCAACCCCTGCATCTCCAGATCCCTTGACCTATGCCTCCTGTGTTCAGCTGGTGACCTTGGAGTTTCGCATGGATTCTACCTCCCGTACCCTCTCCTGTAGCAGTTCCTGTATCAGGGGAGGGGTCGAACCCTTGTCTACTTTTGGTCTTCTTCCTGTCCCACACCAAGCCCACCCACCTTTGCATCTTCTATATATGTGCTTGGGAGCAAGCCCATCCACAGGGAACCTATTAGCCAAATGGATCCAGGCAATGAACATTGAAGTAGAGATCCAGGATCCATAGTATACCTGCTCTGAAACCTGTCCCAAAGTCTGTGACTCTCTCACACTGAAACAGAAACAATAATAGCTTTCTGGACTGTGAAGTGACATGTGTCTCTACTTCCAATCTTGAATGCATAGGTGCTGAGCCTGGACAGAAAAGGACCATGGCTCCCGTGGCCTGGGATCCATGGTAAGAACTCAGTGAAATCTGAATTCGAGGCATAGAATGAATAATTATTGTAGAGTGAATCCTCCCAAGTAGGGCTTATGCACATTGCACACGAAAAGCTTTTTCAAAGAGGTTCCTGAAAGAAAATTCTTTTTTAAAAATTTATTTTAATTCCAGTAGAGCTAACATACAGTGTTACATTCTTTTCAGGTGTACAAGAGAGTGATTCAGTAATTCTATATATTACTCAGTGGTCATCTAGAAAAGTCTCCTCTTAATCTGCTTCATCTATTTCACTCATCCCTCTATTCACCTCCTCTCTGGTAACCATCCGTTTGTTCTCTCTTGTTAAGAGTTTGTATTTTGGTGTGTCTCCTTTTTCTCTCTATTTATTTTTGTTTGTTTCTTCAATTCCCCATAAGAGTGACATCGTATGGGATTTGTCTTTCTCTGACTGACTGATTTCAGTTAGCATAATACTCTCTAGCTCCATCTATGTGGCTGCAAATGGCAAGGTTTCATTCTTTTTCAAGCCCAGTAATACTCCATTGTGTGTGTGTGTGTGTGTGTGTGTGTGTGTGTGTGTGTGTGTGTTTGTTTGTGAATACACACATCTGTCATCTCATTTGTCAATTTTTCTACAGACACTTGGGTTGCTTCCATATTGTGATATTCTAAATATGGTGCAAGAAACATAGGGGTGCACATATCCTTATAAGTTACTGTTTTCCTAGCCTTTGGGGAAATAGCAGTAGAGTGATTGTTGGATCGTAGAGTAGTTCTATATTTAATTTTTTGAGGAACCTTCATACTGTTTTCCACGGTGGCCACCACAGTTTGCATTCCCACCCACAGTTTGCGAGGATTCCCCTTTATCCACATCCTCCCAACACCTGCTCTTTGTTGTGCTTTTGATGTTAGCCATTCTGACAGGTTTGATGTAATACCTCATTGTCCTTTGGATTTAAATTTTCCTGATGATGCGTGATGGTGAATATCTTTTCACGGGACTGTTGGCCATTTGTATCTCTTCCTTGGGGAAATGTCTGTCCATGTCTTCTGCTTATTTTTTAACTGGATTATATGTTTTTTTGGGTTCAGGTAGTATCAGTTCTATACGTTTTGGACACTATCCCTTTATTGCATATGATCATTGCAAATATCTTTTCCCTTTGAGTAGGTTGTCTTATTATATTTACGTTTTCATTGTTCTTCTGCCATGTGGAAACGTTTTATTTTGCTGTATTCCCAATAGTTTATTTTTGTTTTCATTTCCTTTGCCTCAGGAGACAGTCCAGAAAAACGTTGGTATGGTCCATGTCAAGAAGTTACTGTCTTCCCTCCTGTAGGATTTTTATGGATTCAGGTCTCATATTGAGGTCTTGAAACTGTTTTGTGTTTGTCTGTATTGTGTAAGAAAGCAGTTTAATTTCATTCTTTTGTGCGTAGCTGTCTAGTTTTCCCAACACAGTTTGTTGTAGATAATGACCTTTTCCCTTTTGATATCATTGCTTGCTTTGTGGAAGATTCATGGACCACATAATTGTGGGTTTCTGTCTGAACTTGTATCCTGTTCCTTTGGTCGCTGTGTCTATTTTTGTGCCGTACTGTCTTGTTAGGATGACTGCAGCTTTGTAGTATAACCTGAAATCTGCAATTGTGAGTCCTCCAGCTTTGTTTTTCTTTTCCACATTGCACTGGCTGTTCGGAATCTTTAGTGGTTCCATACAAATGTTTAGGATTGTTTATTCGAGGTCTTTTATTCTTTAATTTAAATTCAATTAGCCAACTTACAGTACACCATTAGTTTCAGATGTAGTCTTCAATAAATTATCAGTCGTGTGTAACACCCAGTGCTCATTGTATCGTGTGGCCTCCTTAATGCCACTCACCCAGTTACCCCCCCCCCCAACTTCTCCTCCAGCAATCATCATTTTATTTGCGATAGTTAAGAGTCTATCATGGGTTTTCTCCCTCTCTGATGACTTCCCATTCTATTTTCCCTCCCTTCCCCTATGGTCTTCTTCCCTTTTTCTGATATTCCACATAGGAGTGAAAGCATATGATCATTGTCTTTCTTTCATTGGCTTATTCCACTCAGCCTAATACCCTCCAGCTCCACCCAGGTCGGTGTGATGGTAAGTATTCATCCTTTCTGATGGCTGAGTAATATTCCAGTATATATATGATCCACATCTTCTTTATCCATTCATCTGTCGATGGTCATCTGCATTCTTTCCACAGTTTGTCTATTATGGATATTGCTGCTATGAACACTGGGGTGCATGTGTCCCGTCTTCACTACCTCTGTCTCTTTGGGGTAAATACCCAGTAGTGCAATTGCTGGGACATAGGGTAGCTTTATTTATAACTTCTTGAGGAAACGCCGTACCATTTTCAAGAGTGGCTGTAATGGACTGCATTCGTACAGGGGTGTAATAGGGTTCCCGTTTCTCCACATCCTCTCCAACATGTATAGTTTCATGTCTTCTTATTTTTATATATTCGGCCTCGTGTGATATGGCATCTATAGGGGTTTAGATTTGCATTTCCCTGAAGCCAAGTGATATGAAGCATTTATGCATGTATCTTTTGGTCACCAGTACGTCATCATCAGTGAAATAACTTCCCATTTTAATCCATCTCAAGACCTAAAGCTGGGTAAGGCACTGAAGCTGGATGATGCCATCGGTTGGAAGTGTGGAGAATTTCAAAAGATCTCCGTGGAGAGCAAGTTTAAAGGTCAGTGTGAAGCTACTAATTGGATCTGGGGAGATCTCTGAAAGTGGGGGTTCCCTGGAATGGGCTGAGGGGGGCCCTCCGATTTTCCTATGAATCCTTGCTACAGCCCCAAATGGACAGTTTCCTGCTGTGGGGCTGGCTGAGTCCTCTAGTCGTGCAGAGGTGAGCCCAATGCCTGGTGCCTTGGAGGCAGGCAAATGGGGAGGGGACCCTCAGCAGAAGACCCAGGGTTAGGTTAGGCCTCAAAAGACAGCAGTTCTGAACTGCCCAGTGCTCAGAGAACTCCCAGGCTGAGTGAGATGAGGGCACAAGGGCGGGTGAGTGTGAGCCTTGGGGTTTCATCCAAAAGGGCCCACAAATGTCGGAGTTCACCAGCAGGGGCTCTCAGGGGGTGCCCCAATTCTCTTGCCCTGAATGCTCTGTTGTGCCCCAAAATGGTACAGTTTCCTGTGGGCTGCAGGCTGAGTCCTATGGTGGGGCTGGGGTGTCCCCAATCCCCCAGAGTGCGGTGCCAGGACCCTGGGGAAGGACCCCTCTGTGGCCAACCTAGGGTAAGGGTTAGGGTCCAGGAGACCGGCAGCGCTAATCCGCAGGCTGTGCGGTGAGCTCCGTGGAGGGCTGAGATGAGGTCATGGGGGAGAGTGAGCATGGGCCTCAGGGTTGGGGCATGGGGGCTGCCAAAGCTGAGGACAGGCTCCGGGGGCCTCCCCAAGTTCTCGAGCCCTGTATGCTCCATAGAGCCCCAAGAGGCACAGTTTCCTGCGGGGTGGCAGGCTTTGTCCTGCAGTGGGGCTCAGGTGTACCCAGTCCCTGGGGCTACGGCCTGGGCCCCGGGGGAGGGCCCTCCCCAGCCGACCTAGGGTCAGGGCTACGCCCCAGGAACCCGACAGGCCTGATCTTCCGGCTTTGCGACAAGCTCGGTGGCAGGATGAAGGGAAGGCGTGGGGCGGGATGAGCGTGGGCATCAGGGTTGGGGTGTAGGGGGCCGCCGAGGATCGCTGGGGGCTCAGGTGGGCCCTACCAGTTCTCCTGCACGGGATGCTCTGTGGCGCCCCAAGGGGCATGGTTTCCTGTGGGGTGGCAGGCTGAGTCCTGTGGTGGGGTTCAGGTGTACCCAATCCCCAGGGTTAGGGTACAGATTAGGGTACGGGTTAGGGTATGGGTTACTGTTAGTGTACGGGTGAGGGTAGGGGTTAGGGTTAGGGTAAGGTGAGGGTACGGGTTGGGGTTGGCTTTAGGGGTTACAGGTTAGGGGTTATGGGTTAGGGTACGGATTAAGGTTTAGGGTACGGGTTAGGGATTAGGGTTTGGGTTTAGGGTTAGGATTAGGGTTGGAGTTCGGGTTAGTGTTAGGGTATGGGTTAGGGTTAGTGTATGGGTTAGGGTAGACATTAGGTAAGGTTTAGGGTACGGGTTAGGGTACGGTTTAGGGTACGGGTTAGCGTACGGGTTAGGGTACAGTTTAGGGTACGGTTTAGGGTTAGGGTACGGGTTAGGGTTATGGTACGGGTTTGGTTATGGTTTAGGGTTAGAGTTAGGATACGAGTTAGGGAACAGGTTAGGGATAGGGTACGGTTTAGGGTTAGGGTATGGGTTAGGGTACATGTTAGGGTTAGGTACGGGTTAGGGTATGGGTTACGGTCCGGGTTAGGGATAGGGTACGGTTTAGTGTATGGGTTAGGGTACGGGTTAGGGTACGGTTTAGTGTACGGTTTAGGGTTAAGGTATGGGTTAGGGTTATGGTACGGGTTTGGTTACGGTTTAGGGTTAAAGTTAGGATACGAGTTAGGGAACAGGTTAGGGATAGGGTACGGTTTAGGGTTAGAGTACAGGTTAGGGTACATGTTAGGGTTAGGTACGGGTTAGGGTATGGGTTAGAGTTCGGGTTAGGGATAGGGTACGGGTTAGCATATGGGTTAGAGTACGGGTTAGGGGTAGGGTTAGCTGAAGGTGTAGGGTTGGGGGTAGGGTTGGGGGTAGGGTAGGAGTTGGGGTAGGTTTAGGGTTTAGGGTTAGGGTTTGGGGTTTGGGGTTAGCGGTTAGGGTTAGGGTTTAGAATTTAGGCTTTTGGGTTTAGGGTTAGGGATTAAGGTTTAGGGATTAGTGTTAGCGTTAGGGTTTAGGGTTTAAGGTTTAGGGTTTAGGGTTAGGGTTAGGTTTAGGGTAAGGGTTAGGGTTTAGGGTTAGGGTTAGGGTTAGGGGTTAGGGTTTAGGGCTTAGGGTTAGGGGTTAGGGGTTAGGGTTAGAGTTAGACCCCAGTAGGCCAGCAGGCCCGATCCACCTGCTGTACCACGAGCGGATGGTCGTGCCGAGGTGAGGGCGATGGTGAGCGGGAGTGTGGGCTCCTGAGTTTTGGCGTGGGGGGCCTTTGAAGGTCGCCGGGGGCTCAGAGGGACCTGCCCATACTCCTGCCCTGAATGACCAGCGGCGCCCTTAGCAGACCGGGTGGCGCATGTCAGCAGGGTGAGGTGCTGGGGCTCGGTGTCCCCAATTCCTGGCATTGCTGCGCCAGGCCCCTTGTGAGAGGCCCCTCAGGGGCCCACCTAGTGTTAGGGTTAGCCCCCAGGATGCCGGCAGGCCCAATCCGCCAGCTCTGCAGCGAGCGGAGGGGTTGGCCGAGATTAAGGTGCTGGGGAGCAGGCGCATGCGAGCCAGAGTTTTTGGGCGGGGGGGCCTTTGAAGGTCCCAGGGGGATCGGAGGGCCCTGCCCGTTCTCCCTTCCTGAATGACTGGCAATGCCCCTAGCACCCTGGGTGATTGCCCGGTGGCAGAGTGAGTCCAGCACTGGGGCTCGGGGGTCCCAAATCTCCGGCATTGCGGTGCCAGGCTCTTTGGGAGGGGCCACGCGGGGGCCGACCTAGGGTAAGTGTTAGCCCGCAGGAGTCCAGCAGGCCCGTTCCGCCAGCTCTGAGGCAGGTGGAGGGGCAACCCAAGGTGAGGGCACTGGCGAGAGGGAGTGTGGGCCCAAGCGTTTTGGCGCGGGGGGGCCTTCGAAGGTCGCCGGGGGCTTGGAGGGCCCTGCCCGTTCTCTCGCCCTGAAAGACTGGCGGCGCCCCTAGCAGCCGGCATTGCTGCGGGGCGGCAGGGTGACTCCGTCGCTGGGCTCAGGGATCCCCAATCCCCGGCGCTGTGGTGCCAGGCCCCTTGGGAGGGGCCCCTCGGGGGCCCACATAGGGTTAGTGTTAGTCCCCAGGAGGCCGGCAAACCCGGTGCTAAGTGGTTCTGGCAATGTAACAAAAATGCCATAAACTTATCTGTAAGAAATAACAGTGTACAGGAACCCTGTTAGCCCTAATATCATCATTTGTGAATATGGAAGCCAGCCCCAAGTGGTCGTGGAAGTCTGACGAAAGGGCTAAGCACTTTTCTCTGAGTCACCACACTATACAGGGAAAGACCAATGTACATCATCTTTCACGAGTAGGAAGCATTAATGAAAAGGTTCTTGAATTTCGAGGATTCTGACCCATCCTTATTGGTAATAAACCACCCTGTACAGGAAAACACCTTCAACTCTCATCAGCCTCCTCAATTCTGATTCCGAATCAACTTTGGGTGTGTAGGACTAGGGAAATGTCCACATCTTATTGCTAAGAAAGAATGATGTCAGGGTAATGCCCTTCAAGTCACATCAGCCTTCCTGAAGATGGAAGCAGGAATCAAGCTGGTTATGTTACCATGAGGTAAGGAAGATGAGCATATAAGTGAGAAACAACAGTGGGCAGGACCTCTCTTCCAAGGAACATTATCTTTGCTTAATGTTGAATCCCTATGATAAGTGGTTGTGGCCAATTGTGAGGTGAAAATCTTGAGTGTTTTGTAAAATCTCTTGGTCATTCACAGTTGAGACTAAGGTAGTTGGGGACTCCTAGGCAGTGATTTGTCCACTGTCAAAAATATGAAAAGATAAAAGAGACAGATGAGGTCTCCTCAGGCATTGTCCTTTATCCTCATCCTCCGTGAGGATGGCCATCTCTGGACAGCTCAGTGGCAGGGTCTCATTCACAGTGGGGGCATCTGTTCCTCACAGACATCAGGCAGGGAAATGGATTTGGTTCTCTGTGCCAACCCAGCCACAGCTGAGTGTCACAGCACCCTCTCGTGGGCTCATAAGAGTTTCACTATCACCAGGCAGGTCATTGTATTTGATAAACCACTGTAAGAGTTTGCAATTGCCTTCATCTGCAACCTCCTAGAGGCAAATGCAGATCTCTGGTACCATGTGAAGTCATGTGAAGGCTTTGTGAGAAAGTGTCCTTTTGCTTAAGAAAAACATGGCTGGGGCTCCTGGCTGGCTCAGCCAGTTAAGCATGTGCCTTTGGCTCAGGTTATGATCTCAGGGTTCTGGGATCGAGCCCGGGCTCCCTGCTCAGCAGGAAAGGAGGTAGGGAAATAGCTTAGAACCCACAGAGAATGTGAATAAAGGGGAGTGAAATGGAACTTGGTCTGTGTTTGGCTTTAGGGATTGGAAGTTAGTTTTTTCTCAATTGTGATTGTTCTTGAAACAGAAAAGCTGTATTGTTTTTTTTTTACCTTTAATTTTTTTTCTAATAATAATTTTTATTATGATATGTTAGTCACTATACAGTATTTCCTTAGTTTTTGATGTAGTGTTCCGTGATTCATTATTTGCATATAACACCCAGTGCTCCATGCAATATGTACCTTCCTTAATACCCATCACTGGACCATCCCAATCCCCCACCCCTCTCCCCTCTGACGCCCTCAGTTTGTTTCCCAGAGTCCATAGTCTCTCGTGGTATATTCCCCCTTCTGTTTAGGGTCCATTGTCTAAAGGGACAGACAGTGGAAGTTCACCAAATATAAGATCGAAATTTCATTGTTCATTATACATGCCACCAAGTAGTTCCCAGACATTTCATTCTACTGTAGTAATTCATTATACCTGTGCAAGTGCACGTGGAAGACAATTGATGCATGTATAGTGGTAATAAAGCATACCCCTCAGTAGCAGAATAATAGAGGATGCATATGTGTAAAATTATTCAACTACAGCTTCTATGCTTTCCCTTTGGTTCCTTATTATCTATGAAATTGGACAATTTTTGTTCTCTAGGCTTAAAACTCATTGTCAGTATTCAGAGTTTTTCAATGCTGATCTTCTCCTGTATAAGTTACCAAAAACCTAAAATATGTATGAACTTTAAAAAACGCTATATTGAAAATGACAGCAGGGAAGTTCCATTTTGTGAATATTGTGTCAATGGATCTCTATTTTGCCATCAGTGTTCATTAGAAATGATGACATTTCATGTGAGTATAAATATCAATGTGAAAAAGAAAAGGTAGGAAGAACCTTGAATGTTTAAGTAATTGGTGAAATGAAAGGTGTGTGTGTGTGTGTGTGTGTGTGTGTGTGTGTGTGTGTGTGTGTGTGTAATTGATTTTCAATGAATGGTTCAGCTACTTGTAGGGCCTCCGTGAGAGCCCAGGTGAACCTTTCAGTGAGTTGGTATCTGTTTTCAGAACTTGGGAATCTCTTAGTCCAATAGTCAATCAGGCAAGCTTTGAGGTCTTGAAGAGTTTCAGTCCTCAGCGATGGTGTTGCAGACCCTTGTGAGCAAACCCTAGGATATGCTCAGAGCCCTCATTAGCTGGTACCAACGTGGGACGATTTCAGACAACATTTCCCAAAGAAGTACCTCTTGAGTCTCTGTCCTTCTCAGTTCCTTACACTTCCTTACACTAGTTATGTGATCAGTGTGTTTCAGGATAATCCCCACATGTGATTTTTACTATTTCCTACTAGTCCTATCTGTTTCTCATCTTCTTCTTTTATGGTAGGGGTTGGGAAGCAACCTGTGTGGTGTAGGAAGGGGTGTGGTAGTTGTCTGCCTTCAGAGGACCGAATGATGCCTAGAAATTGTACTGTAGTTTGAGGTCAATTATCCATCCTCTGAGTGTCAGGAATTCCATCACTTTACTTTGATGCTAGTGTGTTCTTGTTCTTCAAGCTGTCCTCAGAAATAAGGACATCATCCATCTAGGGAATACTGGTTTGTGTGTATGTTTTCATTTTAGGAAAGGCCTTGCTGTTCCTGAAAATAATACTGTAGAGCACCCTTTCCTGTTCTTATTGGCCATCAGTCAATCTTTTGTGAAGTATTCATTTGTACATAGAATTTTTATGGTTGATGAGCAGGAATTCATTATTGACAAGTCTTCGTCAGTGTGTGTATTGCAAATCTTTACTTCCCAGCCTGCGGTTCACTTTTTCATTTTCTTATGGTCATAAGATAAGGAGAAATGTCACATTTTTATGAAGTCCCACTGAATTCTTCTCAATGGTTATTGCACACTATGTCTTACCCCAAGATTGACAGGTTCTACGTTTTCTTTCAGAAACTGTCCAATGGGAAGCTACAATCCATCTCAAATTTATAAATTACATTTTTAATTCTAATAGGGTATTTATAGACTGTTTTGGATTTTCTATGTACACAATCGTATTATCTGTGAATAGTCACAATTATCCCCTCAATTCTTATACTTTTTGTTTCTCTTGCCTTCTAACACTGGTAGATTCTTCGATTCCACGTTGAATAGAGCAGCATTGTTTGAAGATTTTAATATACCTTTCTCAATATCTGAAAGAAAAAGCAGACAAAACATTGGTAACAAATGTGACCTAATTGACATATAGGGAACATTCCATAATAAGTGCAGAATACATTATTTTGAAGTGGTCATAGACTCTTTAGCCAAATAGATGATAGGTGGGGCCATGAATCAAGGCTACAAATGTTAAACCCTGAAATTAACTAGGTTCTATTCCTAGACCACAGGGGAACTGAGCCACAGTCATAGCGAAAAGAAAACCAGGAAGTCCTTCAATGTTTAAAAATTAAATGGAACTTTGCTACATATCCTAAAGGTCAGAGAGGGAATCTTAATGGAAATTCTGAACCTTTTCTACATGAGGGCTCACACACAATGGCACTTTCTTTGTGAAGAGCATTATAATAACCTAGACAGGAGTTGAGCCTTAAGTCAGAGTTCTGCCTGCCCCAGCCACACCTGGCAGCCTTGGCCTGTTGTCCCCCTCAGCTGTCCTTTCTGGTGGCCCTGAGCTAAGGGGGTCATCATGGCCATATGGAAATGGGAAGCTCCCCACTCATAGTGATGGCGGTGCCCACTCCCCAGCTGCCCTTTCTGGTGGCTCTGAGCTAAGGGGGTCAACATGGCCGTATGGAAATTAGAAGCTCCCCACTCTTAGTGATAACGTTGCTATCGTATCGTCCTCACCAGTCCAACAATATGATTTCTGAGTGAAATATGACACAAGAGCGACTTCTTGGCCTTCCTTCAGGTTTGAAAATCATCTGGTGAGTCATCTATTAGGAATATGGATTCAACATGTGTTCTTTCTTCTGGAAAAGAAATAGACCTAATAGCAATTATGGCTTCCTGAGCACCTGTTCTTGAGAGACATCATACTGCCTCTTAATAGCATTTTGCCTCTTAAACTTGAATCTAGGGTGTAGATATTTTTAGGCACATTTTCAGACGGTTAGAAAGGGACTCAGATGATATGAGTCACAGAGGATTTTAGTGTCAGAAACCTAAGTGGCATCCCCAAATTGACTACAAGTCCCTTGTTGTTCCATACAGGGTACTATTTCCCTCTTATCTCTGGTCTTCTCGATCTGGAAACCTATCAAGTATCAGGATTTTCTTGTCATGTGGACAACTGGAATGAATTCAGCGGGCCTTTTCACATCTACCCATGGTGATCATTAAGATCATTATCTCAGTGGAGGACCTCTGGGTAAGATACTCAAAGATCCTAAGGAATACAGACAGTATAATATTTTTCTGGTATTAAAGTTACTGAAACCAACTATCTTTTTCAGTCGATTCAGGCTCTGGTATGTTCAGAGGGTGCTGTAAAACAGGTCTGAAATAGTATTTAAAAACACTCAGCTCAGCCTCTTCTACAAAGTGAGCCAATGCTTATAAACATGGCTAAAATATTCCCTTACCTACGATGACTTCCCAGCCATCGTAGTGTTTATATGGTATGACTGTGACTTATATTAGTCAACATTTGCAGAGAAAGAACTTACTGCATCCAGGGAGCACTTCATGTTGAAATTAGTTTGTGACAACGAGCTATTGTGTTTTATTCTGCAGTCCAAGGGAATGGTGCCAGACATCTCTAAGGTGTCCAGCAGTTCTACAATTCTGATTTTAAGTGGTCTGTGTGCTTCAGAGATTTGGGCAGGAGAAGGGCAGTAGTCCAGAGACTGTTAACACTTCTGTTACCTGTGCTGACCATGGAGCAGTAAGCCTTCCGTGGGCATCATTTTGATTTCTTGGTACTGTTGTGAAAGGTGCTTTTGTCTCAAATTCCTCCATTTAGAAGTAATTATAATGATAAAAGGAATTTTTATCTTATATCATCTGTGGGCCCTGATCCTCGGCTCCCAGGGAAGCTATCCTTTAACATTTTACCCGGCTCAAAATGACTGGGCAACACCTGAAAGCATGGGCCCTATTTCTGCCCCAGGCACATGTTGTACATCTGCTTCGAGAAGAAAACAATAACCAAAAATGCCAACATAAATATAAGAAAAAATAAAGAACCTCTTTGGCTCTCATAAGATTAAAGTCATACTGACATGTACATACTGAAAACATAAGAAAGAATCTGTCACTTTCTGGAATCTAAGAAGATCCTCATTGTGGTGTGTAACTTTGTACCTGAAACAAAACAGAAAAAAATATATAAGCCTGCCCCAAATGTTCTTTCCCCGGAGCACTCCCTTCTTGGTGAAGATTGTGTCTCCCAGGCAGCTGTCCTGACTTGGGTTTGAATAAAGGTCTCTTCCTTTTTCTCTAAAATGTTTTTAACAGTTCATTCACGCAGTGTCGACAATAACAGTGTTTTCTATTTAAGTGAGAAATAAACGTTCCACTCTAGTTGCATTGGGAATAGACGAATTGAGGGTTTCTTTAGAATAGTAAGTCTGCTATCCAGAAAAGGCAAGGTCATTGGTCTATTGAGAATGAAGATAATTACTGCTAAACAACAAGTACGTGTTGCCCCTTCGCCCAGAAACCAAAGCAGGTGTGCAGGCTTTAGGTCAGAGGTGCCTTCTTCTCCCCAGCTGACGGCACTTCTCTACTCTGGCTACAAGACACCCGAGGTTTTGAACGTCAGCATTGCAGTCAGCGAGGCAGCTTGTCACAGGACGCCAGTGTTCAGAGAAAGCACAGGTATGTTTGGCAAAACATATGTCAGGGATGGAGGTAAATCTGTCATTATCCCAAAATCTCCTGGGCTTTTCTCTTTTCTCTAGTTGGGCCACAAAGTAAAATTGAAGTAGCTGCCAGCATTCTGGGTTTGGTGCAAGAATTACTTAGTTTCCCTGCAGGTAGAACTTTGCAGCTTGTCACAGGACGCCAGTGTTCAGAGAAAGCACAGGTATGTTTGGCAAAACATATGTCAGGGATGGAGGTAAATCTGTCATTATCCCAAAATCTCCTGGGCTTTTCTCTTTTCTCTAGTTGGGCCACAAAGTAAAATTGAAGTAGCTGCCAGCATTCTGGGTTTGGTGCAAGAATTACTTAGTTTCCCTGCAGGTAGAACTTTGCAGGGGATCACAATTTCTCTGTCCATTTATTGCTTACAAATGTATTTTGACCATCTGTTTCCTAGGAACCCTCTTTTATTAGAAAAGGAAGGTGAGATTCACTCTGTGCCTGTTTGTAACATCTAATTTGTTCCTTCATCTAACAATGTTTATTCAATTGGGCCTAAGATATGGTTGAGTGGCCAGCATCTAGAGTTAGGTGGCTTTTTTCATCTGATACAGACTTGGATGATGTCATTTGACAAAGGTGATGTTTCATCATTGCTTAGTTTATTCATCAGAAGAGTTAAAATTAGGGTGGAGGGGAAATTCAAAATTATCCAAAGCGGCCTGTTCCTGTTTAAAAGTTGAGCTTGACTTTCTAGTTTTACTAAAAGTATTATCTCGATATTTTGAGGTGCCATATTCTCTCTGTAGTTCCTTTGGTGGTGGAGTCAGAAGGAGAGTCTGGGAATTCTTTTGGATAGTGGCATGCTGGTGGCTTCAAGGGGCTTGGCGTCAGGAGCCTTGGGGTGAAGTCTGCAACTGCTTGCCTGACCCTGGGTGCATCTCCCAGAGGTTTTGTTTCCTCTTATGAAATTGCCGGCAGATAATGTTCTGCTTAAAGGGGAACCCTCCCATCCTGTTTGTGGGAATGCAAAGTGGTGCAGCCAGTCTGGAAAACAGTGTGGGAGTTCCTCAAAAAGTTAAACATTGAAAAACCACATGATCCAGCAATTGCTCTCCTATGTAATTACCCAAAGGATACAGAAATGCAGATTTGAAGGGGGTCCATGCACAATGATGTTTATGGCAGTAATGTCCACAGTAGCCAAACTATGGAGAGAATCCCAAAGTCCATGCACTGATGAATGGATAAAGCAGATGTGGGATACATATATATAATGGAATATGACCCAGCTTCAAAAAGAATGAAATCTTACCATTTGCAAGGATGTGGATGGATCTAGAGTGTATTAAGCTAAGCAAAATCAGTGAGGAAGGACAAATATCCTATACTCTAATGCTTCTGGAAATTCAGAAAAAAAAAAAGGTGAACAGAGTGGAGGGGTGATGAGAGAGGCAAACAAGGAAATAGACTCAACCTTGGAGAACAAACTGAGTGTTGCTGCAGGACAAGGGTGTGGGGGGAAGTGTCAAATGGGTGAGGGGTATTAAGGAGGGCACTTGTGTTGAGCACCGGGTACTGTATGCAGGTGAGGAATCACTAAATCCTACCCCTGGAGCAAATATTCCATGGCATGTGAACTAACTGGAATTTAAGTAAAAGAAGAAAGGAAAAAGTGTTCTGCTTCATGAAGAGTGAGGTAAAATTGTAGTGATTTGCGCTGTACTATTCTATAGAGGATAGATGTAAAACAACCTGTTGTAGGATACAATAGAGTCTTATCACATAAGGAGTCCTCAGAAAGCTCCAATGAAAGATTCAGATCTCAGAGCATGTTCGTGTTCCACTGATATCTTACAGTTTGCACAGGTAGGAAAGAAGGTGGAGAGAAAGGCAACAGAAGGGGAAAGTAGGTGTGAACCTTTCATTAGTTAGCATTATAGCTTTCTCATGAAATACTTGCACCAGTGTGATTTTGGAAGCAGAGGGGGAATATGGGAGCTTTGCAGGAGACGGGGGAGTTCCAGGACTGGGTAAAGCTGACAGGGGTCCCAGAGGAGAGCTGAATGTATTCTGCAGAAGGGTGTGTTCAAGGTGGGCTCCAGGGGTGGCTGTGGGTCTCCTGGGTGAGAGTTGTGACAGGTGAGGGCTGTGTGCAAGTTCCTGGCTGAGGACAAGTGAGGCACAGGCAGAGAGCTGGCAGAGAATCTTCTTCTGAGCCACCAGCCTCACCCAAAACAGACAGCATCATATTCTGTCTCTGTCACTCCAATTCAGACTTCTCAGAAGGTGAGTGAGAACACATCAAGAGCATTCTGAACAGAAGGGAACGCATGTGCAAAGTCTCTGGGGCAGGGGAATTCCAGGTATGTCCAGGAGCAGCAAGAAGGCCCTGTGGCCACAGGAGACAGCTTAGGACATTACCTCAGAGAGGTGACAGAGGGTGACAGAAAGCCATTCCAGGGCTATAACCCCATGAGACGCTGTATCACTGGGCCATCCTGGCTACAGTGTTGAGAACAGATGACAGTGGGTTGAATATGGCAAGGTAGGTCAATGACGAAGCTTTTCCAGGAACTCAGGCACTGTGGACCAGACAGGTGGCCTTGGATGGAGTGGTTAGACCTCTTCTGGGTCCATTTTGAAGATGGAGCTCACAGGATTTGCTGATGGGTTAGCTATTAGGAGCAGGAGAAGGGAGGAATTGGGGTAACTCCCAGCTGTTGTGGGTTGTCCTGATCGAGGGGAAGGAGAGGGTTTCTGGGGGTAGGATGTAGTCCATGTTCCGCATGCTGAGGAAGGTGCCTTTCCCGGTGGATCTGCTGAGATTTGTGTCTAGGAGAACCTTTCACATCTCCTCCCTCAGTAATGCTCAAGTACAAGTGTACCCCACTTTTTAAACGTTCACAGTAAGACATTGGGCTTTCTTGAAAGAACTATGTTATTACCCATCTTCAGTAAGAGGAAGAGACCTGAAGAGGATTTCCCTCTTATGAAAAAAGGTGAACAGTGAGAATCACGTTCAGCATCTGTTTTGGGGAGAAGCACAACAGAGGCGGCGTGCACCCCAACCAGCTCCTTCCGCTGGGAACCGCTCTCCGCATCCAGCCACCAGCACTTTGAATGGTGTCTGTGAGCCTCTGCTGTGCTTTATCTTCATTTATGCTGGGCCTCCCTTAGAAACTTGTGTGCTGAGGCCTAAGAAAAGCCAAAGAGAAGGAATTTTGGTGTTTGACCACACTGTCTAATTGTTCCGTGTAAATTAATGGCCATTCCTTCTTGACACCATTTCTGCTGTGCAAGGTTTCTCAGAAGCCCTGTACTTTCAAAGAGCAGGGAAACCTGTACCTCATACTGCGGGGTTAGTTTTAGTCTCCATGCTGGACAGAACATTTCATGACTGTCGGATTTTCTCACTCAAACATTGAGACTTTGACCACCTTTACCCGTTTCTACCACCCCAACCCTGAATCTGGCACCTACCAATCTGCTCTCAGTGTCTATGCGTTCAGTATTTGTTTATTCCTCGTGGAATGTACATGAGAGCATCTGGTATTGGTCTTTCTGTGTCTGAGTTACTTGGCATAAGGCCCCCAAGGTCTGTGTTTCCATGTCTGGTTCTTGTGAATAATGCTGCAGTGAACGTGGGAGTGCATCTGTCTTTTTGAGGCAGTATTTTTGTGTTCTCCGAATCAATACTCAGTAGAGCCATTATTGGGTCATGTCGTAGTTGCTTTTATTTTTTCAGGAACCTCCATACCGTTTGTCACAGTGGCTGCACCAATTTCCATTCCCACCTACAGTGCACAGAGTCTCCTCGTCTGCACACCCTTGACCCCACCTGGTGTCTGTCTCTGGGACAATAGGTGTTCCAACAGTTGTGAGGGAATAGCCAATTGTGGGTTTGACTGATGTTTCCCTGACGATATTTAGTGATGTGGAACAACTTTTTCTGTCTGTTGGCACCTGTGTGCCGTCTTTGGAAAGTATCTATTCACATATTCCCCACATTTTTTATACCGTTTTTATTTTGTTTGTTTGTTTTGATTTGTATGAGTGTTGTGTGTATTTTGGATATTAGCGTCTTTTCACACATATGATTCACAGATATTTTTTTCTTATTGGGTCTGTGGCCTTGTAAGTTTTTGCTGGTTTCTTTTTCCGCGTGGAAGATTTCACTTTGAAGTTGTTCCACTTGTTTATTTTTGCTTTTGTTGCCTTTGCATTTGGTGTCCGATCTGAAGACACTTTGTCAAAACCAATGTCGAGAGACTTAGTACCTGTGTCTTCTTGGAGGTTTATGGATTCAGGTCTTACATTCATATCATTCATCCATTAAAAATTTTGTGTGTGGTGTAAGAAAGTGACCCAGTTATATTCTTCTGCATTTAGTGTCCAGTTTGCCTGTTACCGCTCACTGAAGAGAGAGTCCTTCCCTCATGGCATATCTTCTGCTGCTGTGTCGTAAGTTAGGATCATCTACGTGTGGGTAAGTTTCTGAGCTTTCTGTTCTGTTCCACTGACCTGGTGTCTGTGTTTATGCCAGTACCATCCTGTTTTGATGACAAGAGCTTTGTAATCTACCTTGAAATCCAGGAGTGTGTTGACTGCACCTTTCTTTCTCCAGGTTCCTTTGGGTATTTGGGGTGTTTTGTGATTCCATACAAGTTTGAGGACTGTTTTCTACTTGCTGGAATAATGCCACTGGAATTCAGATAGGGATTTCATCACATCTGTCGATTGCTTTGGGTACGATGGACATGTTGACATAATTAACTCTTCCAGTTAAGGAGCATGGCGTATGCTTCCATTTGTTTGTGTTGCCTTCCAAATCTTTGACCCATTCATCCTGCCCCCCTCGACACACATGCTTTTCATTTATTTTCTGCCATGTGTTGAGTGTACTATGTCTTTCTCATTCTTGGTTACTTTTATTCCTAGATTTTTTTTATGCAATTGTAAATGGCATTGCTTTTTTAATTTCTCTTTACGACAGTGTGTCATCAGTATACAGAAATGAAAGAAGTTGGGTCATCTGGGTGGCCCCATAGGTGAAGCGTCTGCCTTCAGCTCAGGTCATGAACCCAGAGTTCTGGGATCGAGCCCCGTGTTGTGCTCCCCGCTTAGCGAGGGTCTGCTTCTCCCTCTTTCTGACACTCCCACTGCTTGTGCTTTTTCTCTTCCTGTCAAATAAATACATAAAATTTGAAAATAAATAAAGACAACAGGTCTCTGTATATTGACTTTATATCCTGCAGCTTTCTTGAATTTGTTTATTCTTACAGTTTTTTTTTTTTTTGTGGAATCTTTCGGGATTTCATGTCATTTGCAAATAGTGACAGTTTTCCTGTATGGATTTCATATCTTTCTTTTTTTAAAATGATGTCACCCTACAGTACTTCATTTGTTTTTGATGTAGTGTTCCATGATTCATTGTTTGCATATAACACCTAGTGCTCATTATGACACGTGCCCTCCTTTTTTTTAAAAAGAATTTATTTATTTATTCGACAGATATAGAGACTGCCAGCGAGAGAGGGAACACAAGCAGGGGGAGTGGGAGAGGAAGAAGCAGGCTCACAGCAGAGGAGCCTGTTGTAGGGCTCAATCCCATAACGCCGGGATCACGCCCTGAGCCGAAGGCAGACGCTTAACCGCTGTGCCACCCAGGCGCCCCAACACGTGCCCTCCTTAATACCCATCACCAGGATAACTCATTCCTCTTCCCCTCCCTTTCTGCAACCTTCAGTTTGTTTCCCAGTGTCAGTAGTCTCTCATGGTTCATCTTCCCCTCTCATTCCCACCCCTTCAGTTTTCCCTTCCTTCTTCTAATGTCCTCCATGCTATTCCTTCCGTTCCACATAGGAGTGAAACCATATGATAATTGTCTTTCTCTGCTTGACTTAATTTCACTTAGCATAATCCCCTCCTGGTCCATCCACGTTGGTGAAAATGGGGGGTATTCATCCTTTCTGATGACTGAGTAATAGTCCATTGTATAGATGAACCACATCATCTTTGTCCATTCATCTGCTGAAGGACATCTTGGCTCCTTCCACAGTTTGGCTATTATGGACATTGCTGCTATGAACATTGGGATACAGGTGCCCCTTCTTTTCATTACTCTGTGTCGATGGGGTAAATACCCAGTAGTGCAATTGGTGGGTCATGGGATAGCTCTGTGTTTAACGTCTTGAGGAACCTCCATATTGTTTTCAAAAGTGGCTGTTCCAGCTTGAATTCTCACGAGTAGTGTAAGAGGGCTCCCCTTTCTTCACATCCTCTCTGACTTTTTTTTTATTTCTGTCTTGTTAATTTTTTTCAAGATTTTATTTATTCATTCCACAGAGATAGAGATATCCAGCGAGAGAGGGAACAGAAGCAGGGGAGTGGGAGAGGAATAAGCAGGCTCATAACGGAGGAGCCTGATGTGGGGTTCGATCCCATAATGCCAGGATCACGCCCTTAGCCGAAGGCAGATGCTTAACCTCTGTGCCACCCAGGTGCCCCCTGCCTTGTTAATTTTAACCATTCTAACTGGTGTAAGGTGGTATCTCATTGTCATTTTGATTTGTATTTGCCTGATGGCAAGTGATGTGGAGCATTTTTTCATGTGTCTGTTGGCCATTTGTATGTCTTCTCTGGAGAAGTATCTCTTTTTCTCTTCTGCCCATTTTTTGGGTGTCGAGTTTGAGGAGTTCTTTATAGATCTTGGATACCAACCCTTTATCTGTAATATCATTTGCAGATATCTTCTTCAATTCCATAGGTTGCCTTTTTGTTTTTTGATCATTTGCTTTGCCGAGCAGAAGCTTTTTATCCTGATGAAGTGCCAATAGTTCATTTTTTGCTTTTATATTCCTTTGCCTTTAGAGACGTGGCTTACAAGATGTTGTTGTGTCTAAGTTTGAAGAGTTCTTTTGATTTTGATATGAGACAGGAATCCATTATCTTTCTTTCCTTATTGTATTTGAGTCCTCTGTCTTTCTTGGTGAGTCTAGCTAAGTTTGTCAGTTTTGTTTATCTTTCCAAAAAAGGCTGCTCTCATTTTCATTTTTTTTTTCTTTTTAGTCTCCGTTGGATTTATTTATGTATTCATTTTTGTTATTTCCTTATTTCTACTAATTTGGGGCTTTGTTATTTTTTTTCTACTTCTTTACCACATAAATCCGGTTGTTTATTGGAGAGCATTATCATGGACTGATGAAGATCTGAATTTCTATGAATGTCCCCCATAAAGCTACTTTTGCTGCATCCCATAAGTTTTTGTAGGTTGTCTTTTTCATCAATGTCAAGGTACTTCTAAAATTTTTTTGATTTCTTCTTTGTTGGTTGTTCAGTAGCATGTTGTTAAATCTCCACATATTTTTTAAGATTATTTAAGTATCTGACAGAGAGTGAGACAGCGAGAGAGGGAACGCAAGCAGGGGGGTGGGAGAGGGAGAAGCGGGCTTCCCACTGAGCAAGGACCTGATTTGGGGCTAGATCCCAGGATCCGGGGTCAAGACCTGAGCTGAAAGCACATCCTTAACGACAGAGCCACCCAGGCCCCAAAAATCTCCACCTATTTTTGACTGTCCCATTTTTTTCTTGAGACTGATTTCTAATTTCCTATCATTGTGGTCGGACAAGATTTGAAGCAGAAGGTGAAGAGAGCACTCAGATGAAAGGTTTGTTTCCTGGAGGGTTTTCTGAGGGCAGACCATGAGTTCAGTGGGGATGGAGGAAGGCTTTGTGAGACGGGGGGTGGGGTTAACACTTGTTAGAATTACTGACTACTACCATGCAGGCTGTGTGCTACTGTTCACACCATAGTCCTGTTGGACTTGTACTTCATTAAATATTTTCTAGGAGATATAGGCATAGCCTTCACTTAAAGAAAGGTGTCATGTGGGTTCATGGCATGACCCCAGGTCAGCAACCAGAATGTACGGTATTGTGGGGTATCAGAACCAGGCTTTCTGTGGGAAGTGACAAAAATAGGGTATGGTGAGCTCCATGACCATACTTGAGGTCCCAGGTGACCCACTGGGTGTTGGGTTCTGTGGATCTGTCTCATCAGGTGCTGTGCAATTCAGGGACACCCTCCTGTCTGTGGATTTGTGTGGAGACAGGTAGACATCACTGTCTGGCCAGGCACGAGGGTCGCACTGGACCACGACCAGAGGTGCAGCGTGCGGGGGAGCCACTGCTTGGTTTCCATGAATGCTGACCATGGTCTGTGACCGTGATTCCTAGCAGTTGCAAGGGGAGAGGAGGTCGGGGGTGGTGCACACTTCCTAGACTTGTGGTCAGGACTAGTCTGGACCCCACTGAAGTTAGCCGCACCGGGCACAGAAGGCACCCAGTCAGTGTAGCTCTGGGCACTGCTCCCATGGCACTTTTGGGCCAGGTCCATGCTGCAACCTCCTGCTTTTCATCATCATCTTCAAGGTCATGTGCCTCTGCTCTTGCCCCATGGCCTCCGGGGTATTGTCCGTCCTCCATCTGGCCCTCGTCCCTGGTGCCCTGTGCAGTCCAATGCCAGGGTAGCCTTCTCGAGACAAACATCTGGCCCTGATGGAACACTTCCATGGATCTCTTTTGATGTGAGGATGATGCCCTGCCCTGGAAGGGGGCTGCAGGTCCCCAATCAGGAGAGCCATGTCTCCCTTTTCAGCATGGCCTGCCCTCCCCTCAGTCTTCTTCAGGGAAGCTCTCCCCACTTCCTGAGATGACAGCTCTGAACTTAAAAATGAATGTTATTTTACATATCTCTATGCCTTAGTTCATCCATGGAATGTCTTTCAACCCCGTTAGTGGGGTTTTTTTAGCAGTTCTGAAGGGCTGTCTGCTCAAGGAGGGGATGACCTGGGTGGGGCAGCTTTCCCTCTCATCTCCCTCAGCATGTCTCTGAGCCCTGGGGCCAGCTGTCCTACTGAGGATTGAGGGACCCAAGCCAGCCCATCCTGAGCCCAGGCTGTGTCAGCTCATAGACTGATGCGTGTCGGAGTGGTGGGCAGATGGCATGGGCCAGGGGCAGGCAGTGTCTCCTTCTCATTCCTTCCCTCCCTTCCTCCCAGAGGTAGCTCAGAGCAGCCTTCAACCCCTGCATCTCCAGATCCCTTGACCTGTGCCTCCTGTGTTCAGCTGGTGACCTTGGAATTTCACATGGATTCTACCTCCCGTACCCTCTCCCATAGCAGTTCCTGGATCAGGGGAGGGGTCGGACCCTTGTCTGCTTTTGGTCTTCTTCCTGTCCCGCACCAAGCCCACCCACCTTTGCATCTTCCATGTATGTGCTTGGAAGCAAGCCCATCCACAGAGAACCTATTAGCCAAATGGATCCAGGCAATGAACATTGAAGTAGAGATCCAGGATCCGTAATAAATCTGCTCTGAAACCTGTCCCAAAGTCTGTGACTCTCTCACACTGAAACAGAAACAATAATAGCTATCTGGACTGTGAAGTGATATGTGTCTCTACTTCCAATCTTGAATGCATAGGTGCTGAGCCTGGACTGAAAAGGACCATGGCTCCCGTGGGCTGGGATCCATGGTAAGAACTCAGTGAAATCTGAATTTTAGGCATTAAGTGAATAATTATTGTAGAGTGAATCCTCCCAAGTAGGGCTTTTGCACATTGCACAGGAAAAGCTTTTTCAAAGAGGTTTCTGAAAGAAAAATCTTTTTTTAAAATTTATTTTAATTCCATTAAAGCTAACATACAGTGTTACATTAGTTTCAGGTGTACAGTAGAGTGATTCAGTATTTCTATATATTACTCAGTGGTCATCAAGAAGTGTCCTCTTAATCCCCTTCATCTATTCCACTCATCCCTCTATCCACCTCCTCTCTTGTAACCATCCGTTTGTTCTCTATTGTTAAGAGTTTGTATTTTGGTGTGTCTCCTTTTTCTCTTTTAGTTATTTATTTTTGTTTTTTTTTTTAAATTCCCCATTAGAGTGACATCATATGGGATTTGTCTTTCTCTGACTGACTGATTTTAGTTTGGATAATACTCTCTAGCTCCATCCATGTGTCTGCAAATGGCAAGGTTTCATTCTTTTGCAATCCGAGTAATACTCCATTGTGTGTGTGTATGTGTGTGTGTGTGTGTGTCTGTGTCTGTGTGTGTGTGTGTGTGAATACTCACATCTATCATCTCATTTGTCAATTTTTCTACAGACACTTGGGTTGCTTACATATTGTGACATTGTAAATAATGGTGCAAGAAACATAGGGGTGCACGTATCCTTTTTACTTACTGTTTTCCTATTCTTTGGCTTGGAGGGTCCTGCCCATTCCCCCACCCTGAATGACCGGCGGCGCCCCAAGTGGCCCGGGTGGCAGCGGAGGGGAATTTTGAGTACATCGCTGGGGCTTGGGGGTCCCCAATGTCCGGCATCACGGTGCCAGGCCCTTTGGGAGTGCCCTTCGGGGGCCGACCTAGGGTTAGCATTAGCCCCCAGGAGGCCTGCAGTCCCAATACGATGGCTGTGGGGCGAGCGGAGGGGTGGGCCGAGGTGAGGGCGCTGGGGAGCAGGATTGTGGGCCCCTGCATTTTGGCGCTGGAGGCTTCAAATATCTCCGGTTTCTCCAGGGCCTTGTCCCTTCTCCCGCTCTGAATGACCGGCGGTGCCCCTTGCGGCCTGGGTGGCAGCGTTGTGGGAGGGTGAGTCTGGCTCTGGGGCTTGGAGTCCCAGATCCCGGGCGTAGTGGCACCAGGACCCTTGGGAGGGGCCCCTGGGAGGCCGACCTAGGGTTAGGATTAGCCCCAAGGAGACCTTCAGGCCTAATCCGCACACTGTGCGGCGAGCGGAGGTGTGGGCCGAGGAGAGGGCGCTGGGGAGTGGGAGCGTGGGCACCAGCTTTATGGTGTGGGGAGCCTGTGAAGGTCACCTGTGGCTCAGATGGCCCTGCCCTTCTCTCGCTCTCTATGACCGACAGCTCCCCTAGTGGCCCGGGTGGGTACAGTGCGGCAGGGTGACTCTGGCTCTGGGGCTCTGAGACACCAATCCCCAGAATTGCAGAACCAGGCCGCTTGGGATGTCCCCACAGGGCCGACCTAGGGTTTTGATTAGCTGCCAGGAGCCCAGCAGGCCCTATCCACCGGCTCTGAAGCAAGCGGTGGGGTGGGCCTAGGTGAGGGCGCTGGTGAGCAGGATCCTGGGAGCCAACGTTTTTGCGCGGGGAGCCTTCAAAGGTCAGCGTGGGCTCAGAGGGCCCTGCCCAATCTCCTGCCCTGATTGACCAGCGGGGCCTCTAGTGGCTCGGGTGGCTGAAGGGCAGCAGGGTGAGTCAGGCACATGGGCTCGGGATCCCCATCCCCAGAGTTGCGACGCCAGGCCCCTTGGGAAGGGCTCCTCGGGGGCTGATGTATGGTTAGGGTTAGTCTCCAGGAGCACCGCAGGCCCGATACACCACCTGTGCGTCGAGGGGATAGTTGGGGCGAGGTGAGGGTGCTGGTGAACATGAGCATGGGCCCAAGCGTTTTGGTTTGGTGTGCCTTCGAATGTCTGTAGGGGTTCGGAGGGCCCTCCACTTCTCCTACCCTGAATGAATGGCGGCGCCCCTAGCGGCCCCTGTGGGGCGGGGCGGCAGCGTGCATCTGGCGCTGGGGCCTGGGGGTCCCCAATCCCCGGCGTTGCGGCTCCAGACCCCTTAGGAAGGGAGCTTCAGGGGCTGTCCTAGGGTTAGGGTTAGCGCCCAGGAGGCCGGCAGGCCCCAGTCGCAGGCTGTGCGAGGAGCGGAGGTGCAGGCCAGGTTGAGGGCGATGCCCAGCAGGAGCGTGGTCCCCAGCATTTTGGCGCCCTGGGCCTTCGAATGTTGCCAGGGCTCGGAGGGCCCTGCCCTGTCTCCTGCCCTGAATAACGAGCGACGCCCCTAGGGGCTCGGTTGGCAGTGGGGCGGCAGGGTGAGTCCTGCTCTGTGGTTCAGGGATCCCCAATCCCCAGCGTTGCGGGGCCAGGCCCCTTGGGAGGGGCTCCTCGTGGGCCGACCTAGGGTTAGAGTTAGCACCCAGGAGGCCGGCAGGCCCAATCCTCTGGCTGGGAGGGGAGAGGTGGGTGGGAGGAGGTAAAGGCGCTGGCGAGCGGGAGCCTGGGCCTCTGCATTTTGGCACGGGAGGCTTCAAATGTCTCCGGTTTCTCCAGGGCCCTGTCCCTTCTCCCGCCCTGAATGACTGGCGGTGCCCCTAGCGGCCTGGGTGGCAGGGTTGCGGCAGGGTGAGTCTGGCTCTGGGGCTTGGGGTCCCCGATCCCTGGCGTAGCGGCACCAGGACCCTTGGGAGGGGCCCCTGGGGGGCCGACCTAGGGTTAGGGTTAGCCCCCAGGAGGCCGGCAGGCCCTATCTGCCCGCTGTGCGGCGAGTAGAAGGGTGGGCCAAGGTGAGGGCGCTGGGGAGTGTGAGTGTGGGCACCAGCGTTTTGGTGCCGGGAGCCTTTGAAGGTCACCTTGGGCTCAGAAGTCCCTGCCCCTTTTCTCCCCCGAATGACCGGCGGCGCTCCTAGTGGCCCAGGTGGCGATAGTGCAGCAGGGTGAGTCTGGCTCTGGGGCTCTGAGTCACCAATCCCCAGTGTTGCAGAGCCAGGCCACTTGGGATGTGCCCCATGGGGCAGACCTAGGGTTTTGGTTAGCCCCCCGGAGCCCGGCAGGCCCTATCCACCGGCTCTGAATCAAGCAGAGGGGCGGGCCGAGGTGAGGGCGCTGGCGAGCAGGATCCTGGGAGCCAAAGTTTTTGCGCGGGGAGCCTTCAAAGGTCAGCGTGGGCTCGGAAGGCCCTGCCCGATCTCCTGCCCTGATTGACCGGCGGGGCCTCTAGTGGCTCGGGTGGCTGAAGGGCAGCAGGGTGCGTCCGGCACATGGGCTCGGGGTCCCCATCCCCAGCGTTGCGACGCCAGGCCCCTTTGGAAGGGAGCTTCAGGGGCTGTCCTAGGGTTAGGGTTAGCGCCCAGGAGGCCGGCAGGCCCGAGTCGTCGGCTGTGCGAGGAGCAGAGGTGCGGGCCAGTTTGAGGGTGATGCCCAGCAGGAGCGTGGTCCCCAGCATTTTGGCGCCCTGGGCCTTTGAATGTTGCCATGGCTCGGAGGGCCCTGCCCTTTCTCCTGCCCTGAATAACCAGCGACGCCCCTAGCGGCTCCATTGGCAGTGGGGCGGCAGGGTGAGTCCCTCACTGCGTCTTGGGGATCCCCAATCCCCAGCGTTGCAGGGCCAGTCCCCTTGGGAGGGCTCCTCGTGGGCCGACCTAGGGTTAGAGTTAGCCCCCATGAGGCCGGCAGGCCAGATCCTCTGGCTGGGCGGCGAGAGGTGGGCGGGCTGTGGTAAAGGCGCTGTGAAGTGGGATTGTGGGCCCCTGCCTTTTGGCAAGGGAGGCTTCAAATGTCCCTGGTTTCTCCAGGGCCCTGTCTGTTCTCTGGCCCTGAATGACCAGCGGCGCCCCTAGCGGCCAGGGTGGCAGCGTTGTGGGAGGGTGGGTCTGGCTCTGGGGCTCTGAGTCACCAATCCCCAGCATTGCAGAGCCAGGCCGCTTGGGATGTCCCCACAGGGCCGACCTAGGGTTTTGGTTAGCTGCCAGGAGCCCGGCAGGCCCTATCCACCGGCTCTGAAGCAAGCGGAGGGGCGGGCTGAGGTGAGGGCGCTGGCGAGCAGGATCCTGGGAGCCAAAGTTTTTGCGCGGGGAGCCTTCAAAGGTCAGCGTGGGCTCGGAAGGCCCTGCCCGATCTCCTGCCCTGATTGACCGGCGGGGCCTCTAGTGGCTCGGGTGGCTGAAGGGCAGCAGGGTGCGTCCGGCACATGGGCTCGGGGTCCCCATCCCCAGCGTTGCGACGCCAGGCCCCTTTGGAAGGGCCCCTCGGTGGCCGACCTATGGTTAGGGTTAGCCTCCAGGAGCCCCGCAGGCCCGATACAGCACCTGTGCGACGAGGGGAGAGTTGGGGCGAGGTGAGGGTGCTGGTGAACATGAGCCTGGGCCCAAGCGTTTTGGTTCGGGGCGCCTTCGAAAGTTGGCGGGGATTCGGAGGGCCCTGTCTATCCTCCCACCCTGAATGAATGGCGGTGCCCCTAGCGGCCTGGATGGGGAGTGGCGACAGGGTGCATCCGGCGCTGGGGCTTGGGGGTCCCCAATCTCCGGCGTTGTGGCACCAGGCCCCTTGGGAGGGGCCCTTCGGGGGCCAACCTAGGGATAGGTTTAGCCCCTCGGAGGCCAGCAGGCCCTATTCGCCAGCTGTGTGGAGAGCAGAGTGGCAGACCTAGGTGAGGGCACTGGTGAGTGGGAGGGTGGACCTAGGTGTTTTGGTGCAGGGAGACCTTGAAGGTCACTGGGGACTCTGAAGGACCTGCCACTTCTCTCGCCCTGAATGACCAGCGGCGCCCCTAGCTGCCTGGGTGGCGACAGTGTGGTAGGGTGAGTCTGGCTCTTGGGCTCTGAGTCACCAATCCCAAGCATTGCAGAGCCAGACCCCTTGGGATGTGCCCCACGGGGCCGACCTAGGGTTTTAGTTAGCCCCCAGGAGCATGGCAGGCACTATCCACTGGCTCTGCAGCAAATGGAGGGGCGGGCCGAGGTGAGGGCGCTGGGGAGCGGGAGCATGGGCACCAGTGTTCTGGCGCGGGGAACCTTTGAAGGTCACTGGGGACTCAGAAGGCCCTGCCCTTCTCTCACCGTTCATGACCGGTGGCGCCCCTAGAGGCCCAGGTGGCGATAGTGCGGCAGGGTGAGTCCGGCTCTGGGGCTCTGAGTCACCAATCCCCAGCGTTGCGGAGCCAGGCCCCTTGGGATGTGCCCCACGGGGCCGACCTAGGGTTTTCCTTAGAACCAAGAGCCCGGCAGGCCCTTTCCAACAGGTCTGAATGAAGCAGAGAGTTGGGCCGAGGTGAGGGTGGTGGTGAACATGAGCCTGGGCCCAAGCGTTTTGGTTCAGAACGCCTTCAAAGGTCGGCGGGGGTTCGAAGTGCCCTGCAGGTTCTCCCACCCTGAATGAATGGCGGCGCCCCTAGCGGCCGAGGTGGTAAGGGGTGGCAGGGTGAGTTAGGCCCTGCAGCTCGGGTATCTCCAATCCCCAGGGATGTGGTGCCAGGCCCTTTGGGTGGGGCCCCTCGGATGACAACTTAGGGTTAGGTTTAGCCCCTAAGAACTCGGCAGGTCCTATTCGCCAGCTGCGTGGAGAGTGGAGCGGCGGACCGAGGAGAGGGCGCTGGTGTTTGGGTGCGAGGGCCCGGGCGTTTTGGCGCGGGGGGGACTCGAAAGTCACCGTGTCTCAGAGGGCCCTGCCCGTTCTCCCGCCCTGAATGAACGGCAGCACCCCAAGCCCCTGGGTGGCAGCTGGGTGGCAGGGTGAGTCAGGTGCTGAGGCTCAGGGTCCCCAATCCCCGGCATTGCGGCGCCAGGCCCCTTGGTAGGGGCCCCTCAGGGGTCGATCTAGGGTTACAGTTAGCCCCCCGGAGGCTGGTGGACCCGATCAGCATCTGAGCGGCACGCAGCAGGGTGGGCCGAGGTGAGGGCACTGGCGAGCCTGAGCATGAGCCCAAGCGTTTTAGCGTGGGGGGTCTTCGAAGGTCAGTGGGGGCTCGGAGGGACCTGCCCATTCTCCCACTCTGAATGACCGGCGGGGCCCCTAGTGGCTCAGGTGGCTGAAGGGCAGCAGGGTGAGTCCGGCACTTGGGCTCGGTTGCCCCATCCCTGGCGTTGGGGCACCAGGCCACTTGGGAAGGGCCCCGCGGGGGCCGACCTACAGTTAGGGTTAGCTCCCAGGAGGCTGGCAGGCCCTATACACCACCTGTGCGTGGAGCGGAGAGTTGGGCCGAGGTGAGGCTGCTGGTGAACATGAGCCTGGGCACAAGCATTTTGGTTCTGGGCGCCACTGGGGGTTCGGAGGACTCTGTCAGTTCTCCCACCCAGAATGAATGGCGGCGCCCCTAGCGGCCTGTGTGGGGTGGGGCGGCAGGGTGTACTGGGCGCTGGGGCTTGGGGGTTGCCAATCCCCAGAGTTCCGCCGCAAGGCTCCTTAGGATGGGACCCTCAGGGGCCATCCTAGGGTTAGGGTTAGCGCCCAGGAGGCCGGCAGGCCCGATCCGCCAGCTGTGCAAGGAGTGGAGGTGTGGGCCGAGTTGAGGGGGATGCCGAGCGGGAGTGGGGGCCCCAGCGTTTTGGCGTCCTGGGCCTTCGAATGTTGCCATGTCTCGGAGGGCCCTGCCCATTCTCCTGCCCTGAATAACCAGCGGCACCCTTAGCAGCTCCGTTGGCGGTGGGGCTGCAGGGTGTGTTTGGAGCTGGGGCTCGGGGGTCCCCAATCTCTGTCGTTGCGGTGCCAGGCCCCTTGGGAGGGGCCCCTCGAACGCCAACCTAGATTTAGGGTTATTTCCCAGGGCACCGGCAGGCCCGATCCGCCAGTGTGTGGCAATGGTGGGGTGGGCTGAGGTGAGGGCGCTGGTGAGCGGGAGCGTGGGCCCAAGCCTTTTGGCGTGGGGGGCCTTCAAAAGTTGCCAGGGGACTGGAGGGCCCTGCCAATTCTCCCGCCCTGAATAACCGGCGGCGCCCCTGGTGCCGCGGGTTGTGGTGGGGTGGCTGGGTGAGTCCGGTGCTGGGGCTCGGAGGCCCCCAATCCCAGGCCTTGCAGCTCCAGGCTCCTTGGGAGGGGCCCACTGGGGGCCAACCTAGGTTTAGGGTTAGCCCCCATGAAGCTGGCAGGCCTCATCCACTGGCTGTGCTGCGAGCAGAGCAGCGCGCTGAGGTGAGGGCGCTGGCATACGGAGGCGTGGGCCCAGCCTTTTGGCGTGCGGGGCCTTCGAAAGTCACTGGGGGCTCGGAAAGCCCTGCCCGTTCTCCCGACCTGAAAGACCGGTGGTGCCCCTAGTGGCCCGGGGTGCGGTGGGGCAGCACGGTAAGTCCGGAGCTGGGGCATGGGGGTCCCCAATACTCTGCGTTGGGGCGCCAGGCCCCTTGGGTAGGGCCCTCGGGGTCCAAACCAGCGTTAGTATTAGCCCCCAGGAGGCCGGCAGGCCGATCCGCTAGCTGTGTAGAGAGCAGTGGGGCAGGCCAAGGTGAGGGCACTGTAGAGCAGGAGCATGGGCCCAAGCGTTTTGGCGTGGGGGCATTCAAAAGTTGCCAGGGGTTCAGAGCGCACTTCCGGTTCTACTGCGCTGAAAGCCCGACGGTGCACCTAGCGGCTCGGGTTGCAGAGGGGCGGCAGAGTGAGTCTGGTGCTGGGGCTCGGGGGTCCCCAATCCCCGGTGTTGCAGCGCCAGGCCCCTTGGGAGGGGCCCCTCGGGTGCGACCTAGTGTTAGGGTTAGCCCCCAGGAGGCCCACAGGCCTGATCCGCCAGCTGTGCGGCGAGCGGAGTGGTTGGCCGAGGTGAGGGCGCTCGCGATCGGGAGCGTGGGCCCAAGCGTTTTGGCACGGAGGGCCTTCGAAGGTCGCTGGTGGCTCTGAGGTCCCCGCACGTTCTCCCGCCCTGAATGAGGACAGCGCTCCTAGCGGGCCGGGTCCTGGCGAGGTGGCAGGGTGTCTTGCACTGGTGCTCGGGGGTCGCCAAGCCCCGGCTTAGCGGTGCCAGGCCCATTGGGAGGGGCCCCTCTTGGGCCGACGTATGGTTTGGGTTAGCTCCCAGGAGGCCTTCAGGCCCAATCAGCCAGCTGTGCGGTGAGCGGAGGGGCGGGCCGAGGTGAGGCTGCTGGCGAGCGGGAGCACGGGCCCAAGGATTTTGGCGCTGGGAGCCTTCAAAGGTCTCTGGGTGCTCTGAGGGCCCTGCCCGTTCTCCTGCCCTGAATGACCAGCGGCGCCCCTATCGGCCAGGGTGGAGGCGGGGCAACACATTGAGTCTGGCGCAGGGGCTCAGGGGTCCCCAATCCCCACGTGCCACACCAAGCCCCTTGGGAGGGGCCCTCGTGGGCCGAACTATGGTTAGGGTTAACCCCCAGGAGGCCAGCAGGTCCGATCCGCCGGCTGTGCTGCGAGGGGAGGCGTGGGCCGAGGTGAGGGCGCTGGCGAGAAGGAGCATGGGCCTAAGCGTTTTGGGATGGGGGGCCTTCGAATGTCACAGGGGGCTTGGAGGGCCCTACACATTCTCCCGCCCTAAATGACCGGTGGCGCCCCTAGCGGCCCGGCCGCCGGCAGAGCGGTAAGGTTAGTCTGGTGCTGGGGTTTGGGGCTCCCCAATCCCCGCATTGAGATGCCAGGCCCCTTGGGAAGGGCCCCTCGGTGGTCGACCTAGGGTTAGGGTTAGCCCCCAGGAGCCACGCAGGCCCGATACACCACCTGTGCATCGAGAGGACAGTTGGGCCGAAGTGAGGGTGCTGGTGAACATGAGCCTGGGTCCAAGCGTTTTGGTTCGGTGCGCCTTCGAAGGTCGGCAGGGGTTCGGAGGGCCCTGCCAGTTCTCCCACCCCGAATGAAAGGCGGCGCCCCTAGCGGCCCGTGTGGGGTGGGGCGGCAGCGTGCATCTGGCGCCGGGGATTGGGGGTACCCAATCCCCGGCGTTGCGGTGCCAGGCCCCTTAGGAAGGGACACTCAGGGGCCGTCCTAGGGTTCTAGTTAACGCCCAAGAGGCCGGCAGGCCCGAGTCGCCGGCTGTGCAAGGAGCGGAGGTGCGGGCCGAGTTGAGGGTGCTGGTGAACATGAGCCTGGGCCCAAGCGTTTTGATTCGGGGCACCTTCAAATGTAGGTGGGGGCTTGGAGGGCCCTACCCGTTCTCCCGCCCTGAATGACCGGCTACACTCCTAGCGGCCTGTGTGGCGGCAGGGCGGCAGGGTGAGTCTGGCGCTGGGGCTCAGGGGTCCACAATTCCCGGTGTTGCGGTGCCAGGGCCCTTGGGAGGGGCCCTTGGGGGTCGATCTAGGGTTACGGTTAGCCCCCAGCAAGCCGGTGGACCCGATCAGCGGCTGTGCAGCACACGGAGGGTTGGGCCAAGGTGAGGGCGCTGGCGAGACTGAGCATGATCCCAAGTGTTTTAGTGTGGGGGGTCTTCGAAGGTCGGTGCGGGTCAGAAGGACCTGCCCGTTCTCCCGCTCTGAATGACCGGCGGGGCCCCTAGAGGCTCCGGGGCCTGAAAGACAGCAGGTTGAGACCGGCACTTGGGTTGGGGTCCCCATTCCCGGCATTGTGGCGCCAGGCCACTTGGGAAGGGACCCTCCGTGGCCGACCTACAGTTAGGGTTAGCCCTCAGGAGGCCAGCAGGCCCGATACACCGCCTGTGCATAGAGAGGACAGTTGGGCCTAAGTGAGGGTGCTGGTGAACATGAGCCTGGGCCCAAGCGTTTTGGTTCTGGGCGCCTTCGAAGGTCGGTGGGGTTTCGGAGGGCCCTGCCAGTTCTCCCACCACGAATGAATGGCGGCGCCCCTAGCGGCCCGTGTGGGGCGGGGCGGCAGCGTGCGTCCGGCGCTGGGGCTTGCTGGTCGCCAATCTCCGGCGTTGCACTGCAAGGCTCCTTAGGAAGGGACCCTCAGGGGCCGTCCTAGGGTTAGGGTTAGCGCCCAGGAGGCTGGCAGGCCCGAGTCGCCGGCTGTGCAAGGAGTGGAGGTGTGGACCGAGTTGAGGGGGATGCGGAGAGGGAGCGTGGGCCTCAGCATTTTGGCGTCCTGGGCCTTTGAATGTTGCCATGTCTCGGAGGGCCCTGCCCATTCTCCTGCCCTGAATAACCAGCGGCACCCTTAGCGGCTCCATTGCGGTGGGGTTGCAGGGTGAGTCCTGAGCTGCGGCTCGGGGATCCCCAATCCCCAGCATTGTGGGGCCAGGTCCTTTGGGAGGGGCTCCTCCTGGGCCGACCTAGGGTTAGAGTTAGCACCCAGGAGGCCAGCAGGCCCAATCCTCTGGCTGGTTGGCAAGAGGTGGGTGGGCCGAGGTAAAGGCCCTGGGGAGCGGGAGCGTGGGCCCCTGCATTTTGGCGCGGGAGGCTTCAAATGTCCCCAGTTTCTCCAGGGCCCTGTCCCTTCTCCCGCCCTGAATGAGTGGTGGCGCCCCTAGTGGCCTGGGTGGCGGCGTTGCGGCAGCGTGAGTCTGGTTCTGGGTCTTGGAGTCCCCGATCCCCGGCGCATAGGCACAAGAATCCTTGGGAGGGACCCTGGAGGGCCGACCTACAGTTAGGGTTAGCCCCCACAAGGCCGGCAGGGTGGATCCACCCTCTGTGCAGGGAGCGGAGGGGCGGGCCGAGGTGAGGGCGCTGGGGAGCGGGAGCGTGGGCACCAGGGTTTTGGCACGGGGAGCCTTCGAAGGTCGCCAGTGGCTTGGAGGACCCTGTCTGTTCTTGCGCCCTGAATGACCAGCGGCGCCCCTAGTGGCCTGAGTGGCAGCAGGGAGGTAGGGTGAGTCTGGCGATGGGGCCTGTGGTCCTAGTCCCAGGCTTGGTGGCCACAGGCCCCTTGGGAGGGGCCCCTCTGGGGCCTGACTAGCTTTAGGGTTACCCCCAGGAGTCCAGCAGCCTGATCCGCTGGCTGTGCATCGAGTGGAGGGGCGGGCCGAAGTGAATGCGCTGGCGAGCCGGAGCGTGGGCCCAAGTGTTTTGGCGTGGGGGGCCTTCAAAGGTCACCAGGGGCTCAGAGGGCCCTGCCTGTTCTCTCGACCTGTGATGACGTTGCCCCTAGCATGCCGGGTCACGGCGGGGTGGCAGGGTGAGTCTGGAGCTAGGGCTCGGGGGCCCCAATCCCCAGTGTGGCGGTGCCAGGCACTTGGGAGTGGTCCCTCGGGGGCCTACCTAGGGTTAGGGTTAGCCCAAAGGAGGCCGGCAGGCCCGTTCTGCCGGCTGTGCGGTGAGAGGAGTGGTGGTCCAAGGTGAGGGCACTGGCGAGCGGGAGCGTGGGCCCAAGGGTTTTGGCGCGGGACTCCTTCAAAAGTCGCCGGGGGCTCAGAGATCCATGCCCCTTCTCCCGCCCTGAATGACTGGCGGCGCCCCTAGCAGCCCGGGTGGCGGCGGGGAGGCTGGGTGAGTCTGGCGCTCATGCTCGTGGGTCCCCAATATCTGGCCTTGCAGACCCAGTACCCTTGGGAAGGGCCCCTCGGGGGCCGACCTAGGTTTAGGGTTAGCCCCCAGGAGCCCGGCAGGCCCGATCCGCCAACTGTGTTGCGAGCGGAGTGGAGGGCTGAGGTGAGCGTGCTGGCGAGCAGGAGCGTGGGCCCAAGCGTTTTGGCGCAGGGGCCTTCGAAGGTCACCGGGGGCTCAGAGGGCCCTGCCCCTTCCTCTGCCCTGAAGGACCGGCGGCGCCCCTAGCAGCCCGGGTGGCGGCGGGGTGGCAGTGAAAGTCTGGCGCTGGGGCTCGATTGTCCCCAATCCCCAGAGTGATGGCGCCAGTCCCCTTGGGAGGGGCTCCTCAGGGGCTGAATTAGGGTTAGGGTTAGCCCCCAGGAGGCTGGCAGGCCCGATCCACTGGCTGTGTGGTGAGCGGAGGGTGGGGCCCAGGTGAGGGCAATGGTGATCAGGAGCGGGGGCCCAAGCGTTTTGGCGCACGTTGCCTTTGAAGGTCTCAGGGGGCACGGAGGGCCCTGCAAGTTCTCCCACTCTGAATGAGGACGGCGACCCTAGCAAGCCAGGTCTTCGAAGGGCACCAGGGTGAGTCCGGCACTGGTGCTCGGGGGTTCCCAATCCCCGGCGTGGTGGTGCCAGACCCCTTGGGAGGGGCCCCTCGACAGCCAACCTAGGGTTAGGGTTAGACCCCAGGAGGCCGCCAGGCCCTATCCGCTGGTTGTGCAGCTTGCGGAGGGGCTGGCCAAGGTGAGGGCATTGGTGAGCAGAAGCGTGGGCCAAAGCATTTTGGCGCGGGGGGGCCTTCGAATGTCACCGGGGGCTTGGAGGGCCCTGCCCGTTCTCCAACCTAGACGACCGGTGGCGCCCCTAGCGGCCTGGGTGTTGGTGGGGTGGCAGGGTGTGTCCGGCGGTTTGGCTCGGGGGTCCCCAATCACCAGCGTGGCAGCGCCAGGCCCCTTGGAAGGGGCCTCTGGTGAGCTGACCTAGGGAAGGTTAAGCCCCCAGGAGGCCAGCAGACCCGATCTGCCAGCTGTGCGGCGAGCGAGGGGTGGGCTGAGGTGAGCACGCTGGCGACCGGGAGCGTGGGCCCAAGCATTTTGGCACAGGGGGCCTTCGAATGTCACCGGGGGCTCGGAAGGCCCTGCCCGTTCTCCCGCCTTGAAAGACCGGTGGCTCCCCTAGCGGCCGGTGTGGTGGTGGGCCAGCAGGGTGAGTCTGGAGCTGGGGCTCGGGGGTCCCCAATCCCCGGCGTGGCAGCGCCGGGCACTTGGGAGTGGTCCCTTGGGTGCCGACCTAACGTTAGGGTTAGCTCAATGGAGGCCAGCAAGCCCCATCCACCGGCTGTGCGGATTATGGAGTGGCAGGCCAAGGTGAGGGCTCTGGCTAGCGGGAGCATGGGCCCAAGTGTTTTTGCACGGGGGGCCTTCCAAGGTCGCCGGGGGCTCAGAGGTCCCTGCCTGTTCTCCCGCCCTGAATGAGTGTCGGCGCCCCTTGCAGCCCGGGTGGCTGCAGGGCGGCAGGGTGAGTTCGGCGCTGGTGCTTGGGGGTCCCCAAGCAGGGGCATGGCGGTTCCAGGCCCCTTGGGAGGGGCACCTCGGGGGCTGACATAGGGTTTCTGTTAGCCCCCAGGAGGCCGGCAGGCCCGATCTGCCAGCTGTGCGGCGTGCAGAGGGGCAGGCTGAGGTAAAGGTGCTGGAGAGCAGGAGCGTGGGCCCAGGCGTTTTGGCGTGGGGGCCTTCGAAGATCGAGGGTGGCTCGGAAGGCTCTGCACGTTCTCCAGCCGGGAATGACCGGCGGCGCCCCTAGCGGCCCTGGTGGCGGCGGGGCGGCAGGGTGCGTCTGGTGTTGCGGCTCAGGGGTCCCCAATCCCTGGCGTGGCAGTGCCAGGCCCCTTGGGACGGGCCCCTCTGGGGCCGACCTAGGGTTAGGGTTAGCCCCCAGGAGGATTGCAGGCCCGATCCGCCAGCTGTTCAGAGAGTGGAAAGGCTGGCCGACGTGAGGGCGCTGGTGAGTGGTAGCTTGGCCCAAGCGTTTTGGTGCGGGAGGCCTTGGATGTTCGCCAGGGGCTCGGAGGGCCTTGCCAGTTCTCCCACCCTGAATGACCGGCGGCGCCTCTAGCGGCCATGGTGGCAGCAGGGTGCAGGGTGAGTCTGGAGCTGGGGCACAGGGGTTCCCAATCCCCGGTGTGGCGGCTCCAGGCACTTGGGGGGGAACCTCAGGGGCTGACCTAGGGTTAGGGTTAGCTCAAAGGAGGCCGTCAGGCCCGATACACCAGCTGTGCAGTGAGGGGAGTGGCGGGCCGAGGTCAGGGCGCTGGCAAGCAGGAGCGTGGGCCCAAGCGTTTTGGCGAGGGGGCCTTCGAAGTTCGCCGGGGGCTCGGAAGGACCCTGCCCGTTCTCCCGCCCTGACTGACCTGCGGCGCCCCTAGCGGGCCGGGTGACGGCGGGGCTGCAGGGTGTGTTCAGAGTTGGGGCTCGGGGGTCCCCAATCTCTGTCGTTGTGGTGCCAGGCCCCTTGGGAGGGGCCCCTCGGGCGCCGACCTAGAGTTAGGGTTATCCCCCAGGGCACTGGCAGGCCCGATCCGCCGGCTGTGCGGCGACGGTGGTGCGGGCTGAGGTGAGGGCGCTGGTGAGTGGAAGCATGGGCCCAAGCGTTTTGGCGCGGGGGTCTTCGAATGTCGCCCGGGGCTCTGAGGGCCCTGCCCGTTCTCCCACCTGAATGAGGACAGCGCCCCAAGTGTGCCAGGTCACGGCGCAGTGGCAGGGTGAGACTGCCGCGGGGGCTCGGGGGTCCCTGAGCCCCGGCATGGCAGAGCCAGGCCCCTTGGGAGGGGCCCCTCGGGCACCGACATAGGGTTTGTGTTAGCTCCAGGAGGCCGGCAGGACCTATCCGTAGGCTGTACTGCGAGCCGAAGGACAGGTCGACGTGAATGCACTGGCGAGTGGGAGTGTGGGCCCAAGCGTTTTGGCGAGAGGGTTTCAAAGATTGCAGGGGGCTCGGAGAGCCCTGCCCGTTCTAACGCCCTGAATGAACGGCAGCGCCCCTAGCGGCACGGGTGGCGGCGGGGCGGCAGGGTGATTCAGGCGAGGGGGCTTGGGGGACCCCAATCCCAGGCATGGTGGCGCCAGGCACCTTGGGAGGGGCCCCTTGGGGGCCAACCTAGGTTTAGGGTTAGCCCCCAGGAGGCCGGCAGGCCCTTTCCGCCAGCTGTGTGACGAGCGGAGGATGGGCCGAGGTGAGGGCACTGGCGAACAGGAGCTTGGGCCCAATAGTTTTGGCGCGGGGGGCCTTCGAAGGTTGCCAGGGACTCGTAGGGCCCTGCCCGATCTCCCGCCCTGAATGAGGAAGGTGCCCCTAGCGGGCCGGGTCGCAGCGGGGCGGCAGGGTGAGTTCGGCCCTGGTGCTCGGGGGTCCCCAATCCCTGGCGTGGCAGCGCCAGGCCCCTTGGGAGGGGCCCCTCGTGAGCCGACCTGGGGTTAGGGTTAGCCCAAAGGAGGCCGGCAGGCCCCATCCACCGGCTGAGCGGATTACAGAGTGGTGGGCCAAGGTGAGGGCTCTGGCGAGCGGGAGCATGGTCCCAGGTGTTTTGGCACAGGGGCCTTCGAAGTTCGAGGGTGGCTCGGAAGGCTCTGCATGTTCTCCAGCCCCGAATGACCGGTGGCGCCCCTAGCGGCCCGGGTGGCGGCGGAGTGGCAGGGTGCATCTGGTGTTGTGGCTCGGGGGTCCCCAATCCCCGGCGTGGCAGTGCCAGACCCCTTGGGACGGTCCCCTCTGAGACCGACCTAGGGTTAGGGTTAGCCCCCAGGAGAATGGCAGGCCCGATCCACCAGCTGTGCAGAGAGTGGAGGGACGGTCCGAAGTGAGGGCGCTGGTGAGTGGTAGCGTTGGCCCAAGCGTTTTGGTGCAGGAGGCCTTGGACATTCGCCGGGGGCTCGGAGGGCCCTGCCCATTTTCACGCCCCATGAGGACATTGCTCCTAGCAGGCTGGGTCGTGGAGGGGCGGCAGGGTGAGCCCGCAACAAGTGCTTGCGGGTCCCCAAACCCCGGCATGGCAGCGCCAGGCGCTTGGGAGTGGTCTCTCGGGGGCCGACCTAGGGTAGGGTTAGCCTAAAGGATGCCAGCAGGCCCGATCTGCCGTATGTGCGGTGAGTGGAGGGGCTAGCCGAGGTGACGGCGGTGGCGAACAGGAGCGTGGGCCCAAGCGTTTTGGCGCAGATGGCCTTTGAAGGTCGCCGGGGGCTCGGAGGGCCCTGCCCATTCTCCCGCCCTGAATGACCGGCGCCGCCCCAAGCAGCCCAGGTGGCGGAGGGGCGGTAGGTTGAGTTGGGCCCTGGGGCTCGGGGGTCCCCAATCCCCGACATTGAGGCGCCAAGCCCCGTGGGAGGGGCCCCTCGGGTCCGACCTAGGGTTAGGGTTAGCCCCCAGGAGGCTGGCAGGCACAATCCGCCAGCTGTGTGGCAAGCGGAGGGGCGGGCCGAGGGGCAGGCGCTGGAGAGCGGGAGCATAGTCCTAAGCGTTTTGGCGCGGGGGGCCTTCGAAGTTCGCCAGGGGCTCGGAGGGCCCTACCCGTTCTCCCGCTCTGAATGACCTGTGGCACCCCTAGCGGCCTGGATGACGGCGGGGCAGCAGCGTGAGTTTGGCTCTGGGGCTCGGTGTCCCCAATCCCTCTATTGTGGCACCAGGCCCCTTGGGAGGGGCCCATCGGGGGCCGACCAAGGGTTAGGGTTAGCACCCAGGAGGCAGGCAGGCCCGATCCACCAGCTGTGTGACGAGTGGAGGGGCGGGCCGAGGTGAGGGCGCTGGCGAGCGGGAACGTGGACCCAAGCATTTTGGTGCGGGGGTCCTTCGAAGGTCGCAGGTGGCTCGGAAGGGCTTGCCCGTTCTGCCACCCCGAATGACCGGCGGCACCCCTAGCAGCCCGGTGGCATCGCAGCGGCCGTGTGAGTCCGGCACTGGGGCTTGGGGGTCCCAATCCCTGGCGTTGGGCAGCCAGGCCCCTTGGGAGATTCCCTCGGGGGCCGACCTAGGGTTAGGGTTATCCCCCAAGAGCCTGTTAGGCCCAATCTGCCAGCTGTGCAGCGAGCGGAGGGGTGGGCTTAGGTGAGGGCATTGGTGAGCGGGAGCGTGGACCCAAGCATTTTGGCGCAGGTTGCCTTCGAAGATCGCCAGGGGATCGGAGGGCCCTGCCCGTTCTCGCTCCCTGAATGACCGGCGGCGCCCCTAGCGGCCCGGGTGGCGGCGGGGTGACACGGTGAGTCCGGCGGTGGGGCTCGGGGGTCCCCAATCCCAGGCATTGCGGTGCCAGGCCCGTTCGGACAGGCCCCTCAGGGGCCCACCTAAGGCATATGGGTAGTCCCCAGGAGGAGGGCAGGCTTCATCTGCCAGCTCTCCGGCAAGCGGAGGGTCAGGCCGAGGTGAGGGCGCTGAGGGGCGGGAGCGTGGGCTCAAGCGTTTTGGATGGGGAGGCCTTCGAATGTCGCCGCGGGCTCAGAGGGCCCTGTCCGTTCTCCCACCCTGAATGACCAGTGGCACCCCTAGCGGACTGGGTGTCAGTGGGGCGGCAGGGTGAGTCCGGCGCTGGGGCTCGGGGGTCCCCACTCCCCGGCATTGCGGCAACAGGCCCTTTGGGAGGGGCAGCTCCGGGCCCGTCCTAGGGTAAGGGTGAGCCCCCAGGAGGCCGGCAGTTCCGATCCAGCAGCTGTGAGGTGAGCGGAGGGGCGGGCCGAGGTAAGGGTGCTGGCGAGCGGGAGCGTGGGCCAAAGGGTTTTGGCGTGGGGTGCATTCGAAAGTCGCTGGGGACTTGGAGGGCCCTGCCCGTTCTCCCGCCGTGAATGACCGGCGGAGCCCCTAGCGGCTCGGGTGGCAGTTGAGCCGCAGGGTGAGTCCGGCGCTGGGGCTCGGGGGTCCGAATCCCTGATGTTGTGGGCCAGGCCCCTTGGGAAGGGCCCCTCAGGGGCCGACCTAGTGTTAGGGTTAGTCCCAAATATGCTGGCAGGCCTGATCCCCCGGCTGCATGGCGATCGGAGGGGTGGGCCGAGGTGAAGCGTTGGCGAGCGGGAGCGTGGGCCCAAGCGTTTTGGCGCGGGGAGACTTTGAAGTTCGCCAGGGGCTTGGAGGGACCTACCCATTCTCCCGCCCTGAATGACCGGCGGCGCCCCTAGCGGGCCGGGTGGCAGCGGGGCGGCATGGTGTGTTCTGAGCTCGGGTTCGGGGGTTCGCAATCCCTGCGTTGCGAGGCCAGGCCCCTTGGGAGGGGCTCCTTGGGGGCCAACCTAGGGTTAGGGTTAGCCCCCTGGAGGCCGGCAGCCCAGATCCTCCATCTGTGCAGCGAGTGGAGGGGCAGGCCGAGCTGAGGGCACAGGCAAGCGTGATCGTGGGCCCAAGCGTTTTGGCGTGGGGTGCCTTCGAAGGCCATCCGGGGCTTAGAAGGCCCTGCCTGTTCTCACACCCTGAATGATCAGTGGCGCCGCTAGTGGCCTGGGTGTTGGCGGGGCGGCAAGGTGAGTCTGGCGCTGCGGCTCGGGGGTCAGCAATCAGACACGTTGTGGCGCCAGGCCCCATCGTACGAGCCCCTCCGGGGCCAACCTAGGGTTAGGGTTAGCCCCCAGGAGGCCGGCAGGCCCGATCTGCCGGCTGTGGGGCGAGGGGAGGGGCGGGCCGAAGTGAGGGCACTGGCGAATGGGACCGTGGGCCCAAGCATTTTGGCACGGGGCTCCTTCGAATGTCGTCGTGGGCTAGGAGAGCCCCGCTTGTTCTCCCGCTCTGAATGACCGGCGGTGCCCCTAGCGGTCCAGGTGGCAGCGGGACAGCAAGGTGAGTCCTGGCTGGGGCTCGGGGGTCCCAATCTCCGGCTTTGCCATGCCAGACCCCTTGGGAGGGGCCCCTCGGGAGCCGACCTAGGGTTAGTGTCAGCCCCCAGGAGGCCATCAGGCCCGATCCGCCAGTTGTGCGGCGAGCGGAGGGGCGCGGAGGTGAAGGCGCTGGCGAGCCGGAGCGTGGGCCCAAGCGTTTTGGCTTGGTGGGCCTTCGAAGGACGACAGGGACTCCGAGGGCCCTGTCCCTTCTCCCGCACTGAATATCCTGCGGCGCCCCTAGCAGCCGGGTGGCGGCGGGGCGGCAGGATGAGTCCGGCGCTGGGGCTCGGGGGTTCGCAATCCCCGGTGTTGCGCTGCCAGGCTCCTTGGAATGGACCACTCGGGGGCCGACCTAGGGTTAGGGTTAGCCCCCAGGAAGCCGGCAGGCCCGATCTGCCAGCTGTGCGGCGAGCAGAGGGGCGGGCCGAAGTGAGGGCACTGACTAGCGGGAGCGTGGGCCCAAGTGTTTTGGCGCGGGGGGCCTTCGAAGGTCTCCGGTGGCTCGGAGGGCCCTTCACATTCCTCCGCCCTGAATGACCGGCAGCGCCCCTACTGGCCCGGGTGGCGGCGGGGTGGCAGGTTGAGTCCAACACTGGGGCTCTGGGGTCCCCAATCCCCGGTGTTGTGGCGCCAGGCCCCTTGGGAGGTGCCCCTTGGGGGCCGACCTAGGCTTAGGGTTAACCCCCAGGAGGCCGGTAGGCCCGATCCGCTGGCTGTGTGGCGAACGGAGGGATGGGCCGATGTGAGGGCGCTGGAGAGAGTGAGCCCGGGCCCAAGCGTTTTGGTGCGGGGGACCTTCGAAAGTCGCCAGGGGCTCGGAGGGCCCTGCCCGTTCTCCCGCCCTGAGTGACCAGTGGCGCCCATAGTGGCCCGGGTGGCGGCGGTCCGGCAGGGTGAGTCTGACACTGGGGCTCAGGGGTCCCCAATCCCCGGCGTTGCGGCTCTAGGCCCCTTGGGAGGGGCTCCTCGGGGGCTGACCTAGGATTAGGATTAGCCCCCAGGAGGCCGGCAGGCCCGATCTGCCAGTTGTGTGGCGAGTGGAGGGACGGGCCGAGGTGAGGGCGCTGGCGAGCGGGAGTGTGGGCTGAAGCATTTTGGCGGAGGTACCTTTGAAGGTCGTCTGGGGCTTGGAGGGCCCTGCCCGTTCTCACGCCCTGAATGACCGGCGGCGCCGCTAGCGGCCCGGGTGTCGGTGGGGCAGCACAGTGAGTCTGGCGCTGCAGCTCGGGGTTCAGCAATCAGAGACGTGGCGCCAGGCCCCATCGGATGAGCCCCTCGAGGGCCGACCTAGGTTTAGGGTTAGCCCCCAGGGGGCCAGAGGCCCGATCCGCCGGCTGTGCAGCGAGCGGAGGGGCAGGCCGAGGTGTGGGCGCTGGAGAGCGGGAGCGTGTGCCCAAGCGTTTTGGCGTGGGGGGCCTTCAAAGGTGGCCGGGGGCTCGAAAGGCCCTTCCCATTCTTCCGCCCTGAATGACCGGCGGTGCCCCTAGCGGCCCGGGTAGTGGCAGGGCGGCAGGTTGAGTCTAACGCTGGGGCTCTGTGGTCCCAAATCCCCGGCTTTGCGGTGCCAGGCCCCTTGGGAGGGGCCCCTCGGGGGCCGCCCTAGTGATCGTGTTAGCCCACAGGAGGCCGGCAGGCCTGATCAGCCGGCTGTCAGGCGAGCGTAGGGGCAGGCCGAGATGAGGGCGCTGGTGAGAAGGAGTGTGGGCCCAAGCGTTTTGGCATGGGGGGCTTCAAAGGTCACAGAAGGCTCGGAGGGCCCTTCCCATTCTCCTGCCCTGAATGACGCACGGCGCCCCTAGCAAACTGGGTGGCCGGGTGGTGGAAAGTTGAGTCCGGTGCAGGGGCTCGGGGGCACCCCATCCCTGGCGTTGTGGTACCCGGCCTCTTCGGCGCCGCCCTAGGGTTAGGGTTAGCGCACAGGAGGCTGGCAGGCTTGCTCCACCAGCTGTGGGGCGAGTGGAGGGGCAGGCCGAGGTGAGGGCGCTGGCGAGCGGGAGCGTGGGCCAGAGCATTTTGGCTTTGGCTCGGGGTGCCTTCGAAGGTCACAGGTGACTCGGAGGGTCCTGCTCGTTCTGTTGCCCTGAAGGACTGGCGAAGCCCCTAGTGCCCCACGTGGTGGTGGGGCGGCAGGGTGCATCCGGCACTGGGAGTTGGGGGTCCCCAATCCCTGGCATGCGGCGCCAGGCCACTTGGGAGGGGCCATTTGAGGGCGACCAAGGGATAGGGTTAGCCCCCAGGAAGCCAGCAGGCCTGATCCGCCAGCTCTGCAGCGAGCTTAGGGGTGGGCCGAGGTTAGGGTGCTGGCGAGCAGGAGAGTGGGAGCCAGAGTTTTTGCATGGGGGGCCTTTGAAGGTCGCAGGCAGATCAGAGGGCCCTGCCCGTTCTCCCTTCCTGAATGACTGGCAACGACCCTAGCGCCCTGGGAGCTTGGGGGTGGCAGAGTGAGTCCAGCACTGGGGCTCGGGGTTCCCAAATCCCCGGCATTGAGGTGCCAGGCTCCTTGGGAGGGTCACCTCAGGGACCGACCTAGGGTAAGTGTTAGCCCCCAGGAGTGCAACAGGCCCGTTCCCCCAGCTCTGCGGCAGGCGTAGGGGCAGGCCGAGGTGAGGGCACTGGCGAGAGGGAATGTGGACCAAAGCATTTTGGCACGGGGGGACTTCAAAAGTCGCTGGGGGCTTGGAGGGCCCTGCCCGTTCTCTCGCCCTGAAAGACTGGCGGCCCCCCTAGCAACCCGGGTTCCTGTGGGGTGGCAGGGTGACTCCGGCGCTGGGCTCGGGGATCCCCAATCCCTGGCGTTGTGGTGCCAGGCCCCTTGGGAGAGGCCCCTCGGGGGCCGACCTACGGTTAGGGTTCGTCCCCAGGAGGCCGGCAAGCCCGCGCTAAGTGGTTCTGGCAATGTAACAAAAATGCCATACACTTATCTGTAAGAAATAACAGTGTACAGGAACGCTCTTAGCCCTAACATCATCCTTTCTGAATATGGAAGCCAGCCCCAAGGTGGTCGTGGAAGTCTGACGAAAGGGCTAAGCACTTTTCTCTGAGTCACCACACTATACAGGGAAAGACCAATGTACATCATCTTTCACAAGTAGGAAGCATTAATGAAAAGGTTCTGGAATTTCGAGGACTCTGACCCATCCTTATTGGTAATAAACCACCGTGTACAGGAAAACACCTTCAACTCTCATCAGCCTCCTCAATCCTGATTCCGATTCAACTTTGGGTGTGTAGGACTAGGGAAATGTCCACATCTTATTGCTAAGAAAGAACGATGTCAGAGTAATGCCCGACAAGTCACATCAGCCTTCCTGAAGACGGCAGCAGGAATCAAGGTGGTTATGTTACCATGAGGTAAGGAAGATGAGCATATAAGTGAGAAACAACAGTGGGCAGGACCTCTCTTCCAACGAACAGTATCTTTGCTTAATGTTGAATCCCTATGGTAAGTGGTTGTAGGCATTTGTGAGGTCAAAACCTTAAGTGTTTTGTAAAACCTCTTGGTCATTCACAGATGATACTAAGGTAGTTGGGGACTCCTAGGCAGTGATTTGTCCACTGTCAAAAATATGAAAAGATAAAAGAGACAGATGAGGTCTCCTCAGGCATTGTCCTTTATCCTCATCCTCCGTGAGGATGGCCATCTCTGGACAGCTCAGTGGCAGGGTCTCATTCACAGTGGGGGCATCTGTTCCTCACAGACATCAGGCAGGGAAATGGATTTGGTTCTCTGTGCCAGCCCAGCCACAGCTGAGTGTCACAGCACCCTCTCGTGGGCTCATAAGGGTTTCACTGTCACCAGGCAGGTCACTGTATTTGATAAACCACTGTAAGAGTTTGCAATTGCCTTCATCTGCAACCTCCTAGAAGCAAATGCAGGTGTCTGGTACCATGTGAAGTCATGTGAAGGCATTGTGAGAAAGTGTCCTTTTGCTTAAGAAAAACATGGAGCTGGGGCTCCTGGCTGGCTCAGCCAGTTAAGCATGTGCCTTTGGCTCAGGTTATGATCCCAGGGTTCTGGGATCGAGCCGAGGCTCCCTGCTCAGCAGGAAAGGAGGTAGGGAAATAGCTTAGAACCCACAGAGAATGTGAATAAAGGGGAGTGAAATGGAACTTGGTCTGTGTTTTGCTTTAGGGATTGGAAGTTAGTTTTTTCTCAATTGTGATTGTTCTTGAAACAGAGAAGCTGTATTGGTTTTTTTTTTACCTTTAATTTTTTTCTAATAATAATTTTTTTATTATGATATGTTAGTCACTATACAGTATTTCCTTAGATTTTGATGTAGTGTTCCGTGATTCATTATTTGCATATAACACCCAGTGCTCCATGCAATATGTACCTTCCTTAATACCCATCACTGGACCATCCCAATCCCCCACCCCTCTCCCCTCTGAAGCCCTCAGTTTGTTTCCCAGAGTCCATAGTCTCTCGTGGTATATTCCCCCTTCTGTTTAGGGTCCATTGTCTAAAGGGACAGACAGTGGAAGTTCACCAAATATAAGATCAAAATTTCATTGTTCATTATAGATGCCGCCAAGTAGTTCCCAGACATTTCATTCTACTCTAGTAATTCATTATACCTGAGCAGGTGCACGTGGAAGACAATTGATGCATGTATAGTGGTAATAAAACACGCCCCTCAGTAGTAGAATAAGAGAGGATACATATGTGTAAAATTATTCGACTACAGCTTCCATGCTTTCCCTTTGGTTCCTTATTATCTATGAAATTGGACAATTTTTGTTCTCTAGGCTTAAAACTCATTGTCAAGTATTCAGAGTTTTTCAATGCTGATCTTCTCCTGTAAAAGTTACCAAAAATCTAAAATATGTATGATCTTTAAAAAATGCTATATTGAAAATTACAGCAGGGAAGTTTCATTTTGTGAATATTGTGTCAATGGATCTCTATTTTGACATCAGTGTTCATTAGAAATGATGACATTTCATGTGAGTATAAATATCAATGTGTAAAAGAAAAGGTAGGAAGAACCTTGAATGTTTAAGTAATTGGTGAAATGACAGGTGTGTGTGTGTGTGTGTGTGTGTGTGTGTGTGTGTGTGTGTAATTGATTTTCAGTGAATGGTTCAGCTTCTTGTAGGGCCTTCGAGAGAGCCCAGGTGAACCTTTCAATGAGTTGGTATCTGTTTTCAGAACATGGGAATCTCTTAGTCCAATAGTCAATCAGGCAAGCTTTGAGGTCTTGAAGTCCTCAGGGATGGTGTTGCAGACCCTTGTGAGCAAACCCTAGTGTATGGTCAGAGCCCTCATTAGCTGGTACCAAGGTGTGACGATTTCAGACAGCATTTCCCAAAGAAGTACCTCTTGAGTCTCTGTCCTTGTCAGTTCCCTACACTTCCTTACACTAGTTATGTGATCAGTGTGTTTCAGGATAATCCCCACATGTGATTTTTGCTATTTCCTACTAGTCCTATCTGTTTCTCATCTTCTTCTTTTATGGTAGGTGTTGGGAAGCAACCTGTGTGGTGGAGGAAGGGGTGTGGTAGTTGTCTGCCTTCAGAGGACTGAATGATGCCTAGAAATTGTACTGTAGTTTGAGGTCAATTGTCCATCCTCTGAGTGTCAGGAATTCCATCACTTTACTTTGATGCTAGTCTGTTCTTCAAGCTGTCCTCAGAAATAAGGACGTCATCCATCTAGGGAATACTAGTTTGTGTGTATGTTTTCATTTTAGGAAAGGCCTTGCTCTTCCTTAAAATAATACTGTAGAGCACCCTTTCCTGTTGTTATTGGCCATCAGTCAATCTTTTGTGAAGTATTCGTTTATAAATAGACTTTCTATGGTTGATGAGCAGGAATTCTTTATTGACAAGTCTTTGTCAGTGTGTGTATTGCAAATCTTTACTTCCCAGCCTGCGGTTCACTATTTCATTTTCTTATGGTCATAAGTTAAGGAGAAATGTCACATTTTTATGAAGTCCCACTGAATTCTTTTAAATGGTTAAAGCACCCTATGTCCTACCCCAAGATTGACAGGTTCTACATTTTCTTTCAGAAACTGTCCAATGGGAAGCTACAATCCATCTCAAATTTATAAATTGCATTTTTAATTCTAATAGGGTATTTATAGACTGTTTTGGATTTTCTATGTACACAATTGTATTATCTGTGAATAGTCACATTTATCCCCTCAATTCTTATACTTTTTGTTTCTCTTGCCTTCTAACACTGGTAGATTCTCCGATGCAACGTTGAATAGAGCAGCATTGTTTGAAGATTTTAATATACCTTTCTCAATATCTGAAAGAAAAAGCAGACAAAACATTGGTAACAAGTGTGACCTAATTGACATATAGGGAACATTCCATAATAAGTGCAGAATACATTATTTTCAAGTGGTCATAGACTCTTTACCCAAATAGATGATAGGTGGGGCCACGAATGAAGTCTACAAATGTTAAACCCTGAAATTAACTAGATTCTATTCTTAGACCACAGGGGAATTGAGCCACAGTCATAGCGAAAAGAAAATCAAGAAGTCCTTCAATGTTTAAAATTAAATGGAACTTTGCTACATATCCTAAAGGTCAGAGAGGGAATCTCAATGGAAATTCTGAACCTTTTCTACATGAGGGCTCACACACAATGGCACTTTCTTTGTGAAGAGCATTATAATAACCTAGACAGGAGTTGAGCCTTAAGTCAGAGTTCTTCCTGCCCCAGCCACACCTGGCAGCCTTGGCCTGTGGTGCCCCTCAGCTCTCCTTTCTGGCGGCCCTGAGCTAAGGGGGTCAACATGGCCATATGGAAATGGGAAGCTCCCCACTCATAGTGATGATGGTGCCCCCTCCCCAGCTGCCCATTCAGGTGGCTCTGAGCTAAGGGGGTCAACATGGCCGTATGGAAATTAGAAGCTTCCCACTCTTAGTGATGACGTTGCTATAGTATCATCCTCACCAGTCCAACAACATGATTTCTGAGTGAACTATGACACAAGAGTGACTTCTTGGCCTTCCTTCAGGTTTGAAAATCATCTGGTGAGTCATCTATTAGAAATATGGATTCAACATGTGTTCTTTCTTCTGAAAAGAAATAGACCCAATAGCAATTATGGCTTCCTGAGCACCTGTTCTTGAGACACATCATACTGGCTCTTTGTAGCATTCTGCCTCTTAAACTTCTCAACTAGGGTGTAGATATTTTTAGGCACATTTTCAGGTGGTTAGACAGGGACTCGGATGATATGAGTCACAGAGGATTTTAGTGTCAGAAACATAAGTGGGATTCCCAAATTGACTCCAAATCCCTTGTTGTTCCATACAGGGTACTATCTTCCTCTTAACTCTGGTCTTCTCGATCTGGAAACCTATCAAGTATCAGGATTTTCTTGTCATGTGGACAAATGGAACGAATTCAGCGGGCCTTTTCACCTCTGCCCATGGTGATCATTAAGATCATTATCTCAGTGGAGGACCTCTGGGTAAGATACTCAAAGATCCTTAGGAATACAGACAGTATAATATATTTCTGGTATTAAAGTTACTGAAACCAACTATCTTTTTTAGTCCATTCTGGCTCTGGTATGTTCAGAGGGTGCTGTAAAACAGGTCTGAAATAGTGTTTAAAAACACTCAGCTCAGCCTCTTCTACAAAGTGAGCCAATGCTTATAAACATGGCTAAAATATTCCCTTACCTACGATGACTTCCCAGCCATCATAGTGTTTATATGGTATGACTGTGACTTATATTAGTCAACATTTGCAGAGAAAGAACTTACTGCATCCAGGGGGCACTTCATGTTGAAATTAGTTTGTGACAACGAGCTACTGTGTTTTATTCTGCAGTCCAAGGGAATGGTGCCAGACATCTCTAAGTTGTCTAGCAGTTCTACAATTCTAATTTTAAGTGGTCTGTGTGCTTCAGAGATTTGGGCAGGAAAAGGGCAGGAGTCCAGAGACTGTGAACACTTCTGTTACCTGTGCTGACCATGGAGCAGGCAGCCTTTCGTGGGTATCATTTTGATTTCTTGGTACTCTTGTGAAGGTGCTTTTGTCTCAAATTCCTCCATTTAGGAGTAATTATAATGATGAAAGTAATTTTTATCTTATATCATCTGTGGGCCCTGATCCTGGGCTTCCAGGGAAGCTATCCTTTAACATTTTACCCGGCTCAAAATGACTGGGCAAAAACCTAAAAGCATGGGCCCTATTTCTGCCCCAAGCACATGTTGTACATCTGCTTCGAGGAGAAAACAATAACCAAAAATGCCAACATAAAGATAAGAAAAAATAAAGAACATCTTTGGCTCCCATAAGATTAAGGTCATACTGACATGTACATACTGAAAACATAAGAAAGAATCTGTCACTTTCTGGATCTAAGAAGATCCTCACTGTAGTGTGTAACTCTGTATGTAAAACAAAACAGAAAAAAATATATAAGCCTGCCCCAAATGTTCCTTCCCCGGAGCACTCCCTTCTTGGTGAAGATTGTGTCTCCCAGACGGTTGTCCTGACTTGGGTTTGAATAAAGGTTTCTTCCTTTCTCTCTAAAATGTTTTTAAAAGTTCATTCATGCAGTGTCGACAATAACAGTGTTTTCTATTTAAGTGAGAAATAAATGTTCCACTCTAGTTGCATTGGGAATAAACGAATTTAGGGTTTCTTTAGAAGAGTAAGTCTGCTATCCAGAAAAGGCAAGGTCATTGGTCTATTGAGAATGAAGATAATTACTGGTAAACAACAAGTATGTGTTGCCTCTTTGCCCAGAAACCAAAGCAGGTGTGCAGGCTTTAGGTCAGAGGTGCCTTCTTCTCCCCAGCTGACAGCACTTCTTTGCTCTGGCTCCAAGACACCCGAGGTTTGAACGTCAGCATCGGAGTCAGCGAGGCAGCTTGTCACAGGACGCAGTGTTCAGAGAAAGCACAGGAATGTTTGGCAAAATGTCCTAACTATGTCAGGGCTGGAGGTAAAACCTCTCATTATCCCAAAACCTCCTGGGCTTCTCTCTTTTCTCTAGTTGAGCCACAAAGTAAAATTGAAGTAGCTGTCAGCATTCTGCGTTTGGTGCAAGAATTACTTAGTTTCCCTGCTGGTAGAACTTTGCAGGGGATCACAATTTCTCTGTCCATTTATTGCTTACACATGTATTTTGACCATCTGTTTCCTAGGAACCCTCTTTTATTAGAAAGGGAAGGTGAGATTCACTCTGTGCCTGTTTGTAACATCTAATATGTTCCTTCATCTAACAGTGTTTATTCAATCGGGTCTAAGATATGGTTGAGTGGCCAGCATCTAGAGTTAGGTGGCTTTTTTTCATCTGATACAGACTTGGGTGATGTCATTTGACAAAGTTGATGTTTCATCATTGATTAGTTTATTCATCAGAAGAGATAAAATTAGTGTGGAGGGAAAATTGAAAATTATCCAAAGCAGCCTGCTCCTGTTTAAAAGTTGAGCTTGACTTTCTAGTTTTACTAAATGTATTATCTCGATATTTTGAGGTGCCATATTCTCTCTGTAGTTTCTTTGGTGGTGGAGTCAGAAGGAGAGTCTGGGAATTCTTTTGGATAGTGGCATGCTGGTGGCTTCAAGGGGCTTGGCGTCAGGAGCCTTGGGGTGAAGTCTGCAACTGCTTGCCTGACCCTGGGTGCATCTCCCAGAGGGTTTGTTTCCTCTTATTAAATTGCCCGCAGATAATGTTCTGCTTAAAGGGGAACCCTCCCATCCTATTGGTGGGAATGCAAAGTGGTGCAGCCAGTCTGGGAAAAGTCTGGGGGTTCCTCAAAAAGTTAAACATTGAACAACCACATGATCCAGCAATTGCTCTCCTAGGTATTTACCCAAAGGATACAGAAATGCAGATTCGAAGGGGGTCCATGCACCATGATGTTCATGGCAGTAATGTCCGCAGTAGCCAAACTATGGAGAGAATCCCAAAGTCCATGCACTGATGAATGGATAAAGCAGATGTGGGATACATATAAATAATGGAATATGACCCAGCTTCAAAAAGAATGAAATCTTACAATTTGCAAGGATGTGGATGGATCTAGAGTGTATTAAGCTAAGCAAAATCAGTGAGGAAAGACAAATATCCTATACTCTCACGCTTCTGGAATTTCAGAAAAAAAACAGATGAACAGAGTGGAGGGGTGATGAGAGAGGCAAACAAGGAAATAGACTCAACCGTGGAGAACAAACTGAGTGTTGCTGCAGGGCAAGGGTGTGGGGGGAAGTGTTAAATGGGTGAGGGGTATTAAGGAGGGCACTTGTGATGAGCACCGGGTACTGTATGCAGGTGAGGAATCACTAAATCCTACTCCTGAAGCAAATATTCCATGGCATGTGAACTAACTGGAATTTAAGTAAAAGAAGAATGGAAAAAGTGTTCTGCTTCATGAAGAGTGAGGTAAAATTGTAGTGATTTGGGCTGTACTATTCTATAGAGGATAGATGTAAAACACCCTGTTGTAGGATACAATAGAGTCTTATCACATAAGGAGTCCTCAGAAAGCTGCAATGAAAGATTCAGATCTCAGAGCATGTTCGTGTTCCACTGATATGTTACAGTTTGCACAGGTAGGAAAGAAGGTGGAGAGAAAAGAAACAGAAGGAGAAAGTAGGTGTGAACCTTTCATTAGTTAGCGTTATAGCTCTCTCATGAAAAACTTGCACCAGTGTGATTTTGGAAGCAGCGGGGGAATCGGGAGCTTTGCAGGAGACAGGGGGGAGTTCCAGGTCTGGGTAAAGCTGACAGGGGTCCCAGAGGAGAGCTGAATGCATTCTGCAGCAGGGTGTGTTCAGGGTGGGCTCCAGGGGTGGCTGTGAGTCTCCTGGGTGAGAGTTGTGACAGGTGAGGGCTGTGTGCAAGTTCCTGGCTGAGGACAAGTGAGGCACAGGCGGAGAGCTGGCAGAGAACCTTTTTCTGGGCCACCAGCTTCACCCAACACACACAGCCTCATCTTCTGTCCCTGTCACTCCAATTCAGACTTCTCCGAAGGTGAGTGAGAACACATCAAGAGCATTCTGAACAGAAGGGAAAGCATGTGCAAAGGCTCTGGGGCAGGAGAATTCCAGGTATGTCCAGGAGCAGCAAGAAGGCCCTGTGGCCACAGGAGACAGCTTAGGACATGAGCTCAGAGAGGTGACAGAGGGTGACAGAAAGCTATTCCAGGGCTATAACCCCATGAGACGCTGTTTCACTGGGCCATCCTGGCTACAGTGTTGAGAACAGATGACAGAGGGTTGAAGATGGCAAGGCAGGTCAAGGACGAAGCTTTTCCAGGAACTCAGACACTATGGACCAGACAGGTGGCCTTGGATGGAGTGGTTAGACCTCTTCTGGGTCCATTTTGAAGATGGAGCTCACAGGATTTGCTGATGGGTTAGCTATTAGGAGCAGGAGAACAGAGGAATTGGGGTAACTCCCAGCTGTTGTGTGTTGTCCTGATGAAGGGGAAGGAGAGGGTTTCTCGGGGGGTAGGAGGTAGTCCGTGTTCTGCATGCTGAGGAAGGTGCCTTTCCGGTGGATCTGCTGAGGGTTGTGTCTGGGAGGACCTTTCACATCTACTCCCTCAGCAATGCTGAAGTACAAGTATCCCCCACTTTTTAAACGTTCACAAAGACACTGGGCTTTCTTGAAAGAACTACATTATTACCCAGGTTCAGTAAGAGGAAGAGACCTGAAGAGGATTTCCCTCTTATGAAAAAAGGTGAACAGTGAGAATCGCGTTCAGCATCTGTTTTGGGAAGAAGCACAACAGAGGCAGCGTGCACCCCAACCAGCTCCTTCCTCTGGGAACCGCTCTCCGCATCCAGCCACCAGCACTTTGAATTGTGTCTGTGAGCCTTTGCTGTGCTTTATCTTCATTTATGCTGGGCCTCCATTGGAAACTTGTGTGCTGAGGCCTAAGAAAAGCCAAAGAGAAGGAATTTTGGAGTCTGAGCACACTGTCTAATTGTTCGTGTAAATTAATGGTCATTCCTTCTTGACACCATTTCTGGTGTGCATGGTTTCTCAGAAGCCCTGTACTTTCAAAGAGCAGGGAAACCTATACCCCATGCTGAATGGTTAGTTTAGTCTCCATGCTGGACAGAACATTTCATGACTGTCGGATTTTCTCACTCAAACATTGAGACTTTGACCGCCTTCACCCGTTTCTACCACCCCATCCCCGAATCTGGCACCTACCAATCTGCTCTCATTATCTATGCGTTCAGTATTTATTTATTCCACGTGGAATGTACATGAGAGCATCTGGTATTGGTCTTTCTGTGTCTGAGTTACTTGGCATAAGGCCCCCAAGGTCTGTGTTTCCATGTCTGGTTCTTGTGAATAATGCTGCAGTGAATGTGGGAGTTCATCTGTCTTTTTGAGGCAGCATTTTTGTGTTCTTCAAATCAATTCTCAGTAGAGCCACTACTGGGTCATGGGGTAGTTGCATTAAATTTTTCAGGAACCTCCATACCATTTGTCATAGAGGCTGCACCAATTTCCATTCCCACCAACAGTGCACAGTGTCTCCTCGTCTGTACACCCTTGACCCCACCTGGTGTCTGTCTCTGGCACAATTGCTGTTCCAACAGTTGAGAGAGGATAGCCGATTGTGGGTTTGACTGATGTTTCCCTGACGATGATTAGTGATGTCGAACAACTCCTTCTGTCTGTTGGCACCTGTGTGCCATCTTTGGAAAGTATCTATTCACATATTCCTCCCATTTTTTTTAATAGTTTTTTTGTTTTGATTTGTATGAGTGTTGTGTGTATTTTGGATATTAGCCTCTTCTCACACATATGATTCACAGATAATTTTTTCTTATTGGGTCAGTGGCCTTTTAAGCTTTTGATGGTTTCTTTTGCTGTTTGGAAGATTTCAGTTTGATGTTGTTCCACTTGTTTATTTGTGCTTTTGTTGCCTTTGCATTTGGTGTCCGATCTGAAGACTCTTTGCCAAAACCAATGTCGAGAGACTTAGTACCTGTGTCTTCTTGGAAGTTTATGGATTCAGGTCTTATGTTCAAATCATTCATCATTAAAAATTTTGTGTGTGGTGTAAGAAAGTGACCCAGTTATATTCTTCTGCATTTAGTGTCCAGTTTGCCTGTTACCGCTCACTGAAGACACAGTCCTTCCCTCATGTCATATCTTCTGCTGCTGTGTCGTAAGTTAGGATCATCTACGTGTGGGTAAGTTTCTGAGCTTTCTCTACTGTTCCACTGACCTGGTGTCTGTGTTTATGCCAGTACCATCCTGTTTTGATGACAACAGCTTTGTAATGTAGCTTGAAATCCAGGAGTGTGTTGACTGCACCTTTCTTTCTTCACGTTGCTTTGGGTATTTGGGGTCTTTTGTGATTCCATACAAGTTTGAGGACTGTTTTCTATTTCCTCGAGTAATGCCACTGGAATTCAGACAGACATTTCATCACATCTGTCGATTGCTTTGGGTACGATGGACATGTTCACATAATTAACTCTTCCAGTTAAGGAGCATGGCGTATGCTACCATTTGTTTGTGTTCCCTTCCAAATCTTTGACCCATACATTCTGCCCCCCTGGACACACATATTTTTCATTTCTTTTCTGCCATGTGTTGAGTGTACTATGTCTTTCTCATTCTTGGTTACTTTTATTTCTAGATTTTTTGATGCAATTGTAAATGGCATTGTTTTTTTAATTTCTCTTGGCGAAAGTGTGTCATCAGTATACAGAAATGCAAGAAGTTGGGTCATCTGGGTGGCTCCATATGTGAAGCGTCTGCCTTCAGCTCAGGTCATGATCCCAGAGTTCTGGGATTGAGCCCCGTGTTGTGCTCCCCACTTAGTGAGGGTCTGCTTCTCCCTCTTTCTGACACTCCCCCTGCTCGTGCTTTTTCTCTTCCTGTCAAATAAATAAATAAAATCTGAAATAAATAAAGACAACAGATCTTTGTATATTGACTTTATATCCTGCAGCTTTCTTGAATTTGTTTATTCTAACAGGTTTTTTTTTTTTTTTTGAGGAATCTTTCCGGATTTCCTGTCATTTGCAAATTGTGACAGTTTCCTTATGGATTTCATATCTTTCCCTTTTTTAAAAATTGTTATTCACCCTACAGTACTTCATTTGTTTTTGATGTAGTGTTCCATGATTCATTGTTTGCATATAACACCTAGTGCTCATTATGACACGTGCCCTCCTTTTTTCTTTTAAAGAATTTATTTACTTATTCGACAGAGATAGAGACAGCCAGCAAGAGAAGGAACACAAGCAGGGGAGTTGGAGAGGTAGAAGCAGGCTCATAACGGAGGAGCCTGATGTGGGGCTCAATCCCATAATGCCAGGATCACGCCCTGAGTCGAAGGCAGACGCTTAACCACGGTGCCACCCAGGTGCCCCCTGCCTTGTTAAATTTAACCATTCTAACTGGTGTAAGGTGGTATCTCATTGTCGTTTTGATTTGTATTTGCCTGATGGCAAGTGATGTGGAGCATTTTTTCATATGTCTGTTGGCCATTTGTATCTCTTTGTGTCTTCTGCCCATTTTTTGGGTGTTGAGTTTGAGGACTTCTTTATAGATCTTGGATACCAGCCCTTTATCTGTAATATCATTTGCAGATATCTTCTTCGATTTCATAGGTTGCCTTTTTGTTTTGTTGATCATTTGCTTTGCCGAGCAGAATCTTTTTATCCTGATGAAGTTCCAATACTTCATTTTTGCTTTTATTTCCTTTGCCTTTAGAGACGTGGCTTGCAAGAAGTTGTTGTGTCCAAGGTTGAAGAGTTCTTTTGATTTTGATATGAGACAGGAATCCATTATATTTCTGTCCTGATTGTATTCGAGCCCTCTGTCTTTCTTGGTGAGTCTACCTAAGTGTCAGTTTTGTTTCTCTTTCCAAAAAAGGCAGCTCTCATTTTCATTGTTTGTTTGTTTGTTTTTTTTTTGTCTTTTTAGTCTCCGTTGGATTTATTTATGCATCCTTTTTGTTATTTCCTTATTTCTACTAATTTGGGGCTTTGTTTGTTGTTTTATTTTCTACTTCTTTACCAAATAAATCAGGTTGTTTTTTGGAGAGCATCATATGGATTGATGAAGACTTGAGTTTCTATGAATGTCCCCCATAAAGCTACTTTTGCTGCATCCCATAAGTTTTGTAGGTTGTCTTTTTCATCAGGGTCAAGGTACTTCTAAAATTTTTTTGATTTCTTCTTTGACTGTTGGTTGTTCTGTAGCATGTTGTTAAATCTCCACATATTTATTTAAGATTCTTTAAGTATCTGACAGAGAGTGAGACAGCAAGAGAGGGAACGCAAGCACGGGGGTGGGAGAGGGAGAAGCGGGCTTCCCACTGAGCAAGGATCCTGGGATCACGACCTGAGCTGAAAGCAGATCCTTAACGACTGAGCCACCCAGGCCCCAAAAATCTCCACCTATTTTTGACTGTCTCATTTTTTTCTTGAGACTGATTTCTATTTTCATATCATTGTGGTTGGACAAGATTTGAAGCAGAAGGTGAAGAGAATATTCAGATGAAAGGTTTGTTTCCTGGAGGGTTTTCTGCGGGCAGACCATGAGTTCCGTGGGACGGAGGAAGGTTTTGTGAGACGGGGGTGGGGTTAACCCTTGTTAGAATTACTGACTAGTACCATGCAGGCTGTATGCCAATGTTCACACCATAGTCCTGATGGACTTGTACTTCATTAGAAATATTTTCTAGGAGGTGTAGGCATAGCCTTCACTTAAAGAAAGGTGCCATGTGGGTTCATGGCATGACCCCAGGTCAGCAACAAGGATGTATGGTATTGTGGGGGATCAGAAACAGGCTTTCTGTGGGAAGTGACAGAAATAAGGTATGGTGAGCTCCATGACCATAGGTGAGGTCCCGAGTGACCCACTGGGTGTTGGGTTCTGTGGATCTGTCTCATCATGTGCTGTGGAATTCAGGGACACCCTCCTCTCTGTGGATTTGTGTGGAGACAGGTAGACATCAGTGTCTGGCCAGGCACGAGGGTTGCACTGGACCACCACCAGAGGTGCAGCGTGCAGGGGAGCCACTGCTTGGTTTCCACGAAAGCTGACCAGGGTCTGTGACCATGATTCCTAGCAGCTGCAAGGGGAGAGGAGGCCGGGGGTAGTGCACACTTCCTAGACTTGTGTTCAGGACTAGTCTGGAGCACACTGAAGTCAACCACACCGAGCACAGAAGGCATCCAGTCAGTGTAGCTGTGGGCACTGCTCCCATGGTACTTTCGGGCCGGATCCATGCTGCCACCTCCTGCATTTCATCATCATCTTCAAGGTCATGTGCCTCTGCTCTTGCCCCATGGCCTCCGCGGTATTGTCCGTCCTCTATCTGTCCCTCTTCCCCGGTGCCCTGTGCAGTCCGATGCCAGGGTAGCCTTCTTGAGACAAACATCTGGCCCTGATGGAACACTTCCATGGATCTCGTGTGATGCTAGGATGATGCCCTTCCCTAAAAGGGGGCTGCAGATCCCCATCAGGAGAGCCATGTATCCCTTTTCAGCATGGCCTGCCCACCCCTCAGTCTTGTTCAGGGAAGCTCTCCCCACTTCCTGAGATGACAGCTCTGAACTTAAAAATGAATGTTATTTTACATAAATCTATGCCTTAGTTCATCCATGGCATGTCTTTCAACCCCGTTAGTGGGTTTTTTTTTTTTTTTAGCAGTTCTGAAGGGCTGTCTGCTCAAGGAGGGGATGACCTGGGCAGGGCAGCTTTCCCTCTCATCTCCCTCAGCATGTCTCTGAGCCCTGGGGCCAGCTGTCCCACTGAGGATTGAGGGACCCGAACCAGCCCATCCTGAGCCCAAGCTGTGTCAGCTCATAGACAGATGTGTGTTGGAGCGGTGGGCAGCTGGCATGGGCCAGGGACAGGCAGTGTCTCCTTCTCATTCCTTCCCTCCCTTCCTCCCAGAGGTAGTTCAGAGCAGCCTTCAACCCCTACATCTCCAGATCCCTTGACCTGTGCTTCCTGTGTTCAGCTGGTGACCTTGGAGTTTCCCATGGATTCTACCTCCTGTACCCTCTCCTGTAGCAGTTCGTGGATCAGAGGAGGGGTCGGACCCTCTCTGTTTTAGGTCTTCTTCCTGTCCCGCACCAAGCCCACCCACCTTTGCATCTTTCATGTATGTGCTTGGAAGCAAGCCCATCCACAGGGAACCTATTAGCCAAATGGATCCAGGCAATGAACATTGAAGTAGAGATCCAGGATCCATAATAAACCTGCTCTGAAACCTGTCCCAAAGTCTGTGACTCTCTCACACTGAAACAGAAACAATAATAGCTTTCTGGACTGTAAAGTGACATGTGTCTCTACTTCCAATCTTGAATGCATAGGTGCTGAGCCTGGACAGAAAAGGACCATGGCTCCCGTGGGCTGGGATCCATGGTAAGAACTCAGTGAAATCTGAATTCAAGGCATAGAGTGAATAATTATTGTAGAGTGAATCCTCCGAAGTACGGCTTATGCACAGTGCACAGGGAAAGCTTTTTCAAAGAGGTTCCTGAAAGAAAAATCTTTTTTTAAAATTTATTTTAATTCCAGTAGAGCTAACATACAGTGTTACATTCGTTTCAGGTGTCCAATAGTGATTCAGTAATTCCATATATTACTCAGTGGTCGTCAAGAAAAGCGTCCTCTTAATCCCCTTCATCTATTTCACTCATCCCTCTATTCACCTCCTCTCTGGTAACCATCCGTTTGTTCTCTGTTGTTAAGAGTTTGTATTTTGGTGTGTCTCCTTTTTCTCTTTTAGTTATTTATTTTTGTTTGTTTCTTAAATTCCCTATTAGAGTGACATCGTATGGGATTTGTCTTTCTCTGACTGACTGACTTTAGTTAGGATAATACTCTCTAGCTCCATCCATGTGGCTGCAAATGGCAAGGTTTCATTCTTTTTCAAGCCGAGTAATACTCCATTGTGTGTGTATGTGTGTGTGTCTCTGTGTGTGTGTGTGTGTGTGTGAATACACACATCTATCATCTCATTTGTAAATTTTTCTACAGACACTTGGGTTGCTTCCATATTGTGATATTGTAAATAATGGTGCAAGACACATAGGGGTGCACGTATCCTTTTAAGTTACTGTTTTCCTATTCTTTGGGTAAATATGTGTAGTGTGATTGTTGGATCATAGGGTAGTTCTATTTTTAATTTTTTGAGGAACCATCATACTGTTTTCCACGGTGGCCACCACAGTTTGCATTCCCACCCACAGTTTGCGAGGATTCCCCTTTATCCACATCCTCCCAACACCTGCTCTTTGTTGTGCTTTTGATGTTAGCCATTCTGACAGGTTTGAGGTATTACCTCATTGTCCTTTGGAATTACATTTTCCTGATGATGGGTGATGGTGAACATCTTTTCACGGGACTGTTGGCCATTTGTATTTCTTCTTTGGAGAAATGTCTGTCCATGTCTTCTGCCTATTTTTTAACTGAATTATTTGTTTTTTGGGGGTCGAGTAGTATCAGTTCTATATGTTTTGGACACTATCCCTTCATTGCATATGATGTTTGCAAATATCTTCTCCCTTTGAGTAGGTTGTCTTATGATTTTTACGTTTTCATTGTTCTTCTGCCATGTGGAAACTATTTATTTTGCTGTATTCCCAATAGTTTATTTTTGCTTTCATTTCCTTTGCCTCAGGACACAGTCTAGAAAAACGTTGGTATGGTCCATGTCAAGAAGTTACTGTCTTCCCTCCTGTAGGATTTTAATGGATTCAGGTCTTATATTGAGGTCTTGAAACTGTTTTGTGTTTGTCTGTATTGTGTAAGAAAGCAGTCTAATTTCATCCTTTTGTGCGTAGCTGTCTAGTTTTCCCAACACCATTTGTTGTAGTGACTGTCCATTTCCCTTTTGATATCGTTGCTTGCTTTGTGGAAGATTCATGGACCACATAATTATGGGTTTCTGTCTGAACTTGTGTCCTGTTCCTTTGGTCGCTGTGTCCAGTTTTGTGCCGTACTGTCTTGTTAGGATGACTGCAGCTTTGTAGTATAACCTGAAATCTGAAATTGTGAGTCCTCCAGCTTTGTTTTTCTTTTCCACATTGCACTGGCTGTTTGGAATCTTTAGTGGTTCCATACAAATGTTTAGGATTGTTTATTCGAGGTCTTTTGTTCTTTAATTTAAATTCAATTAGCCAACTTACAGTACATCATTCGTTTCAGATGTAGTCTTCAATAAATTTTCAGTCGTGTGTAACACCCAGTGCTCATTGTACCGTGTGACCTCCTTAATGCTACTCACCCAGTTACCCCTCCCAACTTCTCTTCCAGCAATCATCAGTTTCTTGCGATAGTTAAGAGTCCATCATGGGTTTTCTCCCTCTCTGATGACTTCCCATTCTATTTTCCCTTCCTTCCCCTATGGTCATCTTCCTTGTTTCTGATATTCCACATAGGAGTGAAAGCATATGATCATTGCCTTTCTTTCATTGACTTATTCCACTCAGCATAATACCCTCCAGCTCCACCCAGGTCGGTGTGATGGTAAGTACTCATCCTTTCTGATATCTGAGTAATATTCTATTATATATATGATCCACATCTTCTTTATCCATTCATCTGTCCATGATCATCTGCACTCCTTCCACAGTTTGTCTATGATGGATATTGCTGCTATGAATACTGGGGTGCATGTGTCCCGTCTTCACTACCTCTGTCTCTTTGGGGTCGATACCCAGTAGGGCAATTGCTGGGACATAGGGTAGCTTTATTTATAACTTCTTGAGGAAACTCCGTACCATTTTCAAGAGTGGCTGTACCGGACTGCATTCGCACAGGGGTGTAAGAGGGTTCCCGTTTCTCCACATCCTCTCCAAGATGTGTAGTTTCATTTCTTCTTATTTTTAGATATTCGGCCTCGTGTGATATGGCATCTATAGTGGTTTAGATTTGCATTTCCCTGAAGCCAAGTGATATGAAGCATTTATGCATGTATCTTTTGGTCACCGCTACCTCATCATTAGTGAAGTGACTTCTCATTTTAATCCATCTCAAGACCTAAAGCTGGGTAAGTCTCTAAAGCTGGATGATGCCATCGGTTGGAAGTGTGGAGAATTTCAAAAGATCTCCATGGAGAGCAAGTTTAAAGGTCAGTGTGAAGCTACTAATTGGACCTGGGGAGATCTCTGAAAGTGGGGATTGCCTGGGATGGGCTGAGGGGGGCCCTCCGATTTTCCTATGAATCCTTGCTGCAGCCCCAAATGGACAGTTTCCTGCTGTGGGGCAGGCTGAGTCCTCTAGTCGTGCAGAGGTGAGCCCAATGCCTGGTGCCTTGGAGGCAGGCAAACGGGGAGGGACCCTCAGCAGAAGACCCAGGGTTAGGTTAGGCCTCAAGGACAGCAGGTCTGAACTGCCCAGTGCTCAGAGAGCTCCCAGGCCGAGTGAGATGAGGGCACAAGGGCGGGTGAGTGTGAGCCTTGGGGTTTCATCCGGAAGGGCCCACAAAGGTCGGGGTTCACCAGAAGGGGCTCTCAGGGGTTGCCCCAATTCTTGCCCTGAATGCTCTGTTCCCCAAAATGGTGCAGTTAACTGTGGGCTGCAGGCTGAGTCCTACGGTGGGGCTTGGGTGTCCCCAATCCCCCAGAGTGGGGTGCCAGGACCCTGGGGAGGGACCCCTCTGTGGCCAACCTAGGGTAAGGGTTAGGGTCCAGGAGCCCGGCAGGGACATACTGCAGGCTGTGCGGCGAGCTCTGTGGAGGGCTGAGAGGAGGCCATGGGGGAGGGTGAGCATGGGCCTCAGGGTTGGGGCACGGGGGACTGCCAAAAGTGGGGACGGGCTCCGGGGGCCTCCCCAAATTCTCGTGCCCTGTAGGCTCCGTAGAGCCCCCAGGGGCACGGTTTCCTGTCGGGTGGCAAGCTGAGTCCTGCGGTGGGGCACAGGTATCCCAATTCCCCAGGGCTGCAGTGTAAGCCTCCTGGGGAGGCCCCCACACCCACGGCCGAGCTAGGGCTAGGGTTAGGCCCCAGGAACCCCGCAGGCCTGATCTGCTGGCTGTATGGCTAGTTACCCGGGCTGAGGTGAGGGTGTGGGGAGGGTGAGCGTGGGCCTCAGGGTTGGGGTGCGGGAGGCCGCCGTTGTTCGCTGGTGGCTCAGGAGGGCCCTCCTGGTTCTCCCACCCTGAATGCTCTATGGCCTCCCAAGGTGCACGGTTTCCTGCGTGGTGGCAGACTGATTCCTGCTGTGGGGCTCAGGTGTCCCGAATCCCCGCGGCTGCGACTTCAGGCTCCTGGGGAGGGGCCCCTCCACAAATGAACTAGGGTTAGGGTTGGGGCCCAGGAACCCCGCAGGCCAGATCCGCCTGCTATGTGGCGAGCTCCACCGCGGTCTGAGGTGAGGGTGCGGGGTGGGGTGAGCATGGGCTTCAAGGTTGGGTTTAGGAATCGCCGAAGTTCGCCTGGGGCTCTGGGAGCCCTCCTGGTTCTCCCGCCCTGAATGCTCTACAGCCTCCCAAGGGGCACTGTTTCCTGTGAGCTGGCACGCTTTATCCTGCAGTGGAGGTCAGGTGTCCCCAGTCCCTGGGGCTGTGGCACCGGGCCCCAGGGGAGGGGCCCTACCCAGCTGACATAAGGACAGGTCTAGGCCCCAGGAACCCGACAGGCCTGATCTGCCAGCTCTGCGACGAGCTCGGTGGCAAGCTGAAGGGAAGGCGTGGGGCGGGATGAGCGTGGGCCTCAGGGTTGGGGTGTAGGGGGCCACCGAGGATCGCTTGGGTCTCAGGGGGGCCCTACCAGTTCTCTTGCACGGGATGCTCTGTGGCGCCCCAAGGGGCATGGTTTCCTGAGGGGTGGCAGGCTGAGTCCCGTGGTGGGGCTCAGGTGTACCCAATCCCCGGGGTTAGGGTACGGATCAGGGTATGGATTAAGGTTAGGGTATGGGTTACGGTTAGAGTACGGGTGAGTGTAGGGGTTAGGGTTAGGGTAAGGAGAGGGTACGGGTTAAGGTTGAGTTTAGGGGTTACAGGTTAGAGGTTATGGGTTAGGGTACAGATTAGGGTTTAGGGTATGGGTTAGGGTTTAGGGTTTGGGTTTAGGGTTAGGGTTAGGGTTGGAGTACGGGTTAGGTTTAGGGTACAGGTTAGGGTTAGGGTACGGGTTAGGGTACGCGTTAGGGTACAGTTTAGGGTACGGGTTAGTGTACGATTTAGGGTAAGTGTTGACATACGGATTTGGGTATGGTTTAGGGTACGGGTTAGGGTTACGGTACGGGTTAGGGTTAGGGTATAGTTTAGGGTTATGGTACAGGTTAGGTTACGGTTTAGGGTTGGGGTTAGGGTACGCGTTAGGGAACGGGTTAGGGATAGGGATAGGGTATGGTTTATAGTTAGTGTATGGGTTAGGGTTCGGGCTAGGGTACAGGTTAGGGTTAGGTATGGGTTAGGGTCCGGGTTAGGGATAGGGCACGGGTTAGGGTATGGGTTTGGGTACGGGTTAGGGTATGGGTTAAGGTTAAGGTAAGGGTACTGGTTAGGGTTAAGGTACGGGTTACAGTTTAGGGTTTAGGGTTACGGTTAGGGTACAGGTTAGGGTTAGGGTACGGGTAGGGTTAGGGTACGGTTTATGGTACGAGTTAGGGTATGGGTTAGAGTCCGGGTTTGGGGTTTAGGGTTAAGGTTAGGGTACAGGTTAAGGTACTTGTTAGGGTTACGGTTAAGGTTAGGGTACGGTTTAAGTTATGGGTTAGGGTACAGTTTAGGGTTAAAGTTAGGGTACGGGTTAAGGTATGGGTTAGAGTACGTGTTACGGTTACGGTTAGAGTTAGGGTACAGGTTAGGGTTAGGGTTAGGGTACGGGTGAGGGTACGGGTTAGGGTTAGGATTAGGGTTAGGTTACGGGTTAGGGGTAGGGTTAGCTGAAGGGGTAGGGTGAGGGGTAGTGTTAGGGGTATGGTAGGGGTCGGGGTAGGGTTAGGGTTTAGGGTTAGTGTTTGGGGTTTGGGGTTAGTGGTTAGGGTTAGGGTTTCATGTTTAGGGTTTCGGGATTAGGGTTAGGGCTTAGGGTTTAGGGTTTAGTGTTAATGTTAGGGTTTAAGGTTTAAGGATTAAGGTTTAGGGTTAGGTTTAGGGTAGGGTTAGGGTTAGGGTAAGGGTTAGGGGTTAGAGTTACGGTTAGGATTAGGGTTTAAGGTTCAGGGTTTAAGGTTATGGGTTAGGGTTTAGGGTTAGTGTTAGACCCCAGTAGGCCAGCAGGACTGATGCGCCAGCTGTGCGGCGAGCGGAGGTGTGGGCCGAGGTGAGGGCGCTGGCGAGCGAGGGAATAGTATGCAGTGTTTTGGCGCGAGGGGCCTTTTACGTCACTAGAGGCTCGGAGGTCCCTGCCCGTTCTCCCGCCCTGAATGACCGGAGGCGCCCCTAGCGACCCGTGTGGTGGCGGGGTGGCAGTGTGAGTCTGGCAATGCGGTTTAGGTGTCCCCAATGCTGTGCGTTGCAGCTCAAGGCCCCTTGGGAGGGGCCCCTCTAGGGCCGTCCTAGGGTTAGTGTTAGCACCCAGGAGTCCGGCAGGCATGATCCGCCAGCTGTGCGGTAGCAGAAGGCCAGGCCGAGGTGAAGATGCCAGCGAGCTGGAGCGTGGGCCCAAGCATTTTGGCACGGGGGGGCCTTGGAAGGTCGCCGGGGGATTGGAGGGCCCTGCCGGTTCTCCCGCCCTGAATGGCCAGAGGCGCCCTTAGCGGCCCGGGTGGTGGCAGGGCGGCACGGTGAGTATAGCACTGGGGCTCGGGGGTCCCCAATCCCTGGCGTTGCTGTGCCAGGCCCCTTGTGAGGTTCCGCTCGGGGGCCAACCTAGGGTTAGGGTTAGCCCCCAGGAGGCTGGCAGGCCCGATCCGCTGGCTGTGCGTGAGCAGAGGGGCGGGCCGAGGTCAGGGCGCTGGTGAGCAGGAGCATGGGCCCAAGCATTTTGGCGCATGGGGGCTTAGAAGTTCACTGGGACTCGGAGGGCCCTGCCCGTTCTCCCGCCCTGAAAGACCGGCAGCACGCCTAGTGGCCTGGTTTGCAGCGGGACGGCAAAGTGAGTCCTGGCTTGGGCTCGGGGGTCACCAATCCCTGGCACTGAGGCACCAGGCCCCTTCGAAAGGGCCCCTCATAGGCCACCCTAGGGGTAGTGTTAGCCCCCAGGAGGCGGGCAGGCCTGATGTGCCGGCTGTGCAGCGACCGGAGGGGCGGGCCAAGGTGAGGGCGCTGGGGAGCGGGAGCGTGGGCCCAAGCGTTCTGGCGCAGGCGGCCTTTGAAGGTCGCCGGGGGCTCGGAGGGCCCTGCCCGTTCTCCCACCCTGAAAGACCGGCAGCACGCCTAGTGGCCCGGGTTGCGGCAGGGCAGCAGGGTAGAGTCTGGCGCTGGGGCTTTGGGGTCCCCAATCCCAGGTGTTGCGGCGATAGGCGACTTGGGATGGGCCCCTCAGTGGCCGACCTAGGGTTAGAGTTTGCACCGAGGAGGCTGGAAGTCCGGATCCACCCGCTCTGCAAGGAGCGGAGGGGTGGGCTGAGATGAGGGCGCTGGCGAGCAGGAGCGTGGACCCAAGCGTTTTGGTGCTGGGGCCTTCAAAGGTCGCCGGGGGCTCGGAGGGCCCTGCACGTTCTTCTGCCCTGAATGCCCGACGGCGCACCTAGCGGCCCGGGTTGCAGAGGGGCAGCAGTGTGAGTCCGGTGCTAGGGCTCAGGGGTCTCCAATCCCCGGTGTTGCAGCGCCAGGCCCCTTGGGAGGGGCCCCTCGGGTGCGACCTAGTGTTAGGGTTAGCCCCCAGGAGGCCCTCAGGCCCGATTCGCCAGCTGTGTGGCGAGCGGAGGGTCGGGCGGAGGTGAGGCCGCTGGCGAGCAGGAGCATGGGCCCAGGAGTTTTCGAGGGGGGGTCCTTCGAAGGTCGCCAGGTGCTCAGAGGGCCGTTCACGTTCTTCCGCCCTGAATGACAGGCGACTACCCTGGCGGCCCAGTTAGAGGAGGGGCGGTAGGGTGAGTCTAGCGCTGGGGCTCGGGGTCCCCAGTCCTCGGCGTTGGGGTGCCAGGCCCCTTCGGAAGGGCTCTAGGGGGCTGACCAAGCATTACTGTTAGCCCCCAGGAGGCTGGCAGACCCGATCTGCCGGCTGTGTGTCGAGCAGAGGGGCAGGCCTAGGTGAGGGCGCTGTCGAGCGGGAGTGTGGGCCCAAGCGTTTTGGCACGGGGGGCCTTCGAATGTTGCCAGGGGCTTGGAGGGATCTGCCCGTTCTCCCTCCCTAAATGACCGACAGTGCTCCTAGTGGCCTGGGTGGTGGCAGGGCGACACGGTGAGTCCGGCGCTGGGGCTCGGGTGTCCCCAATCTCAGGCATTGTGGTGTCAGGCCCCTTCAGAGGGGCCCCTCAGGGGCCAACCTAGGGTTATGGGTAGCCTCCAGGAGGAGGGCAGGCCTCATCCACCGGCTCTGCAGCGAGTGGAGGGGCGGGCCAAGGTGAGGGCACTGAGGAGCAGGAGCATGGGCTCAAGCGTTTTGGATGGGGGGGCCGTTGAGTGTCGCCATGGACTCGGAGGGCCCTGCCCATTCTCCCGCCCTGAATGACCAGCGGCACCCCTAGCGGCCCGGGTGGCAGCGGGGCGGCAGGGTGAGTCCGGCGCTGGGGCTCGGGGGTCCCTAATACCCAGCGTTGCAGCACCAGGCCCCTTGGGCGGGCCCCTCGGGGGCCGACCTAGGGTTAGGGTTAGCCCGCAGGAGGCTGGCAGGCTCGTTCCACCATGTGCGGTGAATAGAGGTGTGGGTTGAGGTGAGGTAGCTGGTGAGTGGGAGTGTGGGCCAGAGCATTTTGGCTTTGGCTTGGGGTGCCTTCGAAGGTCCCAGGTGGCTCGGAGGGTGCTGCCCGTTCTGTCGCCCTCAAGGACTGGCGACGCCCCTAGTTCCCCATGTGGCGGTGGGGTGGCAGGGAGCTTCCGGCGCTGGGACTTGGGGGTTCCCAATCCCTGGCATGCGGCGCCAGGCCACATGGGAGGGGCCCCTTGGGGGCGACCTAGGGATAGGGTTAGCCCCCAGGAAGCCAGCAGGCCCGTTCCGCCAGCTCTGCAGCGAGTGGAGGGGTGGGCCGAGGTTAGGGCGCTGGCGGGCAGGAGTGTGGGAGCCAGAGTTTTTGCGTGGGGGGCCTTCGAATGTCGCAGGGTGATCGGAGGGCCCTGCCCGTTCTCCCTTCCTGAATGGCAACGACCCTAGTGCCCTCGGTGCCTATGGGGTGGCAGAGTGAGTACAGCACTGGGGCTCGGGGGTCCCAAATCCACGGCATTGCGGTGCCAGGATCCTTGGGAGGGGCCCCTCGGGGGTGACCTAGGGTAAGTGCTAGCCCCCAGGAGTCTAGGAGGCCCGTTCCGCCAGCTCTGCAGCAGGCGGAGGGGCAGGCCGAGGTGAGGGCGCTGGCGAGAGGGAGTGTGGGCCCAAGCATTTTGGCACAGGGGCCTTCGAAGGTCGCCGGGGGCTTGGAGGGCCCTGCCCGTTCTCTTGCCCTGAAAGACTGGCGGTGCCCCTAGCAGCCCGGGTTGCCGCGGGGCAGCAGGCTGACTCCGGTGCTGGGCTCGGGGGCCCCAATCCCCGGCGTTGTGGCACAAGGCCCCTTGGGAGGGGCCCCTCGGGGGCCGAGCTAGGGTTAGGGTTCGTCCCCAGGAGACCGGCAAGCCCGGCGCTAAGTGGTTCAGGCAAGGTAACAAAAATGCCATACACTTATCTGTAAGAAATAACAGTGTACAGGAACCCTCTTAGCCCTAACATCATCCTTTCTGAATATGGAAGCCAGCCCCAAAGTGGTCGTGGAAGTCTGACGAAAGGGCTAAGCACTTTTCTCTGAGTCACCACACTATACAGGGAAAGACCAATGTACATCTTCTTTCACGAGTAGGAAGCATTAATGAAAAGGTTCTGGAATTTCGAGGACTCTGACCCATCCTTATTGGTAATAAACCACCGTGTACAGGAAAACACCTTCAAATCTCATCAGTCTCCTCAATCCTGACTCCCATTCAACTTTGGATGTGTAGGACTAGGGAAATGTCCACATCTTATTGCTAAGAAAGAACGATGTCAGGGTAATGCCCTTCAAGTCACATCAGCCTTCCTGAAGACGGAAGCAGGAATCAAGGTGGTTATATTACCATGAGGTAAGGAAGATGTGCATAGAAGTGAGAAACAACAGTGGGCAGGACCTCTCTTCCAAGGAACAGTATCTTGGCTTAATGTTCAATCCCTATGGTAAGTGGTTGTGGGCATTTGTGAGGTCAAAATCTTGAGTGTTTTGTAAAACCTCTTGGCCATTCACAGATGAGACTAAGGTAGTTGGGGACTCCTAGGCAGTGATTTGTCCACTGTCAAAAATATGAAAAGATAAAAGAGACAGATGAGGTCTCCTCAGGCATTGTCCTTTATCCTCATCCTCCGTGAGGATGGCCATCTCTGGACAGCTCAGTGGCAGGGTCTCATTCACAGTGGGGGCATCTGTTCCTCACAGACATCAGGCAGGGAAATGGATTTGGTTCTCTGTGCCAGCCCAGCCACAGCTGAGTGTCACAGCACCCTCTCGTGGGCTCATAAGAGTTTCACTGTCACCAGGCAGGTCATTGTATTTGATAAACCACTGTGAGAGTTTGCAATCGCCTTCATCTGCAACCTCCTAGAGGCAAATGCAGGTGTCTGGTACCATGTGAAGTCATGTGAAGGCATTGTGAGAAATTGTCCTTTTGCTTAAGAAAAACATGGCTGGGGCTCCTGGCTGGCTCAGCCAGTTAAGCATGTGCCTTTGGCTCAGGTTATGTTCTCAGGGTTCTGGGATCGAGCCCGGGTTCCCTGTTCAGCAGGAAAGGAGTTAGGGAAATAGCTTAGAACCCACAGAGAATGTGAATAAAGGGGAGTGAAATGGAATTTGGTCTGTGTTTTGCTTTAGGGATTGGAAGTTAGTTTTTTCTCAATTGTGATTGTTCTTGAAACAGAGAAGCTGTATTGGATTTTTTTTACCTTTATTTTTTTTCTAATAATAATTTTTTATTATGATATGTTAGTCACTATACAGTATTTCCTTAGTTTTTGATGTAGTGTTCCGTGATTCATTATTTGCATATAACACCCAGTGCTCCATGCAATATGTACCTTCCTTAATACCCATCACTGGCCCATCCCAATCCCCCACCCCTCTCCCCTCTGAAGCCCTCAGTTTGTTTCCCAGAGTCCATAGTCTCTCGTGGTTCATTCCCCCTTCTGTTTAGGGTCCATTGTCTAAAGGGACAGACAGTGGAAGTTCACCAAATATAAGATCGAAATTGAATTGTTCATTATAGATGCCGCTAAGTAGTTCCCAGACATTTCATTCTACTGTAGTAATTCATTATACCTGTGCAGGTGCACGTGGAAGACAATTGATGCATGCAGAGTGGTAATAAAACACGCCCCTCAGTAGTAGAATAATAGGGGATGCATATGTGTAAAATTATTCGACTACAGCTTCCATGCTTTCCCTTTGGTTCCTTATTATCTATGAAATTGGACCATTCTTGTTCTCTAGGCTTAAACCTCATTGTCAGTATTTAGAGTTTTTCAATGCTGATCTTCTCCTGTATAAGTTACCAAAACCTAAAATATGTATGAATTTTAAAAAACGCTATATTGAAAATGACAGCAGGGAAGTTCCATTTTGTGAATATTGTGTCAATGGATCTCTATTTTGACATCAGTGTTCATTAGAAATGATGACATTTCATGTGAGTATAAATATCAATGTGAAAAAGAAAAGGTAGGAAGAACCTTGAATGTTTAAGTAATTGGTGAAATGACAGGTGTGTGTGTGTGTGTGTGTGTGTGTGTGTGTGTGTGTGTGTGTAATTGATTTTCAGTGAGTGGTTCAGCTTCTTGTAGGGCCTCCGAGAGAGCCCAGGTGAACCTTTCAATGAGTTGGTATCTGTTTTCAGAACATGGGAATCTCTTAGTCCAATAGTCAATCAGGCAAGCTTTGAGGTCTTGAAGAGTTTCAGTCCTCAGCGATGGTGTTGCAGACCCTTGTGAGGAAACCCTAGGTATGCTCAGAGCCCTCATTAGCTGGTACCAACGTGTGACGATTTCAGACAGCATTTCCCAAAGAAGTACCTCTTGAGTCTCTGTCCTTGTCAGTTCCCTACACTTCCTTACACTAGTTATGTGATCAGTGTGTTTCAGGATAATCCCCACATGTGATTTTTGCTATTTCCTACTAGTCCTATCTGTTTCTCATGTTCTTCTTTTATGGTAGGTGTTGGGAAGCAACCGGTGTGGTGTAGGAAGGGGTGTGGTAGTTGTCTGCCTTCAGAGGACCGAATGATGCCTAGAAATTGTACTGTAGGTTGAGGTCAATTGTCCATCCTCTGAGTGTCAGGAATTCCATCACTTTACTTTGATGCTAGTCTGTTCTTCAAGCTGTCCTCAGAAGTAAGGACGTCATCCATCTAGGGAATACTGGTTTGTGTGTATGTTTTCATTTTAGGAAAGGCCTTTCTGTTCCTGAAAATAATACTGTAGAGTACCCTTTCTGGGTTTTATTGGACATCAGTCAATCTTTTGTGAAGTATTCCTTTATAAATAGACTTTTTATGGTTGATGAGCAGGAATTCTTTATTGACAAGTCTTTGTCAGTGTGTGTATTGCAAATCTTTACTTCCCAGACTGTGGTTCACTTTTTCATTTTCTTATGGTCATAAGATAAGGAGAAATGTCACATTTTTATGAAGTCCCACTGAATTCTTTTAAATGGTTAGTGCACCATATGTCCTACCCCAAGATTGACAGGTTCTGCATTTTCTTTCAGAAACTGTCCAATGGGAAGCTACAATCCATCTCAAATTTATAAATTGCATTTTTAATTCTAATAGGGTATTTATAGACTGGTTTGTATTTTCTATGTACACAATCATATTATCTGTGAATAGTTACAATTATCCCCTCAATTCTTATACTTTTTGTTTCCCTTGCCTTCTAACAGTGGTAGATTCTCCGATGCCATGTTGAATAGAGCAACATTGTTTGAAGATTTTAATATACCTTTCTCAATATCTGACAGAAAAAGCAGACAAAACATTGGTAAAAATGTGACCTAATTGACATATAGGGAACATTCCATCATAAGTGCAGAATACATTATTTGCAAGTGGTCATAGACTCTTTACCCAAATAAATGATAGATGGGGCCACGAATCAATGCTACAAATGTTAAACCGTGAAATTAACTAGATTCTATTCTTAGACCACATGCGAATTGAGCCACAGTCATAGCGAAAAGAAAACCAGGAAGTCCTTCAATGTTTAAAATTAAATGGAACTTTGCTACATATCGTAAAGGTGAGAGAGGGAATCTCAATGGAAATTCTGAACCTTTTCTACATGAGGGCTCACACACAATGGCACTTTCTTTGTGAAGAGCATTATAATAACCTAGACAGGAGTTGAGCCTTAAGTCAGAATTCTGCCTGCCCCAGCCACACCTGGCAGCCTTGGCCTGTGGTCCCCCTCAGCTGTCCTTTCTGGTGGCCCTGAGCTAAGGGGGTGAACATGGCCGTATGGAAATTAGAAGCTCCCCACTCTTAGTGATGACGTTGCTATCGTATTGTCCTCACCAGTCCAACAACATGATTTCTGAGTGAAACATGACACAAGAGCGACTTCTTGGCCTTCCTTCAGGTTTGAAAATCATCTGGTGAGTCATCTATTAGAAATATGGATTCAACATGTGTTATTTCTTCTAGAAAAGAAATAGACCCAATAGCAATTATGTGTTCCTTAGCACCTGTTCCTGAGAGACATCATACTGGCTCTTTGTAGCATTCTGCCTCTTAAACTTCTCAACTAGGGTGTAGATATTTTTAGGCACATTTTCAGACGGTTAGAAAGGGACTCAGATGATATGAGTCACAGAGGATTTTAGTGTCAGAAACCTAAGTGGGATCCCCAAATTGACTCCAAATCCCTTGTTGTTCCATACAGGGTACTATTTCCCTCTTATCTCTGGTCTTCTCAATCTGGAAACCTATCAAGTATCAGGATTTTCTTGTCATGTGGACAAATGGAACGAATTCAGCGGGCCTTTTCACCTCTGCCCATGGTGATCATTAAGATCATTATCTTAGTGGAGGACCTCTGGGTAAGATACTCAAAGATCCTTAGGAATACAGACAGTATAATATTTTTCTGGTATTAAAGTTACTGAAACCAACTATCTTTTTTTGTCCATTCAGGCTCTGGTATGTTCAGAGGGTGCTGTAAAACTGGTCTGAAATAGTATTGAAAAACACTCAGCTCAGCCTCTTCTACAAAGTGAGCCAATGCTTATAAACATGGCTAAAATATTCCCTTACCTACGATGACTCCCCAGCCATCGTAGTGTTTATATGGTATGACTGTGACTTACATTAGTCAACATTTGCAGAGAAAGAACTTAGTGCATCCAGGGGGCACTTCATGTTGAAATTAGTTTGTGACAATGAGCTACTGTGTTTTATTCTGCAGTCCAAGGGAATGGTGCCAGACATCTCTAAGGAGTTCTAGCAGTTCTACAATTCTGATTTTAAGTGGTCTGTGTGCTTCAGAGATTTGGTCAGGAGAAGGGCAGGAGTCCAGAGACTGTGAACACTTCTGTTACATGTGCTGACCATGGAGCAGGTAGCTTTCTGTGGGCATCATTTTGATTTCTTGGTACTCTTGTGAAGGTGCTTTTGTCTCAAATTCCTCCATTTAGGAGTAATTATAATGATGAAAGTAATTTTTATCTTATATCATCTGTGGGCCCTGATCCTGGGATCCCAGGGAAGCTATCCTTTAACATTTTACCCGGTTCAAAATGATTGGGCAAAACCTCAAAGCATGGGCCCTATTTCTGCCCCAAGCACATGTTGTACATCTGCTTCAAGAAGAAAACAATAACCAAAAATGCCAACATGAAGATAAGAAAAAATAAAGAACCTCTTTGGCTCCCATAAGATTAAAGTCATACTGACATGTACATACTGAACATGCATGAAATCATTGCATTTCCTAAAGCCCAAGCCTTGGAGGGTCTGAGAGCCACTGATCTTGCCCAGAACCAGGCACACCCCAGCAGGGAGGTCTGGTGCAGAAAGGGAAGGGGCAGGACTCTGAGGGTGGTCTGCAGCTAGAGGGGTCCCTGGAATGGGCCAGGTGTGTGTGGGGAGCCCAGCCCAGGACCCCACCTATGCCTATGCTGGGTGTTGGGTAGAGGAGGCACCTCTTGGACCCCCTGCACTTTCAGGGTTCCAGGGGCTTGAGGGCGGCTTGCCTGGCTTCCCAGGGGCTGGGGCACCACCCTCCCTGACAAATCACCTATTGGGATTGGAGCTACGTCTCTGTGGGCTGTTCCAGAGTTGCAGTGGGGTGCAAACCTGGGACAGAAGAAGGGGAACTGGGAGAGAGAGAGTTGCCCTGCGGAGGTCCCGGCAGGTTAGAGAGCAGCGTGCACCGTGGGTGGGGGGGTCTGGGGGTAGGGTGCGCCCCAGGTGGGAGGCAGGGTTCTGGAAGGGCACCTGGAGAGGGTTCATTGTGGGAACTCAGGTGAGTTTTCTTTTTCCTTTTAAAGTCTCTTCTGCCCCATGTTCTCAACTGGCCTTATTCCCCATACCTGTGAACTCCAGGGCGCCCACTCACCTGAGCTTTTGTGGGATTGGTTGCAGAATTTTAAGGGTTTCCCCTGTTCCCCGGGAAGAGTGCGGGTAAGGACCTCACAGAGTCCCCACCTTCAGTGATGTGTCCCACGGTTCTCTGACACAGTGCAGGTGATGCATCTTGAGAAGTACCTCAAGTTCAGCAGGGTGTGCCCTGGTCCCCCTGGCACAGGTGTGGCCATAGCAAGCCCCAGAGCCGTCCCCCAACTTCAGCATTATGCCCCGTGTGCCCCCAGGTTAGTGGTAATTGGCTGTTAGAATCATGCAGGAAAATCCTCCAGGTGGGGGCCTGAAGGAGGGCGTAAACCAGACCCCACTCTAATTGCATTGGGAATAGACGAATTGAGGGTTTCTTTAGAAGAGTAAGTCTGCTTTCCAGAAAAGGCAAGGTCATTGGTCTATTGAGAATGAAGATAATTACTGATATACAACAAGTATGTGTTGCCCCTGCACCCAGAAACCGAAGCAGGTGTGCAGGCTATAGGTCAGAGGTGCCTTCTTCTCCCCAGCTGACAGCACTTCTCTGCTCTGGCTACAAGACACCCGAGGTTTTGAACGTCAGCATCGGAGTCAGCGAGGCAGCTTGTCACAGGACGCCAGTGTTCAGAGAAAGCACAGGTATGTTTGGCAAAATGTCCTATCTATGTCAGGGCTGGAGGTAAAACCTCTCATTATCCCAAAACCTCCTGGGCTTTTCTCTTTTCTCTAGTTGAGCCACAAAGTAAAATTGAAGTAGCTGTCAGCATTCTGGGTTTGGTGCAAGAATTACTTAGTTTCCCTGGAGGTAGAACTTTGCAGGGGATCACAATTTCTGTCCATTTATTGCTTACAAATGTATTTTGACCATCTGTTTCCTAGGAACCCTCTTTTATTAGAAAGGGAAGGTGAGATTCACTCTGTGCCTGTTTGTAACATCTAATTTGTTCCTTCATCTAACAGTGTTTATTCAATTGGGCCTAAGATATGGTTTAGTGGCCAGCATCTAGAGTTAGGTGGCTTTTTTCATCTGATACAGACTTGGATGATGTCATTTGACAAAGGTGATGTTTCATCATTGATTAGTTTATTCATCAGAAGAGTTAAAATTAGGGTGGAGGGAAAATTAAAAATTATCCAAACCGGCCTGTTCCTGTTTAAAAGTTGAGCTTGACTTTCTAGTTTTACTAAATGTATTATCTCGATATTTTGAGGTGCCATATTCTCTCTGTAGTTTCTTTGGTGGTGGAGTCAGAAGGAGAGTCTGGGAATTCTTTTGGATAGTGGCATGCTGGTGGCTTCAAGGGGCTTGGCGTCAGGAGCCTTGGGGTGAAGTCTGCAACTGCTTGTCTGACCCTGGGTGCATCTCCCAGAGGTTTTGTTGCCTCTTATGAAATTGCCGGCAGATAATGTTCTGCTTAAAGGGGAACCCTCCCATCCTGTTGGTGGGAATGCAAAGTGGTGCAGCCAGTCTGGGAACCAGTGTGGGGGTTCCTCAAAAAGTTAAACATTGAACAACCACATGATCCAGCAATTGCTGTCCTACGTATTTACCCAAAAGATACAGAAATGCAGATTCGAAGGGGGTCCATGCACCATAATGTTTATAGCAGCAATGTCCACAGTAGCCAAACTATGGAGAGAATCCCAAAGTCCATGCACTGATGAATGGATAAAGCAGATGTGGGATACATATATATAATGGAATATGACCCAGCTTCAAAAAGAATGAAATCTTACCATTTGCAAGGATGTGGATGGATCTAGAGTGTATTAAGCTAAGCAAAATCAGTGAGGAAAGACAAATATCCTATGCTCTCACGCTTGTGGAATTTCAGAAAAAAAACAGATGAACAGAGTTGAGGGGTGATGGAGAGGCAAACAAGGAAATAGACTCAACCTTGGAGAACAAACTGAGTGTTGCTGCAGGACATGGGCGTGGGTGTAAGAGTTAAATGGGTGAGGGGTATTAAGGAGGAATCTTGTGATGAGCACCGGGTACTGTATGCAGGTGAGGAATCACTAAATCTTACCCCTGAAGCGAATATTCCATGGCATGTGAACTAACTGGAATTTAAGTAAAAGAAGAAAGGAAAAAGTGTTCTGCTTCATGAAGAGCGAGGTAAAGTTGTAGTGATTTGGGCTGTACTCTTCTATAGATGAGAGTTGTAGAACACCCTGTTGTAGGATACACTAGTTTCTTATCACATAAGGAGTCCTCAGAAAGCTGCAATGAAAGATTCAGATCTCAGAGCATGTTCATGTTCCACTGATATGTTACAATTTGCACAGGTAGGAAAGAAGGTGGAGAGAAAGGCAACAGAAGGGGAAAGTAGGTGTGAACCTTTCATTAGTTAGTTATATAGCTTTCTCATGAAAGTCTTGCGCCAGTGTGATTTTGGAAGAAACGGTGGAATCCGGGAGCTTTGCAGGAGATAGGGGAGTTCCAGGTCTGGGTAAACTGACAGGGGTCCCAGAGGAGTGTTGAATACATTCTGCAGCAGGGTGTGGACAGGGTGGGCTCCAGGGGTGGCTGTGGTCTCCTGGGTGAGAGTTGTGACAGGTGAGGGCTGTGTGCAAGTTCCTGGCTGAGGACAAGTGAGGCACAGGCAGAGAGCTGGCAGAGAACCTTCTTCTGGGCCACCAGCCTCACCCAACACACACAGCCTCATCTTCTGTCCCTGTCACTCCAATTCTGACTTCTCCGAAGGTGAGTGAGAATACATCAAGAGCATTCTTAACAGAAGGGAAAGCATGTGCAAAAGCTCTGGGGCAGGAGAATTCCATTTATTTCCAGGAGCAGCAAGAAGGACCTGTGGCCACAGGAGACAGCTTAGGACATGAGCTTAGAGAGGTGAAAGAGGGTGACAGAAAGCTATTCCAGGGCTATAACCCCATGAGAAGCTGTTTCACTGGGCCATACTGGCTACAGTGTTGAGAACAGATTACAGAGGGTTGAAGATGGCAAAGCAGGTCAATGATGAAGCTTTTCCAGGAACTCAGGCACCGTGGAACGGACAGGTGGCTTTGGATGGAGCGGTTAGACCTCTTCTGGGTCCATTTTGAAGATGGAGCTCACAGGATTTGCTGATGGGTTAGCTATTAGGAGCAGGAGAACAGAGGAATTGGGGTAACTCTCAGGTGTTGTGGGTTGTCCTGATCGAGAGGAAGGAGAGGGTTTCTCAGGGGGTAGGAGGTAGTCGGTGTTCAGCATGCTGAGGAAGGTGCCTTTCCCAGTGGATCTGCTGAGGTTTGTGTCTGGGAGGACCTTTCACATCTCTTCCCTCAGCAATGCTCAAGTACAAGTATCCCCCACTTTTTAAACGTTCACAGTAAGACACTGGGCTTTCTTGAAAGAACTACGTTATTACCCAGCTTCAGTAAAAGGAAGAGACCTGAAGAGGATTTCAATCTTATGAAAAAAGGTGAACAGTGAGAATCGCGTTCAGCATCTGTTCTGGGGAGAAGCACGACCGAGGCGGCGTGCACCCCAACCAGCTCCTTCCGCTGGGATCCGCTCTCCGCATCCAGCCACTAGCACTTTGAATTGTGTCTGTGAGCCTCTGCTGTGCTTCATCTTCATTTATGCTGGGCCTCCGTTAGAAACTTGTGTGCTGAGGCCTAAGAAAAGCCAAAGAGAAGGAATTTTGGAGTCTGAGCACACTGTCTAATTGTTCGTGTAAATTAATGGTCATTCCTTCTTGACACCATTTCTTCTGTGCAAGGTTTCTCAGAAGCCCTGTACTTTCAAAGAGCAGGGAAACCTATACCCCATGCTGCGGGGTTAGTTTTAGTCTCCATGCCTGACAGACCATTTCATGACTAGGATTTTCTCACTCAAACATTGAGACTTTGACCATCTTCACCCTTTTCTACCACCGCATCCCCGAATCTGGCACCTACCAACCTGCTCTCAGTATCTATGCGTTCAGTATTTGTTTATTCCACGTTGAATGTACATGAGAGCATCTGGTATTGGTCTTTCTGTGTCTGAGTTACTTGGCATAAGGCCCCCAAGGTCTGTGTTTCCATGTCTGGTTCTTGTGAATAATGCTGCAGTGAACGTGGGAGTGCATCTGTCTTTTTGAGGCAGCATTTTTGTGTTCTTAAATCAATACTCAGTAGAGCCATTACTGGGTCATGGGGTAGTTGTATTTATTTTTTCAGGAACCTCCATACCATTTGTCACAGTGGCTGCACCAATTTCCATTCCCACCAACAGTGCACAGTGTTTCCTCGTCTGCACACCCAGACCCCACCTGGTGTCTGTCTCTGGGACAATTGCTATTCCAACAGTTGTGAGAGGATAGCCGATTGTGGGTTTGACTGATGTTTCCCTAACGATGATTAGTGATGTCGAACAACTTTTTCTGTCTGTTGGCACCTGTGTGCCATCTTTGGAAAGTATCTATTCACATATTCCTCCCATTTTTTATATAGTTTTTTTTTTATTTGTATGAGTGTTGTGTGTATTTTGGATATTAGCCTCTTCTCACACATATGATTCGCAGATATGTTTTTCTTATTGGGTCAGAGGCCTTTTAAGTTTTTGATGGTTTCTTTTGCCGTGTGGAAGATTTCAGTTTGATGTTGTTCCACTTGTTTATTTTTGCTTTTGTTGCCTTTGCATTTGGTGTCCGATCTGAAGACTCTTTGCCAAAACTAATGTCAATAGACTTAGTACCTGTGTCTTCTTGGAGGTTTATGGATTCAGGTCTTATGTTCAAATCATTCATCCATTAAAAATTTTGTGTGTGGTGTAAGAAAGTGACCCAGTTATATTCTTCTGCATTTAGTGTCCCCTTTGCCTGTTACCGCTCACTGAAGAGACAGTCCTTCCCTCATGGCATATCTTCTGCTGCTGTGTCGTAAGTGAGGATCATCTACGTGTGGGTAAGTTTCTGAGCTTTCTGTACTGTTCCACTGACCTGGTGTCTTTGTTTATGCCAGTACCATCCTGTTTTGATGACATCAGCTTTATAATCCAGCTTGAAATCCAGGAGTGTGTTGACTGCACCTCTTTCTCCAGGTTGCTTTGCGGATTTGGTGTCTTTTGTGATTCCATACAAGTTTGAGGACTGTTTTCTATTTCCTCGAATAATGACACAGGAATTCAGATAGGGATTTCATCACATCTGTCGATTGCTTTGGGTACGATGGACATGTTCACATAATTAACTCTTCCAGTTAAGGAGCATGGCGTATGCTACCATTTGTTTGTGTTCCCTTCCAAATCTTTGACCCATACATTCTGCCCCCCTGGACACACATATTTTTCATTTCTTTTCTGCCATGTGTTGAGTGTACTATGTCTTTCTCATTCTTGGTTACTTTTATTCCTAGATTTTTTTTGATGCAATTTTAAATGGCGTTGCTTTTTTAATTTCTCTTTGCGAAAGTGTGTCATAAGTATACAGAAATGCAAGAAGTTGGGTCATCTGGGTGGCTCCATAAGTGAAGCGTCTACCTTCAGCTCAGGTCATGATCCCAGAGTTCTGGGATCGAGCCCCGTGTTGGGCTCCCTGATTAGCGAGGGTCTGCTTTTCCCTCTTTCTGACACTCCCACTGCTCGTGCTTTTTCTCTTCCTGTCAAATAAATAAATAATATTTGAAAAATAATGACAACAGGTCTCTGCATATTGACTTTATATCCTGCAGCTTGTTTGAATTTTTTTATTCTAACAGTTTTTTTTTTTTTGTGGAATCTTTCGGGATTTTATGTCATTTGCAAATTGTGCCAGTTTTCCTGTATGGATTTAATATCTTCTCTTTTTTTAAAAATTGTTATTCACCCTACAGTACTTCATTTGTTTTCGATGTAGTGTTCCATGATTCATTGTTTGCATATAACACCTAGTGCTCATTATGACAAGTGCCCTCCTTTTTTTTTAAAGAATTTATTTATTTATTCAACAGAGATAGAGACAGCCAGCGAGAGAGGGAACACTAGCAGGGGGAGTGGGAGAGGAAGAAGCAGGCTCACAGCGGAGGAGCCTGTTGTGGGGCTCGATCCCATAATGCCAGGATCACGCCCTGAGCCGAAGGCAGATGCTTAACCACTGTGCCACCCAGGTGCCCCCTGTCTTGTTAATTTTAACCATTCTAACTGGTGTAAGGTGGTATTTCATTGTCGTTTTGATTTGTATTTGCCTGATGGCAAGTGATGTGGAGCATTTTTTCATGTGTCTGTCGGCCATTTGTATGTCTTCTCTGGAGAAGTATCTCTTTGTGTCTTCTGCCCATTTTTTGGGTGTCGAGTTTGAGGAGTTCTTTATAGATCTTGGATACCAGCCCTTTATCTGTAATATCATTTGCAGATATCTTCTTCAATTCCATAGGTTGCCTTTTGTTTTGTTGATTGTTTGCTTTGCCGAGCAGAAGCTTTTTATCCTGATGCAGTGCCAATAGTTCATTTTTGCTTTTATTTCCTTTGCCTTTAGAGACGTGGCTTGCAAGAATTGTTGTGTCCAAAGTTGAAGAGTTCTTTTGATTTTGATATGAGACAGGAATCCATTATCTTTCTTTCCTGATTGTATTTGAGTCCTCTGTCTTTCTTGGTGAGTCTAGCTAAGTTTGTCAGTTTGTTTATCTTTCCAAAAAAGGCAGCTCTCATTTTCATTGGTTTTTTTTTTTTTTTGTCTTTTTAGTCTTTGTTGGATTTATTTATGCCTTCCTTTTTGTTATTTCCTTATTTCTACTAATTTGGGGCTTTGTTGGTTGTTTTTTTTTTTTTTCCAATTCTTTACCACATAAATCAGGTTGTTTATTGGAGAGCATTCTCATGGATTGATGAACACTTGAATTTCTATGAATGTCCTCCATAAAGCCACTTTTGCTGCATCCCATAAGTTTTTGTAGGTTGTCTTTTTCATCAGCGTCAAGGTACTTCTAAAATTTTTTTGATTTCTTCTTTGACTGTTGGTTGTTCAGTAGCATGTTGTTAAATCTCCACATATTTTTTAAGATTCTTTAAGTATCTGACAGAGAGTGAGACAGCGAGAGAGGGAATGCAAGCAGCGGGGTGGGAGAGGGTGAAGCGGGCTTCCCACTGAGCAAGGAGCCTGATTCGGGGCTAGATCCCAGGATCCTGGGATCACGACCTGAGCTGAAAGCAGATCCTTAACGACTGAGCCACCCAGGCCCCAAAAATCTCCACCTATTTTTGACAGTCCCATTTTTTTCTTGAGACTGATTTCTAGTTTCATATCATTGTGGTTGGATAAGATTTGAAGCAGAAGGTGAAGAGAGCATTCAGATGAAAGGTTTGTTTCCTGGAGGGTTTTCTGTGGGCAGACCACGAGTTCAGTGGGCAGGAGAAAGGTTTTATGAGATGGGGGGTGGGGATAACCCTTGTTAGAATTACTGACTACTACCATGCAGGCTGTGTGCTACCGTTCACATCATAGTCCTGATGGACTTGTACTTCATTAGAAATATTTTCTAGGAGGTGTAGGCATAGTCTTCACTTAAAGAAAGGTGCCATGTGGGTTCAGCAACCAGGATGTATGGTACTGTGGGGGATCAGAAACAGGCTTTCTGTGGGAAGTGACAGAAATAAGATATGGTGAGCTCCATGACCATAGGTGAGGTCCCGAGTGACCCACTGGGTATTGGGTTCTGTGGATCTGTCTCATCAGGTGCTGTGGAATTCAGGGACACCCTCCTGTCTGTGGATTTGTGTGGATACAGGTAGACATCAGTGTCTGGCCAGGCACGAAGGTCGCACTGGACCACCACCAGAGATACAGCGTGCGGTGGAGCCACTGCTTGGTTTCCCCGAAAGCTGACCAGGGTCTGTGACTGTGATTCCTAGCAGCTGCAAGGGGAGAGGAGGCCGGGGGTGGTGCACACTTCCTAGAGTTGTGGTCAGGACTAGTCTGGAGCCCACTGAAGTCAGCCACACAAGGCACAGAAGGCACCAAGTCAGTGTAGCTGTGGGCACTGCTCCCTTGGTACTTTCGGGCCAGCTCCATGCTGCCACCTCCTGCTTTTCATCATCATCTTCAAGGTCATGTGCCTCTGCTCTTGCCCCATGGCCTCCGGGGTATTGTCCGTCCTCCATCTGGCCCTCGTCCCTGGTGCCCTGTGCAGTCCGATGCCAGGGTAGCCTTCTTGAGACAAATATCTGGCCCTGATGGAACACTTCCATGGATCTCCTGTGATGCGAGGATGATGCCCTGCCCTGGAAGGGGCCTGCAGGTCCCCAATCAGGACAGCCATGTCTCCCTTTTCAGCATGGCCTGCCCTCCCCTCAGTCTTCTTCAGGGAAGCTCTCCCCACTTCCTGAGCTGACAGCTCTGAACTTAAAAATGAATGTTATTTTACATATCTCTATGCCTTAGTTCATCCATGGCATGTCTTTCAACCCCGTTAGTGGGTTTTTTTCTTTTTTAGCAGTTCTGAAGGGCTGTCTGATCAAGGAGGGGATGACGTGGGTGGGGTAGCTTTCCCTCTCATCTCCCTCAGCATGTCTCTGAGCCCTGGGGCCAGCTATTCCAGTGAGGATTGAAGAACCCGAGCCAACCCATCCTGAGCACAGGCTGTGTCAGCTCATAGACTGATGCGTGTTGGTGGGCAGCTGGCATGGGCCAGGGGCAGGCAGTGTCTCCTTCTCATTCCTTCCCTCCCTTCCTCCCAGAGGTAGCTCAGAGAAGCCTTCAACCCCTGCATCTCCAGATCCCTTGACCTATGCCTCCTGTGTTCAGCTGGTGACCTTGGAGTTTCGCATGGATTCTACCTCCCGTACCCTCTCCCGTATCAGTTCCTGCATCAGGGGAGGGGTCGGACCCTTGTCTGTTTTTGGTCTTCTTCCTGTCCCGCACCAAGCCCACCCACCTTTGCATCTTCTATGTATGTGCTTGGAAGCAAGCCCATCCACAGGGAACCTATTAGCCAAATGGATCATGGCAATGAACATTGAAGTAGAGATCCAGGATCCATAATAAACCTGCTCTGAAACCTGTCCCAAAGTCTGTGACTCTCTCACACTGAAACAGAAACAATAGTAGCTTTCTGGACTGTGAAGTGTCATGTGTCTCTACTTACAATCTTGAATGCATAGGTGCTGAGCCTGGACTGAAAAGGACCATGTCTTCCGTGGCCTGGAATCCACGGCAAAAACTCAGTGAAATCTGAATTTGAGGCATGGAGTGAATAATTATTGTAGAGTGAATCCTCCCAAGTAGGGCTTATGCACATTGCACAGGAAAAGCTTTTTCAAAGAGCTTCCTGAAAGAAAAATCTTTTTTAAAATTTATTTTAATTCCAGTAAAACTAACATACAGTGTTACATTCGTTTCAGGTGTACAATAGAGTGATTCAGTAATTCTATATATTACTCAGTGGTCATCAAGAAAAGCGTCCTCTTAATCCCCTTCATCTATTTCACTCATCCCTCTATCCACCTCCTCTCTGGTAACCATCCGTTTGTTCTCTATTGTTAAGAGTTTGTATTTTGGTGTGTCTCCTTTTTCTCTTTTAGTTATTTATTTTTGTTTGTTTTTTAAATTCCCCATTAGAGTGACATCGTATGGGATTTGTCTTTCTCTGACTGACTGATTTTAGTTAGGATAATACTCTCTAGCTCCATCCATGTGTCTGCAAATGGCAAGGTTTCATTCTTTTTCAAGCCGAGTAATACTCCATTGTGTGTGTGTGTGTGTGTGTGTGTGTGTGTGTGTGTGTGAATACACACATCTATCATCTCATTTGTCAATTTTTCTACAGACACTTGGGTTGCTTCCATATTGTGATATTGTGAATAATGGTGCAAGAAACATAGGGGTGCACATATCCTTTTAAGTTACTGTTTTCCTATTCTTTGGGTAAATACGAGTAGTGTGATTGTTGGATCGTAGGGTAGTTCTATATTTAATTTTTTGAGGAACCTTCATACTGTTTTCCACGGTGGCCACCACAGTTTGCATTCCCACCCACAGTTCGTGAGGATTCCCCTTTATCCACATCCTCCCAACACCTGCTCTTTGTTGTGCTTTTGATGTTAGCCATTCTGACAGGTTTGAGGTATTACCTCACTGTCCTTTGGGTTTACATTTTCCTGATGATGGATGATGGTGAACATCTTTTCACGGGACTGTTGGCCATTTGTATTTCTTCTTTGGAGAAATGTCTGTCCATGTCTTCTGCCTATTTTTTAACTGGATTATTTGTTTTTGGGGGGTTGAGTAGAATCACTTGTATATGTTTTGGACACTATCCCTTTATTGCATATGATCTTTGCAAATATCTTCTCCCTTTGAGTAGGTTGTCTTATTATTTTTACGTTTTCATTGTTCTTCTGCCGTGTGGAAACTTTTTATTTTGCTGTATTCCCAATAGTTTATTTTTGTTTTCATTTCCTTTGCCTCAGGAGACAGTCTAGAAAAACGTTGGTATGGTCCATATCAAGAAGTTACTGTCTTCCCTCCTGTAGGATTTTTATGGATTCAGGTCTCATATTGAGGTCTTGAAACTGTTTTGTGTTTGTCTTTATTGTGTGAGAAAGCAGTCTAATTTCATTCTTTTGTGCATAGCTGTCTAGTTTTCCCAATACCATTTGTTGTAGAGACTGTCCTTTTCCCTTTTGATATCGTTGCTTGCTTTGTGGAAGATTCATGGACCACATAATTGTGGGTTTCTGTCTGAACTTGTATCCTGTTCCTTTGGTCGCTGTGTCTATTTTTGTGCCGTACTGTCTTGTTAGGATGACTGCAGCTTTGTAGTATAACCTGAAATCTGAAATTGTCAGTCCTCCAGCTTTGTTTTTCTTTTCCACATTGCACTGGCTGTTCAGTATCTTTAGTGGTTCCATACAAATGTGTAGGATTGTTTATTCGAGGTCTTTTGTTCTTTAATTTAAATTCAATTAGCCAACTTACAGTACATCATTCGTTTCAGATGTAGTCTTCAATAAATTTTCAGTCGTGTGTAACACCCAGTGCTCATTGTACCGTGTGACCTCCTTAATGCTAGTCACCCAGTTACCCCTCCCAACTTCTCTTCCAGCAATCATCAGTTTCTTGCGATAGTTAAGAGTCCATCATGGGTTTTCTCCCTCTCTGATGACTTCCCATTCTATTTTCCCTTCCTTCCCCTATGGTCATCTTCCTTGTTTCTGATATTCCACATAGGAGTGAAAGCATATGATCATTGCCTTTCTTTCATTGACTTATTCCACTCAGCATAATACCCTCCAGCTCCACCCAGGTCGGTGTGATGGTAAGTACTCATCCTTTCTGATATCTGAGTAATATTCTATTATATATATGATCCACATCTTCTTTATCCATTCATCTGTCCATGATCATCTGCACTCCTTCCACAGTTTGTCTATGATGGATATTGCTGCTATGAATACTGGGGTGCATGTGTCCCGTCTTCACTACCTCTGTCTCTTTGGGGTCGATACCCAGTAGGGCAATTGCTGGGACATAGGGTAGCTTTATTTATAACTTCTTGAGGAAACTCCGTACCATTTTCAAGAGTGGCTGTACCGGACTGCATTCGCACAGGGGTGTAAGAGGGTTCCCGTTTCTCCACATCCTCTCCAAGATGTGTAGTTTCATTTCTTCTTATTTTTAGATATTCGGCCTCGTGTGATATGGCATCTATAGTGGTTTAGATTTGCATTTCCCTGAAGCCAAGTGATATGAAGCATTTATGCATGTATCTTTTGGTCACCGCTACCTCATCATTAGTGAAGTGACTTCTCATTTTAATCCATCTCAAGACCTAAAGCTGGGTAAGTCTCTGAAGCTGGATGATGCCATCGGTTGGAAGTGTGGAGAATTTCAAAAGATCTCCATGGAGAGCAAGTTTAAAGGTCAGTGTGAAGCTACTAATTGGACCTGGGGAGATCTCTGAAAGTGGGGATTGCCTGGGATGGGCTGAGGGGGGCCCTCCGATTTTCCTATGAATCCTTGCTGCAGCCCCAAATGGACAGTTTCCTGCTGTGGGGCAGGCTGAGTCCTCTAGTCGTGCAGAGGTGAGCCCAATGCCTGGTGCCTTGGAGGCAGGCAAACGGGGAGGGACCCTCAGCAGAAGACCCAGGGTTAGGTTAGGCCTCAAGGACAGCAGGTCTGAACTGCCCAGTGCTCAGAGAGCTCCCAGGCCGAGTGAGATGAGGGCACAAGGGCGGGTGAGTGTGAGCCTTGGGGTTTCATCCGGAAGGGCCCACAAAGGTCGGGGTTCACCAGAAGGGGCTCTCAGGGGTTGCCCCAATTCTTGCCCTGAATGCTCTGTTCCCCAAAATGGTGCAGTTAACTGTGGGCTGCAGGCTGAGTCCTACGGTGGTGCTTGGGTGTCCCCAATCCCCCAGAGTGGGGTGCCAGGACCCTGGGGAGGGACCCCTCTGTGGCCAACCTAGGGTAAGGGTTAGGGTCCAGGAGCCCGGCAGGGACAATCTTTAGGCTGTGGGGCGAGCTCTGTGGATGGCTGAGAGGAGGCCATGGGGGAGGGTGAGAATGGGCCTCAGGGTTGGGGAACGGGGGGCTGCCAATGACGGGGATGGGCTCCAGGGGCCTCCCCAAGTTCTCATGCCCTGTAGGCTCCGTAGAACCCCAAGGGGCATGGTTTCCTGTCGGGTGGCAAGCTGAGTCCTGCGGTGGGGCACAGATATCCCAATTCCCCGGGTCTGCGATATAAGGCTCCTGGGGAGATCCCCAAACCCGCAGCCGGCTTAGGGCTAGCGTAAGGCCCCAGGAGCCCCGCAGGCTGGATCTGCTGGCTGTATGGCGAGCTACACGGGCTGAGGTGAGGGTGTGGGGAGGGTGAGCGTGGGCCTCAGGGTTGGGGTGCGGGTGGCCGTTGAAGTTCACTGGTGGCTCAGGAGGGCCCTCCTGGTTCTCCCGCCCTGAATGCTCTATGGCCTCCCAAGGCACACGGTTTCCTGCGGGGTGGCAGACTGAGTCCTGCTGTGGGGCTCAGGTGTCCCGAATCCCCGCAGCTGTGGCTCCAGGCTCCTGGGGAGGGGCCCCTCCACAGATGAACTAGGGTTAGGGTTGGGGCCCAGGAACCCCGCAGGCCATGTCTGCCCACTATGTGGCGAGCTCCGCCGCGGGCTGAGGTGAGGGTGCAGGGTGGGGTGAGCATGGGCTTCAAGGTTGGGTTTAGGGATCGCCGAAGTTCACCGGGGTTCTGGGGGCCCTCCTGGTTCTCCCACCCTGAATGCTCTACAGCCTCCCAAGGGGCACGGTTTCCTGCAGGCTGGCAGGCTTTGTCCTGCAGTGGAGGTCAGGTGTCCCCAGTCCCTGGGGCTTTGGCACCGGGCCCCAGGGGAGGGGCCCTACCCAGCCGACCTAGGGTCAGGTGTAGGCCCCAGGAACCCGGCAGGCCTGATCTGCCGGCTCTGCCACGAGCTCAGTGGCAAGCTGAAGGGAAGGCATGGGGCGGGATGAGCGTGGGCCTCAGGGTTGGGGTGTAGGGGGTCGCCGAGGATTGCTGGGGGCTCAGGGGGGCCCTACCAGTTCTCCTGCAGGGGATGCTCTGCGGCGCCGCAAGGGGCATGGTTTCCTGAGGGGTGGCAGGCTGAGTCCCGTAGTGGGGCTCAGGTGTACCCAATCCCCGGGGTTAGGGTACGGATTAGGGTACGGGTTAAGGTTAGGGTATGGGTTACGGTTAGGATATGGGTTAGGGATAGGGTAAGGAGAGGGTACGGGTTAGGGTTGGGTTTAGGGGTTACAGGTTGGAGGTTATGGGTTAGGGTACAGATTAGGGTTTAGGGTACGGGTTAGGGTTTAGGGTTTAGGGTTAGGGTTGGAGTACGGGTTAGGTTTAGGGTACGGGTTAGGGTTAGGGTACGGGTTAGGGTACGCATTAGGGTACGGTTTAGGGTACGGGTTAGGGTACAGTTTAGGGTAAGTATTGGCCTACCGATTTGGGTACGGTTTAGGGTACGGGTTAGGGTTAGGGTACCGGTTAGGGTTAGGGTACAGTTTAGGGTTATGGTACAGGTTAGGTTACGGTTTAGGTTTAGGCTTAGGGTACGGGTTAGGGAACGGGTTAGGGATAGGGATAGGGTACGATTTAGGGTTAGGTTATGGGTTAGGGTACGGGTTAGGGTACAGGTTAGGGTTAGGTATGGGTTAGGGTCCGGGTTAGGGATAGGGCACGAGTTAGGGTATGGGTTAAGGTTAAGGTAAAGGTACTGGTTAGGGTTAGGGTACGGGTTACGGTTTAGGGTTTAGGGTTACAGTTAGGGTACGGGTTAGGGTTAGGGTACGGGTAGGGTTTGGGTACGGGTTATGGTACGAGTTATGGTATGGGTTAAGGTCAGGGTTTAGGGTTAAGGTTAGGGTATGGGTTAGGGTACTTGTTAGGGTTATGGTTAGGTTTAGGGTATGGTTTAAATTACGGGTTAGGATACAGTTTACGGTTAAGGTTAGGGTATGGGTTAGGGTATGGGTTAGAGTACGTGTTAGGGTTACAGTTAGGGTTAGGGTACAGGTTAGGGTTAGGTTTAGGGTACGCGTTAGAGTTAGGGTTAGAGTACGGGTTAGGGTACGGGTTAGGGTTAGGTTTAGGGTTAGGTTATGGGTTAGGGGTAGGGTTAGCTGAAGGGGTAGGGTTAGGGGTAGGGTTAGGGGTATGGTAGGTGTCTGGGTAGGGTTAGGGTTTAGGGTTAGGGTTTGGGGTTTGGGGTTAGTGGTTAAGGTTAGGGTTTCATGTTTAGGGTTTCCGGATTAAGGTTAGGGGTTAGGGTTTAGGGTTTAGTGTTAATGTCAGGGTTTAGGGTTTAAGGATTAGGGTTTAGGGTTAGGTTTAGGGTAGGGTTAGGTTTAGGGTAAGGGTTAGGGGTTAGCGTTAGGTTTAGGATTAGCGGTTAAGGTTTGGGTTTAAGGTTAGGCATTAGGGTTTAGGGTTAGGGTTAGACCCCAGTAGGCCAGCAGGACCTATGCCCCGGCTGTGCGGCAAGTGGAGGAGTGGGCCAAGGTGAGGGCGATGGCGAGCGGGAGTATGGTATCCAGCGTTTTGTCGCCGGGGGCCTTTGAAAGTCGCTAGAGGCTTGGAGGGCCCTGCCCGTTATCCCGCCCTTAATGACCAGCGGTGCCCCTAGCGGCCCGGGTGGTGGCAGTGTGGCAATGTGAGTCTGGCACTACGGTTTGGGGGTCCCCAATGCCGTGTGTTGCAGCGCCAGGCCCCTTCGGAGGGGCACCTCTGGGGCCCTCCTAGGGTTAGTGTTAGCTCCCAGGAGTCCAGCAGGCATGATCCGCCAGCTGTGTGGTAGCATAGGACCGGGCCAAGGTGAAGGCGCCGGCAAGCTGGAGCGTGGGCCCAAGCATTTTGGCGCGGGGGGCCTTGGAAGGTCGCCGGGGGATTCAAGGGCCCTGCCGGTCCTCCCGCCCTGAATGGCCAGAGGCGCCCTTAGCCGCCCAGGTGGTGGCGGCATGGCATGGTGAGTACGGCGCTGGGGCTGGGGGTCCCCAATCCCCGGTGTGGCAGCACCAGGCCCCTTGGGAGGGGCCCCTCGGGTGCGACCTAGTGTTAGGGTTAGCCCCCAGGGGGCCGACAGGCCCAATCCCATGGCTGTGTGGAGAGCGGATGGGCGCGCTGAGGTGAGGGGGCTGGCAAGTGGGAGCATGGGCCCAAACGTTTTGGTGCGGGGGGCCTTCGAATGTCGCCGGGGTCTCGGAGGGCCCTGTCCATTCTCCTGCCCTGAAGACTGGCGACGCCTCTAGCGTCGCGCATGGCGGCGGGGCATCCGGGTGATTCCGGCGCTGGGACTCGGGGTTCCCAAATCCCCGGTGTTGCGGCTCCAGGTCCCTTGGGCGGGTACCTCGGGGGCCGATCTATGGTTAGGGTTAGAACCCAGGAGGCCGGCAGGCCAGATCTGGCAGCTATGCGGCGAGTGGAGGGGCGGGCGGAGGTGAGGCCGCTGGCGAGCGGGAGTATGGGCCCAGGCGTTTTGGCGCGGAGGTCCTTCGGATGTCACCAGGGGCTTGGAGTGCCCTGCCCGTTCTCCCGCCCTGAATGACTGTCAGCTCTCCTAGCGGCCCCGGTGGTGGCAGGTCGGCATGTTGAGTCCAGCCTTGGGGCTCGGGGGTCCCTAATCCCTGGGGTTGCTGCGCCAGGCCCCTTGGGAGGGGCTCCTTGGGTGCCGCCCTAGGGTTAGGGTTAACCCCCAGGACACCAGCAGGCCCTATCTGCTGGCTGTCCAGCGAGCAGAGGGGTGGACCGAGGTGAGCGCCCTGGTGAGTGGGATCGTGGGCCCAAGCGTTTTGGCACGGGGGCCTTCAAAGGTCGCCAGGGGCTTGGAGGGCCCTGCCAGTTCTGCCCCCCTGAATGACCGGGGGCACCCCTAGCAGCCCGGGTGGTGGCATGGGGGCAGGGTGAGACCACAGTCGGGGCTCGGCTTCCCCAATCCCCGGCATTGCGGTGCCAGTTCCCTTGGGAGGGGTCCCTCTGGGGCCCAACTTGGGTTAGGGTTAGCCCCCAGGAGGGCGGCAGGCCCGATCCGCCAGCTCTGTGCCAATTGAAGTGGCGTGCCGGGTTCGAGGGTGCTGGCGACCAGGAGCGTCGGCCCAAGCATTTTGGCGCGGATGGCCTTCGTAGTCGCCATAGGCTCCGAGGGCGCTGCTCGTTCTCCTGCCCTGAATGACCGGCAACGCCCGTAGCGGCCCGGTTGGTGACGGGGCGTCAAGGTGAGTCCGGCACTGGGGAGGGGTCCCCAATCCCCGGCGTGGTGGCGCCAGGCACTTGGGAGTGGTCCCTCGGGGGCCGATCTAGGGTAGGGTTAGCCCAAAGGAGGCCGGTAGGCCCAATTCGCCAGCTGTGCTGCAAGCGGAGTGGTGGGCCAAGGTGAGGGCACTGGCCATCGGGAACGTGGGCACAAGCGTTTTGTTACGGGGGGGCTTCGAAAGTCGCTGGTGGCTCGGAGGCCCCTGCCTGTTCTCCCGCCCTGAATGAGGACGGCGCTAATAGCGGGCAGGGTCACGGCGAGGAGGCAGGGTGAGTCTTGCACTGGTGCTCGGGGGTCCCCAAGCCCCGGCGTGGCGGTGCCAGGCCCCTTGGGAGGGGCCCCTCAAGGGGCGACGTATGGTTTGGGTTAGCTCCCAGGAGGCCGTCAGGCCCGATCAGCCAGGTGTGCGTCGAGCGGAGGGGCGGGCCGAGGTGAGGCTGCTGGCGAGTGGGAGCATGGGCCCAAGCATTTTGGCGTGGGGAGCCTTCGAAGGTCTCCGGGTGCTCTGAGGGCCTTGTCCGTTCTCCCGCCCTGAATGACCGGCAGTGCTCCTATAGGCCAGGGTGGAGGAGGGGCGGCACGTTGAGTCTTGCACAGGGGCTCGGTGGTCCCCAATCCCCACTTTGCAGCGCCAAGCCCCTTTGGAGGGGCCCTCGTGGGCCAACATACGGTTAGGTTTAACCCCCAGGAGGCCAGCAGGCCTGATCCACCAGCTGTGCCGCGAGCAGAGGCACGGGCAGAGGTGAGGGCGCTGGCGAGAAGGAGCATGGGCCTAAGCGTTTTGGGGCGGGGGGCCTTTGAATGTTGCAGGGGGCTCAGAGGGCCCTGCCCGTTCTCCCACCCTGAATGACCGGCGGCGCCCCTATCGGCCCAGGTGGAGGCGGGGCGGCAGGGTGAGTCTGGCGCTGGGGCTCGGGGGTCCAAAATCACGGGCGTTCCGGCACGAGGCCTGTTGGGAGAGGCCCCTCTGCGGCCAACTAGGGTTAGTGTTAGCCCCCAGGAGGCCTGCAGGTCTGATCCGCTGGCTGTGAGGTGAATGGAGGGGTGAGCCGAGATGAGGTCGCTGGCGAGCGAGAGCGTGCACCCAAGCGTATTGGCTTGGGGGGCCTTCGAGGTCGCCAGGGGCTCGGAGGGCCCTGCCCGTCCTTCCGTCCTGAAAGACCGACGGCGCCCATAGCGGCCCAGGTGGCGATGGGGAGGCGTGGTGAGTCCGACACTGGGTTTCATGGGTTCTCAATCCCCGGCGTTGCGGTGCAAGGCCACTTAAGAGGGGCCCCTCAGGGGTCGACCTAGGTTTAGGGTTAGCACCCAGGATGCCAGAAGGCCCGATCCGCCTGCTGTGCGGCGAGTGGAAGGGTGGCCCGAGGTGAGGGCGCTTCGAGCGGGAGCGTGGGCCCAAGCATTTTGGCATGGGGGGCCTTCAAAGGTCGCCGAAGACTCAGAGTGCCCTGCCCGTTCTCCCGCCCTGAATGACCGGTGGCGCCCCAAGCAGCCTGGGTGGTGGTGGGGCGCAGGGTGAGTCCGGCACTGGGGCTCGGGGTCCCCAACCCGGCGTTGCGGTCCCAGGCCCCTTGGGAGGGTCCCCTCGTGGGCCGACCTAGGGTTAGTGTTAGTCCCCAGGAGGCTGGCAGGCCCGATCCGCCGACTGTGTGGAGAGCGGAAGCACTGGCCGAGGTGAGGCCGCTAGTGAGCGGGAGCGTGGGCCCTAGCGTTCTGGCGCGTGCGGCGTTCGAAATTTCCCGGGGGCTCTGAGGGCCCTGCCGGTTCTCTCGCCCTGCATGATCCTCGGTTATCCTAGGGGCCTGGGTGGAAGGGGGGGCAGGGTGAGTCTGGTGCTTGGGCTTGGGGGTCCCAAATCCCCAGCGTCGTGGCACCAGCACCTTGGGAGGGGCCCCTCCGGGGCCGACCTAGGGTTAGTGTAAGTCCCCAGGAAGCCGGCAGGCCCGACCCGCCGGCTGTGTGGCGTCCAGAGGGGCAGGCTGAGGTGAGGGCGCTGGCGAGCGGGAGTGTGGGCCCAGGCATTTTGGCACGGGTGCCTTCGAAGGTCACCAGTGGCTCGGAGGGCCCTGCCCGTTCTCTTGCCCTGAATGACCGGCGGCGACCCTAGCAGCTCGGGTGGCCTGGGGGCGGCAAGTTGAGTCCAGCGCTGGGGCTCGTGGGTACCCAATCCCCGGCGTTGCGGTGCCAGGCCTCTTGGGAACTGACCTAGGGTTAGGGTTAGCCCCCAGGAGGCTCTCAGGCCGGATCCGCTGGCTGTGTGGAGAGCAGAAGTGTTGGCCGAGTGGAGGCCGCTGGTGAGCCGGAGCGTGGACCCAAGTGTTCTGGCGCAGGCAGCCTTCGAAGGTCGCCAGGGGCTCGGAGGGCCCTGCCCGTTCTCCCTGCCTGAATGTCCGGCAGCACGCCTAGCGGCCCGGGTTGTGGCAGGGCAGCAGGGTAGAGTCTGGCGCTGGGGCTCGGGGGTCCCCAATCCCAGGCGTTGCGGCGATAAGCACCTTGGGATGGCCCCCTCGGTGGCCGACCTAGGGTTAGAGTTTGCCCCCAGGAGGCCAGCAGTCCTGATCCGCCCACTCCGCAAGGAGCAGGGGGTGGTCCGAGATGAGGGTGCTGGCGAGCAGGTGCTTGAGTCAAGCGTTTTGGTGCCGGGGGCCTTCAGAGGTCGCCGGGGGCTCAGAGGGCCCTGCACGTTCTTCCGCCCTGAATGACTGGTGGCTACCCTAGCAGCCCGGGTAGAGGACGGACAGTAGGATGAGTCAGGCGCTGGGGTTCAGGGTCCCCAATCCTCGGCGTTGGGGCACCAGGCCCCTTCGGAAGGGCTCTAGGGGACCGACCAAGCATTACTGTTAGCCCCCAGAAGGCCGGCAGACCTGATCTGCCGGCTGTGTGGCGAGCAGAGGGGCAGGCTGAGGTGAGGGCGCTGTCGAGCGGAAGCATGGGCACAAGCGTTTTGGCGTGGGGGGGAATTCGAAAGTAGTCGGGGGCTCAGAGCGTCCTTCCCCTTTCTACCACACTGAATGCCCGACGGCACACCTAGCGGCCCGGGTTGCAGAGGGGCAGCAGTGTGAGTCCGGCGCTAGGGCTCGGGGGTCCCCAATCCCCGTTGTTGCAGCGCCAGGCCCCTTGGGAGGGGCCCCTTGGGTGTGACCTAGTGTTAGGGTTAGCACCCAGGAGGCCGGCAGGCCCGATTCGCCAGCTGTACGGGGAGCGGAGTGTCGGGCGGAGGTGAGGCCACTGGCAAGCAGGAGCCCGGGCCCAGGAGTTTTCGTGGGGGGGTCCTTCGAAGGTTGCCGAGTGCTCGAAGTGCCGTACACGTTCTTCCGCCCTGAATGACAGGCGGCTACCCTAGCGGCCCAGTTAGAGGAGGGGTGGTAGGGTGAGTCTGGCGCTGGGGCTCGGGGTCCCCAGTCCTCGGCGTTGGGGTGCCAGTCCCCTTCGGAAGGGCTCTAGGGGGCCGACCAAGCATTACTGTTAGCCCACAGGAGGCCGGCAGACCCAATCCACCGGCTGTGCGGCGAGTGGAGGGGCGGACCGAGGTGAGGGCACTGGGGAACGGAAGTGTTGGGTGAAGCGTTTTGCCTGGGGGGGCTTTCGAAGGTCGCTGGGGACTTGGAGGGCCCTGCCTGTTCTCCCGCCCTAAATGACCATAGGGGCCCCTAGCGGCCCCGGTGGCAGTGGAGCAGCAAAGTGAGTCCGGCGCTGCTGCTTGGGGGTCACCAATCCCCAGCGTTGCAGCCCCAGGCCTCTTGGGAGGGCCCCCTCAGGTGCCGACCTAGGGTTAGGGTTACCCCCAGGAGGCCGGGAAGCCCGGTCTGCCGGCTGTGTGGCGAGCGGAGGGGCAGGTTGAGATGAGGGCGTTGGCGAGTGGGAATGTGGGACCAAAGTTTTAGAGGGAGGGTCCTAGAAGGTCGCCAGGGGCTCAGAGGGTCCTGCCCGTTCTCCCTCCCTGAATGACCGACGGTGCCCCTCGCAGTACTGGTGGCAGCGGGGCAGCAGGGTGAGTCTGGCACTGGGTCTCGGGGGTCCCCAATGCCCGGCGTTGTGTCGCCAGGACCTTGGGAAGGGCCATTTGGGGGTCGACCTTGGGTTAAGTTAGCCCCCAGGAGGCCCACAGGCCTGATCCGCCAGCTATGCGGCGAGCGGAGGGGTGGTCCGAGGTATGGGCACAGGCGAGCAGGAGCTTGGGCCCAATCGTTTTGGCACGGGGGTCTTCGAAGGTCACCAGGGCCTTGGAGGGCCCTGCCTGTTTTCCCGCCCTGAATGACTGATGGTGCTCCTAGCAACCGGGGGTGGCGGCGGGGTGCCACGGTTAGTCCCGCGCTGGGGCTCGGGGTCAGCAATCCCAGCCGTTGTGGCGCCAGGCCCCATCAGAGGGGCCCCTCGGGGGCTGACCTAGGGTTAGGTTTAGCCACCAGAAGGCCGGCGGGCCTGATCCACTGGCTATCCGGTGAGCGGAGGGGCAGGACAAAGTGAGGGCGCTGGCATGCGGGAGCCTGGGTTCAAGCGTTTTGGCGCGGGGTATCTTTGAAGTTCGCTGGGGGCTCAAAGGGCCCTGCCCGTTTTCCAGCCTTGAATATCCAGCGGCAACCCTAGCGGCCTGGGTGGCGGCGGGGCGGCAGGGTGAGTCCGGCGCTGGGGCACGGGGTTCCCCAATCCCCGGCGTTATGGCGCCAGGCCCCTTGGGAGGGGCCCTTTGAGGACAGAACTAGGGTTAGGGTTAGCCCCCGGTAGGCCAGCAGGCCCTATCCGCCAGCTGTGCGTTGAGCGGAGGGGTGGGCCGAGGTGAGGGCTCTGGAGAGCGGGAGCGAGGGCCCAAGTGTTTTGGCGTGGGGGGACTTCGATGGTTGCCGGGGGCTCGGAGGGCCTTGCCCATTCTGTCGCTGTAAATGACCGGCGGCGCCCCTACCAGCCCGGGTGGCAGCGGGGCAGTAGGGTGAGTCTGGCGCTGGGGATCGGGGGTTCCCGATCCCCAGCATTGCTGCGCCAGGCCCCTTGGGAAGGGCCCCTAGTGGGCCAAGCTAGGAATAGGGATAGTCCCCAGGAGGCCGGCAGGCCCGATCCGCTGGCTGTGAGTCTAGCGGAGGGACGGGCCAAGGTGAGGGCGCTGGCGCGTGGGAGCATGGGCCCAAGCGTTTTGGCGCGGGGGGCCTTCGAAAGTTGCCTGGGGCTCAGAGGGCCCTGCCCCTTCTCCCGCCCTGAATGACCAATGGCACCCCTAGCGGACCGTGTGGCAACGGGGCAGCAGGGTGACTCTGGCGCTGGGGCTTGGGGGTCCACAATCCCTGGCGTTGCGGCGCCAGGTGCCTTGGGAGGGGCCCCTCGTGGGCTGACCTATGGTTAGGGTTAGCCCCCAGGAAGCCAGCAGGCCCGATCGGCCAGCTTTGCGGTGAGCGGAGGGGCAGGCCGAGGTGAGGGCGCTGACAAGTGGGAGTGTGGGCACAAGCGTTTTGTTGAGGGGGGCCTTCGAAGGTCGCCCGTGGCTCGGAGGGCCCTTCCTGTTCTCACGCCCTGAATGACCAATGGTGCCGCTAGCGGCCCGTGTGGCGGGAGGGCGGCATGGTGAGTCTGGCTCTGTGGCTCAGGGGTCAGCAATCCCAGGCGTTGTCGTGCCAGGCCCCATTGGACTGGCCCCTCGGGGGACGACCTAGGGTTAGGGTTAGCCCCCAGGAGGCCGGCAGGTCCCATCCGCCAGCTGTGCGGTGAGTGGAGGGGTGGGCCGAGTGAGGGCGCTGGCGAGCGGGAGCGTGGGCCGAAGCATTTTGTCGCGGGGGGCCTTCAAAGGTCTCCAGGGGCTCAGAGGGCCCTATCTGTTCTCCCGCCCTGAATGACAATTGGCTCCCCTAGTGGCCCGGGTGTGGCGGGGCAGCAGGGTGAGTCCGGCGCTGGGGCTCAGGAGTCCTCAATCCCTGGCGTTGCGGCGCCATGCCCCTTGGGATGGGCCCCTAGGGGGCCTACCTAGGGTTAGGGTTATCCACCAGGAGTCTGGGAGGCCCGATCCGCCAGCTGTGCGGCGAGCGGAGTGGCGGACTGAGGTAAGGGCACAGGTGAGCGGGAGCGTGGGCCCAAAGCGTTTTGGTGCGGGGGGCCTTCAAAAGTCGCCGGTGGCTCGGAGGGCCCTGCCCGTTCTCCCTCCCTGAATGACTGGCGGTGCCCCTAGCGGCCCAGGGGGCGGTAGGGCGGGAGGGTGAGTCTGGCGCTGGGGCTCGGGAGTCCCCTATCCCCGGTATTGTGGCAATAGGAACCTGGGATGGGCCCCTCGGGGGCCCACCAAAGGTTAGGGTAACACCCAGGAGGCTGGCAGTCCCGATTCACAAGCTGTGCAGCGAGCGGAGGGGCGGACCGAGATAAGGGCACAGGGAGCGGGAGCATGGGCCCAAGCGTTTTGGCGCGGGGGGGCCTTCGAAGGTCGCCAGGGGCTCGGAGGGATCTGCCCTTACTCCCTCCCTGAATGACCGACGGTGCTCCTAGCGGCCCGGGTGGCGGCAGGGCAACACAGTGAGTCCAGCGCTGGGGTTCGGGGGTCCCCAATACCCGGGGTTGCGGCGCCAGGCCCCTTGGGATGGGCCCCTCGAGGGCCGACCTAGGGTTAGGCTTAGGCCCCAGGAGGTCGGCAGTCCCTATCATCCGGGTGTGCAGCGAAGGGTGGGCCGAGGTGAGGGCGCTAGCAAGTGGGAGCGTGTGTCCAAACGTTTTGGCGCGGGGGGCCTTCAAAGGTCGCCGGAGGCTCGGAGGGCCCTGCCCGTTCTCCCGCCCTGAATGACCGGCGGCACCCCTAGTGGCCCGGGTAGCAGCGGGGTGACACGGTGAGTCCGGCACTGGGGCTTGGGGGTCCCCAATGCCCTGTGTTGCGGAGCCAGGCCCCTTGGGATATGCCCCTCGGGGGCCGACCTATGGTTAGGGTTAGCCCCTAGGAGTCCAGCAGGCCCGATCCTCCCGCTGTTTGGAGAGCGGAGGGGCGGGCCGAGGTGAGGGCGCTGGCGAGCGGCAGCATTGGTCCAAGCGTTTTGGCATGGGGTCCTTCGAAAGTCGCTGGGGGCTCGGAGGGCCCCGCCCGTACTCCCACCCTGAATGACCGGCAGCGCCACTAGCGGCCCGCGTGGTGGCAGGGTGGCACGGTTAGTCCAGCGCTGGGGCTCGGGTGTCAGCAATCCCAGGCGTTGTGGCGCCAGGCCCCATCGGACGGGCCCCTCGAGGGCCGACCTAGGGTTAGGGTTAGCCCACAGGAGGCCTGCAGGCCTCATCAGCCGGTTGTGCGGTGAGCGGAGGGGAGGGCCAAGGTGATGGTGCTGGCGATGGGGAAGTTGGGCCCAAGCGTTTTAGCGAGGGAGGTATTCGAAGGTTGCCTGGGGCTCAGAGGGCCCTGCCCCTTCTCCCTCCTTGAATGACCGGTGGTGCCCCTACCATCCCAGTTGGTGGGGCAGCAGGGAGAGTCTGGCGCTGGGGCTCGGGTGTCCCCAATCCCCGGTGTTGCGGCGCAAGGCTCCTTGGGCGGGGCCCCTCGTGGGCCGACCAAGTGTTAGGGTTAGCCCCCAGGATGCCGACAGGCCTGATCTGCAGCCTGTGCGGCAAGTGGAGGAGTGGGCTAAGATGTGGATGCTGGGGAGCAGGAGCGTGGGCCCAAGCATTTTCGCAAGTGCGGCCTTCAAATGTCGCCAGGGGCTTGAAGGTCCCTGCCTGTTCTCCCGCACTGAATGACTGGTGGCGCCCCTAGCGGCTCCGGTGGTGTCGGGTCGGCAGGGTGAGTCCAGCGCTGGAGCTCGGGGGTCCCCAAAATCCGGCGTTGCTGCGCCAGGCCCCTTGGGAAGGCCCGCTCGGGGGTCGACCTAGGGTTAGGGTTACCCCCAGGAGGCCAGGAGGCCCGATCTGCCAGCTGTGCGACGAGCGGAGGGGCGGGCTGAGATGAGAGCACTGGCCAGCGGGGAATGTGGGCCCAAGCATTTTGGCACGAGGCGCCTTCAAAGGTCACCAGGGGCTTGGAGGGCCCTGCCCATTCTCCTGCTCTGAATGACCGACGGCGTCCCTTGTGGCCCAGTTGGCAGCGGGGCGGCAGGGAGAGTGTGGCACTGGGGCTCGGGGTTCCCCAATCCCCGGCTTTGCGGCGCCAGGGCCTTTGGGAGGGTCCCCTTGGGGACGGACCTAGGGTTAGGTTTAGCCCCCAGGAGGCCGGCAGGCCCGATCTGCCGGCTGTGTGGCGAGCGGAGGGGCGGGCCGAGATGAGGGTGCTGGCGAGCGGGAACATGGGCCCAAGCGTTTTGGCGCGAGTAGCCTTCGAAGGTCGCCAGGGGCTAAGGGGGCCTTGCCCGTTCTCCCTCCCTGAATGACCAGCAGCGCCTCTACCAGCCCGGTTGGTGGCGGGGAAGCAAGGTGAGTCCGGTGCTGGGGCTCAGGGGTCCACAATCCCCGGCATTGCAGCAGCAGGTGCCTTGGGAGGGGCCCCTCGTGGGCCAATCTAGGGTTAGGGTTAGCCCCCAGGAGGCCGTCAGGCCAGATCAGCCAGCTTTGCGGTGAGTGGAGGGGCGGGCCGAGGTGAGGGCGCTGACAAGCGGTAGCGTGGGCACAAGCGTTTTGATGCGGGGTGCCTTTGAAGGTCGCCCGTGGCTCGGAGGGCCCTGCCTGTTCTCACGCCCTGAATGACCGGCGGTGCAGCTAGGGGCCTGGGTGGCAGTGGGGCGGCACAGTGAGTCTGGCGCTGGGGCTCAGTTGTCCCCAATCCCTTGTGTTGCGGCTCCAGGCCCCTTGGGATGGGCCCCTAGGGGGCCTACATGGGGTTAGGGTTAGCCCCCAGGAGGCTGGGAGGCCCAATCCGCTGGCTGTGCGGTGAGCGGAGGGGCAGGCCGAGGTAAGGGCGATGGCGAGTGGGAGCGTGGTCCCAAGCGCTTTGGCGCGGGGGGCCTTCGAAAGTCGCTGGGGGCTTGGAGGGCCCTGCCGTTCTCCCGCCCTGAATGACCGGTGGTGCCCCTTGTGGCCCAGGTGGCGGTGGGGGACATGGTGAGTCTGGCGCTGGGGCTCAGGAGTCCCCAATACTCGTCATTGCGGTGCCAGGCCCCTTGGGAGGGGCCACTAGGGGGTAGGCCTAGGGTTCGGGTTAGCCCCCAGAAGGCCCGCAGGCCCGATCCGCCAGCTGTGCGGCGAGTGGAGGGGAGGGCCGAGGTAAGGGCGCTGGCGAGTGGGAGCGTGGGCCGAAGCATTTTGTCATGGGGAGCCTTCAAAGGTCTCCGGGGGCTCAGAGGGCCCTACCCGTTCTCCCGCACTGAATGACCGGCGGCTCCCCTAGCGGCCTGGGTGGTGGCGGAGCTGCAGGGTGAGTCCAGCGCTGGGGCTCGGGAGTCCTCAATCCCTGGCGGTGCGGCGCCATGCCCCTTGGGATGGGCCCCTAGGGGGCCTACCTAGGGTTAGGGTTATCCACCAGGAGTCTGGGAGGCCCGATCCGTCAGCTGTGCGGCGAGCGGAGTGGCGGACTGAGGTAAGGGCACAGGTGAGCGGGAGCATGGGCCCAAAGCGTTTTAGTGCGGGGGGCCTTCAAAAGTCGCCGGTGGCTCGGAGGGCCCTGCCCGTTCTCCCTCCCTGAATGACTGGCGGTGCCCCTAGCGGCCCAGGGAGCGGTAGGGCGGGAGGGTGAGTCCGGCGCTGGGGCTCGGGAGTCCCCTATCCCCGGTATTGTGGCAATAGGAACCTGGGATGGGCCCCTCGGGGGCCCACCAAAGTTAGGGTAACACCCAGGAGGCTGGCAGTCCCGATCCACAAGCTGTGCAGCGAGCGGAGGGGCGGACCGAGGTAAGGGCACAGGGAGTGGGAGCATGGGCCCAAGCGTTTTGGCGTGGGGGGGCCTTCGAAGGTCGCCAGGGGCTCGGAGGGATCTGCCCGTACTCCCTCCCTGAATGACCGACAGTGCTCCTAGCGGCCCGGGTGGCGGCAGGGCAACACAGTGAGTCCAGCGCTGGGGTTCGGGGGTCCCCAATACCCGGGGTTGCGGCGCCAGGCCCCTTGGGACGGGCCCCTGGAGGGCCGACCTAGGGTTAGGCTTAGGCCCCAGGAGGTCGGCAGTCCCTATCAGCCGGGTGTGCAGCGAAGGGGTGGGCCGAGGTGAGGGCGCTGGCGAGTGGGAGCGTGGGCCGAAGCGTTTTGTCGTGGGGAGTCTTCAAAGGTCTCCGGGGGCTCAGAGGGCCCTACCGGTTCTCCCGCACTGAATGACCGGCGGCTCCCCTAGCGGCCCGGGTGGTGGCTGAGCTGCAGGGTGAGTCCGGCGCTGGGGCTCAGTAGTCCCAAATCCCGGCGTTGCTGCGCCAGGCCCCTTGGGATGGGCCCCTGGGGGGCCTACCTAGGGTTAGGGTTAGCCCCCAGGAGGCTGGGAGGCCTGATCCGTGGGCTGTACCGCGAGAGGAGGGTCAGGCCGAGGTAAGGGCGATGGAGAATGGGAGCGTGTTCCCAAGCGCTTTGAGGCAGGGGGCCTTCGAAAGTCGCTGGGGGCTCGGAGGGCCCTGCCGTTCTCCCGCCCTGAATGACTGGTGGTGCCCCTTGTGGCCCGGGTGGTGGTGGGAGGCATGGTGAGTCCGGCGCTGGGGCTCAGAAGTCCCCAATCCTCCTCATTGCGGCGCCAGGCCCCTTGGGAGGGGCCACTAGGGAGTCGACCTAGGGTTCGGGTTAGCCCCCAGAAGGCCCACAGGCCCGATCCGCCATCTGTGTGGCGAGCTGAGGGGATGGCCGAGGTAAGGGCGCTGGCGAGCAGGAGCGTGGGCCCTAGCGTTTTGGTGCGGGGGGCCTTCGAAGGTCGCTGGAGTCTTGGAGGGCCCTGCCCCTTCTCCCTCCCTGAATGACCGGCGGTGCCCCTAGCGGTCCAGGTGGCGGTAGGGCAGGAGGGTGAGTCGGGCGCTGGGGCTCGGGATTCCCAAATTCCCGGTGTTGGGGCAATAGGAACCTGGGATGGGCCCCTCGGGGGCCCACCAAAGGTTAGGGTAACACCCAGGAGGATGGCAGTCCCAATCCACTGGCTGTGCTGCGAATGGAGGGGCGGACCGAGGTGAGGGCATAGGCGAGCGGGAGCATGGGCCCAAGCGTTTTGGCGCGGGGGGCCTTCGAATGTCACCAGGGGCTTGGAGGGATCTGCCTGTGCTCCCTCCATGAATGACCGACAGTGCTCCTAGCGGTCCAGGTGGCGGCGGGGCAACATGATGAGTCCGGCACTGGGACTCGGGGGTCCCCAATCCCAGGCATTGCGGTGCCAAGCCCCTATGGAGGGGCCCCTCAGGGGCAAACCTAGGGTTATGGATAGCCTCCAGGAGGAGGGCAGGCCTCATCCACCAGCTCTGCACCGTGCGGGGGGTGGGCCGAGGTGAGGGCGCTGGCAAGCAGGAGCGTGGGAGCCAGAGTTTTTGCGCAGGGGGCCTTCGAAGGTTGCAGGGGGATAGGAGGGCCCTGCCCGTTCTCACTTCCTGAATGACTGGCAACGCCCCTAGCGCCCTGGGTGCTTGTGGGGTGGCAGAGTGAGTCCAGCACTGGGGCTCGGGGTTCCCAAATCCCCGGCATTGCGGTGCCAGGCTCCTTGGGAGGGGCCTCTCGGGGGCCGACCTAGGGTAAGTGTTAGCCCCCAGGAGTCCAGCAGGCCCGTTCCCCCAGCTCTACAGCAGGCGGAGGGGCAGGCCGAGGTGAAGGTGCTGGCGAGAGGGAGTGTGGGCCCAAGCGTTTTGGCGCGGGGGGCCTTCGAATGTCACCGGGGCTTGGAGGGCCCTGCCCATTCTCTCGCCCTGAATGACTGGCGGCGCCCTTAGCAGCCCGGGTTGCTGTGGGGCGGCAGGGAGACTCAGGCGCTGGCCTCGGCGGTCCCCAATCCCCGGTGTTGTGGTGCCAGGCCCCTTGGGAGGGGCCCCTTGGGGGCTGACTAGGGTTAGGGTTTGTCCCCAGGAGGACGGCAAGCCCAGCGCTAAGTGGTTCTGGCAATGTAACAAAAATGCCATACACTTATCTGTAAGAAATAACAGTGTACAGGAACCCTCTTAGCCCTAACATCATCCTTTCTGAATATGGAAGCCAGCCCCAAGGTGGTCCTGGAAGTCTGACGAAAGGGCTAAGCACTTTTCTCTGAGTCTCCACACTATACAGGGAAAGACCAAAGTACATCATCTTTCATGAGTAGGAAGCATTAATGAAAAGGTTCTGGAATTTCGAGGACTCTGACCCATCCTTATTGGTAATAAACCACCCTGTACAGGAAAACACCTTCAACTCTCATCAGCCTCCTCAATCCTGATTCCGATTCAACTTTGGGTGTGTAGGACTAGGGAAATGTCCACATCTTATTGCTAAGAAAGAACGATGTCAGGGTAATGCCCTTCAAGTCACCTCAGCCTTCCTGAAGATGGAAGCAGGAATCAAGGTGGTTATGTTACCATGAGGTAAGGAAGATGAGCATATAAGTGAGAAACAACAGTGGGCAGGACCTCTCTTCCAACGAACAGTATCTTTGCTTAATGTTGAATCCCTATGGTAAGTGGTTGTGGCCATTTGTGAGGTGAAAATCTTAAGTGTTTTGTAAAACCTCTTGGTCATTCACAGATGAGACTAAGGTAGTTGGGGACTCCTAGGCAGTGATTTGTCCACTGTCAAAAATATAAAAAGATAAGAGACAGATGAGGTCTACTCAGGCATTGTCCTTTATCCTCATCCTCCGTGAGGATGGTCATCTCTGGACAGCTCAGTGACAGGGTCTCATTCACAGTGGGGGCATCTGTTCCTCACAGACATCAGGCAGGGAAATGGATTTGGTTCTCTGTGCCAGCCCAGCCACAGCTGAGTGTCACAGCACCCTCTCGTGGGCTCATAAGGGTTTCACTGTCACCAGGCAGGTCATTGTATTTGATAAACCACTGTGAGAGTTTGCAATTGCCTTCATCTGCAACCTCCTAGAAGCAAATGCAGGTCTCTGGTACCATGTGAAGTCATGTGAAGGCATTGTGAGAAAGTGTCCTTTTGCTTAAGAAAAACATGGAGCTGGGGCTCCTGGCTGGCTCAGCCAGTTAAGCATGTGCCTTTGGCTCAGGTTATGATCCCAGGGTTCTGGGATCGAGCCCGGGCTCCCTGCTGAGCAGGAAAGGAGTTAGGGAAATAGCTTAGAACCCACAGAGAATGTGAATAAAGGGGAGTGAAATGGAACTTGGTCTGTGTTTTGCTTTAGGGATTTAAGTTAGTTTTTTCTCAATTGTGATTGTTCTTGAAACAGAAAAGCTGTATTGGTTTTTTTTACCTTTAATTTTTTTCTACTAATAATTTGTTATTATGATATGTTAGTCACTATACAGTATTTCCTTAGTTTTTGATGTAGTGTTCCGTGATTCATTATTTGCATATAACACCCAGTGCTCCATGCAATATGTACCTTCCTTAATACCCATCACTGGCCCATCCCAATCCCCCACCCCTCTCCCCTCTGAAGCCCTCAGTTTGTTTCCCAGAGTCCATAGTCTCTCGTGGTTCATTCCCCCTTCTGTTTAGGGTCCATTGTCTAAAGGGACAGACAGTGGAAGTTCACCAAATATAAGATCGAAATTTCATTGTTCATTATAGATGCTGCCAAGTAGTTCCCAGACATTTCATTCTACTGTAGTAATTCATTATACCTGTGAAGGTGCACGTGGAAGACAATTGATGCATTCATAGTGGTAATAAAACACGCCCCTCAGTAGTAGAATAAGAGAGGATGCATATGTGTAAAATTATTCGACTACAGCTTCCATGCTTTCCCTTTGGTTCCTTATTATCTATGAAATTGGACAATTTTTGTTCTCTAGGCTTAAAACTCATTGTCAAGTATTCAGAGTTTTTCAATGCTGATCTTCTCCTGTATAAGTTACCAAAAACCTAAAATATGTATGAACTTTAAAAAGCGCTATATTGAAAATGACAGCAGGGAAGTTCCATTTTGTAAATATTGTGTCAATGGATCTCTATTTTGACATCAGTGTTCATTAGAAATGATGACATTTCATGTGAGTATAAATATCAATGTGAAAAAGAAAAGGTAGGAAGAACCTTGAATGTTTAAGTAATTGGTGAAATGACAGGTGTGTGTGTGTGTGTGTGTGTGTGTGTGTGTGTGTGTGTGTGTGTGTAATTGATTTTCAGTGAATGGTTCAGCTCCTTGTAGGGCTTCCGAGAGAGCCCAGGTGAACCTTTCAATGAGTTGGTATCTGTTTTCAGAACATGGGAATCTCTTAGTCCAATAGTCAATCAGGCAAGCTTTGAGGTCTTGAAGAGTTTCAGTCCTCAGCAATGGTGTTGCAGAACCTTGTGAGCAAACCCTAGGGTATGCTCAGAGCCCTCATTAGCTGGTACCAAGGTGTGACGATTTCAGATAGCATTTCCCAAAGAAGTACCTCTTGAGTCTCTGTCCTTGTCAGTTCCCTACACTTCCTTACACTAGTTATGTGATCAGTGTGTTTCAGGATAATCCCCACATGTGATTTTTGCTATTTCCTACTAGTCCTATCTGTTTCTCATCTTCTTCTTTTATGTTAGGGGTTGGGAAGCAACCTGTGTGGTGGAGGAAGGGGTGTGCTAGTTGTCTGCCTTCAGAGGAACAAATGATGCCTAGAAATTGTACTGTAGTTTGAGGTTAATTGTCCATCCTCTGAGTGTCAGGAATTCCATCACTTTACTTTGATGCTAGTCTGTTCTTCAAGCTGTCCTCAGAAATAAGGACGTCATACATCTAGGGAATACTGGTTTGTTTGTATGTTTTCATTTTAGGAAAGGCTTTGCTGTTCCTGAAAATAATACTGTAGAGCACCCTTTCCTGTTCTTATTGGCCATCAGTCAATCTTTTGTGAAGTATTCGTTTATAAATAGACTCTATGGTTGATGAGTAGGAATTATTTATTGACAAGTTTTTGTCAGTGTGTGTATTGCAAATCTTTACTTCCCAGCCTGCGGTTCACTTTTTCATTTTCTTATGGTCATAAGATAAGGAGAAATGTCACATTTTTATGAAGTCCCACTGAATTCTTTTAAATGGTTAGTGCACCCTATGTCCTACCCCAAGATTGACAGGTTCTACGTTTTCTTTCAGAAACTGTCCAATGGGAAGCTACAATCCATTTTCTCTGTCCATTTATTGCTTACAAATGTCACATTTTTATGAAGTCCCACTGAATTCTTTTAAATGGTTAGTGCACCCTATGTCATACCCCAAGATTGACAGGTTCTACGTTTTCTTCAGAAACTGTCCAATGGGAAGCTACAATCCAATTTCTCTGCCCATTTATTGCTTACAAATGTATTTTGACCATCTGTTTCCCAGGAAACCTCTTTTATTATTATTATTATTATTATTATTATTATTATTATTATTATTATTATTTTAAATTGCATTTTTAATTCTAATATGATATTTAAACACTGTTTTTGATTTTCTATGTACACAATCGTATTATCTGTGAATAGTCACAATTATCCCCTCAATTCTTATCCTTTTTGTTTCTCTTGCCTTAAAACACTGGTAGATTCTCCGATGTCACAATAAATAGAGCATCATTGTTTGAAGATTTTAATATACCTTTCTCAATATCTGAAAGAAAAAGCAGACAAAACATTGGTAACAAATGTGACCTAATTGACATATAGGGAACATTCCATAATAAGTGCAGAATACATTATTTTCAAGTGGTCATAGACTCTTTACCCAAATAGATGATAGGTGGGGCCAAGAATCAAGTCTACAAATGTTAAACCCTGAAATTAACTAGATTCTATTCTTAGACCACAGGGGAATTGAGCCACAGTCATAGCGAAAAGAAAATCAAGAAGTCCTTCAATGTTTAAAATTAAATGGAACTTTGCTACATATCCTAAAGGTCAGAGAGGGAATCTCAATGGAAATTCTGAACCTTTTCTACATGAGGGCTCACACACAATGGCACTTTCTTTGTGAAGAGCATTATAATAACCTAGACAGGAGTTGAGCCTTAAGTCAGAGTTCTGCCTACCCCAGCCACACCTGGCAGGCTTGGCCTGTGGTCCCCCTCAGCTGTCCTTTCTGGTGGTCCTGAGCTAAGGGGGTCAACATGGCCATATGGAAATGGGAAGCTGCCCACTCATAATGATGACGGTGCCCACTACCCAGCTGCCCTCTCTGGTGGCTTTGAGCTAAGGGGGTCAACATGGCCGTATGGAAATTAGAAGCTCCCCACTCTTAGTGATGACGTTGCTATCGTATCATCCTCACCAGTCCAACAACATGATTTCTGAGTGAAATATGACACAAGAGTGACTTCTTGGAATTCCTTCAGGTTTGAAAATCATCTGGTGTGTCATCTATTCGAAATATGGATTCAACATGTGTACTTTATTCTGGAAAAGCAATAGACCCAATAGCAATTATGGCTTCCTGAGATCTTGTTCTTGAGAGACATCATACTGGCTCTTTGTAGCATTCTGCCTCTTAAACTTCTCAACTAGGGTGTAGATATTTTTAGGCACATTTTCAGACGGTTAGAAAGGGACTCGGATGATATGAGTCACAGAGGATTTTAGTGTCAGAAACCTAAGTGGGATCCCCAAACTGACTCCAAATCGCTTGTTGTTCCATACAGGGTACTATTTCCCTCTTATCTCTGGTCTTCTCAATCTGGAAACCTATCAAGTATCAGGATTTTCTTGTCATGTGGACAACTGGAATGAATTCAGCGGGCCTTTTCACGTCTGCCCATGGTGATCATTAAGATCATTATCTCAGTGGAGGACCTCTGGGTAAGATACTCAAAGATCCTTAGGAATAGAGACAGTATAATATTTTTCTGGTATTAAAGTTACTGAAACCAACTATCTTTTTTAGTCCATTCAGGCTCTGGTATGTTCAGAAGGTGCTGTAAAACAGGTCTGAAATAGTATTTAAAAACACTCAGCTCAGCCTCTTCTACAAAGTGAGCCAATGCTTATAAATATGGCTAAAATATTCCCTTACCTACGATTACTTCCCAGCCATCATAGTGTTTATATGGTATGACTGTCACTTACATTAGTCAACATTTGCAGAGAAAGAACTTAGTGCATCCAGGGGGCACTTCATGTTGAAATTAGTTTGTGACAACGAGCTATTGTGTTTTATTCTGCAGTCCAAGGGAATGGTGCCAGACATCTCTAAGGTGTCTAGCAGTTCTACAATTCTGATTTTAAGTGGTCTGTGTGCTTCATAGATTTGGGCAGGAGAAGGGCAGGAGTCCAGAGACTGTGAACACTTCTGTTACCTGTGCTGACCATGGAGCAGGTAGCCTTCTGTGGGATTCATTTTGAATTCTTGGTACTCTTGGGAAAGGTGCTTTTGTCTCAAATTCCTCCATTTAGGAGTAATTATAATGATGAAAGTAATTTTTATCTTATATCATCTGTGGACCCTGATCCTGGGCTCCCAGGGAAGCTATCCTTTAACACTTTACCCGGCTCAAATTGATTGGGCAAAACCTGAAAGCATGGGCCCTATTTCTGCCCCAAGCACATGTTGTACATCTGCTTCGAGAAGAAAACAATAACCAAAAATGCCAACATAAAGATAAGAAAAAATAAAGAACCTCTTTGGCTCCCATAAGATTAAAGTCATACTGACATGTACATACTGAAAACATAAGAAAGAGTCTGTCACTTTCTAGAATCTAAGAATATCCTCATTGTGGTGTGTAACTCTGTACTTAAAAGAAAACAGAAAAAAATATATAAGCCTGCCCCAAATGTTCCTTCCCCGGAGCACTCCCTTCTTGGTGAAGATTGTGTCTCCCAGGAAGCTGTCCTGACTTGGGTTTGAATAAAGGTCTCTTCCTTTCTCTCTAAAATGTTTTTAAAAGTTCATTCACGCAATGTCGATAATAACAGTGTTTTCTATTTAAGTGAGAAATAAATGTTCCACTCTAGTTTTATTGGGAATAGACGAATTTAGGGTTTCTTTAGAAGAGTAAGTCTGCCTTCCAGAAAAGGCAAGGTCATTGGTCTATTGAGAATGAAGATAATTACTGCTAAACAACAAGTATGTGTTACCCCTTCGCCCAGAAACCGAAGCAGGTGTGCAGGCTTTAGGTCAGAGGTGACTTCTTGTCCCCAGGTGACAACACTTCTCTGGTCTGGCTCCAAGACACCCGAGGTTTTGAACGTCAGCATCGGAGTCAGCGAGGCATCTTGTCACAGGACGCCAGTGTTCAGAGAAAGCACAGGTATGTTTGGCAAAATGTCCTATCTATGTCAGGGCTGGAGGTAAAACCTCTCATTATCCCAAAACCTCCTGGGCTTTTCTCTTTTCTCTAGTTGAGCCACAAAGTAAAATTGAAGTAGCTGTCAGCATTCTGGGTTTGGTGCAAGAATTACTTAGTTTCCCTGCAGGTAGAACTTTGCAGGGGATCACAATTTCTGTCCATTTATTGCTTACAAATGTATTTTGACCATCTGTTTCCTAGGAACCATCTTTTATTAGAAAGGGGAGGTGAGATTCACTCTGTGCCTGTTTGTAACATCTAATTTGTTCCTTCATCTAACAGTGTTTATTCAATTGGGCCTAAGATATGGTTGAGTGGCAAGCATCAAGATAGGTGGCTTTTTTTCATCTGATACAGACTTGGATGATGTCATTTGACAAAGGTGATGTTTCATCATTGATTAGTTTATTCATCAGAAGAGTTAAAATTAGGGTGGAGGGAAAATTCAAAATTATCCAAAGCGGCCTGTTCCTGTTTAAAAGTTGAGCTTGACTTTCTAGTTTTACTAAATGTATTATCTCGATATTTTGAGGTGCCATATTCTCTCTGTAGTTTCTTTGGTGGTGGAGTCAGAAGGAGAGTCTGGGAATTCTTTTGGATAGTGGCATGCTGGTGGCTTCAAGGGGCTTGGCGTCAGGAGCCTTGGGGTGAAGTCTGCAACTGCTTGCCTGACCCTGGGTACATCTCCCAGAGGTTTTGTTTCCTCTTATGAAATTGCCAGCAGATAATGTTCTGCTTAAAGGGGAACACTCCCATCCTGTTGGTGGCAATGCAAAGTGGTGCAGCCAGTCTAGGAAACAGTGTGGGGGTTCCTCAAAAAGTTAAACATTGAACAACCCCATGATCCAGCAATTGCTCTCCTAGGTATTTACCCAAAGGATACAAAAATGCAGATTCAAAGGGGGTACATGCACCATGATGTTTATAGCAGCAATGTCCACAGTAGCCAAACTATGGAGAGAATCCCAAAGTCTATGCACTGATGAATGGATAAAGCAGAAGTGGGATACATATATATAATGGAATATGACCCAGCTTCAAAAAGAATGAAATCTTACCCTTTGCAAGGATGTGGATGGACCTAGAGTGTATCAAGCTAAGCAAAATATTTGAGGAAAGAGAAATATCCTATGCTCCCACGCTTGTGGAATTTCAGAAAGAAAACAGATGAACAGAGTGGAGGGGTGATGAGAGAGGCAAACAAGGAAATAGACTCAAACTTGGAGAACAAACTGAGTGTTGCTGCAGGACAGGGGCATGGGGGGAAGAGTTAAATGGGTGAGGGGTATTAAGGAGGGCACTTGTGATGAGCACCAGGTACTGTATGCAGGTGAGGAATCACTAAATCCTACCCCTGAAGCGAATATTCCATGGCATGTGAACTACCTGGAATTTAAGTAAAAGAAGAAAGGAAAAAGTGTTCTGCTTCATGAAGAGTGAGGTAAAATTGTAGTGATTTGGGCTGCACTATTCTATAGATGAGAGATGTGAAACACCCTGTTGTAGGATACACTAGTTTCTTATCACATAAGGAGTCCTCAGAAAGCTGCAATGAAAGATTCAGGTCTCAGAGCATGTTAATGTTCCAATGATATTTTACAGTTTGCACAGGTAGGAAAGAAGGTGGAGAGAGAGGCAACAGAAGGGGAAAGCAGGTGTGAACCTTTCATTTGTTAGCATTATAGCTTTCTCATGAAAGCTTTATGTCAGTGTGATTTTGGAAGCAGAGGGGGAATCCGGGAGCTTTGCAGGAGACAGGGGGGAGTTCCAGGACAGGGTAAAGCTGACAGGGGTCCCAGAGGAGAGCTGAATGCATTCTGCAGCAGGGTGTGTTCAGGGTGGGCTCCAGGGGTGGCTGTGGGTCTCCTGGGTGAGAGTTGTGACAGGTGAGGGCTGTGTGCAAGTTCCTGGCTGAGGACAAGTGAGGCACTGGCTGAGAGCTGGCAGAGAACCTTCTTCTGGGCCGCCATCCTCACCCAACACACAGCCTCATCTTCTGTTCCTGTCACTCCAATTCAGACTTCTCCAAAGTTGAGTGAGAACACATCAAGAGCATTCTTAACAGAAGGGAAAGCATGTGCAAAGGCTCTGGGGCAGGAGAATTTCAGGTATGTCCAGGAGCAGCAAGAAGGACCTGTAGCCACAGGAGACAGCTTAGGACATGACCTCAGAGAGGTGTCAGAAAGCCATTCCAGGGCTATAACCCCATGAGACCCAGTTTCACTGGGCCATCCTGGCTGCAGTGTTGAGAACAGATGACAGAGGGTTGAAGATGGCAAGGGAGTTCAATGATGAATCTTTTCCAGGATCTCAGGCACTGTGGACCAGACAGGCGCCCTTGGATGGAGTGGTTAGACCTATTCTGGGTCCATTTTGAAGATGGAGCTCGCAGGATTTGCTGATGGGTTAGCTATTAGGAGCTGGAGAACGAAGGAATTGGGGTAAATCCCATCTGTTGTGGGTTTTCCTGATCGAGGGGAAGGAGAGGTTTTCTCAGGTGGTAGGAGGTAGTCCGTGTTCCGCATGCTGAGGAAAGTGCCTTTCCCGGTGGATCTGCTGAGGTTTGTGTCTGGGAGTACCTTTCACATCTCCTCCCTCAGCAATGCTCACGTACAAGTATCCCCCACTTTTTAAACGTTCACAGTAAGACACTGGGCTTTCTTGAAAGAACTATGTTATTACCCAGCTTCAGTAAGAGGAAGAGACCTGAAGAGGGTTTCCCTCTTATGAAAAAAGGTGAACAGTGAGAATCGCGTTCAGCATCTGTTTTGGGGAGAAGCACGACAGAGGCGGCGTGCACCCCAACCAGGTCCTTCCGCTGGGATCCGCTCTCCGCATCCAGCCACCAGCATTTTGAATGGTGTCTGTGAGCCTCTGCTTCTGCTTTATCTTCATTTATGCTGGGCCTCCGTTAGAAACTTGTGTCCTGAGGCCTAAGAAAAGCCAAAGAGAGGAATTTTGGAGTCTGAGCACACTGTCTAATTATTCCGTGTAAATTAATGGTCATTCCTTCTTGACACCATTTCTGCTGTGCAAGGTTTCTCAGAAGCCCTGTACTTTCAAAGAGCAGGGAAACCTATACCCCATGCTGCAGGGTTAGTTTTAGTCTCCATGCTGGACAGAACATTTCATGACTGTCGGATTTTCTCACTCAAACATTGAGACTTTGACCACCTTCACCCGTTTCTAGCACCCCATCTCCGAATCTGGCACCTACCAATCTGCTCTCAGTATCTATGCGTTCAGTATTTGTTTATTCCTCGTGGAATGTACATGAGAGCATCTGGTATTGGTCTTTCTGTGTCTGAGTTACTTGGCATAAGGCCCCCAAGGTCTGTGTTTCCATGTCTGGTTCTTGTGAATAATGCTGCAGTGAACGTGGGAGTGCATCTGTCTTTTTGAGGCAGTATTTTTGTGTTCTCCAAATCAATACTCTGTAGAGCCATTACTGGGTCATGTGGTAGTTGTATTTATTTTTTCAGGAACCTCCATACCATTTGTCACAATGGCTGCACCAATTTCCATTCCCACCAACAGTGCACAGTGTCTCCTTGTCTGCACACCCTTGACCCCACCTGGTGTCTGTCTCTGGGAAAATTGCTGTTCCAACAATTGTGAGGGGATAGCCGATTGTGGGTTTGATGATGTTTCCCTGTCGATATTAAGTGATGTCGAATAACTTTCTCTGTCTGTTGGCACCTGTGTGCCATCTTTGGAAAGTATCTATTCACATATTCTCCCATTTTTTAATACAGATTTTTTTTTGTTTTGATTTGTACGAGTGTTGTGTGTATTTTGGATATTAGCCTCTTCTCACACATATGATTCGCAGATATTTTTTCTTATTGGGTCAGTGGCCTTTTAAGTTTTTGCTGGTTTCTTTTGCCAAGTGGAAGATTTCAGTTTGAAGTTGTTCCACTTGTTTATTTTTGCTTTTGTTTCTTTGCGTTTGGTGTCGGATCTGAAGACTCTTTGCCAAAACCTATGTCGAGAGACTTAGTACCTGTGTCTTCTTGGAGGTTTATGGATTCAGGTCTTATGTTCAAATCATTCATCCATTAAAAATTTTGGTGGTGTAAGAAATTGACCCAGTTATATTCTTCTGCCTTTAGTGTCCAGTTTGCCTGTTACCGCTCACTGTAGACACAGTCCTTCCGTCATGGCATATCTTCTGCTGCTGTGTCATAAGTTAGGATCATCTACGTGTGGGTAAGTTTCTGAGCTTTCTGTTCTGTTCCACTGACCTTGGGTCTGTGTTTATGCCAGTACCATCCTGTTTTGATGACAACATCTTTGTAATCTAGCTTGAAATCCAGGAGTGTGTTGACTGCACCTTTCTTTCTTCAGGTTGCTTTGCGTTTTTGGGGCCTTTTGTGATTCCATACAAATTTGAGGACTGTTATCTATTTCCTTGAATAATGCCACTGGAATTCAGATAGGGATTTCATCACATCTGTCGATTGCTTTGGGTACGATGGACATGTTCACATAATTAACTCTTCCAGTTAAGGAGCATGGCGTATGCTTCCATTTGTTTGTGTTGCCTTCCAAATCTTTGAACCACACATTCTGCCCCCCTCGACACACATGTTTTTCATTTCTTTTCTGCCATGTGTTGAGTGTACTATGTCTTTCGCATTTTTGGTTACTTTTATTCCTAGATTTTTTTTGATGCAATTGTAAATGGCATTGCTTTTTTAATTTCTCTTTGCGAAAGTGTGTCATCAGTATATAGAAATGCAAGAAGTTGGGTCATCTGGGTGGCCCCATAGGTGACGTGTCTGCCTTCAGCTCAGGTCATGATCCCAGAGTTCTGGGATTGAGCCCCGTGTAGGGCTCCCCGCTTATCGAGGGTCTGCTTCTCCCTCTTTCTGACACTACCCCTGCATGTGCTTTTTCTCTTCCTCTCAAATAAATAAATAAAATCTGAAAAAAAGTAAAGACAACAGGTCTCTGTATATTGACTTTATCTCCTGCAGCTTTCTTGAATTTGTTTAAATTAACAGTTTTTTTTTTTTTTTTTTTGCGGAATCTTTCGGGATTTCATGTCATTTGCAAATAGTGACAGTTTTCCTGTATGGATTTCATATCTTTCTCCTTTTTTAAAATGATGTTAGTCACCCTACAGTACTTCATTTGTTTTTGATGAAGTGTTCCATGATTCATTGCTTGCATATAACCCCTAGTGCTCATTATGACACGTGCCCTCCTTAATACCCATCACCAGGATTACCCATTCCCCTACCCTCCCTTTCTGCAACCTTCAGTTTGTTTCCCAGTGTCAATAGTCTCTCATGGTTCATCTCCCCCTCTCATTCCCCCCCCTTCACTTTTCCCTTCCTTCTTCTAATGTTACATGCTATTCCTTCCATTCCACATCGGAGTCAAACCTTATGATAATTGTCTTTCTCTGCTTGACTTAATTTCACTTAGCATAATCCCCTCCTGGTCCATCCACCTTGGTGCAAATGGTGGGTATTCATCCTTTCTGATGACTGAGTAATATTCCATTGTATAGATGAACCACATCTTCTTCGTCCATTCATTTGCTGAAGGACATCTTGGCTCCTTCCACAGTTTGGCTATTATGGACATTGTTGCTATGAACTTTGGGATACAGGTGTCCCTTCTTTTCATTACTCTGTGTCTATAGGGTAAATACCCAGTAGTGCAATTGGTGGGTCATAGGATAGCTCTGTGTTTAATGTCTTGAGGAACCCCCATATTGTTCAAAAGTGCCTATACCAGCTTGAATTCTCACGAGTAGTGTAAGAGGGCTCCCCTTTCTCCATATCCTCTCTGACTTTTTGTAATTTCCTGTCTTGTTAATTTGTTTTTCAAGATTTTATTTATTTATTCCACAGAGATAGAGATGGCCAGCGAGAGAGGGAACACAAGCAGGATGAGTGGGAGAGGAAGAAGCAGGCTCATAGCGGAGGAGCCTGATGTGGGGCTCGATCCCGTAATGCCAGGAATACGCCCTTAGCCGAAGACAGACGCTTAACCTCTGTACTACCCAGGTGCCCCCTGTGTTGTTAATTTTAACCATTCTAACTGGTATAAGGTGGTATCTCATTGTCGTTTTGATTTGTATTTGCCTGATGGCAAGTGATGTGGAGCATTTTTTCATGTGTCTGTTGGCCATTGTATGTCTTCTTTGGAGAAGTATCCCTTTGTGTCTTCTGCCCATTTTTTGGGTGTCGAGTTTGAGGAGTTCTTTATAGATCTTGGATACTAGCCCTTTATCTGTAATATCATTTGCAGATATCTTCTTCGATTCCATAGGTTGACTTTTTGTTTTGTTGATCATTTGCTTTGCCCTGCAGAAGCTTTTTATCTTGGTGAAGTGCCAATAGTTCCTTTTTTGCTTTTATTTCCTTTGCCTTTAGAGATGTGGCTTGCAAGAAGTTGTTGTGTCCAAGTTTGAAGAGTTCTTTTGATTTTGATATGAGACAGGAATCCATTATCTTTCTTTCCTGATTGTATTCGAGTCCTCTGTCTTTCTTGGTGAGTCTAGCTAAGTTTGTCAGTTTTGTTTATCTTTCCAAAAAAGGCAGCTTTCATTTTCATTGTTTTTTTTTTGTCTTTTTAGTCTCCGTTGGATTTATTTATGCATTCCTTTTTGTTATTTCCTTATTTCTACTAATTTGGGGCTTTGTTTGTTGTTTTATTTTCTACTTCTTTACCACATAAATCAAGTTGTTTATTGGAGACCATTCTCATGGATTGATGAAGACTTGAGTTTCTATGAATGTCCCCCATAAAGCTACTTTTGCTGCATCCCTTATGTTTTTGTAAGTTGTCTTTTTCATCAGTGTCAAGGTACTTCTAAAATCTTTTTTGATTTCTTCTTTGACTGTTGGTTGTTCAGTAGCTTGTTGTTAAATCTCCACGTATTTTTTTAAGATTATTTAGGTATCTGACAGAGAGTGAGACAGTGAAAGAGGGAATGGAAGCAGGGGGGTGGGAGAGGGAGAAGCGGGCTTCCCGCTGAGCAAGGAGCCTGATTCCAGGCTAAATCCCAGGATCCTGGGATCAGGACCTGAGCTGAAGGCAGATCCTTAACAACTGATCCACTCAGGCCCCCCAATCTCCACCTATTTTTGACTGTCCCATTTTTTTCTTGAGACTGATTTCTAGTTTCATATCATTGTGGTTGGACAAGATTTGAAGCAGAAGGTGAAGAGAGCATTCAGATAAAGGTTTGTTTCCTGAAGGGTTTTCTGAGGGCAGAGCATGAGTTCCGTGGGATGGAGGAAGGTTTTGTGAGATGGGGGGTGGGGTTAACCCTTGTTAGAATTACTGACTACTACCATGCAGGCTGTGTGCTACTGTTCACACCGTAGTCCTGATGGACTTGTACTTCATTAGAAATATTTTCTAGGAGGTGTAGGCATAGCCTTCTCTTAAAGAAAGGTGCCATGTGGGTTCATGGCAACACCCAAGGTCACCAACCAGGATGTATGGTATTGTGGGTGATCAGAAACAGGCTTTCTGTGGGAAGTGACAGAAATAAGGTATGGTGAGCTCCATGACCATAGGTGAGGTCCCGAGTGACGCACTGGGTGTTGGGTTCTGTGGATCTGTCTCATCAGGTGCTGTGGAATTCAGGGACACCCTCCTCTCTGTGGATTTGTGTGGAGACAGGTAGACATCAGTGTCTGGCCAGGCATGAGGGTCGCACTGGCCCACCACCAGAGGTGCAGCGTGCAGGGGAGCCACTGCTTGGTTTCCACGAAAGCTGCCCAGCGTCTGTGACTGTGATTCCTAGCAGCTGCAAGGGGAGAGGAGGCCGGGGGTGGTGCACACTTCCTAGACTTGTGGTCAGGTCTAGTCTGGAGCCCACTGAAGTCAGCCACACCTGGCCAGGAGGCACCCAGTCAGTGTAGCTTTGGGCACTGCTCCCATGGTACTTCGTGCCAGCTCCATGCTGCCACCTCCTGCTTTTCATCATCATCTTCAAGGTCATGTGACTCTGCTCTTGCCCCATGGCCTCCGGGGTATTGTCCGTCCTCCATCTGGCCCTCGTCCCTGGTGCCCTGTGCAGTCTGATGCCAGGGTAGCCTTCTCGAGACAAACATCTGGCCCTGATGGAACACTTCCATGGATCTCGTGTGATGCGAGGATGACGCCCTGCCCTGGAAGGGGGCTGCAGGTCCCCAATTAGGAGAGCCATGTCTCCCTTTTCAGCATGGCCTGCCCTCCCCTCAGTCTTCTTCAGGGAATCTCTCCCCACTTTCTGAGCGGACAGCTCTGAACTTAAAAATGAATATTATTTTACATATCTCTATGCCTTAGTTCATCCATGGCATGTCTTTCAGCCCCGTTAGTGGGGTTTTTTTTTAGCAGTTCTGAAGGGCTGTCTGCTCATGGAGGGGATGACCTGGGTGGGACAGCTTTCCCTCTCATCTCCCTCAGCATGTCTCTGAGCCCTGAGGCCAGCTGTCCCACTGAGGATTGAGGGACCCGAGCCAGCCCATCCTGAACCCAGGCTGTGTCAGTTGTGTAGACTGATGTGTTTTGGAGCGGTGGGCAGCCGGCATGGGCCAGGGGCAGGCAGTGTCTCCTTCTCATTCCTTCCCTCCCTTCCTCCCAGAGGTAGCTCAGAGCAGCCTTCAACCCCTGCATCTCCAGATCCCTTGACTTATGCCTTCTGTGTTCAGCTGGTGACCTTGGAGTTTCGCATGGATTCTACCTCCCGTACCCTCTCCTGTAGCAGTTCCTGGATCAGGGGAGGGGTTGGACCCTTGTCTGTTTTTGATCTTCTTCCTGTCCCGCACCAAGCCCACCCACCGTTGCATCTTCCATGTATGTGCTTGGAAGCAAGCCCATCCACAGGCAACCTATTAGCCAAATGGATCCAGGCAATGAACATTGAAGTAGAGATCCAGGATCCATAATAAACCTGCTCTGAAACCTGTCCCAAAGTCTGTGACTCTCTCACACTGAAACAGAAACAATAATAGCTTTCTGGACTGTGAAGTGACATGTCTCTCTAATTCCAATCTTGAATGCATAGGTGCTAAACCTGGACAGAAAAGGACCATGGCTCCCGTGGGCTGGGATCCATAGTAAGAACTCAGTGAAATCTGAATTCGAGGCATAGAGTAAATAATTATTGTAGAGCGAATCCTCCCAAGTAGGGCTTATGCACAGTGCACAGGAAAAGCTTTTTTAAAGAGGTTCCTGAAAGAAAAATCTTTTTTAAAAATTTATTTTAATTCCAGTAGAGCTAACATACAGTGTTACATTCGTTTCAGGTGTACAATAGAGTGATTCAGTAATTCTATATATTACTCAGTGGTCATCAAGAAAAGTGTCCTCTTAATCCGCTTCATCTATTTCACTCATCCCTCTATCCACCTCCTCTCTGGTAACCATCCATTTGTTCTCTATTGTTAAGAGTTTGTATTTTCCCATGCCCATACTCAGGCAACCCTGTTTGGGTAGAGTTTCCGTGTCCCCTGCAAGGGTGAATGGGGGTGGGCATGCTCTGGGCCAGTATTTCCAGGCTTTTGTTCCCTGGCGGCTTTCTCTGGTGATCTGCTGTGCCTTTTCTGAGAGTCAGAGCAGCAGAGGCTGAATTGTCACAGAACAGAGGGAATGCGGCCCGTTCTCCACCCTTGTTCTGGCCACTTTAACTCCATTACTGTTGGTGCTGCTCAACCCTGTAGCATCCTGGGATGTGCACCCCACACCTGGTGCCCCTGGCCTCAATTCCGGGGCTAGTGCATCTCTGTCCTTTGTGTTTCTAATGCTGCCAGCCACCAGAAGACCTGATCTCTCTCTGGAAGCTCCTGGTCTCAGTCTGGATCCCCTGAGCACACCGGGATTCCAGAGTTCCATGAGAAGCCTGGTGGCTCTGGCACCTGGTTCAGGGTCTCAGTCTGCTGTTTCGCAGGTGCCTACCGCAAGTCCACCAGATCCCCTGTGCAGGTGGCCTGCCAGCCGCCAGCCGCCCAGTGGGCTCCCGGGTCTCCTGGTCTCAGTCTATGCCTGGTGAGCACACCGGGATTCCGGTGTTCCAGGAGAAGCCTGGTGGTGCACGCTCTGGGCTCACCGGTCTCAGTCCACTCTCTCCGGTGTGCCATCCATGAGTCCGCCCGCTCCCTGGTGCAGGTGGTTGCTGCTTCCGGACGCCAGAACATGGCGGCTCCCCCCCTTCCGTTTATCTTCTGATATCTGTGCCCGGTTTCAAGGCTCCCCGCTTCATACCTCAATACTCAGCGCTGGAGATGTTCATTTGTAGAGATCCAGATGTATCTTCCTGCCTCTCAGGCTGATTCCGTGGTTGTTTAGGCTGGTCTGGTACCTATCCAGCTCAACTCAGGGGACCTGCTGAAAAAGGGGTCTCCTACTCCTCCGCCATCTTAACTCCTCTCTTGTACCTGAAATAGTATTTAAAAACACTCAGCTCAGCCTCTTCTACAAAGTGAGCCAATGCTTATAAACATGGCTAAAATATTCCCTTACCTACGATGACTTCCCAGCCATCGTAGTTTTTAAATGGTATGACTCTGACTTACATTAGTCAACATTTGCAGAGAAAGAACTTAGTGCATCCAGGGGGCACTTCATGTTGAAATTAGTTTGTGACAACGAGCTACTGTGTTTTCTTCTGCAGTCCAAGGGAATGGTGCCAGACATCTCTAAGGTGTCTAGCAGTTCTACAATTCCGATTTTAAGTGGTCTGTGTGCTTTAGAGATTTGGGCAAGAGAAGGGCAGGAGTCCAGAGACTGTGAACACTTCTGTTACATGTGCTGACCATGGAGCAGGTAGCCTTCTGTGGGCATCATTTTGATTTCTTGGTACTCTTGTGAAGGTGCTTTTGTCTCAAATTCCTCCATTTAGGAGTAATTATAATGATGAAAGTAATTTTTATCTTATATCATCTGTGGACCCTGATCCTGGGCTCCCAGGGAAGCTATCCTTTAACATTTTACCCGGCTCAAAATGACTGGGCAAAACCTGAAAGCATGGGCCCTATTTCTGCCCCAAGCACATGTTGTACATCTGCTTCGAGAAGAAAACAATAACCAAAAATGCCAACATAAAGATAAGAAAAAATAAAGAACCTCTTTGGCTCCCATAAGATTAAAGTCATACTGACATGTACATACTGAAAATGCATAAAAACATTGCATTTCCTAAAGCCCAAGCCTTGGAGGGTCTGAGAGACTTGCCCAAAACCAGGCACACCCCAGCAGGGAGGGCTGGTGCAGAAAGGGAAGGGGCAGGACTCTGAGGGTGGTCTGCAGCTAGAGGGGTCCCTGGAAGGGGCCAGGTGTGTGGGGGGACCGCGGCCCACGACCCCACCCATGCCTGTGCTGGGTGTTGGGTCGAGCAGGCGCTTCTTGGGCCCCCTGCACTTTCAGGGTTCCATGGGCTTGAGGGCGGGTTGCCCAGCATCCAAGGGGCTCAGGCACCACCCTCACCAACCATTCACCGCTTGGGGGTGGAGCTATGTCTCTGTGGGCAGTCCCAGACTTGCAGTGGGTTGCAGACTTGGGGCAAAGAAGGGGCACTGAGAGAGAGAGAGAGTTGCCCTGTGGAGATCCCTGCTGGTGAGTGAGCAGCGTGCACTGGGGTGGGGGTCCGGGGGTAGGGTGCGCCCCAGGTGGGAGACAGGGTTCTGGAAGGGCATGTGGAGAGGGTTCCTTGTGGGGACTCAGGTGAGTTTTCTTTTTCCCTTTAAAGTCTCTTCTGCCCCATGTCCTCAACTGACTTTATTCCCCATACCCGTGAACTCCAAGACACCCACTCACCTGAGCTTTTGTGGGATGGGTTGCAGAATTTCAAGGTTTCCCCTGTTCCCCTGGAAGAGTGCGGGTAAGGACTTCACACAATCCCCACCTTCAGTTCTCTGACACAGTGCAGGTGATGCATCTTGAGCAGTACCCTGAGTTCAGCAGGGTGTGCCCTGGTCCCCAGGCACAGGTGTGGCAGTAGCATGCCCCAGAGCCGTCCCCCAACTTCAGCATTATGCCCCGTGTGCCCCCGGGTTAGTGGTAATTGGCTATTAGAATCATGCAGGAAAATCCTCCAGGTGGGGGCCTGGAGGCGGGCATAAACCAGACCCCACTCTAGTTGCATTGGGAATAGACGAATTGAGGGTTTCTTTAGAAGAGTAAGTCTGCTTTCCAGAAAAGACAAGGTCATTGGTCTATTGAGAATGAAGATAATTACTGATAAACAACAAGTATGTGTTGCCCCTTCGCCCAGAAACCGAAGCAGGTGTGCAGGCTTTAGGTCAGAGGTGCCTTCTTCTCCCCAGCTGACGGCACTTCTCTGCTCTGGCTCCAAGACACACGAGGTTTTGAACGTCAGCATCGGAGTCAGCGAGGCAGCTTGTCACAGGACACCAGTGCTCAGAGAAAGCACAGGTATGTTTGGCAAAATGTCCTATCTATGTCAGGGCTGGAGGTAAAACCTCTCTTTATCCCAAAACCTCCTGGGCTTTTCTCTTTTCTCTAGTTGAGCCACAAAGTAAAATTGAAGTAGCTGTCAGCATTCTGGGTTTGGTACAAGAATTACTTAGTTTCCCTGCAGGTAGAACTTTGCAGGGGATCACAAATTCTCTGTCCATTTATTGCTTACAAATGTATTTTGCCCATCTGTTTCCTAGGAACCCTCTTTTATTAGAAAGGGAAGGTGAGATTCACTCTGTGCCTGTTTGTAACATCTAATTTGTTCCTTCATCTAACAGTGTTTATTCAATTGGGCCTAAGATATGGTTGAGTGGCCAGCATCTAGAGTTAGGTGGCTTATTTTCATCTGATACAGACTTGGATGATGTCATTTGGCAAAGGTGATGTTTCATCATTGATTAGTTTATTCATCAGAAGCGTTAAAATTAGGGTGGAGGGAAAATTAAAAATTATCCAAAGCGGACTGTTCCTGTTTAAAAGTTGAGCTTGACTTTCTAGTTTTACTAAATGTATTATCTCGATATTTTGAGGTGCCATATTCTCTCTGTAGTTTCTTTGGTGGTGGAGTCAGAAGGAGAGTCTGGGAATTCTTTTGGATAGTGGCATGCTGGTGGCTTCAAGGGGCTTAGCGTCAGGAGCCTTGGGGTGAATTCTGCAACTGCTTGCCTGACCCTGGGTGCATCTCCCAGAGGTTTTGTTTCCTCTTATGAAATTGCCAGCAGATAATGTTCTGCTTAAAGGGGAACCCTCCCATCCTGTTGGTGGCAATGCAAAGTGGTGCAGCCAGTCTGGGAAACAGTGTGGGGGTTCCTCAAAAAGTTAAACATTGAACAACCCCATGATCCAGCAATTGCTCTCCTAGGTATTTACCCAAAGGATACAAAAATGCAGATTCAAAGGGGGTACATGCACCATGATGTTTATAGCAGCAATGTCCACAGTAGCCAAACTATGGAGAGAATCCCAAAGTCCATGCACTGATGAATGGATAAAGCAGATGTGGGATACATATATATAATGGAATATGACCCAGCTTCAAAAAGAATGAAATCTTACCATTTGCAAGGATGCGGATGGACCTAGAGTGTATTGAGCTAAGCAAAATCATTGAGGAAAGAGAAATATCCTATGCTCTCATGCTTGTGGAATTTCAGAAAGAAAACAGATGAACAGAGTGGAGGGGTGATGAGAGAGGCAAACAAGGAAATAGACTCAACCTTGGAGAACAAACTGAGTGTTGCTGCAGGACAGGGGCGTGGGGGGAAGAGTTAAATGGGTGAGGGGTATTAAGGAGGGCACTTGTGATGAGCACCGGGTACTGTATGCAGGTGAGGAATCACTAAATCCTACCCCTGAAGCGAATATTCCATGGCATGTGAACTAACTGGAATTTAAGTAAAAGAAGAAAGGAAAAAGTGTTCTGCTTCATGAAGAGTGAGGTAAAATTGTAGTGATTTGGGCTGTACTATTCTATAGATGAGAGATGTGAAACACCCTGTTGTAGGATACACTAGTTTCTTATCACATAAGGAGTCCTCAGAAAGCTGCAATGAAAGATTCAGGTCTCAGAGCATGTTCATGTTCCACTGATATGTTACAGTTTGCACAGGTAGGAAAGAAGGTGGAGAGAGAGGCAACAGAATGGGAAAGCAGGTGCGAAACTTTCAATACTTAGCATTATAGCTTTCTCATGAAAGCCTTGCACCAGTGTGATTTTGGAAGCAGAGGGGGAATCCGGGAGCTTTGCAGGAGACAGGGGAGTTCCAGGACTGGGTAAAGCTGACAGGGGTCCCAGAGGAGAGCTGAATGCATTCTGCAGCAGGGTGTGGGAAGGGGTGGCTGTGGGTCTCCTGGGTGAGAGTTGTGACAGGTGAGGGCTGTGTGCAAGTTCCTGGCTGAGGGCAAGGGAGGCACAGGCGGCGAGCTGGCAGAGAACCTTCTTCTGTGCCACCAGCCTCACCCAACACACAGCCTCATCTTCTGTTCCTGTCACTCCAATTCAGACTTCTCCGAAGGTGAGTGAGAACACATCAAGAGCATTCTTAACAGAAGGGAAAGCATGTGCAAAGGCTCTGGGGCAGGAGAATTTCAGGTATGTCCAGGAGCAGCAAGAAGGCCCTGTGGCCACAGGAGACACCTTAGGACATGACCTCAGAGAGGTGACAGAAAAAACCATTCCAGGGCTATAACCCCATGAGACCCTGTTTCACTGGGCCATCCTGGCTACAGTGTTGAGAACAGATGACAGAGGGTTGAAGATGGCAAGGCAGGTCAATGACAAAGCTTTTCCATGAACTCAGGCACTGTGGACCAGACAGGTGGCCTTGGATGGAGTGGTTAGACCTATTCTGGGTCCATTTTGAAGATGGAGCTCACAGGATTTGCTGATGGGTTAGCTATTAGGAGCAGGAGAACGGAGGAGTTGGGGTAACTCCCAGCTGTTGTGGGTTGTCCTGATCGAGGGGAAAGAGAGGGTTTCTGGGGGTAGGAAGTAGTCCGTGTTCTGAATGCTGAGGAATGTGCCTTTCCTGGTGGATCTGCTGAGGTTTGTGTCTGGGAGAACCTTTCACATCTCCTCCCTCAGCAATGCTCAAGTACAAGTATTCCCCACTTTTTAAACGTTCACAGTAAGACATTGGGCTTTCTTGAAAGAACTACGTTATTACCCAGCTTCAGTAAGAGGAAGAGACCTGAAGAGGATTTCCCTCTTATGAAAAAAGGTGAACAGTGAGAATCGCGGTCAGCATCTGTTTTGGGGAGAAGCATGACAGAGGCGGCGTGCACCCCAACCAGCTCCTTCCGCTGGGAACCGCTCTCTGCATCCAGCCACCAGCACTTTGAATTGTGTCTGTGAGCCTCAGCTGTGCTTTATCTTCATTTATGCTGGGACTCCGTTAGAAACTTGTTTTCTGAGGCCTAAGAAAAGCCAAAGAGAAGGAATTTTGGAGTCTGAGGACACTATCTAATTGTTCCGTGTAAATTAATGGCCATTCCTTCTTGACACCATTTCTGCTGTGCAACGTTTCTCAGAAGCCCTGTACTTTCAAAGAGCAGGGAAACCTATACCCCATGCTGCGGGGTTAGTTTTAGTCTCCATGCTGGACAGAACATTCCATGACTGTCGGATTTTCTCACTCAAACATTGAGACTTTGACCACCTTCACCCGTTTCTAGCACCCCATCTCCGAATCTGGCACCTACCAATCTGCTCTCAGTATCTATGCGTTCAGTATTTGTTTATTCCACATTGAATGTACATGAGAGCATCTGGTATTGGTCTTTCTGTGTCTGAGTTACTTGGCATAAGGCCCCCAAGGTCTGTGTTTCCATGTCTGGTTCTTGTGAATAATGCTGCAGTGAACGTGGGAGTGCATCTGTCTTTTTGAGGCAGTATTTTTGTGTTCTCCAAATCAATACTCAGTAGAGCCATTACTTGTCCATGTGGTAGTTGCATTTATTTTTTCAGGAACCTCCATACCGTTTGTCACAGTGGCTGCACCAATTTCCATTCCCACCAACAGTGCACAGAGTCTCCTCATCTGCACACCCTTGACCCCACCTGGTGTCTGTCTCTGGGACAATTGCTGTTCCAACAGTTGTGAGGGGATAGCCGATTGTGGGTTTGATGATGTTTCCCTGACCATATTAAGTGATGTCGAACAACTTTCTCTGTCTGTTGGCACATGTGTGCCATCTTTGGAAAGTATCTATTCACATATTCCCCCCATTTTTTATACATTTTTTTTTGTTTTGATTTGTATGAGTGTTGTGTGTATTTTGGATATTAGCCTCTTCTCACACATATGATTCGCAGATATTTTTTTTCTTATTGGGTCAGTGGCCATTTTAGTTTTTGCTGGTTTCTTTTGCCATGTGGAAGATTTCAGTTTGAAGTTGTTCCACTTGTTTATTTTTGCTTTTGTTGCCTTTGCATTTGGTGTCCGATCTGAAGACTCTTTGCCAAAACTAATGTCGAGAGACTTAGTACCTGTGTCTTCTTGGAGGTTTATGGATTCAGGTCTTATGTTCAAATCGTTTATCCATTAAAAATTTTGTGTGTGGTGTAAGAAAGTGACCCAGTTATATTCTTCTGCATTTAGTGTCCAGTTTGCCTGTTACCGCTCACTGAAGATACAGTCCTTCCCTCATGGTGTATCTTCTGCTGCTGTGTCGTAAGTTAGGATCATCTACGTGTGGGTAAGTTTGTGAGCTTTCTGTTCTGTTCCACTGACCTGGTGTCTGTGTTTATGCCAGTTCCATCCTGTTTTGAAGACAACAGCTTTGTAATCTAGCTTGAAATCCAGGAGTGTGTTGACTGCACCTTTCTTTCTCCATGTTACTTTGGGTATTTGGGGTCTTTTGTGATTCCATACAAGTTTGAGGACTGTTATCTATTTCCTCGAATAGTGCCGCTAGAATTCAGATAGGGATTTCATCACATCTGTCGATTGCTTTGGGTACGATGTACATGTTCACATAATTAACTCTTCCAGTTAAGGAGCATGGCGTAAGTTTCCATTTGTTTGTGTTGCCTTCCAAATCTTTGACCCATACATCCTGCGCCCCTTGACACACGTGTTTTTCATTTCCTTTCTGCCATGTGTTGAGTGTACTGTCTTTCTCATTTTTGGTTACTTTTATTCCTAGATTTTTTTTGATGCAATTGTAAATGGCATTGCTTTTTTAACTTCTCTTTGCGAAAGTGTATCATCAGTATACAGAAATGCAAGAAGTTGGGTCATCTGGGTGGCCCCATAGGTGAAGCGTCTGCCTTCAGCTCAGGTCATGAACCCAGAGATCTGGGATCGAGCCCCCTGTTGGGCTCCCCGCTTATCGAGGGTCTGCTTCTCCCTCTTTCTGTCACTCCCCCTGCTCGTACTTTTTCTCTTGCTATCAAATAAATAAATAAAATCTGAAAAAAAGTAAAGACAACAGGTCTCTGTATATTGACTTTATATCCTGCAGCTTTCTTGAATTTGTTTATTCTAACAGATTTTTTTTGTGTGTGTGGAATCTTTCGGGATTTCATGTCCTTTGCAAATATTGATAGTATTCCTGTAAGGATTTCATATCTTTCTCTTTTTTTAAAATGATGTTAGTCACCCTACAGTACTTCATTTGTTTTTGATGTAGTGTTCCATGATTCATTGTTTGCATATAACACCTACTGCTCATTATGACACGTGCCCTCCTTTTTTTTTAAAGAATTTACTTATTTATTCGACAGATATAGAGACAGCCAGCGAGAGAGGGAACACAAGCAGGGGGAGTGGGAGAGGAAGAAGCAGGCTCATGACGGAGGAGCCTGTTGTGGGGCTCGATCCCATAACGCCGGGATCACGCCCTGAGCCGAAGGCAGACGCTTTACCGCTGTGCCACCCAGGCGCCCCAACACGTGCCCTCCTTAATACCCATCACCAGGATTACCCATTCCCCTTCCTCTCCCTTTCTGCAACCTTCAGTTTGTTTCCCAGTGTTAGTAGTCTCTCATGGTTCATCTCCCCCTCTCATTCCCCCCTTCACTTTTCCCTTCCTTCTCCTAATGTCCTCCATGCTATTCCTTCCATTCCACATAGGAGTCAAACCATATGATAATTGTCTTTCTCTGCTTGACTTAATTTCACTTAGCATAATCCCCTCCTGATCCATCCACGTTGGTGCAAATGGTGGGTATTCATCCTTTCTGATGACTGAGTAATAGTCCATTGTATAGATGAACCACATCATCTTTGTCCATTCATCTGCTGAAGGACATCTTGGCTCCTTCCACAGTTTGGATATTATGGACACTGCTGCTATGAACATTGGGATACAGGTGCCCCTTCTTTTCATTACTCTGTGTCTATGGGGTAAATACCCAGTAGTGCAATTGGTGGGTCGTAGGATAGCTCTGTGTTTAACGTATTGAGGAACCTCCATATTGGTTTCAAAAGTGGCTGTACCAGCTTGAATTCTCACGAGTAGTGTAAGAGGGCTCCCCTTTCTTCACATCCTCTCTGACTTTTTTTTTTTATTTCTGTCTTATTAATTTTTTTTCAAGATTTTATTGATTTATTCTACAGAGATAGAGACAGCCAGCGAGAGAGGGAACACAAGCAGGGGGAGTGGGAGAGGAAGAAGCAGGCTCATGATAGAGGAGCCTGATGTGGGGCTCGATCCCATAAGGCCAGGATCACGCCCTGAGCCGAAGGCAGACGCTTAACCAATGTGACACCCAGGTGCCCCCTGCCTTGTTAATTTTAACCATTCTAACTGGTGTAAGGTGGTATCTCATTGTAGTTTTGATTTGTATTTGCCTGATGGCAATTGATGTGGAGCATTTTTTCATGTGTCGGCCATTTGTATGTCTTCTCTGGAGAAGTATCTCTTTGTGTCTTCTGCCCATTTTTTGGGTGTCGAGTTTGAGGAGTTCTTTATAGATCTTGGATACCAGCCCTTTATCTGTAAAATCATTTGCAGATATCTTCTTCAATTCCATAGGTTGCCTTTTTGTTTTTTGATCATTTGCTTTGCCAAGCAGAAGCTTTTTATCCTGATGAAGTGCCCATAGTTCATTTTTGCTTTTATTTCTTTGCCTTTAGAGACGTGGCTTGCAAGAAGTTGTTGTGTTCAAAGTTGAAGAGTTCTTTTGATTTTGATATGAGACAGGAATCCATTATCTTATTTTCCTGATTGTATTCGAGTCCTCTGTCTTTCTTGGTGAGTCTAGCTAAGTTTGTCAGTTTTGTTTATCGTTCCAAAAAAGGCCGCTCTCATTTTCATTGTTTTTTTTTTTTTGTCTTTTTAGTCTCCGTTGGATTTATTTATGCATTCCTTTTTGTTATTTCCTTATTTCTACTAATTTGGGGCTTTGTTTGTTGTTTTATTTTCTACTTCTTTACCACATAAATCAGGTTGTTTATTGGAGAGCATTCTCATGGATTGATGAAGACTTGAATTTCTATGAATGTCCCCCATAAAGTTACTTTTGCTGCATCCCATAAGTTTTTGTAGGTTGTCTTTTTATCAGTGTCAAGGTACTTCTAAAAAAATTTTGATTTCTTCTTTGACTGTTGGTTGTTCAGTAGCTTGTTGTTAAATCTCCACATATTTTTTTAAGATTATTTAGGTATCTGACAGAGAGTGAGACAGCAAGAGAGGGAATGCAAGCTGGGTGGTGGGAGAGGGAGAAGCAGGCTTCTGAATGAGCAACGAGCCTGATTTGGAGCTAGATCCCAGAATCCTGGGATCAAGACCCGAGCTGAAAGGAGATCCTTAATGACTGAGCCACCCAGGCCTCAAAAATCTCCACCTATTTTTGACTGTTCCATTTTTTTCTTGAGACTGATTTCTAGTTTCATATCATTGTGGATGGACAAGATTTGAAGCAGAAGGTGAAGAGAGCATTCAGATAAAGGTTTGTTTCCTGGAGGGTTTTCTGAGGGCAGACCATGAGTTCAGTGGGGACGGAGGAAGGTTTTGTGAGACGGGGGTGGGGTTAACCCTTGTTAGAATTACTGACTACTACCATGCAGGCTGTGTGCTACCGTTCACACCGTAGTCCTGATGGACGTGTACTTCATTAGAAATATTTTCTAGGAGGTGTAGGCATAGCCTTCACTTAAAGAAAGATGGCATGTGGGTTCATGGCATGACCCCAGGTCAGCAACCAGGATGTATGGTATTGTGGGGGATGAGAAACAGGCTTTCTGTGGGAAGTGACAGAAATAAGGTATGGTGAGCTCCATGACCATAGGTGAGGTCCCGAGTGACGCACTGGGTGTTGGGTTCTGTGGATCTGTCTCATCATGTTCTGTGGAAATCAGGGACACCCTCCTGTCTGTGGATTTGTGTGGAGACAGGTAGACATCAGTGTCTGGCCAGGCACGAGGGTCGCACTGGCCCACCACCAGAGGTGCAGCGTGCGGGGGAGCCACTGCTTGGTTTCCACGAAAGCTGACCAGGGTCTGTGACCGTGATTCCTAGCAGCCGCAAGGGGAGAGGAGGCCGGGGGTGGTGCACACTTCCTAGACTTGTGGTCAGGACTAGTCTTGATCCCACTGAAGTCAGCCACACCGGGCACAGAAGGTACCCAGTCAGTGTAGCTGTGGGCACTGCTCCCATGGTACTTTTGGGCCGGCTCAATGCTGCCACCTCCTGCTTTTCATCATCATCTTCAAAGTCATGTGCCTCTGCTCTTGCCCCATGGCCTCCAGGGTATTGTCCGTCCTCCATCTGGCCCTCGTCCCTGGTGCCCTGTGCAGTCCGATGCCAGGGTAGCCTTCTCGAGACAAACATCCGGCCCTGATGGAACACTTCCATGGATCTCGGGTGATGCGAGGATGATGCCCTGCCCTGGAAGGGGGCTGCAGGTCCCCAATCAGGACAGCCATGTCTCCCTTTTCAGCATGGCCTGCCCTCCCCTCAGTCTTCTTCAGGGAAGCTCTCCCCACTTCCTGAGATGACAGCTCAGAACTTAAAAATGAATGTTATTTTACATATCTCTATGCCTTAGTTCATCCATGGCATGTCTTTCAACCCCGTTAGTGGGGTTTTTTAGCAGTTCTGAAGGGCTGTCTGCTCAAGGAGGGGACGACCTGGGTGGGGCAGCTTTCCCTCTCATCTCCCTCAGCATGTCTCTGAGCCCTGAGGCCAGCTGTCCCACTGAAGATTGAGGGACTAGAGCCAGCCCATCCTGAGCTCAGGCTGTGTCAGCTCATAGACTGATGCGTGTCGGAGCGGTGGGCAGCTGGCATGGGTCAGGGGCAGGCAGTGTCTCCTTCTCATTCCTTCCCTCCCTTCCTCCCAGAGGTAGCTCAGAGCAGCCTTCAACCCCTGCATCTCCAGATCCCTTGACCTGTGCCTCCTGTGTTCAGCTGGTGACCTTGGAGTTTCGCATGGATTCTACCTCCCGTACCCTCTCCCATAGCAGTTCCTGGATCAGGGGAGGGTCGGACCCTTGTCTGTTTTTGGTCTTCTTCCTTTCCCACACCAAGCCCACCCACCTTTGCATCTTCCATGTATGTGCTTGGAAGCAAGCCCATCCACAGGGAACCTATTAGCCAAATGGATCCAGGCAATGAACATTGAAGTAGAGATCCAGGATCCAAAATAAACCTGCTCTGAAACCTGTCCCAAAGTCTGTGACTCTCTCACACTGAAACAGAAACAATAATAGCTTTCTGGACTGTGAAGTGATATGTCTTTCTACTTCCAATCTTGAATGCAAAGGTGCTGAGCCTGGACTGAAAAGGACCATGGCTCGCGTGGGCTGGGATCCACGGGAAGAACTCAGTGAAATCTGAATTTGAGGCATGGAGTGAATAATTATTGTAGAGTGAATCCTCCCAAGTAGGGCTTATGCACATTGCACAGGAAAAGCTTTTTCAAAGAGCTTCCTGAAAGAAAAATCTTTTTTGAAAATTTATTTTAATTCCACTAGAGCTAACATACAATGTTACATTAGTTTCAGGTATACAATAGAGTGATTCAGTAATTCTACATATTACTCAGTGGTCATCAAGAAAAGTGTCCTCTTAATCCCCTTCATCTATTTCACTCATCCCTCTATCCACCTCCTCTCTGGAACCTTCCGTTTGTGCTCTATTGTTAAGAGTTTGTATTTTGGTGTGTCTCCTTTTTCTCTTTTAGTTATTTATTTTTGTTTGTTTCTTAAATTCCCCATTAGAGTGACATCGTATGGGATTTGTCTTTCTCTGACTGACTGATTTTAGTTAGGATAATACTCTCTAGCTCCATCCATATGGCTGCAAATGGCAAGGTTTCATTCTTTTTCAAGCCGAGTAATACTCCATTGTGTGTGTGTGTGTGTGTGTGTGTGTGTGTGTGTGTGTGAATACACACATCTATCATCTCATTTGTCAATTTTTCTACAGACACTTGGGTTGCTTCCATATTGTGATATTGTAAATAATGGTGCAAGAAACATAGGGGTGCACGTATCCTTTTACGTTTCTGTTTTCCTATTCTTTGAGTAAATATGAGTAGTGTGAATGTTGGATCATAGGGTAGTTCTATATATAATTTTTTGAGGAACCTTCATACTGTTTTCCACGGTGGCCACCACAGTTTGCATTCCCACCCACAGTTCAGGAGGATTCCCCTTTATCCACATCCTCCCAACACCTGCTCTTTGTTGTGCTTTTGATGTTAGCCATTCTGACAGGTTTGAGGTATTACCTCATTGTCCTTTGGATTTACATTGTCCTGATGATGGGTGATGTTGAACATCTTTTCACGGGACTGTTGGCCATTTGTATTTCTTCTTTGGAGAAATGTCTGTCCATGTCTTCTGCCTATTTTTTAACTGGATTATTTGTTTTTTGGGGGTTGAGTAGTATCAGTTGTATATGTTTTGGACACTATCCCTTTATTGCATATGATCTTTGCAAATATCTTCTCCCTTTGAGTAGGTTGTCTTATTATTTTTATGTTTTCATTGTTCTTCTGCCGTGTGGAAACTTTTTATTTTGCTGTATTCCCAATAGTTTATTTTTGCTTTCATTTCCTTTGCCTCAGGAGACAGTCTAGAAAAACGTTGGTATGGTCCATGTCAAGAAGTTACTGTCTTCCCTCCTGTAGGATTTTTATGGATTCAGATCTCATATTGAGGTCTTGAAACTGTTTTGTGTTTGTCTTTATTGTGTAAGAAAGCAGTCTAATTTCATTCTTTTGTGTGTAGCTGTCTAGTTTTCCCAACAAAATTTGTTGTAGAGACTGTCCTTTTCCCTTTTGATATCGTTGCTTGCTTTGTGGAAGATTCATGGACCACATAATTGTGGGTTTCTGTCTGAACTTGTATCCTGTTCCTTTGGTCGCTGTGTCTATTTTTGTGCCGTACTGTCTTGTTGGGATGACTGCAGCTTTGTAGTATAACCTGAAATCTGAAATTGTGAGTCCTCCACCTTTGTTTTTCTTTTCCACATTGCACTGGCTGTTCGGAATCTTTAGTGGTTCCATACAAATGTTTAGGATTGTTTATTCGAGGTCTTTTGTTCTTTAATTTAAATTCAATTAGCCAACTTACAGTACATCATTCGTTTCAGATGTAGTCTTCAATAAATTTTCAGTCTTGTGTATCACCCAGTGCTCATTGTATCGTGTGACCTCCTTAATGCTACTCACCCAGTTACCCCCCCCAACTTCTCCTCCAACAATCATCAGTTTCTTGCGATAGTTAAGAGTCCATCATGGGTTTTCTCCCTCTCTGATGACTTCCCATTCTATTTTCCCTTCCTTCCCCTATGGTCTTCTTCCTTGTTTCTGATATTCCACATAGGAGTGAAAGCATATGATCATTGTCTTTCTTTCATTGACTTATTCCACTCAGCATAATACCCTCCAGCTCCACCCAGGTCGGTGTGATGGTAAGTATTCATCCTATCTGATGGCTGAGTAATATCCCATTATATATATGATCCACATCTTCTTTATCCATTCATCTATCCATGGTCATCTGCACTCTTTCCGCAGCTTGTCTATTATGGATATTGTTGCTATGAACACTGGTGTGCATGTGTCCTGTCTTCAATACCTCTGTCTCTGGGGGTAAATACCCAGTAGTGCAATTGCTGGGACATAGGGTAGCTTTATTTATAACTTCTTGAGGAAATTCTGTACCATTTTCAAGAGTGGCTGTACCGGACTGCATTCGTACAGGGGTGTAAGAGGGTTCCCGTTTCTCCATATCCTCTCCAACATATATAGTTTCATGTCTTCTTATTTTTAGATATTCAGCCTCGTGTGATATGGCATCTATAGGGGTTTACATTTGTATTTCCCTGAAGCCAAGTGATATGAAGCATTTATGCATGTATCTTTTGATCACCAGTACGTCGTTATCAGTGAAATGACTTCCCATTTTAATCTATCTCAAGACCTAAAGCTGGGGAAGGCACTGAAGCTGGATGATGCCATTGGTTGGAAGTGTGGAGAATTTCAAAAGATCTCCGTGGAGAGCAAGTTTAAAGGTCAGTGTGAAGCTACTAATTGGATCCGGGGAGATCTCTGAAAGTGGGGGTTGCCTGGGATGGGCTGAGGGGGGCCCTCCGATTTTCCTATGAATCCTTGCTGCAGCCCCAAATGGACAGTTTCCTGCTGTGGGGCAGGCTGAGTCCTCTAGTCGTGCAGAGGTGAGCCCAATGCCTGGTGCCTTGGAGGCAGGCAAACGGGGAGGGACCCTCAGCAGAAGACCCAGGGTTAGGTTAGGCCTCAAGAGACAGCAGGTCCGAACTGCCCAGTGCTCAGAGAACTCCCAGGCTGAGTGAGATGAGGGCACAAGGGCGGGTGAGTGTGAGCCTTGGGGTTTCATCTGGAAGGGCCCACAAAAGTCGGGGTTCACCAGAAGGGGCTCTCAGGGGGTGCCCCAATTCTCTTGCCCTGAATGCTCTGTTGTGCCCCCAAACGGTACAGTTTCCTGTGGGCTGCAGGCTGAGTCCTACAGTGGGGCTTCGGTGTCCCCAATCCCCCGGAGTGGGGTGCCAGGGCCCTGGGGAGGGGCCCCTCTGTGGCCAACCTAGGGTAAGGGTTAGGGTCCAGGAGCCTGGCAGGGACTATCTGCAAGCTGTGTGGCGAGCTCTGTGGAGGGCTGAGAGGAGGCCATGGGGGAGGGTGAGAATGGGCCTCAGGGTTGGGGCATGGGAGGCTGCCACGGATGGGGATGGGCTCCGGGGGCCTCCCCAAGTTCTCGTGCCCTGTAGGCTCCGTAGAGCCCCAAGGGGCACGGTTTCCTGTCAGGTGGCAAGCTGAGTCCTGCAGTGGGGCACAGGTATCCCAATTCCCCCGGGCTGCGGTGTAAGGCTCCTGGGGAGGCCCCCACACCCACAGCCGACCTAGGGCTAGGTTTAGGCCCAGAAGCCCCGCAGGCCCGATCTGCTGGCTGTATGGCTAGTTACAGGGGCTGAGGTGAGGGTGTGGGGGAGGGTGAGCGTGGGCCTCAGGGTTGGGGTGCGGGAGGCCACCGAAGTTCGCTGGTGTCTCAGGAAGGCCCTACTGGTTCTCCTGCCCTGAATGCTCTATGGCCTCCCAGGGTGCACGGTTTCCTGCGGGGTGGCAGACTGAGTCCTGCTGTGGGGCTCAGGTGTCCCGAATCCCCGCGGCTGCAGCTCCAGGCTCCTGGGGAGGGGCCCCTCCACAGATGAACTAGGGTTAGGGTTGGGGCCCAGGAACCCCGCAGGCCAGATCTGCCCAGTATGTGGCGAGCTCCGCCGCGGCCTGAGGTGAGGGTGCGGGATGGGGTGAGCATGGGCTTCAATGGTGGGTTTAGGGATCGCCGAAGTTCGCCGGGGGCTCTGGGGGCCCTCCTGGTTCTCCCGCCCTGAATGCTCTACAGCCTCCCAAGTGGCACGGTTTCCTGCGGGCTGGCAGGCTTTGTCCTGCAGTGGGGCTCAGGTGTCCCCAGGCCCTGGTGCTGCAGCACTGGGCCCCAGGGGAGGGGCCCTACCCAGCGGACCTAGGGTCAGGTCTAGGCCTCAGGAACCTGGCAGGCCTGATCTGCCGGCTCTGCGTCGAGGTCGGTGGCAAGCTGAAGGGAAGGCGTGGGGCAGGATGAGCATGGGCCTCAGGGTTGGGGTGTAGGGGGCTGCCGAGGATCGCTGGTGGCTCAGGGGGGCCCTACCAGTTCTTCTGCACAGGATGCTCTGCGGCGCCCCAAGGGGCATGGTTTCCTGAGGGGTGGCAGGCTTAGTCCCGTGGTTGGGCTCAGGTGTACCCAATCCCCAGGGTTAGGGTACGGATTAGGGTATGGGTTAAGGTTAGGGTATGGGTTACGGTTAGGGCATGGGTGAGGGTAGGGGTTAGGGTTAGGGTAAGGAGAGGGTACGGGTTAGGGTTGGGTTTAGGGGTTACAGGTTAGAGGTTATGAGTTAGGGTACAGATTAGGGTTTAGGGTACGGGTTAGGGTTTAGGGTTTGGGTTTAGGGTTAGGGTTTGGGTTGGAGTACGGGTTAGGTTTAGGGTACGGGTCAGGGTTAGGGTATGGGTTAGTGTACGCATTAGGGTACGGTTTAGGGTACGGGTTAGGGTACGGTTTAGGGTAAGTGTTTGCGTACGGATTTGGGTACGGCTTAGGGTACGGGTTATGGTTAGGGTACGGGTTAGGGAACGGGTTAGGGATAGGGATTGGGTACGGTTTAGGGTTAGGGTATGGGTTAGGGTACGGGTTAGGGTACAGGTTAGGGTTAGGTATGGGTTAGGCTATGGGTTAGGGTCCGGGTTAGAGATAGGGTACGGGTTAGGGTATGGGTTAGTGTACGGGTTAGGGTATGGGTTAACGTTAAGGTAAGGGTATGGGTTAAGGTTAAGGTAAGGGTACTGGTTAGGGTTAGGGTACAGGTAGGGTTAGGGTACGGGTCATGGTACGAGTTAGGATATGGGTTAGGGTCAGGGTTTAGGGTTTAGTGTTAAAGTAAGGGTATGGGTTAGGGTACTTGTTAGGGTTACGGTTAGGTTTAGGGTATGGTTTAAATTACGGGTTAGGGTATAGTTTAGGGTTAGGGTTAGGGTACGGGTTAGAGTACGTGTTAGGGTTTCGGTTAGGGTTAGGGTATAGGTTAGGGTTAGGGTTAGGGTACGGGTTAGGGTTAGGTTTAGGTTTAGGTTACGGTTTAGGGGTAGGGTTAGCTGAAGGGGTAGGGTTAGGGGTAGGGTTAGGGGTATGGTAGGGGTCGGGGTTGGGTTAGGGTTTAGGGTTAGGTTTTGGGGTTAGTGGTTAAGGTTAGGGTTTAGTGTTTAGGGTTTCGGGATTAGGGTTAGGGGTTAGGGTTTAGGGTTTAGTGTTAATGTTAGGGTTTAGGGTTTAAGGATTAGGGTTTAGGGTTAGGTTTAGGGTAGGGTTAGGGTTAGGGTAAGTGTTAGGGGTTAGGGTTAGGATTAGGGGTTAAGGTTTAGGGTTTAAGGTTAGGGCTTAGGGTTTATTTAGGGTTAGGGTTAGACCCCAGTAGGCCAGCAGGACCGATGCGCCGGCTGTGCGGCGAGTGGAGGAGTGGGACGATTGAGGGTGCTGGCGAGCTGGAGTATGGTATCCCGCGTTTTGGCGCAGGGGACCTTTGAACACCACTCCTGGCTCGGAGGGCCCTGCCCATTCTCCCGCCCTGAATGACCGGCGGCGCCCCTAGCGGCCTGGGTCGTGGCGGGATGGCAGTGTGAGTCTGGCACTGCGGTTTGGGGGTCCCCAATGCCATGCGTTGCAGCGCAAGGGCCCTTGGGAGGGGCCCCTGGGGCCGTCCTAGGGTTACTGTTAGCACCCAGGAGTCCGGTAGACATGATCCGCCAGCTGTGCAGTAGCGGAGGGCCAGGCCAAGGTGAGGGCGCTGGCGAGCTGGGGCGTGGGCCCATGCAGTTTGGCGCGGGGGCCTTGGAAGGTCGCCTGGGGATTGGATGGCCCTGCCGGTTCTCCCGCCCTGAATGGCCAGAGGCGCCCCTAGCGACCCGGGTCGTGGCGGGGCAGCACGGTGAGTATGGCGCTGGGGCTCGGGGGTCCCCAATCCCTGGCGTTGCTGCGCCAGGCCCCTTGGGAGGTTCCCCTTGGGGGCCAACCTAAGGTTAGGGTTAGCCCCCAGGGGGCTGGAGGCCCGATCCGCTGGCTGTTTGGTGAGCAGAGGGGCGGGTCGAGGTGAGGGCGCTGGTGAGCGGGAGCATCAGCCCAAGCATTTTGGTGCGTGGGCCCTTAGATGTTCACCGGGACTCGGAGGGCCCTGCCCATTCTCCCGACCTGAATGACCGGTGGCTCTCCTAGTGGCCTGCGTGCCAGCGGGGTGGCAGGGTGAGTCCGGCGCTGGGGCTTGGGGGTCATCAATCCCCGGTGTTGCGGGACAGGCCCCTTGGGAGGGGCCCCTCAGGGGCCAACCTAGGGTTAGGGTTAGCCCCCAGGAGGCCGGCAGGCCCAATACGCCAGCTGTGCAGCGAGCGGAGGGGCGGGCCGAGGTGAGTGCCCTGGCGAGCTGGAAGGTGGTACCCAAAGTTTTGGCACCAGGGGCCCTCGAATGTCGCCGGGGACTCGGAGGGCCCTGCCCGTTCTCCCGCCCTGAATGAGTGGCGGCTCCCCTAGCAACCCGAGTGGTGGCGGGGCTGCAGGGTGGGTCTGGTGCTGAGGCTCGGGGGTCCCCAATGCCAGGCGTTGCGGCACTAGGCCCCTTGGGCGGGGCCCCATGGGGGCAGAACTAGGGTAAAGGTTAGCTCCTGGAGGCCAGCAGGCACGATCCACAGTCTGGGGCGAATGGAGGTGTGGTCGAAGATCAGGGCGCTGGCGAGCAAGAGAGTGGGCCCCAGCGTTTTGGCGCTGGGGGCCTTCGAAGGTCACCGGGGCAGGGAGGGCCCTGCCCGTTCTCCCGCCCTGAATGACTGGCGGTACCCTAGCGGCCCGGGTGAGGTCGGGGCGGAACGGTGAGTCCAGCGTTGCGACTCGGGGGTCTCCAATCCCTGGCGTTCGGCGGCAGTCCCTTTGGGAGGGGCACCTTGGGGGCCGACCTAGGGTTAGGGTTATCCCCCAGGAGGCCGGCAGGCGGGATCCGCCCGCTGTGCGTGGAGCGGAGGGGCGGGCCGAGGTGAGGGCGCTGGCGAGCAAGAGCCTGGGCCCAAGCGTTTTGGCACCGGGGGCCTTCGAATGTCTCCGGGGACTCGGCGGGCCCTGCCCATTCTCCTCCCTGAATGACCGGCGGCGCCCCTAGCAGCCCAGGTGGCGGCGGGGCGGCATGTAAGTCCGGGCATAGGGCTCGGGGGTCCCCAGTCCACCGCGTTGCGGCGCCAGGCCCCTTGGGAGGGGCCCCTCGGAGGCTGACCTAGGGTGAGGTTTAGCCCCTAGGATGCCGGCAGGCCCTATTCGCCAGCCGTGTGGAGACTGGAGTGGCGGACCGAGGTGAGGGCACTGGTGAGCGGGAGCGTGGGCCCGGGTGTTTTGGCGCGGGGGGCCTTTGAAGGTCGCCGTGTCTTGGAGGGCCCTGCCCGTGCTCCCGCCCTGAATGAACGGCACCACCCCAAGCCCCCGGGTGGCGGCTGGGTGGCAGGGTGAGTCCAGTGCTGAGGCTCGGGGGTCCCCAATCCCCAGCGTTGCGGCGCCAGATCCCTTGGGAGGGGCCCCTCGGGGGTCGATCTAGGGTTGCGGTTAGCCCCCAGGAGGCCGGTGGACCCGATCTGCGGCTGTGCGGCACGCGGAGGGTTGGGCCGAGGTGAGGGCGCTGGCGAGACTGAGCATGAGCCCAAGCGTTTTAGTGCGGGGGGCCTTCGAAGGTCAGTGGGGGCTCGGAGGGACCTGCCCGTTCTCCCGCTCTGAATGACCGGCGGGGCCCCTAGAGGCTCCGGTGCCTGAAGGGCAGCAGGGTGAGACCGGCACTTGGGTTGGGGTCCCCATTCCCGGCGTTGTGGCGCCAGGCCACTTGGGAAGGGCCCCTCCGTGGCCGACCTACAGTTAGGGTTAGCCCCCAGGAGGCCAGCAGGCCCGATACACCGCCTGTGCGTCGAGCGGAGAGTTGGGCCGAGGTGAGGGTGCTGGTGAACATGAGCCCGGGCCCAAGCGTTTTGGTTCGGGGCGCCTTCGAAGGTCGGCGGGGGTTCGAAGGGCCCTGCCCGTTCTCCCACCCTGAATGAATGGCGGCGCCCCTAGCGGCACGTGTGGGGCAGGGCGGCAGGGTGCATCCAGCGCTGGGGCTTGGGGGTTCCCAATCCCCGGCGTTGCGGCGCCAGGCCCCTTAGGAAGCGACCCTCGGGGCCGTCCTAGGGTTAGGGTTAGCGCCCAGGAGGCCGGCAGGCCCGATCCGCCGGCTGTGCGAGGAGTGGAGATGCAGGCCGAGTTGAGGGCGATGGCGAGCGGGAGCTGGGCCCCAGCGATTTGGCATCCTGGGCCTTTGAATGTTGCCATGGCTCGGAGGGCCCTGCCCTTTCTCCTGCAATGAATAACCAGCAAGGCCCCTAGCGGCTCCGTTGGCAGTGGGGCGGCAGGGTGAATCCCAGGCTGCGGTTCGGGGATCCCCAATCCCCGGCGTTGTGGTGCCAGGCCCCTTGGGAGGGGCTCCTCGTGGGCCAACCCAGGGTTAGAGTTAGCCCCCATAAGGCCGGCAGGCCAGATCCTCTGGCTGGGCGGTGAGAGGTGGGCGGGCCGAGGTAAAAGCGCTGGGGTGCGGGATTGTGGGCCCCTGCATTTTGGGGTGGGAGGCTTCAAATGTCGCCGGTTTCTCCAGGGCCCTGTCAGTTCTCCCGCCCTGAATGACCGGCGGTGCCCCTCGCGGCCCGGGGGGCAGCGTTGTGGGAGGGTGAGTCTGGCTTTGGGGCTTGGGGTTCCAGATCCCTGGCGTAGTGGCACCAAAACCCTTGGGAGGGGCCCCTGGGGGGCCGACCTAGGGTTAGGGTTAGCCCCCAGGAGACCGTCAGGCCCAACCGCACACTGTGCGGCGAGCTGAGGTGCGGCCCGAGGTGAAGGCGCTGGGGAGCGGGAGCGTGGGCACCAGCGTTTTGGCACAGGGAGCCTTTGAAGGTCACCGGGGACTCAGAAGGCCCTGCCCTTCTCTCGCCCTCTATGACCCGCGGCGCCCCTAGCGGCCCAGGTGGGGACAGTGCGGCAGGGTGAGTCCGGCTCTGGGGCTCTGAGTCACCAATCCCCAGCATTGCAGAGCCAGGCCGCTTGGGATGTCCCCTCAGGGCCGACCTAGGGTTTTGGTTAGCTGCCAGGAGCCCGGCAGGCCCTATCCACCGGCTCTCAAGCAAGCGGTGGGGTGGGCCTAGGTGAGGGCGCTGGCGAGCAGGATCCTGGGAGCCAACGTTTTTGCGCGGGGAGCCTTCAAAGGTCAGCGTGGGCTCGGAGGGCCCTGCCCGATCTCTTGCCCTGATTGACCGGCGGGGCCTCTAGCGGCTCGGGTGGCTGAAGGGCAGCAGGGTGAGTGCGGCACATGAGCTCGGGGTCCCCATCCCCAGCGTTGCGACGCCAGGCCCCTTGGGAAGTGCCCCTCGGTGGCCGACCTATGGTTAGGGTTAGCCTCCAGGAGCCCCGCAGGCCCGATACACCACCTGTGCGTCGAGCGGAGAGTTGGGCCGAGGTGAGGGTGCTGGTGAACATGAGCCTGGGCCCAAGCGTTTTGGTTCGGTGCGCCTTCGAAGGTCGGCAGGGGTTCGGAGGGCCCTGCCAGTTCTCCCACCCTGAATGAATGGCGGCGCCCCTAGCGGCCTGTGTGGGTTGGGGTGGCAGCGTGCATCCGGCGCTGGGGCTTGGGGGCCCCCAATCCCTGGCGTTGCGACGCCAGGCCCCTTAGGAAGGGACCTTCAGGGGCTGTCCTAGGGTTAGGGTGAGCTCCCAGGAGGCCGGCAGGCCCGAGTCGCTGGCTCTGCGAAGAGCGGAGGTGCGGGCCGAGTTGAGGGTGATGCAGAGCGGGAGCGTGGTCCCCAGCGTTTTGGCGCCCTGGGCCTTCGACTGTTGCCATGGCTCAAAGGGCCCTGCCCGTTCTCCTGCCCTGAAGAACCAGAGGCGCCCTTAGCAGCTCCCTTGGCGGCGGAGCGGCAGGGTGAGTCCATGCTGCGGCTCGGGGATCCCCAATCCCCAGCGTTGTGGGGCCAGGCTTCTTGGGAGGGGCTCCTCTTGGGCGGACCTAGGTTTAGAGTTAGCACCCAGGAGGCCAGCAGGCCCAATCCTCTGGCTGGGCGGTGAGAGGTGGGCGGCCCGAGGTAAAGGCGCTGGCGATCGGGAGCATGGGCCCCTGCATTTTGGCGCAGGAGGCTTCAAATATCGCCGGTTTCTCCAGGGCCCTGTCCCTTCTCCCGCCCTGAATGACGGGCGGCGCCACTAGCAGCCCGGGTGGCGACGTGGCGGTACGGTGAGTCTGGCTCTGGGTCTTGGGGTCCCTGATCCCCAGTGTAGCGGCACCAGGACCCTTGGGAGGGGCCCCTGGGTGGCTGACCTAGGGTTAGGGTTAGCCCCCAGGAGGCCGGCAGGTGGGATCAGGCCACTGTCCAGGGAGCGGAGGGCGGGGCCGAGGTGAGGGCGTTGGGGAGCGGGAGCGTGGGCACCAGCGTTTTGGCACGGGGAGCCTTTGAAGGCCACCGGGGGCTCGGAAGGCCCTGCCCCTTCTCTCGCCCTGAATGACCCGCAGTGCTCCTAGCGGCCCGGGTGGCGGCGTTGCGGTAGGGTGAGTGTGGCTCTGGGGCTTGAGGTTCCCGATCCCCGGCGAAGCGGCACCAGGACCCTTGGGAGGGGCCCCTGGGTGGCCGACCTAGGGTTAGGGTTAGCACCCGGGAGGCCGGCAGGCGGGATCCGCCCGCTGTGCGTGGAGTGGAGGGGCGGGCCGAGGTGAGGGCGCTGGCGAGCAAGAGCCTGGGCCCAAGCGTTTTGGCACCGGGGGCCTTCGAATGTCTCCGGGGACTCGGCGGGCCCTGCCCATTCTCCTCCCTGAATGACCGGCGGCGCCCCTAGCAGCCCAGGTGGCGGCGGGGCGGCATGTAAGTCCGGGCATAGGGCTCGGGGGTCCCCAGTCCACCGCGTTGCGGCGCCAGGCCCCTTGGGAGGGGCCCCTCGGAGGCTGACCTAGGGTGAGGTTTAGCCCCTAGGATGCCGGCAGGCCCTATTCGCCAGCCGTGTGGAGACTGGAGTGGCGGACCGAGGTGAGGGCACTGGTGAGCGGGAGCGTGGGCCCGGGTGTTTTGGCGCGGGGGGCCTTTGAAGGTCGCCGTGTCTTGGAGGGCCCTGCCCGTGCTCCCGCCCTGAATGAACGGCACCACCCCAAGCCCCCGGGTGGCGGCTGGGTGGCAGGGTGAGTCCAGTGCTGAGGCTCGGGGGTCCCCAATCCCCAGCGTTGCGGCGCCAGATCCCTTGGGAGGGGCCCCTCGGGGGTCGATCTAGGGTTGCGGTTAGCCCCCAGGAGGCCGGTGGACCCGATCTGCGGCTGTGCGGCACGCGGAGGGTTGGGCCGAGGTGAGGGCGCTGGCGAGACTGAGCATGAGCCCAAGCGTTTTAGTGCGGGGGGCCTTCGAAGGTCAGTGGGGGCTCGGAGGGACCTGCCCGTTCTCCCGCTCTGAATGACCGGCGGGGCCCCTAGAGGCTCCGGTGCCTGAAGGGCAGCAGGGTGAGACCGGCACTTGGGTTGGGGTCCCCATTCCCGGTGTTGTGGCGCCAGGCCACTTGGGAAGGGCCCCTCCGTGGCCGACCTACAGTTAGGGTTAGCCCCCAGGAGGCCAGCAGGCCCGATACACCGCCTGTGCGTCGAGCGGAGAGTTGGGCCGAGGTGAGGGTGCTGGTGAACATGAGCCCGGGCCCAAGCGTTTTGGTTCGGGGCGCCTTCGAAGGTCGGCGGGGGTTCGAAGGGCCCTGCCCGTTCTCCCACCCTGAATGAATGGCGGCGCCCCTAGCGGCACGTGTGGGGCAGGGCGGCAGGGTGCATCCAGCGCTGGGGCTTGGGGGTTCCCAATCCCCGGCGTTGCGGCGCCAGGCCCCTTAGGAAGCGACCCTCGGGGCCGTCCTAGGGTTAGGGTTAGCGCCCAGGAGGCCGGCAGGCCCGATCCGCCGGCTGTGCGAGGAGTGGAGATGCAGGCCGAGTTGAGGGCGATGGCGAGCGGGAGCTGGGCCCCAGCGATTTGGCATCCTGGGCCTTTGAATGTTGCCATGGCTCGGAGGGCCCTGCCCTTTCTCCTGCAATGAATAACCAGCAAGGCCCCTAGCGGCTCCGTTGGCAGTGGGGCGGCAGGGTGAATCCCAGGCTGCGGTTCGGGGATCCCCAATCCCCGGCGTTGTGGTGCCAGGCCCCTTGGGAGGGGCTCCTCGTGGGCCAACCCAGGGTTAGAGTTAGCCCCCATAAGGCCGGCAGGCCAGATCCTCTGGCTGGGCGGTGAGAGGTGGGCGGGCCGAGGTAAAAGCGCTGGGGTGCGGGATTGTGGGCCCCTGCATTTTGGGGTGGGAGGCTTCAAATGTCGCCGGTTTCTCCAGGGCCCTGTCAGTTCTCCCGCCCTGAATGACCGGCGGTGCCCCTCGCGGCCCGGGGGGCAGCGTTGTGGGAGGGTGAGTCTGGCTTTGGGGCTTGGGGTTCCAGATCCCTGGCGTAGTGGCACCAAAACCCTTGGGAGGGGCCCCTGGGGGGCCGACCTAGGGTTAGGGTTAGCCCCCAGGAGACCGTCAGGCCCAACCGCACACTGTGCGGCGAGCTGAGGTGCGGCCCGAGGTGAAGGCGCTGGGGAGCGGGAGCGTGGGCACCAGCGTTTTGGCACAGGGAGCCTTTGAAGGTCACCGGGGACTCAGAAGGCCCTGCCCTTCTCTCGCCCTCTATGACCCGCGGCGCCCCTAGCGGCCCAGGTGGGGACAGTGCGGCAGGGTGAGTCCGGCTCTGGGGCTCTGAGTCACCAATCCCCAGCATTGCAGAGCCAGGCCGCTTGGGATGTCCCCTCAGGGCCGACCTAGGGTTTTGGTTAGCTGCCAGGAGCCCGGCAGGCCCTATCCACCGGCTCTCAAGCAAGCGGTGGGGTGGGCCTAGGTGAGGGCGCTGGCGAGCAGGATCCTGGGAGCCAACGTTTTTGCGCGGGGAGCCTTCAAAGGTCAGCGTGGGCTCGGAGGGCCCTGCCCGATCTCTTGCCCTGATTGACCGGCGGGGCCTCTAGCAGCTCGGGTGGCTGAAGGGCAGCAGGGTGAGTGCGGCACATGAGCTCGGGGTCCCCATCCCCAGCGTTGCGACGCCAGGCCCCTTGGGAAGTGCCCCTCGGTGGCCGACCTATGGTTAGGGTTAGCCTCCAGGAGCCCCGCAGGCCCGATACACCACCTGTGCGTCGAGCGGAGAGTTGGGCCGAGGTGAGGGTGCTGGTGAACATGAGCCTGGGCCCAAGCGTTTTGGTTCGGTGCGCCTTCGAAGGTCGGCAGGGGTTCGGAGGGCCCTGCCAGTTCTCCCACCCTGAATGAATGGCGGCGCCCCTAGCGGCCTGTGTGGGTTGGGGTGGCAGCGTGCATCCGGCGCTGGGGCTTGGGGGCCCCCAATCCCTGGCGTTGCGACGCCAGGCCCCTTAGGAAGGGACCTTCAGGGGCTGTCCTAGGGTTAGGGTGAGCTCCCAGGAGGCCGGCAGGCCCGAGTCGCTGGCTCTGCGAAGAGCGGAGGTGCGGGCCGAGTTGAGGGTGATGCAGAGCGGGAGCGTGGTCCCCAGCGTTTTGGCGCCCTGGGCCTTCGACTGTTGCCATGGCTCAAAGGGCCCTGCCCGTTCTCCTGCCCTGAAGAACCAGAGGCGCCCTTAGCAGCTCCCTTGGCGGCGGAGCGGCAGGGTGAGTCCATGCTGCGGCTCGGGGATCCCCAATCCCCAGCGTTGTGGGGCCAGGCTTCTTGGGAGGGGCTCCTCTTGGGCGGACCTAGGTTTAGAGTTAGCACCCAGGAGGCCAGCAGGCCCAATCCTCTGGCTGGGCGGTGAGAGGTGGGCGGCCCGAGGTAAAGGCGCTGGCGATCGGGAGCATGGGCCCCTGCATTTTGGCGCAGGAGGCTTCAAATATCGCCGGTTTCTCCAGGGCCCTGTCCCTTCTCCCGCCCTGAATGACGGGCGGCGCCACTAGCAGCCCGGGTGGCGACGTGGCGGTACGGTGAGTCTGGCTCTGGGTCTTGGGGTCCCTGATCCCCAGTGTAGCGGCACCAGGACCCTTGGGAGGGGCCCCTGGGTGGCTGACCTAGGGTTAGGGTTAGCCCCCAGGAGGCCGGCAGGTGGGATCAGGCCACTGTCCAGGGAGCGGAGGGCGGGGCCGAGGTGAGGGCGTTGGGGAGCGGGAGCGTGGGCACCAGCGTTTTGGCACGGGGAGCCTTTGAAGGCCACCGGGGGCTCGGAAGGCCCTGCCCCTTCTCTCGCCCTGAATGACCCGCAGTGCTCCTAGCGGCCCGGGTGGCGGCGTTGCGGTAGGGTGAGTGTGGCTCTGGGGCTTGAGGTTCCCGATCCCCGGCGAAGCGGCACCAGGACCCTTGGGAGGGGCCCCTGGGTGGCCGACCTAGGGTTAGGGTTAGCACCCGGGAGGCCGGCAGGCGGGATCCGCCCGCTGTGCGTGGAGCGGAGGGGCGGGCCGAGGTGAGGGCGCTGGCGAGCAAGAGCCTGGGCCCAAGCGTTTTGGCACCGGGGGCCTTCGAATGTCTCCGGGGACTCGGCGGGCCCTGCCCATTCTCCTCCCTGAATGACCGGCGGCGCCCCTAGCAGCCCAGGTGGCGGCGGGGCGGCATGTAAGTCCGGGCATAGGGCTCGGGGGTCCCCAGTCCACCGCGTTGCGGCGCCAGGCCCCTTGGGAGGGGCCCCTCGGAGGCTGACCTAGGGTGAGGTTTAGCCCCTAGGATGCCGGCAGGCCCTATTCGCCAGCCGTGTGGAGACTGGAGTGGCGGACCGAGGTGAGGGCACTGGTGAGCGGGAGCGTGGGCCCGGGTGTTTTGGCGCGGGGGGCCTTTGAAGGTCGCCGTGTCTTGGAGGGCCCTGCCCGTGCTCCCGCCCTGAATGAACGGCACCACCCCAAGCCCCCGGGTGGCGGCTGGGTGGCAGGGTGAGTCCAGTGCTGAGGCTCGGGGGTCCCCAATCCCCAGCGTTGCGGCGCCAGATCCCTTGGGAGGGGCCCCTCGGGGGTCGATCTAGGGTTGCGGTTAGCCCCCAGGAGGCCGGTGGACCCGATCTGCGGCTGTGCGGCACGCGGAGGGTTGGGCCGAGGTGAGGGCGCTGGCGAGACTGAACATGAGCCCAAGCGTTTTAGTGCGGGGGGCCTTCGAAGGTCAGTGGGGGCTCGGAGGGACCTGCCCGTTCTCCCGCTCTGAATGACCGGCGGGGCCCCTAGAGGCTCCGGTGCCTGAAGGGCAGCAGGGTGAGACCGGCACTTGGGTTGGGGTCCCCATTCCCGGCGTTGTGGCGCCAGGCCACTTGGGAAGGGCCCCTCCGTGGCCGACCTACAGTTAGGGTTAGCCCCCAGGAGGCCAGCAGGCCCGATACACCGCCTGTGCGTCGAGCGGAGAGTTGGGCCGAGGTGAGGGTGCTGGTGAACATGAGCCCGGGCCCAAGCGTTTTGGTTCGGGGCGCCTTCGAAGGTCGGCGGGGGTTCGAAGGGCCCTGCCCGTTCTCCCACCCTGAATGAATGGCGGCGCCCCTAGCGGCACGTGTGGGGCAGGGCGGCAGGGTGCATCCAGCGCTGGGGCTTGGGGGTTCCCAATCCCCGGCGTTGCGGCGCCAGGCCCCTTAGGAAGCGACCCTCGGGGCCGTCCTAGGGTTAGGGTTAGCGCCCAGGAGGCCGGCAGGCCCGATCCGCCGGCTGTGCGAGGAGTGGAGATGCAGGCCGAGTTGAGGGCGATGGCGAGCGGGAGCTGGGCCCCAGCGATTTGGCATCCTGGGCCTTTGAATGTTGCCATGGCTCGGAGGGCCCTGCCCTTTCTCCTGCAATGAATAACCAGCAAGGCCCCTAGCGGCTCCGTTGGCAGTGGGGCGGCAGGGTGAATCCCAGGCTGCGGTTCGGGGATCCCCAATCCCCGGCGTTGTGGTGCCAGGCCCCTTGGGAGGGGCTCCTCGTGGGCCAACCCAGGGTTAGAGTTAGCCCCCATAAGGCCGGCAGGCCAGATCCTCTGGCTGGGCGGTGAGAGGTGGGCGGGCCGAGGTAAAAGCGCTGGGGTGCGGGATTGTGGGCCCCTGCATTTTGGGGTGGGAGGCTTCAAATGTCGCCGGTTTCTCCAGGGCCCTGTCAGTTCTCCCGCCCTGAATGACCGGCGGTGCCCCTCGCGGCCCGGGGGGCAGCGTTGTGGGAGGGTGAGTCTGGCTTTGGGGCTTGGGGTTCCAGATCCCTGGCGTAGTGGCACCAAAACCCTTGGGAGGGGCCCCTGGGGGGCCGACCTAGGGTTAGGGTTAGCCCCCAGGAGACCGTCAGGCCCAACCGCACACTGTGCGGCGAGCTGAGGTGCGGCCCGAGGTGAAGGCGCTGGGGAGCGGGAGCGTGGGCACCAGCGTTTTGGCACAGGGAGCCTTTGAAGGTCACCGGGGACTCAGAAGGCCCTGCCCTTCTCTCGCCCTCTATGACCCGCGGCGCCCCTAGCGGCCCAGGTGGGGACAGTGCGGCAGGGTGAGTCCGGCTCTGGGGCTCTGAGTCACCAATCCCCAGCATTGCAGAGCCAGGCCGCTTGGGATGTCCCCTCAGGGCCGACCTAGGGTTTTGGTTAGCTGCCAGGAGCCCGGCAGGCCCTATCCACCGGCTCTCAAGCAAGCGGTGGGGTGGGCCTAGGTGAGGGCGCTGGCGAGCAGGATCCTGGGAGCCAACGTTTTTGCGCGGGGAGCCTTCAAAGGTCAGCGTGGGCTCGGAGGGCCCTGCCCGATCTCTTGCCCTGATTGACCGGCGGGGCCTCTAGCGGCTCGGGTGGCTGAAGGGCAGCAGGGTGAGTGCGGCACATGAGCTCGGGGTCCCCATCCCCAGCGTTGCGACGCCAGGCCCCTTGGGAAGTGCCCCTCGGTGGCCGACCTATGGTTAGGGTTAGCCTCCAGGAGCCCCGCAGGCCCGATACACCACCTGTGCGTCGAGCGGAGAGTTGGGCCGAGGTGAGGGTGCTGGTGAACATGAGCCTGGGCCCAAGCGTTTTGGTTCGGTGCGCCTTCGAAGGTCGGCAGGGGTTCGGAGGGACCTGCCAGTTCTCCCACCCTGAATGAATGGCGGCGCCCCTAGCGGCCTGTGTGGGTTGGGGTGGCAGCGTGCATCCGGCGCTGGGGCTTGGGGGCCCCCAATCCCTGGCGTTGCGACGCCAGGCCCCTTAGGAAGGGACCTTCAGGGGCTGTCCTAGGGTTAGGGTGAGCTCCCAGGAGGCCGGCAGGCCCGAGTCGCTGGCTCTGCGAAGAGCGGAGGTGCGGGCCGAGTTGAGGGTGATGCAGAGCGGGAGCGTGGTCCCCAGCGTTTTGGCGCCCTGGGCCTTCGACTGTTGCCATGGCTCAAAGGGCCCTGCCCGTTCTCCTGCCCTGAAGAACCAGAGGCGCCCTTAGCAGCTCCCTTGGCGGCGGAGCGGCAGGGTGAGTCCATGCTGCGGCTCGGGGATCCCCAATCCCCAGCGTTGTGGGGCCAGGCTTCTTGGGAGGGGCTCCTCTTGGGCGGACCTAGGTTTAGAGTTAGCACCCAGGAGGCCAGCAGGCCCAATCCTCTGGCTGGGCGGTGAGAGGTGGGCGGCCCGAGGTAAAGGCGCTGGCGATCGGGAGCATGGGCCCCTGCATTTTGGCGCAGGAGGCTTCAAATATCGCCGGTTTCTCCAGGGCCCTGTCCCTTCTCCCGCCCTGAATGACGGGCGGCGCCACTAGCAGCCCGGGTGGCGACGTGGCGGTACGGTGAGTCTGGCTCTGGGTCTTGGGGTCCCTGATCCCCAGTGTAGCGGCACCAGGACCCTTGGGAGGGGCCCCTGGGTGGCTGACCTAGGGTTAGGGTTAGCCCCCAGGAGGCCGGCAGGTGGGATCAGGCCACTGTCCAGGGAGCGGAGGGCGGGGCCGAGGTGAGGGCGTTGGGGAGCGGGAGCGTGGGCACCAGCGTTTTGGCACGGGGAGCCTTTGAAGGCCACCGGGGGCTCGGAAGGCCCTGCCCCTTCTCTCGCCCTGAATGACCCGCAGTGCTCCTAGCGGCCCGGGTGGCGGCGTTGCGGTAGGGTGAGTGTGGCTCTGGGGCTTGAGGTTCCCGATCCCCGGCGAAGCGGCACCAGGACCCTTGGGAGGGGCCCCTGGGTGGCCGACCTAGGGTTAGGGTTAGCACCCGGGAGGCCGGCAGGCGGGATCCGCCCGCTGTGCGTGGAGCGGAGGGGCGGGCCGAGGTGAGGGCGCTGGCGAGCAAGAGCCTGGGCCCAAGCGTTTTGGCACCGGGGGCCTTCGAATGTCTCCGGGGACTCGGCGGGCCCTGCCCATTCTCCTCCCTGAATGACCGGCGGCGCCCCTAGCAGCCCAGGTGGCGGCGGGGCGGCATGTAAGTCCGGGCATAGGGCTCGGGGGTCCCCAGTCCACCGCGTTGCGGCGCCAGGCCCCTTGGGAGGGGCCCCTCGGAGGCTGACCTAGGGTGAGGTTTAGCCCCTAGGATGCCGGCAGGCCCTATTCGCCAGCCGTGTGGAGACTGGAGTGGCGGACCGAGGTGAGGGCACTGGTGAGCGGGAGCGTGGGCCCGGGTGTTTTGGCGCGGGGGGCCTTTGAAGGTCGCCGTGTCTTGGAGGGCCCTGCCCGTGCTCCCGCCCTGAATGAACGGCACCACCCCAAGCCCCCGGGTGGCGGCTGGGTGGCAGGGTGAGTCCAGTGCTGAGGCTCGGGGGTCCCCAATCCCCAGCGTTGCGGCGCCAGATCCCTTGGGAGGGGCCCCTCGGGGGTCGATCTAGGGTTGCGGTTAGCCCCCAGGAGGCCGGTGGACCCGATCTGCGGCTGTGCGGCACGCGGAGGGTTGGGCCGAGGTGAGGGCGCTGGCGAGACTGAGCATGAGCCCAAGCGTTTTAGTGCGGGGGGCCTTCGAAGGTCAGTGGGGGCTCGGAGGGACCTGCCCGTTCTCCCGCTCTGAATGACCGGCGGGGCCCCTAGAGGCTCCGGTGCCTGAAGGGCAGCAGGGTGAGACCGGCACTTGGGTTGGGGTCCCCATTCCCGGCGTTGTGGCGCCAGGCCACTTGGGAAGGGCCCCTCCGTGGCCGACCTACAGTTAGGGTTAGCCCCCAGGAGGCCAGCAGGCCCGATACACCGCCTGTGCGTCGAGCGGAGAGTTGGGCCGAGGTGAGGGTGCTGGTGAACATGAGCCCGGGCCCAAGCGTTTTGGTTCGGGGCGCCTTCGAAGGTCGGCGGGGGTTCGAAGGGCCCTGCCCGTTCTCCCACCCTGAATGAATGGCGGCGCCCCTAGCGGCACGTGTGGGGCAGGGCGGCAGGGTGCATCCAGCGCTGGGGCTTGGGGGTTCCCAATCCCCGGCGTTGCGGCGCCAGGCCCCTTAGGAAGCGACCCTCGGGGCCGTCCTAGGGTTAGGGTTAGCGCCCAGGAGGCCGGCAGGCCCGATCCGCCGGCTGTGCGAGGAGTGGAGATGCAGGCCGAGTTGAGGGCGATGGCGAGCGGGAGCTGGGCCCCAGCGATTTGGCATCCTGGGCCTTTGAATGTTGCCATGGCTCGGAGGGCCCTGCCCTTTCTCCTGCAATGAATAACCAGCAAGGCCCCTAGCGGCTCCGTTGGCAGTGGGGCGGCAGGGTGAATCCCAGGCTGCGGTTCGGGGATCCCCAATCCCCGGCGTTGTGGTGCCAGGCCCCTTGGGAGGGGCTCCTCGTGGGCCAACCCAGGGTTAGAGTTAGCCCCCATAAGGCCGGCAGGCCAGATCCTCTGGCTGGGCGGTGAGAGGTGGGCGGGCCGAGGTAAAAGCGCTGGGGTGCGGGATTGTGGGCCCCTGCATTTTGGGGTGGGAGGCTTCAAATGTCGCCGGTTTCTCCAGGGCCCTGTCAGTTCTCCCGCCCTGAATGACCGGCGGTGCCCCTCGCGGCCCGGGGGGCAGCGTTGTGGGAGGGTGAGTCTGGCTTTGGGGCTTGGGGTTCCAGATCCCTGGCGTAGTGGCACCAAAACCCTTGGGAGGGGCCCCTGGGGGGCCGACCTAGGGTTAGGGTTAGCCCCCAGGAGACCGTCAGGCCCAACCGCACACTGTGCGGCGAGCTGAGGTGCGGCCCGAGGTGAAGGCGCTGGGGAGCGGGAGCGTGGGCACCAGCGTTTTGGCACAGGGAGCCTTTGAAGGTCACCGGGGACTCAGAAGGCCCTGCCCTTCTCTCGCCCTCTATGACCCGCGGCGCCCCTAGCGGCCCAGGTGGGGACAGTGCGGCAGGGTGAGTCCGGCTCTGGGGCTCTGAGTCACCAATCCCCAGCATTGCAGAGCCAGGCCGCTTGGGATGTCCCCTCAGGGCCGACCTAGGGTTTTGGTTAGCTGCCAGGAGCCCGGCAGGCCCTATCCACCGGCTCTCAAGCAAGCGGTGGGGTGGGCCTAGGTGAGGGCGCTGGCGAGCAGGATCCTGGGAGCCAACGTTTTTGCGCGGGGAGCCTTCAAAGGTCAGCGTGGGCTCGGAGGGCCCTGCCCGATCTCTTGCCCTGATTGACCGGCGGGGCCTCTAGCGGCTCGGGTGGCTGAAGGGCAGCAGGGTGAGTGCGGCACATGAGCTCGGGGTCCCCATCCCCAGCGTTGCGACGCCAGGCCCCTTGGGAAGTGCCCCTCGGTGGCCGACCTATGGTTAGGGTTAGCCTCCAGGAGCCCCGCAGGCCCGATACACCACCTGTGCGTCGAGCGGAGAGTTGGGCCGAGGTGAGGGTGCTGGTGAACATGAGCCTGGGCCCAAGCGTTTTGGTTCGGTGCGCCTTCGAAGGTCGGCAGGGGTTCGGAGGGACCTGCCAGTTCTCCCACCCTGAATGAATGGCGGCGCCCCTAGCGGCCTGTGTGGGTTGGGGTGGCAGCGTGCATCCGGCGCTGGGGCTTGGGGGCCCCCAATCCCTGGCGTTGCGACGCCAGGCCCCTTAGGAAGGGACCTTCAGGGGCTGTCCTAGGGTTAGGGTGAGCTCCCAGGAGGCCGGCAGGCCCGAGTCGCTGGCTCTGCGAAGAGCGGAGGTGCGGGCCGAGTTGAGGGTGATGCAGAGCGGGAGCGTGGTCCCCAGCGTTTTGGCGCCCTGGGCCTTCGACTGTTGCCATGGCTCAAAGGGCCCTGCCCGTTCTCCTGCCCTGAAGAACCAGAGGCGCCCTTAGCAGCTCCCTTGGCGGCGGAGCGGCAGGGTGAGTCCATGCTGCGGCTCGGGGATCCCCAATCCCCAGCGTTGTGGGGCCAGGCTTCTTGGGAGGGGCTCCTCTTGGGCGGACCTAGGTTTAGAGTTAGCACCCAGGAGGCCAGCAGGCCCAATCCTCTGGCTGGGCGGTGAGAGGTGGGCGGCCCGAGGTAAAGGCGCTGGCGATCGGGAGCATGGGCCCCTGCATTTTGGCGCAGGAGGCTTCAAATATCGCCGGTTTCTCCAGGGCCCTGTCCCTTCTCCCGCCCTGAATGACGGGCGGCGCCACTAGCAGCCCGGGTGGCGACGTGGCGGTACGGTGAGTCTGGCTCTGGGTCTTGGGGTCCCTGATCCCCAGTGTAGCGGCACCAGGACCCTTGGGAGGGGCCCCTGGGTGGCTGACCTAGGGTTAGGGTTAGCCCCCAGGAGGCCGGCAGGTGGGATCAGGCCACTGTCCAGGGAGCGGAGGGCGGGGCCGAGGTGAGGGCGTTGGGGAGCGGGAGCGTGGGCACCAGCGTTTTGGCACGGGGAGCCTTTGAAGGCCACCGGGGGCTCGGAAGGCCCTGCCCCTTCTCTCGCCCTGAATGACCCGCAGTGCTCCTAGCGGCCCGGGTGGCGGCGTTGCGGTAGGGTGAGTGTGGCTCTGGGGCTTGAGGTTCCCGATCCCCGGCGAAGCGGCACCAGGACCCTTGGGAGGGGCCCCTGGGTGGCCGACCTAGGGTTAGGGTTAGCACCCGGGAGGCCGGCAGGCGGGATCCGCCCGCTGTGCGTGGAGCGGAGGGGCGGGCCGAGGTGAGGGCGCTGGCGAGCAAGAGCCTGGGCCCAAGCGTTTTGGCACCGGGGGCCTTCGAATGTCTCCGGGGACTCGGCGGGCCCTGCCCATTCTCCTCCCTGAATGACCGGCGGCGCCCCTAGCAGCCCAGGTGGCGGCGGGGCGGCATGTAAGTCCGGGCATAGGGCTCGGGGGTCCCCAGTCCACCGCGTTGCGGCGCCAGGCCCCTTGGGAGGGGCCCCTCGGAGGCTGACCTAGGGTGAGGTTTAGCCCCTAGGATGCCGGCAGGCCCTATTCGCCAGCCGTGTGGAGACTGGAGTGGCGGACCGAGGTGAGGGCACTGGTGAGCGGGAGCGTGGGCCCGGGTGTTTTGGCGCGGGGGGCCTTTGAAGGTCGCCGTGTCTTGGAGGGCCCTGCCCGTGCTCCCGCCCTGAATGAACGGCACCACCCCAAGCCCCCGGGTGGCGGCTGGGTGGCAGGGTGAGTCCAGTGCTGAGGCTCGGGGGTCCCCAATCCCCAGCGTTGCGGCGCCAGATCCCTTGGGAGGGGCCCCTCGGGGGTCGATCTAGGGTTGCGGTTAGCCCCCAGGAGGCCGGTGGACCCGATCTGCGGCTGTGCGGCACGCGGAGGGTTGGGCCGAGGTGAGGGCGCTGGCGAGACTGAGCATGAGCCCAAGCGTTTTAGTGCGGGGGGCCTTCGAAGGTCAGTGGGGGCTCGGAGGGACCTGCCCGTTCTCCCGCTCTGAATGACCGGCGGGGCCCCTAGAGGCTCCGGTGCCTGAAGGGCAGCAGGGTGAGACCGGCACTTGGGTTGGGGTCCCCATTCCCGGCGTTGTGGCGCCAGGCCACTTGGGAAGGGCCCCTCCGTGGCCGACCTACAGTTAGGGTTAGCCCCCAGGAGGCCAGCAGGCCCGATACACCGCCTGTGCGTCGAGCGGAGAGTTGGGCCGAGGTGAGGGTGCTGGTGAACATGAGCCCGGGCCCAAGCGTTTTGGTTCGGGGCGCCTTCGAAGGTCGGCGGGGGTTCGAAGGGCCCTGCCCGTTCTCCCACCCTGAATGAATGGCGGCGCCCCTAGCGGCACGTGTGGGGCAGGGCGGCAGGGTGCATCCAGCGCTGGGGCTTGGGGGTTCCCAATCCCCGGCGTTGCGGCGCCAGGCCCCTTAGGAAGCGACCCTCGGGGCCGTCCTAGGGTTAGGGTTAGCGCCCAGGAGGCCGGCAGGCCCGATCCGCCGGCTGTGCGAGGAGTGGAGATGCAGGCCGAGTTGAGGGCGATGGCGAGCGGGAGCTGGGCCCCAGCGATTTGGCATCCTGGGCCTTTGAATGTTGCCATGGCTCGGAGGGCCCTGCCCTTTCTCCTGCAATGAATAACCAGCAAGGCCCCTAGCGGCTCCGTTGGCAGTGGGGCGGCAGGGTGAATCCCAGGCTGCGGTTCGGGGATCCCCAATCCCCGGCGTTGTGGTGCCAGGCCCCTTGGGAGGGGCTCCTCGTGGGCCAACCCAGGGTTAGAGTTAGCCCCCATAAGGCCGGCAGGCCAGATCCTCTGGCTGGGCGGTGAGAGGTGGGCGGGCCGAGGTAAAAGCGCTGGGGTGCGGGATTGTGGGCCCCTGCATTTTGGGGTGGGAGGCTTCAAATGTCGCCGGTTTCTCCAGGGCCCTGTCAGTTCTCCCGCCCTGAATGACCGGCGGTGCCCCTCGCGGCCCGGGGGGCAGCGTTGTGGGAGGGTGAGTCTGGCTTTGGGGCTTGGGGTTCCAGATCCCTGGCGTAGTGGCACCAAAACCCTTGGGAGGGGCCCCTGGGGGGCCGACCTAGGGTTAGGGTTAGCCCCCAGGAGACCGTCAGGCCCAACCGCACACTGTGCGGCGAGCTGAGGTGCGGCCCGAGGTGAAGGCGCTGGGGAGCGGGAGCGTGGGCACCAGCGTTTTGGCACAGGGAGCCTTTGAAGGTCACCGGGGACTCAGAAGGCCCTGCCCTTCTCTCGCCCTCTATGACCCGCGGCGCCCCTAGCGGCCCAGGTGGGGACAGTGCGGCAGGGTGAGTCCGGCTCTGGGGCTCTGAGTCACCAATCCCCAGCATTGCAGAGCCAGGCCGCTTGGGATGTCCCCTCAGGGCCGACCTAGGGTTTTGGTTAGCTGCCAGGAGCCCGGCAGGCCCTATCCACCGGCTCTGAAGCAAGCGGTGGGGTGGGCCTAGGTGAGGGCGCTGGCGAGCAGGATCCTGGGAGCCAACGTTTTTGCGCGGGGAGCCTTCAAAGGTCAGCGTGGGCTCGGAGGGCCCTGCCCGATCTCTTGCCCTGATTGACCGGCGGGGCCTCTAGCGGCTCGGGTGGCTGAAGGGCAGCAGGGTGAGTGCGGCACATGAGCTCGGGGTCCCCATCCCCAGCGTTGCGACGCCAGGCCCCTTGGGAAGTGCCCCTCGGTGGCCGACCTATGGTTAGGGTTAGCCTCCAGGAGCCCCGCAGGCCCGATACACCACCTGTGCGTCGAGCGGAGAGTTGGGCCGAGGTGAGGGTGCTGGTGAACATGAGCCTGGGCCCAAGCGTTTTGGTTCGGTGCGCCTTCGAAGGTCGGCAGGGGTTCGGAGGGCCCTGCCAGTTCTCCCACCCTGAATGAATGGCGGCGCCCCTAGCGGCCTGTGTGGGTTGGGGTGGCAGCGTGCATCCGGCGCTGGGGCTTGGGGGCCCCCAATCCCTGGCGTTGCGACGCCAGGCCCCTTAGGAAGGGACCTTCAGGGGCTGTCCTAGGGTTAGGGTGAGCTCCCAGGAGGCCGGCAGGCCCGAGTCGCTGGCTCTGCGAAGAGCGGAGGTGCGGGCCGAGTTGAGGGTGATGCAGAGCGGGAGCGTGGTCCCCAGCGTTTTGGCGCCCTGGGCCTTCGACTGTTGCCATGGCTCAAAGGGCCCTGCCCGTTCTCCTGCCCTGAAGAACCAGAGGCGCCCTTAGCAGCTCCCTTGGCGGCGGAGCGGCAGGGTGAGTCCATGCTGCGGCTCGGGGATCCCCAATCCCCAGCGTTGTGGGGCCAGGCTTCTTGGGAGGGGCTCCTCTTGGGCGGACCTAGGTTTAGAGTTAGCACCCAGGAGGCCAGCAGGCCCAATCCTCTGGCTGGGCGGTGAGAGGTGGGCGGCCCGAGGTAAAGGCGCTGGCGATCGGGAGCATGGGCCCCTGCATTTTGGCGCAGGAGGCTTCAAATATCGCCGGTTTCTCCAGGGCCCTGTCCCTTCTCCCGCCCTGAATGACGGGCGGCGCCACTAGCAGCCCGGGTGGCGACGTGGCGGTACGGTGAGTCTGGCTCTGGGTCTTGGGGTCCCTGATCCCCAGTGTAGCGGCACCAGGACCCTTGGGAGGGGCCCCTGGGTGGCTGACCTAGGGTTAGGGTTAGCCCCCAGGAGGCCGGCAGGTGGGATCAGGCCACTGTCCAGGGAGCGGAGGGCGGGGCCGAGGTGAGGGCGTTGGGGAGCGGGAGCGTGGGCACCAGCGTTTTGGCACGGGGAGCCTTTGAAGGCCACCGGGGGCTCGGAAGGCCCTGCCCCTTCTCTCGCCCTGAATGACCCGCAGTGCTCCTAGCGGCCCGGGTGGCGGCGTTGCGGTAGGGTGAGTGTGGCTCTGGGGCTTGAGGTTCCCGATCCCCGGCGAAGCGGCACCAGGACCCTTGGGAGGGGCCCCTGGGTGGCCGACCTAGGGTTAGGGTTAGCACCCGGGAGGCCGGCAGGCGGGATCCGCCCGCTGTGCGTGGAGCGGAGGGGCGGGCCGAGGTGAGGGCGCTGGCGAGCAAGAGCCTGGGCCCAAGCGTTTTGGCACCGGGGGCCTTCGAATGTCTCCGGGGACTCGGCGGGCCCTGCCCATTCTCCTCCCTGAATGACCGGCGGCGCCCCTAGCAGCCCAGGTGGCGGCGGGGCGGCATGTAAGTCCGGGCATAGGGCTCGGGGGTCCCCAGTCCACCGCGTTGCGGCGCCAGGCCCCTTGGGAGGGGCCCCTCGGAGGCTGACCTAGGGTGAGGTTTAGCCCCTAGGATGCCGGCAGGCCCTATTCGCCAGCCGTGTGGAGACTGGAGTGGCGGACCGAGGTGAGGGCACTGGTGAGCGGGAGCGTGGGCCCGGGTGTTTTGGCGCGGGGGGCCTTTGAAGGTCGCCGTGTCTTGGAGGGCCCTGCCCGTGCTCCCGCCCTGAATGAACGGCACCACCCCAAGCCCCCGGGTGGCGGCTGGGTGGCAGGGTGAGTCCAGTGCTGAGGCTCGGGGGTCCCCAATCCCCAGCGTTGCGGCGCCAGATCCCTTGGGAGGGGCCCCTCGGGGGTCGATCTAGGGTTGCGGTTAGCCCCCAGGAGGCCGGTGGACCCGATCTGCGGCTGTGCGGCACGCGGAGGGTTGGGCCGAGGTGAGGGCGCTGGCGAGACTGAGCATGAGCCCAAGCGTTTTAGTGCGGGGGGCCTTCGAAGGTCAGTGGGGGCTCGGAGGGACCTGCCCGTTCTCCCGCTCTGAATGACCGGCGGGGCCCCTAGAGGCTCCGGTGCCTGAAGGGCAGCAGGGTGAGACCGGCACTTGGGTTGGGGTCCCCATTCCCGGCGTTGTGGCGCCAGGCCACTTGGGAAGGGCCCCTCCGTGGCCGACCTACAGTTAGGGTTAGCCCCCAGGAGGCCAGCAGGCCCGATACACCGCCTGTGCGTCGAGCGGAGAGTTGGGCCGAGGTGAGGGTGCTGGTGAACATGAGCCCGGGCCCAAGCGTTTTGGTTCGGGGCGCCTTCGAAGGTCGGCGGGGGTTCGAAGGGCCCTGCCCGTTCTCCCACCCTGAATGAATGGCGGCGCCCCTAGCGGCACGTGTGGGGCAGGGCGGCAGGGTGCATCCAGCGCTGGGGCTTGGGGGTTCCCAATCCCCGGCGTTGCGGCGCCAGGCCCCTTAGGAAGCGACCCTCGGGGCCGTCCTAGGGTTAGGGTTAGCGCCCAGGAGGCCGGCAGGCCCGATCCGCCGGCTGTGCGAGGAGTGGAGATGCAGGCCGAGTTGAGGGCGATGGCGAGCGGGAGCTGGGCCCCAGCGATTTGGCATCCTGGGCCTTTGAATGTTGCCATGGCTCGGAGGGCCCTGCCCTTTCTCCTGCAATGAATAACCAGCAAGGCCCCTAGCGGCTCCGTTGGCAGTGGGGCGGCAGGGTGAATCCCAGGCTGCGGTTCGGGGATCCCCAATCCCCGGCGTTGTGGTGCCAGGCCCCTTGGGAGGGGCTCCTCGTGGGCCAACCCAGGGTTAGAGTTAGCCCCCATAAGGCCGGCAGGCCAGATCCTCTGGCTGGGCGGTGAGAGGTGGGCGGGCCGAGGTAAAAGCGCTGGGGTGCGGGATTGTGGGCCCCTGCATTTTGGGGTGGGAGGCTTCAAATGTCGCCGGTTTCTCCAGGGCCCTGTCAGTTCTCCCGCCCTGAATGACCGGCGGTGCCCCTCGCGGCCCGGGGGGCAGCGTTGTGGGAGGGTGAGTCTGGCTTTGGGGCTTGGGGTTCCAGATCCCTGGCGTAGTGGCACCAAAACCCTTGGGAGGGGCCCCTGGGGGGCCGACCTAGGGTTAGGGTTAGCCCCCAGGAGACCGTCAGGCCCAACCGCACACTGTGCGGCGAGCTGAGGTGCGGCCCGAGGTGAAGGCGCTGGGGAGCGGGAGCGTGGGCACCAGCGTTTTGGCACAGGGAGCCTTTGAAGGTCACCGGGGACTCAGAAGGCCCTGCCCTTCTCTCGCCCTCTATGACCCGCGGCGCCCCTAGCGGCCCAGGTGGGGACAGTGCGGCAGGGTGAGTCCGGCTCTGGGGCTCTGAGTCACCAATCCCCAGCATTGCAGAGCCAGGCCGCTTGGGATGTCCCCTCAGGGCCGACCTAGGGTTTTGGTTAGCTGCCAGGAGCCCGGCAGGCCCTATCCACCGGCTCTGAAGCAAGCGGTGGGGTGGGCCTAGGTGAGGGCGCTGGCGAGCAGGATCCTGGGAGCCAACGTTTTTGCGCGGGGAGCCTTCAAAGGTCAGCGTGGGCTCGGAGGGCCCTGCCCGATCTCTTGCCCTGATTGACCGGCGGGGCCTCTAGCGGCTCGGGTGGCTGAAGGGCAGCAGGGTGAGTGCGGCACATGAGCTCGGGGTCCCCATCCCCAGCGTTGCGACGCCAGGCCCCTTGGGAAGTGCCCCTCGGTGGCCGACCTATGGTTAGGGTTAGCCTCCAGGAGCCCCGCAGGCCCGATACACCACCTGTGCGTCGAGCGGAGAGTTGGGCCGAGGTGAGGGTGCTGGTGAACATGAGCCTGGGCCCAAGCGTTTTGGTTCGGTGCGCCTTCCAAGGTCGGCAGGGGTTCGGAGGGACCTGCCAGTTCTCCCACCCTGAATGAATGGCGGCGCCCCTAGCGGCCTGTGTGGGTTGGGGTGGCAGCGTGCATCCGGCGCTGGGGCTTGGGGGTCCCCAATCCCTGGCGTTGCGACGCCAGGCCCCTTAGGAAGGGACCTTCAGGGGCTGTCCTAGGGTTAGGGTGAGCTCCCAGGAGGCCGGCAGGCCCGAGTCGCTGGCTCTGCGAAGAGCGGAGGTGCGGGCCGAGTTGAGGGTGATGCAGAGCGGGAGCGTGGTCCCCAGCGTTTTGGCGCCCTGGGCCTTCGACTGTTGCCATGGCTCAAAGGGCCCTGCCCGTTCTCCTGCCCTGAAGAACCAGAGGCGCCCTTAGCAGCTCCCTTGGCGGCGGAGCGGCAGGGTGAGTCCATGCTGCGGCTCGGGGATCCCCAATCCCCAGCGTTGTGGGGCCAGGCTTCTTGGGAGGGGCTCCTCTTGGGCGGACCTAGGTTTAGAGTTAGCACCCAGGAGGCCAGCAGGCCCAATCCTCTGGCTGGGCGGTGAGAGGTGGGCGGCCCGAGGTAAAGGCGCTGGCGATCGGGAGCATGGGCCCCTGCATTTTGGCGCAGGAGGCTTCAAATATCGCCGGTTTCTCCAGGGCCCTGTCCCTTCTCCCGCCCTGAATGACGGGCGGCGCCACTAGCAGCCCGGGTGGCGACGTGGCGGTACGGTGAGTCTGGCTCTGGGTCTTGGGGTCCCTGATCCCCAGTGTAGCGGCACCAGGACCCTTGGGAGGGGCCCCTGGGTGGCTGACCTAGGGTTAGGGTTAGCCCCCAGGAGGCCGGCAGGTGGGATCAGGCCACTGTCCAGGGAGCGGAGGGCGGGGCCGAGGTGAGGGCGTTGGGGAGCGGGAGCGTGGGCACCAGCGTTTTGGCACGGGGAGCCTTTGAAGGCCACCGGGGGCTCGGAAGGCCCTGCCCCTTCTCTCGCCCTGAATGACCCGCAGTGCTCCTAGCGGCCCGGGTGGCGGCGTTGCGGTAGGGTGAGTGTGGCTCTGGGGCTTGAGGTTCCCGATCCCCGGCGAAGCGGCACCAGGACCCTTGGGAGGGGCCCCTGGGTGGCCGACCTAGGGTTAGGGTTAGCACCCGGGAGGCCGGCAGGCGGGATCCGCCCGCTGTGCGTGGAGCGGAGGGGCGGGCCGAGGTGAGGGCGCTGGCGAGCAAGAGCCTGGGCCCAAGCGTTTTGGCACCGGGGGCCTTCGAATGTCTCCGGGGACTCGGCGGGCCCTGCCCATTCTCCTCCCTGAATGACCGGCGGCGCCCCTAGCAGCCCAGGTGGCGGCGGGGCGGCATGTAAGTCCGGGCATAGGGCTCGGGGGTCCCCAGTCCACCGCGTTGCGGCGCCAGGCCCCTTGGGAGGGGCCCCTCGGAGGCTGACCTAGGGTGAGGTTTAGCCCCTAGGATGCCGGCAGGCCCTATTCGCCAGCCGTGTGGAGACTGGAGTGGCGGACCGAGGTGAGGGCACTGGTGAGCGGGAGCGTGGGCCCGGGTGTTTTGGCGCGGGGGGCCTTTGAAGGTCGCCGTGTCTTGGAGGGCCCTGCCCGTGCTCCCGCCCTGAATGAACGGCACCACCCCAAGCCCCCGGGTGGCGGCTGGGTGGCAGGGTGAGTCCAGTGCTGAGGCTCGGGGGTCCCCAATCCCCAGCGTTGCGGCGCCAGATCCCTTGGGAGGGGCCCCTCGGGGGTCGATCTAGGGTTGCGGTTAGCCCCCAGGAGGCCGGTGGACCCGATCTGCGGCTGTGCGGCACGCGGAGGGTTGGGCCGAGGTGAGGGCGCTGGCGAGACTGAGCATGAGCCCAAGCGTTTTAGTGCGGGGGGCCTTCGAAGGTCAGTGGGGGCTCGGAGGGACCTGCCCGTTCTCCCGCTCTGAATGACCGGCGGGGCCCCTAGAGGCTCCGGTGCCTGAAGGGCAGCAGGGTGAGACCGGCACTTGGGTTGGGGTCCCCATTCCCGGCGTTGTGGCGCCAGGCCACTTGGGAAGGGCCCCTCCGTGGCCGACCTACAGTTAGGGTTAGCCCCCAGGAGGCCAGCAGGCCCGACACCGCCTGTGCGTCGAGCGGAGAGTTGGGCCGAGGTGAGGGTGCTGGTGAACATGAGCCCGGGCCCAAGCGTTTTGGTTCGGGGCGCCTTCGAAGGTCGGCGGGGGTTCGAAGGGCCCTGCCCGTTCTCCCACCCTGAATGAATGGCGGCGCCCCTAGCGGCACGTGTGGGGCAGGGCGGCAGGGTGCATCCAGCGCTGGGGCTTGGGGGTTCCCAATCCCCGGCGTTGCGGCGCCAGGCCCCTTAGGAAGCGACCCTCGGGGCCGTCCTAGGGTTAGGGTTAGCGCCCAGGAGGCCGGCAGGCCCGATCCGCCGGCTGTGCGAGGAGTGGAGATGCAGGCCGAGTTGAGGGCGATGTGCGAGCGGGAGCTGGGCCCCAGCGATTTGGCATCCTGGGCCTTTGAATGTTGCCATGGCTCGGAGGGCCCTGCCCTTTCTCCTGCAATGAATAACCAGCAAGGCCCCTAGCGGCTCCGTTGGCAGTGGGGCGGCAGGGTGAATCCCAGGCTGCGGTTCGGGGATCCCCAATCCCCGGCGTTGTGGTGCCAGGCCCCTTGGGAGGGGCTCCTCGTGGGCCAACCCAGGGTTAGAGTTAGCCCCCATAAGGCCGGCAGGCCAGATCCTCTGGCTGGGCGGTGAGAGGTGGGCGGGCCGAGGTAAAAGCGCTGGGGTGCGGGATTGTGGGCCCCTGCATTTTGGGGTGGGAGGCTTCAAATGTCGCCGGTTTCTCCAGGGCCCTGTCAGTTCTCCCGCCCTGAATGACCGGCGGTGCCCCTCGCGGCCCGGGGGGCAGCGTTGTGGGAGGGTGAGTCTGGCTTTGGGGCTTGGGGTTCCAGATCCCTGGCGTAGTGGCACCAAAACCCTTGGGAGGGGCCCCTGGGGGGCCGACCTAGGGTTAGGGTTAGCCCCCAGGAGACCGTCAGGCCCAACCGCACACTGTGCGGCGAGCTGAGGTGCGGCCCGAGGTGAAGGCGCTGGGGAGCGGGAGCGTGGGCACCAGCGTTTTGGCACAGGGAGCCTTTGAAGGTCACCGGGGACTCAGAAGGCCCTGCCCTTCTCTCGCCCTCTATGACCCGCGGCGCCCCTAGCGGCCCAGGTGGGGACAGTGCGGCAGGGTGAGTCCGGCTCTGGGGCTCTGAGTCACCAATCCCCAGCATTGCAGAGCCAGGCCGCTTGGGATGTCCCCTCAGGGCCGACCTAGGGTTTTGGTTAGCTGCCAGGAGCCCGGCAGGCCCTATCCACCGGCTCTGAAGCAAGCGGTGGGGTGGGCCTAGGTGAGGGCGCTGGCGAGCAGGATCCTGGGAGCCAACGTTTTTGCGCGGGGAGCCTTCAAAGGTCAGCGTGGGCTCGGAGGGCCCTGCCCGATCTCTTGCCCTGATTGACCGGCGGGGCCTCTAGCGGCTCGGGTGGCTGAAGGGCAGCAGGGTGAGTGCGGCACATGAGCTCGGGGTCCCCATCCCCAGCGTTGCGACGCCAGGCCCCTTGGGAAGTGCCCCTCGGTGGCCGACCTATGGTTAGGGTTAGCCTCCAGGAGCCCCGCAGGCCCGATACACCACCTGTGCGTCGAGCGGAGAGTTGGGCCGAGGTGAGGGTGCTGGTGAACATGAGCCTGGGCCCAAGCGTTTTGGTTCGGTGCGCCTTCCAAGGTCGGCAGGGGTTCGGAGGGCCCTGCCAGTTCTCCCACCCTGAATGAATGGCGGCGCCCCTAGCGGCCTGTGTGGGTTGGGGTGGCAGCGTGCATCCGGCGCTGGGGCTTGGGGGCCCCCAATCCCTGGCGTTGCGACGCCAGGCCCCTTAGGAAGGGACCTTCAGGGGCTGTCCTAGGGTTAGGGTGAGCTCCCAGGAGGCCGGCAGGCCCGAGTCGCTGGCTCTGCGAAGAGCGGAGGTGCGGGCCGAGTTGAGGGTGATGCAGAGCGGGAGCGTGGTCCCCAGCGTTTTGGCGCCCTGGGCCTTCGACTGTTGCCATGGCTCAAAGGGCCCTGCCCGTTCTCCTGCCCTGAAGAACCAGAGGCGCCCTTAGCAGCTCCCTTGGCGGCGGAGCGGCAGGGTGAGTCCATGCTGCGGCTCGGGGATCCCCAATCCCCAGCGTTGTGGGGCCAGGCTTCTTGGGAGGGGCTCCTCTTGGGCGGACCTAGGTTTAGAGTTAGCACCCAGGAGGCCAGCAGGCCCAATCCTCTGGCTGGGCGGTGAGAGGTGGGCGGCCCGAGGTAAAGGCGCTGGCGATCGGGAGCATGGGCCCCTGCATTTTGGCGCAGGAGGCTTCAAATATCGCCGGTTTCTCCAGGGCCCTGTCCCTTCTCCCGCCCTGAATGACGGGCGGCGCCACTAGCAGCCCGGGTGGCGACGTGGCGGTACGGTGAGTCTGGCTCTGGGTCTTGGGGTCCCTGATCCCCAGTGTAGCGGCACCAGGACCCTTGGGAGGGGCCCCTGGGTGGCTGACCTAGGGTTAGGGTTAGCCCCCAGGAGGCCGGCAGGTGGGATCAGGCCACTGTCCAGGGAGCGGAGGGCGGGGCCGAGGTGAGGGCGTTGGGGAGCGGGAGCGTGGGCACCAGCGTTTTGGCACGGGGAGCCTTTGAAGGCCACCGGGGGCTCGGAAGGCCCTGCCCCTTCTCTCGCCCTGAATGACCCGCAGTGCTCCTAGCGGCCCGGGTGGCGGCGTTGCGGTAGGGTGAGTGTGGCTCTGGGGCTTGAGGTTCCCGATCCCCGGCGAAGCGGCACCAGGACCCTTGGGAGGGGCCCCTGGGTGGCCGACCTAGGGTTAGGGTTAGCACCCGGGAGGCCGGCAGGCGGGATCCGCCCGCTGTGCGTGGAGCGGAGGGGCGGGCCGAGGTGAGGGCGCTGGCGAGCAAGAGCCTGGGCCCAAGCGTTTTGGCACCGGGGGCCTTCGAATGTCTCCGGGGACTCGGCGGGCCCTGCCCATTCTCCTCCCTGAATGACCGGCGGCGCCCCTAGCAGCCCAGGTGGCGGCGGGGCGGCATGTAAGTCCGGGCATAGGGCTCGGGGGTCCCCAGTCCACCGCGTTGCGGCGCCAGGCCCCTTGGGAGGGGCCCCTCGGAGGCTGACCTAGGGTGAGGTTTAGCCCCTAGGATGCCGGCAGGCCCTATTCGCCAGCCGTGTGGAGACTGGAGTGGCGGACCGAGGTGAGGGCACTGGTGAGCGGGAGCGTGGGCCCGGGTGTTTTGGCGCGGGGGGCCTTTGAAGGTCGCCGTGTCTTGGAGGGCCCTGCCCGTGCTCCCGCCCTGAATGAACGGCACCACCCCAAGCCCCCGGGTGGCGGCTGGGTGGCAGGGTGAGTCCAGTGCTGAGGCTCGGGGGTCCCCAATCCCCAGCGTTGCGGCGCCAGATCCCTTGGGAGGGGCCCCTCGGGGGTCGATCTAGGGTTGCGGTTAGCCCCCAGGAGGCCGGTGGACCCGATCTGCGGCTGTGCGGCACGCGGAGGGTTGGGCCGAGGTGAGGGCGCTGGCGAGACTGAGCATGAGCCCAAGCGTTTTAGTGCGGGGGGCCTTCGAAGGTCAGTGGGGGCTCGGAGGGACCTGCCCGTTCTCCCGCTCTGAATGACCGGCGGGGCCCCTAGAGGCTCCGGTGCCTGAAGGGCAGCAGGGTGAGACCGGCACTTGGGTTGGGGTCCCCATTCCCGGCGTTGTGGCGCCAGGCCACTTGGGAAGGGCCCCTCCGTGGCCGACCTACAGTTAGGGTTAGCCCCCAGGAGGCCAGCAGGCCCGATACACCGCCTGTGCGTCGAGCGGAGAGTTGGGCCGAGGTGAGGGTGCTGGTGAACATGAGCCCGGGCCCAAGCGTTTTGGTTCGGGGCGCCTTCGAAGGTCGGCGGGGGGTTCGAAGGGCCCTGCCCGTTCTCCCACCCTGAATGAATGGCGGCGCCCCTAGCGGCACGTGTGGGGCAGGGCGGCAGGGTGCATCCAGCGCTGGGGCTTGGGGGTTCCCAATCCCCGGCGTTGCGGCGCCAGGCCCCTTAGGAAGCGACCCTCGGGGCCGTCCTAGGGTTAGGGTTAGCGCCCAGGAGGCCGGCAGGCCCGATCCGCCGGCTGTGCGAGGAGTGGAGATGCAGGCCGAGTTGAGGGCGATGGCGAGCGGGAGCTGGGCCCCAGCGATTTGGCATCCTGGGCCTTTGAATGTTGCCATGGCTCGGAGGGCCCTGCCCTTTCTCCTGCAATGAATAACCAGCAAGGCCCCTAGCGGCTCCGTTGGCAGTGGGGCGGCAGGGTGAATCCCAGGCTGCGGTTCGGGGATCCCCAATCCCCGGCGTTGTGGTGCCAGGCCCCTTGGGAGGGGCTCCTCGTGGGCCAACCCAGGGTTAGAGTTAGCCCCCATAAGGCCGGCAGGCCAGATCCTCTGGCTGGGCGGTGAGAGGTGGGCGGGCCGAGGTAAAAGCGCTGGGGTGCGGGATTGTGGGCCCCTGCATTTTGGGGTGGGAGGCTTCAAATGTCGCCGGTTTCTCCAGGGCCCTGTCAGTTCTCCCGCCCTGAATGACCGGCGGTGCCCCTCGCGGCCCGGGGGGCAGCGTTGTGGGAGGGTGAGTCTGGCTTTGGGGCTTGGGGTTCCAGATCCCTGGCGTAGTGGCACCAAAACCCTTGGGAGGGGCCCCTGGGGGGCCGACCTAGGGTTAGGGTTAGCCCCCAGGAGACCGTCAGGCCCAACCGCACACTGTGCGGCGAGCTGAGGTGCGGCCCGAGGTGAAGGCGCTGGGGAGCGGGAGCGTGGGCACCAGCGTTTTGGCACAGGGAGCCTTTGAAGGTCACCGGGGACTCAGAAGGCCCTGCCCTTCTCTCGCCCTCTATGACCCGCGGCGCCCCTAGCGGCCCAGGTGGGGACAGTGCGGCAGGGTGAGTCCGGCTCTGGGGCTCTGAGTCACCAATCCCCAGCATTGCAGAGCCAGGCCGCTTGGGATGTCCCCTCAGGGCCGACCTAGGGTTTTGGTTAGCTGCCAGGAGCCCGGCAGGCCCTATCCACCGGCTCTGAAGCAAGCGGTGGGGTGGGCCTAGGTGAGGGCGCTGGCGAGCAGGATCCTGGGAGCCAACGTTTTTGCGCGGGGAGCCTTCAAAGGTCAGCGTGGGCTCGGAGGGCCCTGCCCGATCTCTTGCCCTGATTGACCGGCGGGGCCTCTAGCGGCTCGGGTGGCTGAAGGGCAGCAGGGTGAGTGCGGCACATGAGCTCGGGGTCCCCATCCCCAGCGTTGCGACGCCAGGCCCCTTGGGAAGTGCCCCTCGGTGGCCGACCTATGGTTAGGGTTAGCCTCCAGGAGCCCCGCAGGCCCGATACACCACCTGTGCGTCGAGCGGAGAGTTGGGCCGAGGTGAGGGTGCTGGTGAACATGAGCCTGGGCCCAAGCGTTTTGGTTCGGTGCGCCTTCGAAGGTCGGCAGGGGTTCGGAGGGCCCTGCCAGTTCTCCCACCCTGAATGAATGGCGGCGCCCCTAGCGGCCTGTGTGGGTTGGGGTGGCAGCGTGCATCCGGCGCTGGGGCTTGGGGGCCCCCAATCCCTGGCGTTGCGACGCCAGGCCCCTTAGGAAGGGACCTTCAGGGGCTGTCCTAGGGTTAGGGTGAGCTCCCAGGAGGCCGGCAGGCCCGAGTCGCTGGCTCTGCGAAGAGCGGAGGTGCGGGCCGAGTTGAGGGTGATGCAGAGCGGGAGCGTGGTCCCCAGCGTTTTGGCGCCCTGGGCCTTCGACTGTTGCCATGGCTCAAAGGGCCCTGCCCGTTCTCCTGCCCTGAAGAACCAGAGGCGCCCTTAGCAGCTCCCTTGGCGGCGGAGCGGCAGGGTGAGTCCATGCTGCGGCTCGGGGATCCCCAATCCCCAGCGTTGTGGGGCCAGGCTTCTTGGGAGGGGCTCCTCTTGGGCGGACCTAGGTTTAGAGTTAGCACCCAGGAGGCCAGCAGGCCCAATCCTCTGGCTGGGCGGTGAGAGGTGGGCGGCCCGAGGTAAAGGCGCTGGCGATCGGGAGCATGGGCCCCTGCATTTTGGCGCAGGAGGCTTCAAATATCGCCGGTTTCTCCAGGGCCCTGTCCCTTCTCCCGCCCTGAATGACGGGCGGCGCCACTAGCAGCCCGGGTGGCGACGTGGCGGTACGGTGAGTCTGGCTCTGGGTCTTGGGGTCCCTGATCCCCAGTGTAGCGGCACCAGGACCCTTGGGAGGGGCCCCTGGGTGGCTGACCTAGGGTTAGGGTTAGCCCCCAGGAGGCCGGCAGGTGGGATCAGGCCACTGTCCAGGGAGCGGAGGGCGGGGCCGAGGTGAGGGCGTTGGGGAGCGGGAGCGTGGGCACCAGCGTTTTGGCACGGGGAGCCTTTGAAGGCCACCGGGGGCTCGGAAGGCCCTGCCCCTTCTCTCGCCCTGAATGACCCGCAGTGCTCCTAGCGGCCCGGGTGGCGGCGTTGCGGTAGGGTGAGTGTGGCTCTGGGGCTTGAGGTTCCCGATCCCCGGCGAAGCGGCACCAGGACCCTTGGGAGGGGCCCCTGGGTGGCCGACCTAGGGTTAGGGTTAGCACCCGGGAGGCCGGCAGGCGGGATCCGCCCGCTGTGCGTGGAGCGGAGGGGCGGGCCGAGGTGAGGGCGCTGGCGAGCAAGAGCCTGGGCCCAAGCGTTTTGGCACCGGGGGCCTTCGAATGTCTCCGGGGACTCGGCGGGCCCTGCCCATTCTCCTCCCTGAATGACCGGCGGCGCCCCTAGCAGCCCAGGTGGCGGCGGGGCGGCATGTAAGTCCGGGCATAGGGCTCGGGGGTCCCCAGTCCACCGCGTTGCGGCGCCAGGCCCCTTGGGAGGGGCCCCTCGGAGGCTGACCTAGGGTGAGGTTTAGCCCCTAGGATGCCGGCAGGCCCTATTCGCCAGCCGTGTGGAGACTGGAGTGGCGGACCGAGGTGAGGGCACTGGTGAGCGGGAGCGTGGGCCCGGGTGTTTTGGCGCGGGGGGCCTTTGAAGGTCGCCGTGTCTTGGAGGGCCCTGCCCGTGCTCCCGCCCTGAATGAACGGCACCACCCCAAGCCCCCGGGTGGCGGCTGGGTGGCAGGGTGAGTCCAGTGCTGAGGCTCGGGGGTCCCCAATCCCCAGCGTTGCGGCGCCAGATCCCTTGGGAGGGGCCCCTCGGGGGTCGATCTAGGGTTGCGGTTAGCCCCCAGGAGGCCGGTGGACCCGATCTGCGGCTGTGCGGCACGCGGAGGGTTGGGCCGAGGTGAGGGCGCTGGCGAGACTGAGCATGAGCCCAAGCGTTTTAGTGCGGGGGGCCTTCGAAGGTCAGTGGGGGCTCGGAGGGACCTGCCCGTTCTCCCCGCTCTGAATGACCGGCGGGGCCCCTAGAGGCTCCGGTGCCTGAAGGGCAGCAGGGTGAGAACGGCACTTGGGTTGGGGTCCCCATTCCCGGCGTTGTGGCGCCAGGCCACTTGGGAAGGGCCCCTCCGTGGCCGACCTACAGTTAGGGTTAGCCCCCAGGAGGCCAGCAGGCCCGATACACCGCCTGTGCGTCGAGCGGAGAGTTGGGCCGAGGTGAGGGTGCTGGTGAACATGAGCCCGGGCCCAAGCGTTTTGGTTCGGGGCGCCTTCGAAGGTCGGCGGGGGTTCGAAGGGCCCTGCCCGTTCTCCCACCCTGAATGAATGGCGGCGCCCCTAGCGGCACGTGTGGGGCAGGGCGGCAGGGTGCATCCAGCGCTGGGGCTTGGGGGTTCCCAATCCCCGGCGTTGCGGCGCCAGGCCCCTTAGGAAGCGACCCTCGGGGCCGTCCTAGGGTTAGGGTTAGCGCCCAGGAGGCCGGCAGGCCCGATCCGCCGGCTGTGCGAGGAGTGGAGATGCAGGCCGAGTTGAGGGCGATGGCGAGCGGGAGCTGGGCCCCAGCGATTTGGCATCCTGGGCCTTTGAATGTTGCCATGGCTCGGAGGGCCCTGCCCTTTCTCCTGCAATGAATAACCAGCAAGGCCCCTAGCGGCTCCGTTGGCAGTGGGGCGGCAGGGTGAATCCCAGGCTGCGGTTCGGGGATCCCCAATCCCCGGCGTTGTGGTGCCAGGCCCCTTGGGAGGGGCTCCTCGTGGGCCAACCCAGGGTTAGAGTTAGCCCCCATAAGGCCGGCAGGCCAGATCCTCTGGCTGGGCGGTGAGAGGTGGGCGGGCCGAGGTAAAAGCGCTGGGGTGCGGGATTGTGGGCCCCTGCATTTTGGGGTGGGAGGCTTCAAATGTCGCCGGTTTCTCCAGGGCCCTGTCAGTTCTCCCGCCCTGAATGACCGGCGGTGCCCCTCGCGGCCCGGGGGGCAGCGTTGTGGGAGGGTGAGTCTGGCTTTGGGGCTTGGGGTTCCAGATCCCTGGCGTAGTGGCACCAAAACCCTTGGGAGGGGCCCCTGGGGGGCCGACCTAGGGTTAGGGTTAGCCCCCAGGAGACCGTCAGGCCCAACCGCACACTGTGCGGCGAGCTGAGGTGCGGCCCGAGGTGAAGGCGCTGGGGAGCGGGAGCGTGGGCACCAGCGTTTTGGCACAGGGAGCCTTTGAAGGTCACCGGGGACTCAGAAGGCCCTGCCCTTCTCTCGCCCTCTATGACCCGCGGCGCCCCTAGCGGCCCAGGTGGGGACAGTGCGGCAGGGTGAGTCCGGCTCTGGGGCTCTGAGTCACCAATCCCCAGCATTGCAGAGCCAGGCCGCTTGGGATGTCCCCTCAGGGCCGACCTAGGGTTTTGGTTAGCTGCCAGGAGCCCGGCAGGCCCTATCCACCGGCTCTGAAGCAAGCGGTGGGGTGGGCCTAGGTGAGGGCGCTGGCGAGCAGGATCCTGGGAGCCAACGTTTTTGCGCGGGGAGCCTTCAAAGGTCAGCGTGGGCTCGGAGGGCCCTGCCCGATCTCTTGCCCTGATTGACCGGCGGGGCCTCTAGCGGCTCGGGTGGCTGAAGGGCAGCAGGGTGAGTGCGGCACATGAGCTCGGGGTCCCCATCCCCAGCGTTGCGACGCCAGGCCCCTTGGGAAGTGCCCCTCGGTGGCCGACCTATGGTTAGGGTTAGCCTCCAGGAGCCCCGCAGGCCCGATACACCACCTGTGCGTCGAGCGGAGAGTTGGGCCGAGGTGAGGGTGCTGGTGAACATGAGCCTGGGCCCAAGCGTTTTGGTTCGGTGCGCCTTCGAAGGTCGGCAGGGGTTCGGAGGGCCCTGCCAGTTCTCCCACCCTGAATGAATGGCGGCGCCCCTAGCGGCCTGTGTGGGTTGGGGTGGCAGCGTGCATCCGGCGCTGGGGCTTGGGGGCCCCCAATCCCTGGCGTTGCGACGCCAGGCCCCTTAGGAAGGGACCTTCAGGGGCTGTCCTAGGGTTAGGGTGAGCTCCCAGGAGGCCGGCAGGCCCGAGTCGCTGGCTCTGCGAAGAGCGGAGGTGCGGGCCGAGTTGAGGGTGATGCAGAGCGGGAGCGTGGTCCCCAGCGTTTTGGCGCCCTGGGCCTTCGACTGTTGCCATGGCTCAAAGGGCCCTGCCCGTTCTCCTGCCCTGAAGAACCAGAGGCGCCCTTAGCAGCTCCCTTGGCGGCGGAGCGGCAGGGTGAGTCCATGCTGCGGCTCGGGGATCCCCAATCCCCAGCGTTGTGGGGCCAGGCTTCTTGGGAGGGGCTCCTCTTGGGCGGACCTAGGTTTAGAGTTAGCACCCAGGAGGCCAGCAGGCCCAATCCTCTGGCTGGGCGGTGAGAGGTGGGCGGCCCGAGGTAAAGGCGCTGGCGATCGGGAGCATGGGCCCCTGCATTTTGGCGCAGGAGGCTTCAAATATCGCCGGTTTCTCCAGGGCCCTGTCCCTTCTCCCGCCCTGAATGACGGGCGGCGCCACTAGCAGCCCGGGTGGCGACGTGGCGGTACGGTGAGTCTGGCTCTGGGTCTTGGGGTCCCTGATCCCCAGTGTAGCGGCACCAGGACCCTTGGGAGGGGCCCCTGGGTGGCTGACCTAGGGTTAGGGTTAGCCCCCAGGAGGCCGGCAGGTGGGATCAGGCCACTGTCCAGGGAGCGGAGGGTGGGGCCGAGGTGAGGGCGTTGGGGAGCGGGAGCGTGGGCACCAGCGTTTTGGCACGGGGAGCCTTTGAAGGCCACCGGGGGCTCGGAAGGCCCTGCCCCTTCTCTCGCCCTGAATGACCCGCAGTGCTCCTAGCGGCCCGGGTGGCGGCGTTGCGGTAGGGTGAGTGTGGCTCTGGGGCTTGAGGTTCCCGATCCCCGGCGAAGCGGCACCAGGACCCTTGGGAGGGGCCCCTGGGTGGCCGACCTAGGGTTAGGGTTAGCACCCGGGAGGCCGGCAGGCGGGATCCGCCCGCTGTGCGTGGAGTGGAGGGGCGGGCCGAGGTGAGGGCGCTGGCGAGCAAGAGCCTGGGCCCAAGCGTTTTGGCACCGGGGGCCTTCGAATGTCTCCGGGGACTCGGCGGGCCCTGCCCATTCTCCTCCCTGAATGACCGGCGGCGCCCCTAGCAGCCCAGGTGGCGGCGGGGCGGCAGTAAGTCCGGGCATAGGGCTCGGGGGTCCCCAGTCCACCGCGTTGCGGCGCCAGGCCCCTTGGGAGGGGCCCCTCGGAGGCTGACCTAGGGTGAGGTTTAGCCCCTAGGATGCCGGCAGGCCCTATTCGCCAGCCGTGTGGAGACTGGAGTGGCGGACCGAGGTGAGGGCACTGGTGAGCGGGAGCGTGGGCCCGGGTGTTTTGGCGCGGGGGGCCTTTGAAGGTCGCCGTGTCTTGGAGGGCCCTGCCCGTGCTCCCGCCCTGAATGAACGGCACCACCCCAAGCCCCCGGGTGGCGGCTGGGTGGCAGGGTGAGTCCAGTGCTGAGGCTCGGGGGTCCCCAATCCCCAGCGTTGCGGCGCCAGATCCCTTGGGAGGGGCCCCTCGGGGGTCGATCTAGGGTTGCGGTTAGCCCCCAGGAGGCCGGTGGACCCGATCTGCGGCTGTGCGGCACGCGGAGGGTTGGGCCGAGGTGAGGGCGCTGGCGAGACTGAGCATGAGCCCAAGCGTTTTAGTGCGGGGGGCCTTCGAAGGTCAGTGGGGGCTCGGAGGGACCTGCCCGTTCTCCCGCTCTGAATGACCGGCGGGGCCCCTAGAGGCTCCGGTGCCTGAAGGGCAGCAGGGTGAGACCGGCACTTGGGTTGGGGTCCCCATTCCCGGCGTTGTGGCGCCAGGCCACTTGGGAAGGGCCCCTCCGTGGCCGACCTACAGTTAGGGTTAGCCCCCAGGAGGCCAGCAGGCCCGATACACCGCCTGTGCGTCGAGCGGAGAGTTGGGCCGAGGTGAGGGTGCTGGTGAACATGAGCCCGGGCCCAAGCGTTTTGGTTCGGGGCGCCTTCGAAGGTCGGCGGGGGTTCGAAGGGCCCTGCCCGTTCTCCCACCCTGAATGAATGGCGGCGCCCCTAGCGGCACGTGTGGGGCAGGGCGGCAGGGTGCATCCAGCGCTGGGGCTTGGGGGTTCCCAATCCCCGGCGTTGCGGCGCCAGGCCCCTTAGGAAGCGACCCTCGGGGCCGTCCTAGGGTTAGGGTTAGCGCCCAGGAGGCCGGCAGGCCCGATCCGCCGGCTGTGCGAGGAGTGGAGATGCAGGCCGAGTTGAGGGCGATGGCGAGCGGGAGCTGGGCCCCAGCGATTTGGCATCCTGGGCCTTTGAATGTTGCCATGGCTCGGAGGGCCCTGCCCTTTCTCCTGCAATGAATAACCAGCAAGGCCCCTAGCGGCTCCGTTGGCAGTGGGGCGGCAGGGTGAATCCCAGGCTGCGGTTCGGGGATCCCCAATCCCCGGCGTTGTGGTGCCAGGCCCCTTGGGAGGGGCTCCTCGTGGGCCAACCCAGGGTTAGAGTTAGCCCCCATAAGGCCGGCAGGCCAGATCCTCTGGCTGGGCGGTGAGAGGTGGGCGGGCCGAGGTAAAAGCGCTGGGGTGCGGGATTGTGGGCCCCTGCATTTTGGGGTGGGAGGCTTCAAATGTCGCCGGTTTCTCCAGGGCCCTGTCAGTTCTCCCGCCCTGAATGACCGGCGGTGCCCCTCGCGGCCCGGGGGGCAGCGTTGTGGGAGGGTGAGTCTGGCTTTGGGGCTTGGGGTTCCAGATCCCTGGCGTAGTGGCACCAAAACCCTTGGGAGGGGCCCCTGGGGGGCCGACCTAGGGTTAGGGTTAGCCCCCAGGAGACCGTCAGGCCCAACCGCACACTGTGCGGCGAGCTGAGGTGCGGCCCGAGGTGAAGGCGCTGGGGAGCGGGAGCGTGGGCACCAGCGTTTTGGCACAGGGAGCCTTTGAAGGTCACCGGGGACTCAGAAGGCCCTGCCCTTCTCTCGCCCTCTATGACCCGCGGCGCCCCTAGCGGCCCAGGTGGGGACAGTGCGGCAGGGTGAGTCCGGCTCTGGGGCTCTGAGTCACCAATCCCCAGCATTGCAGAGCCAGGCCCGCTTGGGATGTCCCCTCAGGGCCGACCTAGGGTTTTGGTTAGCTGCCAGGAGCCCGGCAGGCCCTATCCACCGGCTCTGAAGCAAGCGGTGGGGTGGGCCTAGGTGAGGGCGCTGGCGAGCAGGATCCTGGGAGCCAACGTTTTTGCGCGGGGAGCCTTCAAAGGTCAGCGTGGGCTCGGAGGGCCCTGCCCGATCTCTTGCCCTGATTGACCGGCGGGGCCTCTAGCGGCTCGGGTGGCTGAAGGGCAGCAGGGTGAGTGCGGCACATGAGCTCGGGGTCCCCATCCCCAGCGTTGCGACGCCAGGCCCCTTGGGAAGTGCCCCTCGGTGGCCGACCTATGGTTAGGGTTAGCCTCCAGGAGCCCCGCAGGCCCGATACACCACCTGTGCGTCGAGCGGAGAGTTGGGCCGAGGTGAGGGTGCTGGTGAACATGAGCCTGGGCCCAAGCGTTTTGGTTCGGTGCGCCTTCGAAGGTCGGCAGGGGTTCGGAGGGCCCTGCCAGTTCTCCCACCCTGAATGAATGGCGGCGCCCCTAGCGGCCTGTGTGGGTTGGGGTGGCAGCGTGCATCCGGCGCTGGGGCTTGGGGGCCCCCAATCCCTGGCGTTGCGACGCCAGGCCCCTTAGGAAGGGACCTTCAGGGGCTGTCCTAGGGTTAGGGTGAGCTCCCAGGAGGCCGGCAGGCCCGAGTCGCTGGCTCTGCGAAGAGCGGAGGTGCGGGCCGAGTTGAGGGTGATGCAGAGCGGGAGCGTGGTCCCCAGCGTTTTGGCGCCCTGGGCCTTCGACTGTTGCCATGGCTCAAAGGGCCCTGCCCGTTCTCCTGCCCTGAAGAACCAGAGGCGCCCTTAGCAGCTCCCTTGGCGGCGGAGCGGCAGGGTGAGTCCATGCTGCGGCTCGGGGATCCCCAATCCCCAGCGTTGTGGGGCCAGGCTTCTTGGGAGGGGCTCCTCTTGGGCGGACCTAGGTTTAGAGTTAGCACCCAGGAGGCCAGCAGGCCCAATCCTCTGGCTGGGCGGTGAGAGGTGGGCGGCCCGAGGTAAAGGCGCTGGCGATCGGGAGCATGGGCCCCTGCATTTTGGCGCAGGAGGCTTCAAATATCGCCGGTTTCTCCAGGGCCCTGTCCCTTCTCCCGCCCTGAATGACGGGCGGCGCCACTAGCAGCCCGGGTGGCGACGTGGCGGTACGGTGAGTCTGGCTCTGGGTCTTGGGGTCCCTGATCCCCAGTGTAGCGGCACCAGGACCCTTGGGAGGGGCCCCTGGGTGGCTGACCTAGGGTTAGGGTTAGCCCCCAGGAGGCCGGCAGGTGGGATCAGGCCACTGTCCAGGGAGCGGAGGGCGGGGCCGAGGTGAGGGCGTTGGGGAGCGGGAGCGTGGGCACCAGCGTTTTGGCACGGGGAGCCTTTGAAGGCCACCGGGGGCTCGGAAGGCCCTGCCCCTTCTCTCGCCCTGAATGACCCGCAGTGCTCCTAGCGGCCCGGGTGGCGGCGTTGCGGTAGGGTGAGTGTGGCTCTGGGGCTTGAGGTTCCCGATCCCCGGCGAAGCGGCACCAGGACCCTTGGGAGGGGCCCCTGGGTGGCCGACCTAGGGTTAGGGTTAGCACCCGGGAGGCCGGCAGGCGGGATCCGCCCGCTGTGCGTGGAGCGGAGGGGCGGGCCGAGGTGAGGGCGCTGGCGAGCAAGAGCCTGGGCCCAAGCGTTTTGGCACCGGGGGCCTTCGAATGTCTCCGGGGACTCGGCGGGCCCTGCCCATTCTCCTCCCTGAATGACCGGCGGCGCCCCTAGCAGCCCAGGTGGCGGCGGGGCGGCATGTAAGTCCGGGCATAGGGCTCGGGGGTCCCCAGTCCACCGCGTTGCGGCGCCAGGCCCCTTGGGAGGGGCCCCTCGGAGGCTGACCTAGGGTGAGGTTTAGCCCCTAGGATGCCGGCAGGCCCTATTCGCCAGCCGTGTGGAGACTGGAGTGGCGGACCGAGGTGAGGGCACTGGTGAGCGGGAGCGTGGGCCCGGGTGTTTTGGCGCGGGGGGCCTTTGAAGGTCGCCGTGTCTTGGAGGGCCCTGCCCGTGCTCCCGCCCTGAATGAACGGCACCACCCCAAGCCCCCGGGTGGCGGCTGGGTGGCAGGGTGAGTCCAGTGCTGAGGCTCGGGGGTCCCCAATCCCCAGCGTTGCGGCGCCAGATCCCTTGGGAGGGGCCCCTCGGGGGTCGATCTAGGGTTGCGGTTAGCCCCCAGGAGGCCGGTGGACCCGATCTGCGGCTGTGCGGCACGCGGAGGGTTGGGCCGAGGTGAGGGCGCTGGCGAGACTGAGCATGAGCCCAAGCGTTTTAGTGCGGGGGGCCTTCGAAGGTCAGTGGGGGCTCGGAGGGACCTGCCCGTTCTCCCGCTCTGAATGACCGGCGGGGCCCCTAGAGGCTCCGGTGCCTGAAGGGCAGCAGGGTGAGACCGGCACTTGGGTTGGGGTCCCCATTCCCGGCGTTGTGGCGCCAGGCCACTTGGGAAGGGCCCCTCCGTGGCCGACCTACAGTTAGGGTTAGCCCCCAGGAGGCCAGCAGGCCCGATACACCGCCTGTGCGTCGAGCGGAGAGTTGGGCCGAGGTGAGGGTGCTGGTGAACATGAGCCCGGGCCCAAGCGTTTTGGTTCGGGGCGCCTTCGAAGGTCGGCGGGGGTTCGAAGGGCCCTGCCCGTTCTCCCACCCTGAATGAATGGCGGCGCCCCTAGCGGCACGTGTGGGGCAGGGCGGCAGGGTGCATCCAGCGCTGGGGCTTGGGGGTTCCCAATCCCCGGCGTTGCGGCGCCAGGCCCCTTAGGAAGCGACCCTCGGGGCCGTCCTAGGGTTAGGGTTAGCGCCCAGGAGGCCGGCAGGCCCGATCCGCCGGCTGTGCGAGGAGTGGAGATGCAGGCCGAGTTGAGGGCGATGGCGAGCGGGAGCTGGGCCCCAGCGATTTGGCATCCTGGGCCTTTGAATGTTGCCATGGCTCGGAGGGCCCTGCCCTTTCTCCTGCAATGAATAACCAGCAAGGCCCCTAGCGGCTCCGTTGGCAGTGGGGCGGCAGGGTGAATCCCAGGCTGCGGTTCGGGGATCCCCAATCCCCGGCGTTGTGGTGCCAGGCCCCTTGGGAGGGGCTCCTCGTGGGCCAACCCAGGGTTAGAGTTAGCCCCCATAAGGCCGGCAGGCCAGATCCTCTGGCTGGGCGGTGAGAGGTGGGCGGGCCGAGGTAAAAGCGCTGGGGTGCGGGATTGTGGGCCCCTGCATTTTGGGGTGGGAGGCTTCAAATGTCGCCGGTTTCTCCAGGGCCCTGTCAGTTCTCCCGCCCTGAATGACCGGCGGTGCCCCTCGCGGCCCGGGGGGCAGCGTTGTGGGAGGGTGAGTCTGGCTTTGGGGCTTGGGGTTCCAGATCCCTGGCGTAGTGGCACCAAAACCCTTGGGAGGGGCCCCTGGGGGGCCGACCTAGGGTTAGGGTTAGCCCCCAGGAGACCGTCAGGCCCAACCGCACACTGTGCGGCGAGCTGAGGTGCGGCCCGAGGTGAAGGCGCTGGGGAGCGGGAGCGTGGGCACCAGCGTTTTGGCACAGGGAGCCTTTGAAGGTCACCGGGGACTCAGAAGGCCCTGCCCTTCTCTCGCCCTCTATGACCCGCGGCGCCCCTAGCGGCCCAGGTGGGGACAGTGCGGCAGGGTGAGTCCGGCTCTGGGGCTCTGAGTCACCAATCCCCAGCATTGCAGAGCCAGGCCGCTTGGGATGTCCCCTCAGGGCCGACCTAGGGTTTTGGTTAGCTGCCAGGAGCCCGGCAGGCCCTATCCACCGGCTCTGAAGCAAGCGGTGGGGTGGGCCTAGGTGAGGGCGCTGGCGAGCAGGATCCTGGGAGCCAACGTTTTTGCGCGGGGAGCCTTCAAAGGTCAGCGTGGGCTCGGAGGGCCCTGCCCGATCTCTTGCCCTGATTGACCGGCGTGGCCTCTAGCGGCTCGGGTGGCTGAAGGGCAGCAGGGTGAGTGCGGCACATGAGCTCGGGGTCCCCATCCCCAGCGTTGCGACGCCAGGCCCCTTGGGAAGTGCCCCTCGGTGGCCGACCTATGGTTAGGGTTAGCCTCCAGGAGCCCCGCAGGCCCGATACACCACCTGTGCGTCGAGCGGAGAGTTGGGCCGAGGTGAGGGTGCTGGTGAACATGAGCCTGGGCCCAAGCGTTTTGGTTCGGTGCGCCTTCGAAGGTCGGCAGGGGTTCGGAGGGCCCTGCCAGTTCTCCCACCCTGAATGAATGGCGGCGCCCCTAGCGGCCTGTGTGGGTTGGGGTGGCAGCGTGCATCCGGCGCTGGGGCTTGGGGGCCCCCAATCCCTGGCGTTGCGACGCCAGGCCCCTTAGGAAGGGACCTTCAGGGGCTGTCCTAGGGTTAGGGTGAGCTCCCAGGAGGCCGGCAGGCCCGAGTCGCTGGCTCTGCGAAGAGCGGAGGTGCGGGCCGAGTTGAGGGTGATGCAGAGCGGGAGCGTGGTCCCCAGCGTTTTGGCGCCCTGGGCCTTCGACTGTTGCCATGGCTCAAAGGGCCCTGCCCGTTCTCCTGCCCTGAAGAACCAGAGGCGCCCTTAGCAGCTCCCTTGGCGGCGGAGCGGCAGGGTGAGTCCATGCTGCGGCTCGGGGATCCCCAATCCCCAGCGTTGTGGGGCCAGGCTTCTTGGGAGGGGCTCCTCTTGGGCGGACCTAGGTTTAGAGTTAGCACCCAGGAGGCCAGCAGGCCCAATCCTCTGGCTGGGCGGCGAGAGGTGGGCGGCCCGAGGTAAAGGTGCTGGCGATCGGGAGCGTGGGCCCCTGCATTTTGGCTCGGGAGGCTTCAAATGTCACTCGTTTCTCCAAGGCCCTGTCCATTCTCCCTCCCTGAATGAGCGGCGGCGCCCCAAGCGGCCTAGGTTGCGATGGTGCTGCAGGGTGAGTCTGGCTCTGGGGCTATGAATCACCAATCCCCAGCGTTGCAGAGCCAGGCCTCTTGGGTTGTGCCCCACGATGCCTACCTAGGATTTCAGTTAGCCCCCACGACCCTTGCAGGCACTATCCACTGGCTCTGCAGCAAGCGGAGGGGCAGGCCAGGCTGAGGGCGCTGGGGAGCAGGAGGAATGGAGCCAATGTTTTTGCGCGGGGCGCCTTTGAAGGTCAGCGGGGACTCCGGGGGCCCTGCCCATTCTCCCATCCTGATTGACCAGTGGTCTCTAGCGGCTCGGGTGGCTGAAGGGCAGCAGGGTGAGACCGGCACTTGGGCTCGGGGTCCCCATCCGCAGCGTTGTCACGCCAGGCCCCTGGGAAGTGCCCCTCGGGGGCCGAACTATGGTTAGGGGTAGCCCCCAGGAGGCCGGCAGGCCCGATACACCACCTGGGCATCGAGCAGAGAGTTGGGCTGAGGTGAGGGTGCTGGTGAATATGAGCCTGGGCCCAAGTGTTTTGATTCGGGGCGCCTTCGAAAATTGGCGGGGATTCGGAGGGCCCTGTCCATCCTTCCAAGGTGAATGAACAGCGGCGCCCCTAGCGGCCCAGGTGGGGAGGGGCGGCAGGGTGCATGGGGCGCTGGGGCTTGGGGGTCCCCAATCCCTGGTGTTGCGGCACCAGGCCCCTTGGGAGGGGCCCTTCGGGGGCCAACCTAGAGTTAGGTTTAGCCCCTAAGAGGCCAGCAGGCCCTATTCGCCAGCTGTGTGGAGAGCAGAGTGGCAGACCTAGGTGAGGGCGCTGGTGAGTGGGAGGGTGGGCCTGGGCGTTTTGGCGTGCGGGGCCTTTGAAGGTCGCCATGTCTCTGAGGGCCCTGCCCCTTCTCCTGCCCTGAATGAACGGCTGCACCCCAAGCCCCCGAGTGGCGGCTGGGCGGCAGGTGAGTCAGGTGCTGAGTCTTGGGGTCCCCAATCCCCGGCATTGTGGCGTCAGGCCCCTTGGGAGGGGCCCCTCGGGTGCGACCTAGGGTTAGGGTTAGCCCCCAGGTGGCTGGCAGGCCCGATCCGCCTGCTGTGCGGGGAGCGGAGGGGCAGGCCGAGGTGAGGGCGCTGGGGAGTGGAAGCATGGGCACCAGCGTTTTGGCTCCAGGAGCCTTTGAAGGTCACCGGGAACTCGGAAGGACCTGCCACTTCTCTCACCCTGAATGACCGGCGGCGCCCCTAGCTGCCCAGGTGGCGACAGTGTGGAAGGGCGAGTCCGGCTCTGGGGCTCTGAGTCACCAATCCCAAGCATAGCAGAGCCAGACCCCTTGGGATGTGCCCCACGGGGCCGACCTAGGTTTTCAGTTAGCCCCCAGGAGCCCGGCAGGCACTATCCACTGGCTCTGCAGCAAACGGAGGGGCGGGTCAAGGTGAGGGCGCTGGGGAGCTGGAGCGTGGGCACCAGCATTTTGGCGTGGTGAGCCTTTGAAGGTCACCGGGGACTCCAAAGGCCCTGCCCTTCTCTCGCCCTGAATGACCGGCGGCGCCCCTAGAGGCCCGGTTGGCAACAGTGCGGCAGGGTGAGTCTGGCTCTGGGGTCTGAGTCACCAATCCCCAGCGTTGCAGAGCCAGGCCCCTTGGGATGTGCCCCACGGGGCCGACCTAGGGTTTTCATTAGAACCAAGAGCCCGGCAGGCCCTATCCAATGGGTCTGAATCAAGGGGAGAGTTGGGCCAAGGTGAGGATGCTGGTGATCATGAGCCTGGGCCCAAGCGTTTTGGTTCAGAACTCCTTCAAAGGTCAGCGGGGGTTCGAAGGGCTCTGCCCATTCTCCCACCCTGCAGGAACGGCGGCGCCCCTAGCGGCCCGGGTCCTGAGGGGTGGCAGGGTGAGTCAGGCCCTGCGGCTCAGGTATCTCCAATCCCCAGCGATGAGGCGCCAGGCCCCTTGGGAGGGGCCCCTTGGATGCAACTTAGGTTTTGGTTTAGCCCCTAGGAACTCGGCAGGTCCTATTCGCCAGCTGTGTGGAGAGTGGAGTGGCGGACCGAGGTGAGTTCACTGGTGTTTGGGAGCGTGGGCTCGGGCGTTTTGGCGCGGGGGGGATTCGAAAGTCACCGTGTCTCAGAGGGCCCTGCCCGTTCTCCCGCCCTGAATGAATGGCAGCACCCCAAGCCCCTGGGTGGCGGCTGGGCGGCAGGGTGAGTCAGGTGCTGAGGCTCAGGGTCCCCAATCCCTGGCGTTGCGGCGCCAGGCCCCTTGGGATGGGCCTCTCGGTGGTCGATCTAGGGTTACAGTTAGCCCCCCGGAGACCGGTGGACCAGATCAGCGTCTGTGCAGCACGCGGCAGGGTGGGCCGAGGTGCGGGCGCTGGCGAGCCTGAGCATGAGCCCAAGCGTTTTAGCGTGGGGGGCCTTCGAAGGTTGGTGGTGGCTGGAGGGACCTGCCCATTCTCCCGCTCTGAATGACCAGCGGGGCCCCTAGTGGCTCAGGTGGCTGAAGGGCAGCAGGGTGAGTCCGGCACTTGGGCTCGGTTGCCCCATCCCCGGCGTTGGGGCACCAGGCCACTTGAGAAGGGCCCCTCGGGGGCCGACCTACAGTTACGGTTAGCACCCAGGAGGCTGGCAGGCCCTATACACTGCCTGTGCGTGGAGCGGAGAGTTGGGCCGAGGTGAGGATGCTGGTGAACATGAGCCTGGGCACAAGCATTTTGGTTCTGGGCGCCATTGAAGGTGGGCGGGGGTTCGGAGTCCCCTGCCAGGTCTCCCACCCAGAATGAATGGCAGTGCCCCTAGCGGGCCGTGTGGGGCAGGGCGGCAGGGTGCACTCGGCCCTGGGGCTTGGGGGTCGCCAATCCCCGGCTTTGCGCAGCAAGGCTCCTTAGGAAGGGACCCTCAGGGGCCGTCCTAGGGTTAGGGTTAGCACCCAGGAGGCCGGCAGGCCCGATCCGCCGGCTGTGCGAGGAGTGGAGGTGTGGGCCGAGTTGAGGGGGATGCAGAGCGGGAGCGTGGGCCCCAGCGTTTTGGCACCCTGGGCCTTCGAATGTTGCCATGTCTCCAAGGGCCCTGCCCATTCTCCTGCCCTGAATAACCAGCGGCGCCCCTAGCGGCTCCGTTGGTGGTGGGGCTGCAGGGTGAGTCCTGAGCTGTGGCTCAGGGATCCCCAATCCCCAGCATTGTAGGGCCAGGCCTCTTGGGAGGGGCTCCTCGTGGGCCGACCTAGGGTTAGAGTTAGCACCCAGGAGGCCGGCAGGCCCAATCCTCTGGCTGGGCTGCGAGAGGTGGGCGGGTCGAGGTAAAGGCGCTGGTGAGCGGGAGCGTGGGCCCCTGCATTTTTGCGCGGGAGTCTTCAAATGTTGCTGGTTTCTCCAGGGCCCTGTCCGTTCTCCCGCCCTGCATGAGCGGCGGCGCCCCTAGTGGCCTGGGTGGCGGCGTTGTGGCAGCATGAGTCTGGTTCTGGGGCTTGGGGTCCCAGATCCCTGGCGTATAGGCAACAGAATTCTTGGGAGGGACCCTGGAGGGCCGACCTAAGGTTAGGGTTAGCCCACACAAGGCCGGCATGCCGGATCCGCCCTCTGTGCAGGGAGCAGAGGGGCGGGCTGAGGTGAGGGCGCTGGGGAGCGGGAGCGTGGGCACCCGGGTTTTGGCACGGAGAGCCTTCGAAGGTCGCCAGTGGCTCGGAAGACCCTGTCCATTCTTGTGCCCTGAATGACCAGCGGCGCCCCTAGTGGCCGGAGTGGCAGCAGGGAGGCAGGGTGAGTCTGGCGATGGGGCCTATGGTCCTAGTCTCAGGCTTGGTGGCGCCAGGCCCCTTGGGAGGGGCCCCTCTGGGTCCTGCCTAGCTTTAGGGTTATCCCCAGGAGTCCGGCGGCCTGATCCGCTGGCTGTGCATGGAGCGGAAGGGTGGGCTGACGTGAATGCGCTGGCGAGCGGGAGTGAGGGCCCAAGCGTTTTGGCACGGGGAGCCTTCGAAGGTCACCGGAGGCTCAGAGGGCCCTGCCTATTCTCTCGCCCTGTGAGGACGTTGCCCCTAGTGGGCCGGGTCATGGCGGGGCGGCAGGGTGAGTCTGGAGCTAGGGCTCGTGGGTCCCCAATCCCCAGCGTGGTGTCGCCAGGCACTTGGGAGTGATACCTTGGGGGCCTACCTAGGGTTAGGGTTAGCCCAAAGGAGGCCGGCAGCCCCATTCTGTCGGCTGTGCGGCGAGAGGAGTGGTGGGCAGAGGTGAGGGCGCTGGCGAGCGGGAGCGTGGGCCCAAGCGTTTTGGCGCGGGGGGCCTTCGAAAGTCACCGGGGGCTCAGAGATCCATGCCCCTTCTCCTGCCCTGAATGAGTGGCGGCGCCCCTAGAAGCCCGGGTGGCGGCGGGGCGGCTGGGTGAGTCTGGTGCTCATGCTCATGTGTCCCCAATCCCCGGCGTGGCGGAGCCAGGACCCTTGGAAAGGGCCCCTCGGGGGCCGACCTAGGTTTAGGGTTAGCCCCCAGGAGCCCAGCAGGCCCTATCCGCCAGCTGTGTGTTCGAGCGGAGGGGCGGGCTGAGGTGAGGGCAATGGTGAGCGGGAGCGTGGGCCCAAGCGTTTTGGCGCAGGGGGCCTTCGAAGGTCACGGGGGGCTTGGAGGGCCCTGCCCCTTCTCCTGCCCCGAAGGACTGGCGGTGCCCCTAGCAGCCCGGGTGGCGACCGGGTGGCAGTGAAAGTCCAGCACTGGAGCTCGATTGTCCCCAATCCCCGGCGTGATGGCGCCAGTCCCCTTGGGAGGGGCTCCTCAGGGGCTGAACTAGGGTTAGGGTTAACCCCCAGGAGGCTGGCAGGCCCGATCTGACGGCTGTGTGGCGAGCGGAGGGTGGGTCCCAGGTGAGGGCAATGGTGAGCGGGAGCGTGGGCCCTAGCGTTTTGGCGTGGGTTGCCTTCGAAGGTCGCAGGGGGCACGGAGGGCCCTGCAAGTTCTCCCACTCTGAATGAGGATGGCGACCCTAGCAGGCCGGGTCTCGGCAGGGCAGCAGGGTGAGTCCGGCACTGGTGCTCGGGGGTCCCCAATCCCCGGCGTGTTGGTGCCAGACCCCTTTGGAGGGGCCCCTCGACAGCCAACCTAGGGTGAGGGTTAGACTCCAGTAGGCTGCCAGGCCCGATCCGCTGGGTGTGCGGCTTGCGGAGGGGCTGGCCGAGGTGTGGGCACTGGTGAGCAGAAGCGTGGGCCGAAGCATTTTGGCACGGGGGGCCTTCAAATGTCACCGGTGGCTCGGAGGGCCCTGCCCATTCTCCCGCCCTGAATGACCGGCGGTGCCCCTAGTGACCCGGGTGGCAGTGGGGGGCATGGTGAGTCCGGTGCTGGGGCTCAGGAGTCCCCTTTCCCCATCGTTGCGGCACCAGGCCCCTTGGGAGGGGCCACTAGGGGGCCGACATAGGTTTAGGGTTAGCCCCCAGAAGGCCCACAGACCCGATCCGCCAGCTGTGCGGCGAGTGGAGGGGAGGGCCGAGGTAAGGGCGCTGGCCAGCGGGAGCGTGGGGCCAAGCGTTTTGGTGCGGGGGGCCTTCGAAGGTTGCAGGTTGCTCGGAGGGCCCTGCCTGTTCTCCCTCCCTGAATGAACGGCGGCGCCCCTAGCGGCCCAGGTGGCGGTAGGGCGGGAGGGTGAGTCAGGCGCTTGGGCTCGGGAGTCCCCAATCCCTGGTGTTGCGGCAATAGGAACCTGGGATGGGCCCCTCGGGGGCCCACCAATGGTTAGGGTAACACCCAGGAGGCCTGCAGTCCAGATCCACTGGCTCTACAGCGAGCGGAGGGGCGGACCGAGGTGAGGGCGCAGGCGAGCGGGAGCATGGGCCCAAGCGTTTTGGCACAGGGGGGCCTTCGAATGTCATCAGGGGCTTGGAGGAATCTGCCCGTTCTCCCTCCCTGAATGACCGACGGTGCTCCTAGCGGCCTGGGTGGCGGGGGGGGCGACACGGTGAGTCCGGCGCTGGGGCTCGGGGGTCCCCAATCCCAGGCATTGCGGTGCCAGGCCCCTTCGGAGGGGCACCTCAGGGGACAACCTAGGGTTCTGCGTAGCCCCCAGGAGGAGTGCAGGCCTCATCCGCCGGCTCTGTGGCGAGCGGAGGGGCGGGCCGAGGTGAGGGCGCTGAGGAGCAGGAGCGTGGGCTCAAGCATTTTGGATGGGGGGGCCTTCGAAGTTCGCCCCGGGCTCAGAGGGCCCTGCCCGTTCTACCGCCCTGAATGACCAGCGGCACCCCTAGCGGCCCGGGTGGTGATGGGGCGGCAGGGAGACTCTGGCGCTGGGGATTGGGGCTCCCTAATACCCGGCGTTGCAGCCTCAGGCCCCTTGGGACGGGCCCCTCGGTGGCAGACCTAGGGTTAGGGTTAGCCCCCAGGAGGCTGGCAGGCTCGTTCCGCCCATGTGCGGTGAATGGAGGTGTGGGTTGAGGTGAGGATGCTGGCGAGTGGGGGCGTGGGCCAGAGCATTTACGCTTTGGCTTGGGGTGCCTTCGAAGGTCACAGGAGGCTTGCAGGGTCCTGCCCGTTCTGTCGCCCTGAAGGACTGGTGACGCCCCTAGTGCCCCATGTGGCGGCAGGGCGGCACGGTGCGTCCGGCGGTGGGACTTGGGGGTCCCCAATCCCTGGCATGCAGCGTCAGGCCACTTGGGAGGGGCCCTTCGGGGGCGACATGGCATAGGGTTAGCCCCCAGGAATCCCGCAGGCCCGATCCGCCAGCTCTGCCACGAGAGGACGGGTGGGCCGAGGTTAGGGCGCTGGGAAGCAGGAGCGAGGGAGCCAGAGTTTTTGCACGGGGGGCCTTTGAAGGTCACAGGGGGATCGGAGGGCCTTGCCCGTTCTCCCTTCTTGAATGACTGGCAACGCCCGTAGCACCCTGGGTGCTTGCGGGGTGGCAGAGTCCAGCACTGGGGCTCGGGGGTCCCAAATCCCTGGCATTGTGGTGCCAGGCTCCTTGGGAGGGGCCCCTCGGGGGCCGACCTCGGGTTAGGGTTCTTCCCCAGGAGGCTGGCAAGCCTGGCGCTAAGTGGCTCTGGCAATGTAACAAAAATGCCATACACTTATCTGAAAGAAATAACAGTGTACAGGAACCCTCTTAGCCCTAACATCATCCTTTCTGAATATGGAAGCCAGCCCCAAATTGCTCGTGGAAGTCTGACGAAAGGGCTAAGCACTTTTCTCTGAGTCACCACACTGTACAGGGAAAGACCAATGTACATCATCTTTCACGAGTAGGAAGCATTAATGAAAAGGTTCTGGAATTTCGAGGACTCTGACCCATCCTTATTGGTAATAAACCATCGTGTACAGGAAAACACCTTCAACTCTCATCAGCCTCCTCAATCCTGATTCCGATTCAACTTTGGGTGTGTAGGACTAGGGAAACGTCCACATCTTATTGCTAAGAAAAACGATGTCAGGGTAATGCCCTTCAAGTCACCTCAGCCTTCCTGAAGACGGAAGCAGGAATCAAGGTGGTTATGTTACCATGAGGTAAGGAAGATGAGCATATAAGTGAGAAACAACAGTGGGCAGGACCTCTCTTCCAAGGAACAGTATCTTTGCTTAATGTTGAATCCCTATGGTAAGTGGTTGTGGGCATTTGTGAGGTCAAAATCTTAAGTGTTTTGTAAAACCTCTTGGCCATTCACAGATGAGACTAAGGTAGTTGGGGACTTCTAGGCAGTGATTTGTCCACTGTCGAAAATATGAAAAGATAAAAGAGACAGATGAGGTCTCCTCAGGCATTGTCCTTTATCCTCATCCTCCGTGAGGATGGCCATCTCTGGACAGCTCAATGGCAGGGTCTCATTCACAGTGGGGGCATCTGTTCCTCACAGACATCAGGCAGGGAAATGGATTTGGTTCTCTGTGCCAGCCCAGCCACAGCTGAGTGTCACAGCACCCTCTCGTGGGCTTATAAGAGTTCCGCTGACACCAGGCAGGTCATTGTATTTGATAAACCACTGTGAGAGTTTGCAATTGCCTTCATCTGCAACCTCCTAGAGGCAAATGCAGGTGTCTGGTACCATGTGAATTCATGTGAAGGCATTGTGAGAAAGTGTCCTTTTGCTTAAGAAAAACATGGCTGGGGCTCCTGGCTGGCTCAGCCAGTTAAGCATGTGCCTTTGGCTCAGGTTATGATCCCAGGGTTCTGGGATCGAGCCGAGGCTCCCTGCTCAGCAGGAAAGAAGGTAGGGAAATAGCTTAGAACCCACAGAGAATGTGAATGAAGGGGAGTGAAATGGAATTTGGTCTGTGTTTTGCTTTAGGGATTGGAAGTTAGTTTTTTCTCAATTCTGATTGTTCTTGAGACAGAAAAGCTGTATTGGTTTTTTTTTTACCTTTAATTTTTTTCTAATAATAATTTTTTATTATGATATGTTAGTCACTATACAGTATTTCCTTAGTTTTTGATGTAGTGTTCCGTGATTCATTATTTGCATATAACACCCAGTGCTCCATGCAATATGTACCTTCCTTAATACCCATCACTGGCCCATCCCAATCCCCCACCCCTCTCCCCTCTGAAGCCCTCAGTTTGTTTCCCAGAGTCCATAGTCTCTCCTGGTTCATTCCCCCTTCTGTTTAGGGTCCATTGTCTAAAGGGACAGACAGTGGAAGTTCACCAAATATAAGATCGAAATTGAATTGTTCATTATAGATGCCGCCAAGTAGTTCCCAGACATTTCATTCTACTGTAGTAATTCATTATACCTGTGCAGGTGCACGTGGAAGATAAATGATGAATGTATACTGGTAATAAAACACGCCCCTCAGTAGTAGAATAATAGAGGATGAACATGTGTAAAATTATTCGACTACAGTGTCCATGCTTTCCCTTTGGTTCCTTATTACTATGAATTTGGACAATTTTTGTTCTCTAGGCTTAAACCTCATTGTCAGTATTCAGAGTTTTTCAATGCTGATCTTCTCCTGTATAAATTACCAAAAACCTAAAATATGTATAAACTTTAAAAAATGCTATATTGAAAATTATAGCAGGGAAGTTCCATTTTGTGAATATTGTGTCAATGGATCTCTATTTTGACATCAGTGTTCATTAGAAATGATGACATTTCATGTGAGTATAAATATCAATGTGAAAAAGAAAAGGTAGGAAGAACCTTGAATGTTTAAGTAATTGGTGAAATGACAGGTGTGTGTGTGTGTGTGTGTGTGTGTGTGTGTGTGTGTGTGTGTGTGTAATTGATTTTCAGTGAATGGTTCAGCTTCTTGTAGGGCCTCCGAGAGAGCCCAGGTGAACCTTTCAATTAGTTGGTATCTGTTCTCAGAACATGGGAATCTCTTAGTCCAAACAGGCAAGCTTTGAGGTCTTGAAGAGTTTCAGTCCTCAGCGATGGTGTTGCAGACCCTTGTGTGCAAACCCTAGGGTATGCTCAGAGCCCTCATTAGCAGGTACCAACTTGTGAGGATTTCAGACAGCATTTCCCAAAGAAGTACCTCTTGAGTCTCTGTCCTTGTCAGTTCCCTACACGTCCTTACACTAGTTATGTGATCAGTGTGTTTCAGGATAATCCCCACATGTGATTTTTGCTATTTCCTACTAGTCCTATCTGTTTCTCATCTTGTTCTTTTATGGTAGGGGTTGGGAAGCAACCTGTGTGGTGTAGGAGGGGGTGTGGAAGTTGTCTGCCTTCAGAGGACCGAATGCTGCCTAGAAATTGTACTGTAGTTTGAGGTCAATTGTCCATCCTCTGAGTGTCAGGAATTCCATCACTTTACTTTGATGCTAGTCTGTTCTTCAAGCTGTCCTCAGAAATAAGGACGTCATCCATCTAGGGAATACTGGTTTGTGTGTATGTTTTCATTTTAGGAAAGGCCTTGCTGTTCCTGAAAATAATACTGTAGAGCACCCTTTCCTGTTCTTATTGGCCATCAGTCAATCTTTTGTGAAGTATTCGTTTGTACATAGACTTTTTATGGTTGATGAGCAGGAATTCTTTATTGACAAGTCTTTGTCAGTGTGTATATTGCAAATCTTTACTTCCCAGACTGTGGTTCACTTTTTCATTTTCTTATGGTCATAAGATAAGGAGAAATGTCACATTTTTATGAAGTCCCACTGAATTCTTTTAAATGGTTAGTGCACCCTATATCCTACCCCAAGACTGACAGGTTCTGCATTTTCTTTCAGAAACTGTCCAATGGGAAGCTACAATCCATCTCAAATTTATAAATTGCATTTTAATTCTAATAGGGTATTTATAGACAGTTTTGGATTTTCTATGTACACAATCGTATTATCTGTGAATAGTCACAATTATCCCCTCAATTCTTATACTTTTTGTTTCTCTTGCCATAAAACACTTGTAGATTCTCTGATGCCACGTTGAATAGTGCAGCATTGTTTGAAGATTTAATATACCTTTCTCAATATCTAACAGAAAAAGCAGACAAAACATTGGTAACAAATGTGACCTAATTCACATATAGGGAACATTCCATAATAAGTGCAGAATACATTATTTTCAAGTGGTCATAGACTCTTTACCCAAATAGATGATAGGTGGGGCCACGAATCAAGTCTACAAATGTTAAACCCTGAAATTAACTAGATTCTATTCTTAGACCACAGGGGAATTGAGCCACAGTCATAGCGAAAAGAAAACCAGGAAGTCCTTCAATGTTTAAAATTAAATGGAAGTTTGCTACATATCCTAAAGGTCAGAGAGGGAATCTCAATGGAAATTCTGAACCTTTTCTACATGAGGGCTCACACACAATGGCACTTTCTTTGTGAAGAGCATTATAATAACCTAGACAGGAGTTGAGCCTTAAGTCAGAGTTCTGCCTACCCCAGCCACACCTGGCAGCCTTGGCCTGTGGTACCCCTCAGCTGTCCTTTCTGGCGGCCCTGAGCTAAGGGGGTCAACATGGCCATATGTAAATGGGAAGCTCCCCACTCATAGTGATGATGGTGCCCCCTCCCCAGCTGCCCATTCTGGTGGCTCTGAGCTAAGGGGGTCAACATGGCCGTATGGAAATTAGAAGCTCCCCACTCTTAGTGATGACGTTGCTATCGTATCATCCTCACCAGTCCAACAATATGATTTCTGAGTGAAATATGACACAAGAGCGATTTCTTGGCCTTCCTTCAGGTTTGAAAATCATCTGGTGAGTCATCTATTAGAAATATGGATTCAACATGTGTTCTTTCTTCTGGAAAAGAAATAGACCCAATAGCAATTAGGGCTTCCTGAGCACCTGTTCTTGAGAGACATCATACTGGCTCTTTGTAGCATTCTGCCTCTTAAACTTCTCAACTAGGGTGTAGATATTTGTAGGCACATTTTCAGACGGTTAGAAAGGGACTCAGATGATATGAGTCTCAGAGGATTTTAGTGTCAGAAACCTAAATGGGATCCCCAAATTGACTCCAAATCGCTTGTTGTTCCATACAGGGTACTATTTCCCTCTTATCTCTGGTCTTCTCGATCTGGAAACCTATCAAGTATCAGGATTTTCTTGTCGTGTGGACAACTGGAATGAATTCAGCGGGCCTTTTCACGTCTGCCCATGGTGATCATTAAGATCATTATCTCAGTAGAGGACCTCTGGGTAAGATACTCAAAGATCCTAAGGAATACAGACAGTATAATATTTTCCTGGTATTAAAGTTACTGAAACCAACTATCTTTTTTAGTAGATTCAGGCTCTGGTATGTTCAGAGGGTACTGTAAAACAAGTCTGAAATAGTATTTAAAAACACTCAGCTCAGCCTCTTCTACAAAGTGAGCCAATGCTTATAAACATGGCTAAAATATTCCCTTACCTACGATGACTTCCCAGCCATCCTAGTGTTTATATGGTATGACTGTGACTTGCATTAGTCAACATTTGCAGAGAAAGAACTTAGTGCATCCAGGGGTCACTTCATGTTGAAATTAGTTTGTGACAATGAGCTACTGTGTTTTATTCTGCAGTCCAAGGGAATGGTGCCAGACATCTCTAAGGTGTCTAGCAGTTCCACAATTTTGATTTTAAGTGGTCTGTGTGCTTCAGAGATTTGGTCAGGAGAAGGGCAGGAGTCCAGAGACTGTGAACACTTCTGTTACCTGTGCTGACCATGGAGCACGCAGGATTCCGTGGGCATCATTTTGATTTCTTGGTACTCTTGTGAAAGGTGCTTTTGTCTCAAATTCCTCTATTTAGGAGTAATTATAATGATAAAAGGAATTTTTATTGTATATCATCTGTGGGCCCTGATCCTGAGCTCCCAGGGAAGCTATCCTTTAACAATTACCCAGCTCAAAATGACTGGGCAAAACCTCAAAGCATGGGCCTTGTTTCTTCCCCAAGCACATGTTGTACATCTGCTTCGAGAAGAAAACAATAACCAAAAAATGCCAACATAAATATAAGAAAAAAAAAAGAACCTCTTTGGCTCCCATAAGATTAAAGACATACTGACATGTACACACTGAAAACATAAGAAAGAGTCTGTCACTTTCTGGAATCTAAGAAGATCCTCATTGTGGTGTGTAACTCTGTACGTAAAACAAAACAGAAAAAAATATATAAGCCTGCCCCAAATGTTCCTTCTCTGGAGCACTCACTTCTTGGTGAAGATTGTGTCTCTGAGGCAGCTGTCCTGACTTGGGTTTGAATAAAGGTCCCTTCCTTTCTCTCTAAAATGTTTTTAAAAGTTCAGTCACGCAGTGTCGACAATAACAGTGTTTTCTATTTAAGTGAGAAATAAATGTTCCACTCTATTTGCATTGGGAATAGACGAATTGAGGGTTTCTTTAGAAGAGTAAGTCTGCTTTCCAGAAAAGGCAAGGACATTGGTCTATTGAGAATGAAGATAATTACTGCTAAACAACAAGTATGTGTTGCCCCTTTGCCCAGAAACCGAAGCAGGTGTGCAGGCTTTAGGTCAGAGGTGCCTTCTTCTCCCCAGCTGACGGCACTTCTCTGCTCTGGCTCCAAGACACCCGAGGTTTTGAACGTCAGCATCGGAGTCAGCGAGGCAGCTTGTCACAGGACGCCAGTGTTCAGAGAAAGCACAGGTATGTTTGGCAAAATGTCCTATCTATGTCAGGGCTGGAGGTAAAACCTCTCATTATCCCAAAACCTCCTGGGCTTTTCTCTTTTCTCTAGTTGAGCCACAAAGTAAAATTGAAGTAGCTGCCAGCATTCTGGGTTTGGTGCAAGAATTACTTAGTTTCCCTGCAGGTAGAACTTTGCAGGGGATCACAATTTGTCTGTCCATTTATTGCTTACAAATGTATTTTGACCATCTGTTTCCTAGGAACCCTCTTTAATTAGAAAGGGAAGGTGAGATTCACTCTGTGCCTGTTGGTAACATCTAATTTGTTCCTTCATCTAACAGTGTTTATTCAATTGGCCTAAGATATGGTTGAGTGGCCAGCATCTAGATTTAGGTGGTTTTTTTTCATCTGATACAGACTTGGATGATGTCATTTGACAAAGGTGATGTTTCATCATTGATTAGTTTATTCATCAGAAGAGTTAAAATTAGGGTGGAGGGGAAATTGAAAATTATCCAAAGCGGCCTGTTCCTGTTTAAAAGTTGAGCTTGACTTTCTAGTTTTACTAAATGTATTATCTCAATATTTTGAGGTGCCATATTCTCTCTGTAGTTTCTTTGGTGGTGGAGTCAGAAGGAGAGTCTGGGAATTCTTTTGGATAGTGGCATGCTGGTGGCTTCAAGGGGCTTGGCGTCAGGAGCCTTGGGGTGAAGTCTGCAACTGCTTGCCTGACCCTGGGTGCATCTCCCAGAGGTTTTGTTTCCTCTTATTAAATTGCCCGCAGATAATGTTCTGCTTAAAGGGGAACCCTCCCATCCTATTGGTGGGAATGCAAAGTGGTGCAGCCAGTCTGGGAAAAGTCTGGGGGTTCCTCAAAAAGTTAAACATTGAACAACCACATGATTCAGCAATTGCTCTCCTAGGTATTTACCCAAAGGATACAGAAATGCAGATTCGAAGGGGGTCCATGCACCATAATGTTCATGGCAGTAATGTCCGCAGTAGCCAAACTATGGAGAGAATCCCAATGTCCATGCACTGATGAATGGATAAAGCAGATGTGGGATACATATAAATAATGGAATATGACCCAGCTTCAAAAAGAATGAAATCTTACAATTTGCAAGGATGTGGATGGATCTAGAGTGTATTAAGCTAAGCAAAATCAGTGAGGAAAGACAAATATCCTATACTCTCACGGTTCTGGAATTTCAGAAAAAAAACAGATGAACAGAGTGGAGGGGTGATGAGAGAGGCAAACAAGGAAATAGACTCAACCGTAGAGAACAAACTGAGTGTTGCTGCAGGGCAAGGGTGTGGGGGGAAGTGTTAAATGGGTGAGGGGTATTAAGGAGGGCACTTGTGATGAGCACCGGGTACTGTATGCAGGTGAGGAATCACTAAATCCTACTCCTGAAGCAAATATTCCATGGCATGTGAACTAACTGGAATTTAAGTAAAAGAAGAAAGGAAAAAGTGTTCTGCTTCATGAAGAGTGAGGTAAAATTGTAGTGATTTGGGCTGTACTATTCTATAGAGGATAGATGTAAAACACCCTGTTGTAGGATACAATAGAGTCTTATCACATAAGGATTCCTCAGAAAGCTGCAATGAAAGATTCAGATATCAGAGCATGTTCGTGTTCCACTGATATGTTACAGTTTGCACAGGTAGGAAAGAAGGTGGAGAGAAAAGAAACAGAAGGGGAAAGTAGGTATGAACCTTTCATTAATTAGCGTTATAGCTCTCTCATGAAAAACTTGCACCAGTGTGATTTTGGAAGCAGCGGGGGAATCGGGAGCTTTGCAGGAGACAGGGGGGAGTTCCAGGTCTGGGTAAAGCTGACAGGGGTCCCAGAGGAGAGCTGAATGCATTCTGCAGCAGGGTGTGTTCAGGGTGGGCTCCAGGGGTGGCTGTGGGTCTCCTGGGTGAGAGTTGTGACAGGTGAGGGCTGTGTGCAAGTTCCTGGCTGAGGACAAGTGAGGCACAGGTGGAGAGCTGGCAGAGAACCTTCTTCTGAGCCACCAGCTTCACCCAACACACACAGCCTCATCTTCTGTCCCTGTCACTCCAATTCAGACTTCTCCGAAGGTGAGTGAGAACAAATCAAGAGCATTCTGAACAGAAGGGAAAGCATGTGCAAAGGCTCTGGGGCAGGAGAATTCCAGGTATGTCCAGGAGCAGCAAGAAGGCCCTGTGGCCACAGGAGACAGCTTAGGACATGAGCTCAGAGAGGTGACAGAGGGTGACAGAAAGCTATTCCAGGGCTATAACCCCATGAGACGCTGTTTCACTGGGCCATCCTGGCTACAGTGTTGAGAACAGATGACAGAGGGTTGAAGATGGCAAGGCAGGTCAAGGACGAAGCTTTTCCAGGAACTCAGACACTATGGACCAAACAGGTGGCCTTGGATGGAGTGGTTAGACCTATTCTGGGTCCATTTTGAAGATGGAGCTCACAGGATTTGCTGATGGGTTAGCTATTAGGAGCAGGAGAACAGAGGAATTGGGGTAACTCCCAGCTGTTGTGTGTCGTCCTGATGAAGGGGAAGGAGAAGGTTTCTCAGGGGGTAGGAGGTAGTCCGTGTTCTGCATGCTGAGGAAGGTGCCTTTCCGGTGGATCTGCTGAGGGTTGTGTCTGGGAGGACCTTTCACATCTACTCTCTCAGCAATGCTGAAGTACAAGTATCCCCCACTTTTTAAACGTTCACAAAGACACTGGGCTTTCTTGAAAGAACTACATTATTACCCAGGATCAGTAAGAGGAAGAGACATGAAGAGGATTTCCCTCTTATGAAAAAAGGTGAACAGTGAGAATCGCGTTCAGCATCTGTTTTGGGAAGAAGCACAACAGACGCAGCGTGCACCCCAACCAGCTCCTTCGTCTGGGAACCGCTCTCCGCATCCAGCCACCAGCACTTTGAATTGTGTCTGTGAGCCTCTGCTGTGCTTTATCTTCATTTATGCTGGGCCTCCATTGGAAACTTGTGTGCTGAGGCCTAAGAAAAGCCAAAGAGAAGGAATTTTGGAGTCTGAGCACACTGTCTAATTGTTCGTGTAAATTAATGGTCATTCCTTCTTGACACCATTTCTGGTGTGCATGGTTTCTCAGAAGCCCTGTACTTTCAAAGAGCAGGGAAACCTATACCCCATGCTGCATGGTTAGTTTAGTTTCCATGCTGGACAGAACATTTCATGACTGTCGGATTTTCTCACTCAAACATTGAGACTTTGACCGCCTTCACCCGTTTCTACCACCCCATCCCCGAAACTGGCACCTACCAATCTGCTCTCGTTATCTATGCGTTCAGTATTTATTTATTCCACGTGGAATGTACATGAGAGCATCTGGTATTGGTCTTTCTGTGTCTGAGTTACTTGGCATAAGGCCCCCAAGGTCTGTGTTTCCATGTCTGGTTCTTGTGAATAATGCTGCAGTGAACGTGGGAGTGCATCTGTCTTTTTGAGGCAGCATTTTTGTGTTCTTCAAATCAATTCTCAGTAGAGCCACTACTGGGTCATGGGGTAGTTGCATTAAATTTTTCAGGAACCTCCATACCATTTGTCACAGAGGCTGCACCAATTTCCATTCCCACCAACAGTGCACAGTGTCTCCTCGTCTGCACACCCGTGACCCCACCTGGTGTCTGTCTCTGGCACAATTGCTGTTCCAACAGTTGAGAGAGGATAGCCGATTGTGGGTTTGACTGATGTTTCCCTGACGATGATTAGTGATGTCGAACAACTCCTTCTGTCTGTTGGCACCTGTGTGCCATCTTTGGAAAGTATCTATTCACATATTCCTCCCATTTTTTTAATAGTTTTTTTGTTTTGATTTGTATGAGTGTTGTGTGTATTTTGGATATTAGCCTCTTCTCACACATATGATTCACAGATAATTTTTTCTTATTGGGTCAGTGGCCTTTTAAGCTTTTGATGGTTTCTTTTGCTGTGTGGAAGATTTCAGTTTGATGTTGTTCCACTTGTTTATTTGTGCTTTTGTTGCCTTTGCATTTGGTGTCCGATCTGAAGACTCTTTGCCAAAACCAATGTCGAGAGACTTAGTACCTGTGTCTTCTTGGAAGTTTATGGATTCAGGTCTTATGTTCAAATCATTCATCATTAAAAATTTTGTGTGTGGTGTAAGAAAGTGACCCAGTTATATTCTTCTGCATTTAGTGTCCAGTTTGCCTGTTACCGCTCACTGAAGACACAGTCCTTCCCTCATGTCATATCTTCTGCTGCTGTGTCGTAAGTTAGGATCATCTACGTGTGGGTAAGTTTCTGAGCTTTCTGTTCTGTTCCACTGACCTGGTGTCTGTGTTTCTGCCAGTACCATCCTGTTTTGATGACAACAGCTTTGTAATCTACCTTGAAATCCAGGAGTGTGTTGACTGCACCTTTCTTTCTTCACGTTGCTTTGGGTATTTGGGGTCTTTTGTGATTCCATACAAGTTTGAGGACTGTTTTCTATTTCCTCGAGTAATGCCACTGGAATTCAGACAGGCATTTCATCACATCTGTCGATTGCTTTGGGTACGATGGACATGTTCACATAATTAACTCTTCCAGTTAAGGAGCATGGCGTATGCTACCATTTGTTTGTGTTGCCTTCCAAATCTTTGACCCATACATTCTGCCCCCCTGGACACACATATTTTTCATTTCTTTTCTGCCATGTGTTGAGTGTACTATGTCTTTCTCATTCTTGGTTACTTTTATTTCTAGATTTTTTGTTGCAATTGTAAATGGCATTGTTTTTTTAATTTCTCTTGGCGAAAGTGTGTCATCAGTATACAGAAATGCAAGAAGTTGGGTCATCTGGGTGGCTCTATATGTGAAGCGTCTGCCTTCAGCTCAGGTCATGATCCCAGAGTTCTGGGATTGAGCCCCGTGTTGTGCTCCCCACTTAGTGAGGGTCTGCTTCTCCCTCTTTCTGACACTCCCCCTGCTCGTGCTTTTTCTCTTCCTGTCAAATAAATAAATAAAATCTGAAATAAATAAAGACAACAGATCTTTGTATATTGACTTTATATCCTGCAGCTTTCTTGAATTTGTTTATTCTAACAGGTTTTTTTTTTTTTTTTGAGGAATCTTTCCGGATTTCCTGTCATTTGCAAATTGTGACAGTTTCCTTATGGATTTCATATCTTTCCCTTTTTTAAAAATTGTTATTCACCCTACAGTACTTCATTTGTTTTTGATGTAGTGTTCCATGATTCATTGTTTGCATATAACACCTAGTGCTCATTATGACACGTACCCTCCTTTTTTCTTTTAAAGAATTTATTTATTTATTCGACAGAGATAGAGACAGCCAGCAAGAGAAGGAACACAAGCAGGGGAGTGGGAGAGGTAGAAGCAGGCTCATAACGGAGGAGCCTGATGTGGGGCTCAATCCCATAATGCCAGGATCACGCCCTGAGTCAAAGGCAGACGCTTAACCACGGTGCCACCCAGGTGCCCCCTGCCTTGTTAAATTTAACCATTCTAACTGGTGTAAGGTGGTATCTCATTGTCGTTTTGATTTGTATTTGCCTGATGGCAAGTGATGTGGAGCATTTTTTCATATGTCTGTTGGCCATTTGTATCTCTTTGTGTCTTCTGCCCATTTTTTGGGTGTTGAGTTTGAGGAGTTCTTTATAGATCTTGGATACCTGCCCTTTATCTGTAATATGATTTGCAGATATCTTCTTCGATTTCATAGGTTGCCTTTTTGTTTTGTTGATCATTTGCTTTGCCGAGCAGAATCTTTTTATCCTGATGAAGTTCCAATACTTCATTTTTGCTTTTATTTCCTTTGCCTTTAGAGACGTGGCTTGCAAGAAGTTGTTGTGTCCAAGGTTCAAGAGTTCTTTTGATTTTGATATGAGACAGGAATCCATTATATTTCTTTCCTGATTGTATTCGAGCCCTCTGTCTTTCTTGGTGAGTCTACCTAAGTGTCAGTTTTGTTTCTCTTTCCAAAAAAGGCAGCTCTCATTTTCATTGTTTGTTTTTTTTTTTTGTCTTTTTAGTCTCCGTTGGATTTATTTATGCATCCTTTTTGTTATTTCCTTATTTCTACTAATTTGGGGCTTTGTTTGTTGTTTTATTTTCTACTTCTTTACCAAATAAATCAGGTTGTTTTTTGGAGAGCATCATATGGATTGATGAAGACTTGAGTTTCTATGAATGTCCCCCATAAAGCTACTTTTGCTGCATCCCATAAGTTTTGTAGGTTGTCTTTTTCATCAGTGTCAAGGTACTTCTAAAATTTTTTGATTTCTTCTTTGACTGTTGGTTGTTCTGTAGCATGTTGTTAAATCTCCACATATTTATTTAAGATTCTTTAAGTATCTGACAGAGAGTGAGACAGCAAGAGAGGGAACGCAAGCATGGGGGTGGGAGAGGGAGAAGCGGGCTTCCCACTGAGCAAGGATCCTGGGATCACGACCTGAGCTGAAAGCAGATCCTTAACGACTGAGCCACCCAGGCCCCAAAAATCTCCACCTATTTTTGACTGTCTCATTTTTTTCTTGAGACTGATTTCTATTTTCATATCATTGTGGTTGGACAAGATTTGAAGCAGAAGGTGAAGAGAGCATTCAGATGAAAGGTTTGTTTCCTGGAGGGTTTTCTGCGGGCAGACCATGAGTTCCGTGGGACGGAGGAAGGTTTTGTGAGACGGGGGTGGGGTTAACCCTTGTTAGAATTACTGACTAGTACCATGCAGGCTGTATGCCAATGTTCACACCATAGTCCTGATGGACTTGTACTTCATTAGAAATATTTTCTAGGAGGTGTAGGCATAGCCTTCACTTAAAGAAAGGTGCCATGTGGGTTCATGGCATGACCCCAGGTCAGCAACAAGGATGTATGGTATTGTGGGTGATCAGAAACAGGCTTTCTGTGGGAAGTGACAGAAATAAGGTATGGTGAGCTCCATGACCATAGGTGAGGTCCCGAGTGACCCACTGGGTGTTGGGTTCTGTGGATCTGTCTCATCATGTGCTGTGGAATTCAGGGACACCCTCCTCTCTGTGGATTTGTGTGGAGACAGGTAGACATCAGTGTCTGGCCAGGCACGAGGGTTGCACTGGACCACCACCAGAGGTGCAGCGTGCAGGGGAGCCACTGCTTGGTTTCCACGAAAGCTGACCAGGGTCTGTGACCATGATTCCTAGCAGCTGCAAGGGGCGAGGAGGCCGGGGGTAGTGCACACTTCCTAGACTTGTGTTCAGGACTAGTCTGGAGCACACTGAAGTCAACCACACCGAGCACAGAAGGCATCCAGTCAGTGTAGCTGTGGGCACTGCTCCCATGGTACTTTCGGGCCGGATCCATGCTGCCACCTCCTGCATTTCATCATCATCTTCAAGGTCATGTGCCTCTGCTCTTGCCCCATGGCCTCCGCGGTATTGTCCGTCCTCTATCTGTCCCTCGTCCCCGGTGCCCTGTGCAGTCCGATGCCAGGGTAGCCTTCTTGAGACAAACATCTGGCCCTGATGGAACACTTCCATGGATCTCGTGTGATGCGAGGATGATGCCCTTCCCTAAAAGGGGGCTGCAGATCCCCATCAGGAGAGCCATGTCTCCCTTTTCAGCATGGCCTGCCCACCCCTCAGTCTTGTTCAGGGAAGCTCTCCCCACTTCCTGAGATGACAGCTCTGAACTTAAAAATGAATGTTATTTTACATAAATCTATGCCTTAGTTCATCCATGGCATGTCTTTCAACCCCATTAGTGGTTTTTTTTTTTTTAGCAGTTCTGAAGGGCTGTCTGCTCAAGGAGGGGATGACCTGGGCAGGGCAGCTTTCCCTCTCATCTCCCTCAGCATGTCTCTGAGCCCTGGGGCCAGCTGTCCCACTGAGGATTGAGGGACCCGAACCAGCCCATCCTGAGCCCAAGCTGTGTCAGCTCATAGACGGATGTGTGTTGGAGCGGTGGGCAGCTGGCATGGGCCAGGGACAGGCAGTGTCTCCTTCTCATTCCTTCCCTCCCTTCCTCCCAGAGGTAGCTCAGAGCAGCCTTCAACCCCTACATCTCCAGATCCCTTGACCTGTGCTTCCTGTGTTCAGCTGGTGACCTTGGAGTTTCCCATGGATTCTACCTCCTGTACCCTCTCCTGTAGCAGTTCGTGGATCAGAGGAGGGGTCGGACCCTCTCTGTTTTAGGTCTTCTTCCTGTCCCGCACCAAGCCCACCCACCTTTGCATCTTCCATGTATGTGCTTGGAAGCAAGCCCATCCACAGGGAACCTATTAGCCAAATGGATCCAGGCAATGAACATTGAAGTAGAGATCCAGGATCCATAATAAACCTGCTCTGAAACCTGTCCCAAAGTCTGTGACTCTCTCACACTGAAACAGAAACAATAATAGCTTTCTGGACTGTAAAGTGACATGTGTCTCTACTTCCAATCTTGAATGCATAGGTGCTGAGCCTGGACAGAAAAGGACCATGGCTCCCGTGGGCTGTGATCCATGGTAAGAACTCAGTGAAATCTGAATTCAAGGCATAGAGTGAATAATTATTGTAGAGTGAATCCTCCGAAGTACGGCTTATGCACAGTGCACAGGGAAAGCTTTTTCAAAGAGGTTCCTGAAAGAAAAATCTTTTGTTAAAATTTATTTTAATTCCAGTAGAGCTAACATACAGTGTTACATTCGTTTCAGGTGTCCAATAGTGATTCAGTAATTCCATATATTACTCAGTGGTCGTCAAGAAAAGCGTCCTCTTAATTCCCTTCATCTATTTCACTCATCCCTCTATTCACCTCCTCTCTGGTAACCATCCGTTTGTTCTCTGTTGTTAAGAGTTTGTATTTTGGTGTGTCTCCTTTTTCTCTTTTAGTTATTTATTTTTGTTTGTTTCTTAAATTCCCTATTAGAGTGACATCGTATGGGATTTGTCTTTCTCTGACTGACTGCCTTTAGTTAGGATAATACTCTCTAGCTCCATCCATGTGGCTGCAAATGGCAAGGTTTCATTCTTTTTCAAGCCAAGTAATACTCCATTGTGTGTGTATGTGTGTGTGTCTCTGTGTGTGTGTGTGTGTGTGTGAATACACACATCTATCATCTCATTTGTAAATTTTTCTACAGACACTTGGGTTGCTTCCATATTGTGATATTGTAAATAATGGTGCAAGAGACATAGGGGTGCACGTATCCTTTTAAGTTACTGTTTTCCTATTCTTTGGGTAAATATGTGTAGTGTGATTGTTGGATCATAGGGTAGTTCTATTTTTAATTTTTTGAGGAACCATCATACTGTTTTCCACGGTGGCCACCACAGTTTGCATTCCCACCCACAGTTCAGGAGGATTCCCCTTTATCCACATCCTCCCAACACCTGCTCTTTGTTGTGCTTTTGATGTTAGCCATTCTGACAGGTTTGAGGTATTACCTCATTGTCCTTTGGAATTACATTTTCCTGATGATGGGTGATGGTGAACATCTTTTCACGGGACTGTTGGCCATTTGTATTTCTTCTTTGGAGAAATGTCTGTCCATGTCTTCTGCCTATTTTTTAACTGAATTATTTGTTTTTTGTGGGTCGAGTAGTATCAGTTCTATATGTTTTGGACACTATCCCTTTATTGCATATGATGTTTGCAAATATCTTCTCCCTTTGAGTAGGTTGTCTTATGATTTTTACGTTTTCATTGTTCTTCTGCCATGTGGAAAACTATTTATTTTGCTGTATTCCCAATAGTTTATTTTTGCTTTCATTTCCTTTGCCTCAGGACACAGTCTAGAAAAACGTTGGTATGGTCCATGTCAAGAAGTTACTGTCTTCCCTCCTGTAGGATTTTAATGGATTCAGGTCTTATATTGAGGTCTTGAAACTGTTTTGTGTTTGTCTGTATTGTGTAAGAAAGCAGTCTAATTTCATCCTTTTGTGCATAGCTGTCTAATTTTCCCAACACCATTTGTTGTAGTGACTGTCCATTTCCCTTTTGACATCGTTGCTTGCTTTGTGGAAGATTCATGGACCACATAATTATGGGTTTCTGTCTGAACTTGTGTCCTGTTCCTTTGGTCGCTGTGTCCAGTTTTGTGCCGTACTGTCTTGTTAGGATGACTGCAGCTTTGTAGTATAACCTGAAATCTGAAATTGTGAGTCCTCCAGCTTTGTTTTTCTTTTCCACATTGCACTGGCTGTTTGGAATCTTTAGTGGTTCCATACAAATGTTTAGGATTGTTTATTCGAGGTCTTTTGTTCTTTAATTTAAATTCAATTAGCCAACTTACAGTACATCATTAGTTTCAGATGTAGTCTTCAATAAATTTTCAGTCGTGTGTAACACCCAGTGCTCATTGTACCGTGTGACCTCCTTAATGCTACTCACCCAGTTACCCCTCCCAACTTCTCCTCCAGCAATCATCAGTTTCTTGCGATAGTTAAGAGTCCATCATGGGTTTTCTCCCTGTCTGATGACTTCCCATTCTATTTTCCCTTCCTTGCCCTATGGTCATCTTCCTTGTTTCTGATATTCCACATAGAAGTGAAAGCATATGATCATTGCCTTTCTTTCATTGACTTATTCCACTCAGCATAATACCCTCCAGCTCCACCCAGGTCGGTGTGATGGTAAGTACTCATCCTTTCTGATATCTGAGTAATATTCTATTATATATATGATCCACATCTTCTTTATCCATTCATCTGTCCATGATCATCTGCACTCCTTCCACAGTTTGTCTATGATGGATATTGCTTCTATGAATACTGGGGTGCATGTGTCCCGTCTTCACTACCTCTGTCTCTTTGGGGTCGATACCCAGTAGGGCAATTGCTGGGACATAGGGTAGCTTTATTTATAACTTCTTGAGGAAACGCCGTACCATTTTCAAGAGTGGCTGTACCGGACTGCATTCGCACAGGGGTGTAAGAGGGTTCCCGTTTCTCCACATCCTCTCCAAGATGTGTAGTTTCATTTCTTCTTATTTTTAGATATTCGGCCTCGTGTGATATGGCATCTATAGTGGTTTAGATTTGCATTTCCCTGAAGCCAAGTGATATGAAGCATTTATGCATGTATCTTTTGGTCACCGCTACCTCATCATTAGTGAAGTGACTTCTCATTTTAATCCATCTCAAGACCTAAAGCTGGGTAAGTCTCTGAAGCTGGATGATGCCATCGGTTGGAAGTGTGGAGAATTTCAAAAGATCTCCATGGAGAGCAAGTTTTAAAGTCAGTGTGAAGCTACTAATTGGACCCGGGGAGATCTCTGAAAGTGGGGATTGCCTGGGATGGGCTGAGGGGGGCCCTCCGATTTTCCTATGAATCCTTGCTGCAGCCCCAAATGGACAGTTTCCTGCTGTGGGGCAGGCTGAGTCCTCTAGTCGTGCAGAGGTGAGCCCAATGCCTGGTGCCTTGGAGGCAGGCAAACGGGGAGGGACCCTCAGCAGAAGACCCAGGGTTAGGTTAGGCCTCAAGGACAGCAGGTCTGAACTGCCCAGTGCTCAGAGAGCTCCCAGGCCGAGTGAGATGAGGGCACAAGGGCGGGTGAGTGTGAGCCTTGGGGTTTCATCCGGAAGGGCCCACAAAGGTCGGGGTTCACCAGAAGGGGCTCTCAGGGGTTGCCCCAATTCTTGCCCTGAATGCTCTGTTCCCCAAAATGGTGCAGTTAACTGTGGGCTGCAGGCTGAGTCCTACGGTGGGGCTTGGGTGTCCCCAATCCCCCAGAGTGGGGTGCCAGGACCCTGGGGAGGGACCCCTCTGTGGCCAACCTAGGGTAAGGGTTAGGGCCCAGGAGCCTGGCAGGGACATACTGCAGGCTGTGCGGCGAGCTCTGTGGAGGGCTGAGAGGAGGCCATGGGGGAGGGTGAGCATGGGCCTCAGGGTTGGGGCACGGGGGACTGCCAAAAGTGGATACGGGCTCCGGGGGCCTCCCCAAATTCTCGTGCCCTGTAGGCTCCGTAGAGCCCCCAGGGGCACGGTTTCCTGTCGGGTGGCAAGCTGAGTCCTGCGGTGGGGCACAGGTATCCCAATTCCCCAGGGCTGCAGTGTAAGCCTCCTGGGGAGGCCCCCACACCCTCGGCCGAGCTAGGGCTAGGGTTAGGCCCCAGGAACCCCGCAGGCCTGATCTGCTGGCTGTATGGCTAGTTACCCGGGCTGAGGTGAGGGTGTGGGGAGGGTGAGCGTGGGCCTCAGGGTTGGGGTGCGGGAGGCCGCCGTTGTTCGCTGGTGGCTCAGGAGGGCCCTCCTGGTTCTCCCACCCTGAATGCTCTATGGCCTCCCAAGGTGCACGGTTTCCTGCGTGGTGGCAGACTGATTCCTGCTGTGGGGCTCAGGTGTCCCGAATCCCCGCGGCTGCGACTTCAGGCTCCTGGGGAGGGGCCCCTCCACAAATGAACTAGGGTTAGGGTTGGGGCCCAGGAACCCCGCAGGCCAGATCCGCCCGCTATGTGGCGAGCTCCGCCGCGGTCTGAGGTGAGGGTGCGGGGTGGGGTGAGCATGGGCTTCAAGGTTGGGTTTAGGAATCGCCGAAGTTCGCCTGGGGCTCTGGGGGCCCTCCTGGTTCTCCCGCCCTGAATGCTCTACAGCCTCCCAAGGGGCACTGTTTCCTGTGAGCTGGCATGCTTTATCCTGCAGTGGGGCTCAGGTGTCCCCAGTCCCTGGGGCTGTGGCACCGGGCCCCAGGGGAGGGGCCCTACCCAGCCGACATAAGGACAGGTCTAGGCCCCAGGAACCCGACAGGCCTGATCTGCCAGCTCTGCGACGAGCTCGGTGGCAAGCTGAAGGGAAGGCGTGGGGCGGGATGAGCGTGGGCCTCAGGGTTGGGGTGTAGGGGGCCACCGAGGATCGCTTGGGTCTCAGGGGGGCCCTACCAGTTCTCTTGCACGGGATGCTCTGTGGCGCCCCAAGGGGCATGGTTTCCTGAGGGGTGGCAGGCTGAGTCCCGTGGTGGGGCTCAGGTGTACCCAATCCCCGGGGTTAGGGTACGGATCAGGGTATGGATTAAGGTTAGGGTATGGGTTACGGTTAGAGTACGGGTGAGGGTAGGGGATAGGGTTAGGGTAAGGAGAGGGTACGGGTTAAGGTTGAGTTTAGGGGTTACAGGTTAGAGGTTATGGGTTAGGGTACAGATTAGGGTTTAGGGTATGGGTTAGGGTTTAGGGTTTGGGTTTAGGGTTAGGGTTAGGGTTGGAGTACGGGTTAGGTTTAGGGTACAGGTTAGGGTTAGGGTACGGGTTAGGGTACGCGTTAGGGTACAGTTTAGGGTACGGGTTAGTGTATGATTTAGGGTAAGTGTTGACATACGGATTTGGGTATGGTTTAGGGTACGGGTTAGGGTTACGGTACGGGTTAGGGTTAGGGTATAGTTTAGGGTTATGGTACAGGTTAGGTTACGGTTTAGGGTTGGGGTTAGGGTACGCGTTAGGGAACGGGTTAGGGATAGGGATAGGGTATGGTTTATAGTTAGTGTATGGGTTAGGGTTCGGGCTAGGGTACAGGTTAGGGTTAGGTATGGGTTAGGGTCCGGGTTAGGGATAGGGCACGGGTTAGGGTATGGGTTTGGGTACGGGTTAGGGTATGGGTTAAGGTTAAGGTAAGGGTACTGGTTAGGGTTAAGGTACGGGTTACAGTTTAGGGTTTAGGGTTACGGTTAGGGTACAGGTTAGGGTTAGGGTACGGGTAGGGTTAGGGTACGGTTTATGGTACGAGTTAGGGTATGGGTTAGAGTCCGGGTTTGGGGTTTAGGGTTAAGGTTAGGGTACAGGTTAAGGTACTTGTTAGGGTTACGGTTAAGGTTAGGGTACGGTTTAAGTTATGGGTTAGGGTACAGTTTAGGGTTAAAGTTAGGGTACGGGTTAAGGTATGGGTTAGAGTACGTGTTACGGTTACGGTTAGAGTTAGGGTACAGGTTAGGGTTAGGGTTAGGGTACGGGTGAGGGTACGGGTTAGGGTTAGGTTTAGGGTTAGGTTACGGGTTAGGGGTAGGGTTAGCTGAAGGGGTAGGGTGAGGGGTAGTGTTAGGGGTATGGTAGGGGTCGGGGTAGGGTTAGGGTTTAGGGTTAGTGTTTGGGGTTTGGGGTTAGTGGTTAGGGTTAGGGTTTCATGTTTAGGGTTTCGGGATTAGGGTTAGGGCTTAGGGTTTAGGGTTTAGTGTTAATGTTAGGGTTTAAGGTTTAAGGATTAAGGTTTAGGGTTAGGTTTAGGGTAGGGTTAGGGTTAGGGTAAGGGTTAGGGGTTAGAGTTACGGTTAGGATTAGGGTTTAAGGTTCAGGGTTTAAGGTTATGGGTTAGGGTTTAGGGTTAGTGTTAGACCCCAGTAGGCCAGCAGGACTGATGCGCCGGCTGTGCGGCGAGCGGAGGTGTGGGCCGAGGTGAGGGCGCTGGCGAGCGAGGGAATAGTATGCAGTGTTTTGGCGCGAGGGGCCTTTTACGTCACTAGAGGCTCGGAGGGCCCTGCCCGTTCTCCCGCCCTGAATGACCGGAGGCGCCCCTAGCGACCCGTGTGGTGGCGGGGTGGCAGTGTGAGTCTGGCAATGCGGTTTAGGTGTCCCCAATGCTGTGCGTTGCAGCTCAAGGCCCCTTGGGAGGGGCCCCTCTAGGGCTGTCCTAGGGTTAGTGTTAGCACCCAGGAGTCCGGCAGGCATGATCCGCCAGCTGTGCGGTAGCAGAAGGCCAGGCCGAGGTGAAGATGCCAGCGAGCTGGAGCGTGGGCCCAAGCATTTTGGCACGGGGGGGCCTTGGAAGGTCGCCGGGGGATTGGAGGGCCCTGCCGGTTCTCCCGCCCTGAATGGCCAGAGGCGCCCTTAGCGGCCCGGGTGGTGGCAGGGCGGCACGGTGAGTATAGCACTGGGGCTCGGGGGTCCCCAATCCCTGGCGTTGCTGTGCCAGGCCCCTTGTGAGGTTCCGCTCGGGGGCCAACCTAGGGTTAGGGTTAGCCCCCAGGAGGCTGGCAGGCCCGATCCGCTGGCTGTGCGTGAGCAGAGGGGCGGGCCGAGGTCAGGGCGCTGGTGAGCAGGAGCATGGGCCCAAGCATTTTGGCGCATGGGGGCTTAGAAGTTCACTGGGACTCGGAGGGCCCTGCCCGTTCTCCCGCCCTGAAAGACCGGCAGCACGCCTAGTGGCCTGGTTTGCAGCGGGACGGCAAAGTGAGTCCTGGCTTGGGCTCGGGGGTCACCAATCCCTGGCACTGAGGCACCAGGCCCCTTCGAAAGGGCCCCTCATAGGCCACCCTAGGGGTAGTGTTAGCCCCCAGGAGGCGGGCAGGCCTGATGTGCCGGCTGTGCAGCGACCGGAGGGGCGGGCCAAGGTGAGGGCGCTGGGGAGCGGGAGCGTGGGCCCAAGCGTTCTGGCGCAGGCGGCCTTTGAAGGTCGCCGGGGGCTCGGAGGGCCCTGCCCGTTCTCCCACCCTGAAAGACCGGCAGCACGCCTAGTGGCCCGGGTTGCGGCAGGGCAGCAGGGTAGAGTCTGGCGCTGGGACTTTGGGGTCCCCAATCCCAGGTGTTGCGGCGATAGGCGACTTGGGATGGGCCCCTCAGTGGCCGACCTAGGGTTAGAGTTTGCACCGAGGAGGCCGGAAGTCCGGATCCACCCGCTCTGCAAGGAGCGGAGGGGTGGGCTGAGATGAGGGCGCTGGCGAGCAGGAGCGTGGACCCAAGCGTTTTGTTGCTGGGGCCTTCAAAGGTCGCCGGGGGCTCGGAGGGCCCTGCACGTTCTTCCGCCCTGAATGCCCGACGGCGCACCTAGCGGCCCGGGTTGCAGAGGGGCAGCAGTGTGAGTCCAGTGCTAGGGCTCAGGGGTCTCCAATCCCCGGTGTTGCAGCGCCAGGCCCCTTGGGAGGGGCCCATTGGGTGCGACCTAGTATTAGGGTTAGCCCCCAGGAGGCCCTCAGGCCCGATTCGCCAGCTGTGTGGTGAGTGGAGGGTCGGGCGGAGGTGAGGCCGCTGGCGAGCAGGAGCAAGGGCCCAGGAGTTTTCGAGGGGGGGTCCTTCGAAGGTCGCCAGGTGCTCAGAGGGCCGTTCACGTTCTTCCGCCCTGAATGACAGGCGACTACCCTGGCGGCCCGGTTAGAGGAGGGGCAGTAGGGTGAGTCTAGCGCTGGGGCTCGGGGTCCCCAGTCCTCGGCGTTGGGGTGCCAGGCCCCTTCGGAAGGGCTCTAGGGGGCTGACCAAGCATTACTGTTAGCCCCCAGGAGGCTGGCAGACCCGATCTGCCGGCTGTGTGTCGAGCAGAGGGGCAGGCCTAGGTGAGGGCGCTGTCGAGCAGGAGTGTGGGCCCAAGAGTTTTGGCACGGGGGGCCTTCGAATGTTGCCAGGGGCTTGGAGGGATCTGCCCGTTCTCCCTCCCTAAATGACCGACAGTGCTCCTAGTGGCCTGGGTGGTGGCAGGGCGACACGGTGAGTCCGGCGCTGGGGCTCGGGTGTCCCCAATCTCAGGCATTGTGGTGTCAGGCCCCTTCAGAGGGGCCCCTCAGGGGCCAACCTAGGGTTATGGGTAGCCTCCAGGAGGAGGGCAGGCCTCATCCACCGGCTCTGCAGCGAGTGGAGGGGCGGGCCAAGGTGAGGGCACTGAGGAGCAGGAGCATGGGCTCAAGCGTTTTGGATGGGGGGGGCCGTTGAGTGTCGCCATGGACTCGGAGGGCCCTGCCCATTCTCCCGCCCTGAATGACCAGCGGCACCCCTAGCGGCCCGGGTGGCAGCGGGGCGGCAGGGTGAGTCCGGCGCTGGGGCTCGGAGGTCCCTAATACCCAGCGTTGCGGCGCCAGGCCCCTTGGGCGGGCCCCTCGGGGGCCGACCTAGGGTTAGGGTTAGCCCGCAGGAGGCTGGCAGGCTCGTTCCACCATGTGTGGTGAATGGAGGTGTGGGTCGAGGTGAGGTAGCTGGTGAGTGGGAGTGTGGGCCAGAGCATTTTGGCTTTGGCTTGGGGTGCCTTCGAAGGTCCCAGGTGGCTCGGAGGGTGCTGCCCGTTCTGTCGCCCTCAAGGACTGGCGACGCCCCTAGTTCCCCATGTGGCGGTGGGGTGGCAGGGAGCTTCCGGCGCTGGGACTTGGGGGTTCCCAATCCCTGGCATGCGGCGCCAGGCCACATGGGAGGGGCCCCTTGGGGGCGACCTAGGGATAGGGTTAGCCCCCAGGAAGCCAGCAGGCCCGATCCGCCAGCTCTGCAGCGAGTGGAGGGGTGGGCCGAGGTTAGGGCGCTGGCGGGCAGGAGTGTGGGAGCCAGAGTTTTTGCGTGGGGGGCCTTCGAATGTCGCAGGGTGATCGGAGGGCCCTGCCCGTTCTCCCTTCCTGAATGGCAACGACCCTAGTGCCCTCGGTGCCTATGGGGTGGCAGAGTGAGTACAGCACTGGGGCTCGGGGGTCCCAAATCCACGGCATTGCGGTGCCAGGATCCTTGGGAGGGGCCCCTCGGGGGTGACCTAGGGTAAGTGCTAGCCCCCAGGAGTCTAGGAGGCCCATTCCGCCAGCTCTGCAGCAGGCGGAGGGGCAGGCCGAGGTGAGGGCGCTGGCGAGAGGGAGTGTGGGCCCAAGCATTTTGGCACAGGGGCCTTCGAAGGTCGCCGGGGGCTTGGAGGGCCCTGCCCGTTCTCTTGCCCTGAAAGACTGGCGGTGCCCCTAGCAGCCCGGGTTGCCACGGGGCAGCAGGCTGACTCCGGTGCTGGGCTCGGGGGCCCCAATCCCCGGCGTTGTGGCACAAGGCCCCTTGGGAGGGGCCCCTCGGGGGCCGAGCTAGGGTTAGGGTTCGTCCCCAGGAGACCGGCAAGCCCGGCGCTAAGTGGTTCAGGCAATGTAACAAAAATGCCATACACTTATCTGTAAGAAATAACAGTGTACAGGAACCCTCTTAGCCCTAACATCATCCTTTGTGAATATGGAAGCCAGCCCCAAATTGCTCGTGGAAGTCTGACGAAAGGGCTAAGCACTTTTCTCTGAGTCACCACACTGTACAGGGAAAGACCAATGTACATCATCTTTCACGAGTAGGAAGCATTAATGAAAAGGTTCTGGAATTTCGAGGACTCTGACCCATCCTTATTGGTAATAAACCACCGTGTACAGGAAAACACCTTCAACTCTCATCAGTCTCCTCAATCCTGACTCCCATTCAACTTTGGATGTGTAGGACTAGGGAAATGTCCACATCTTATTGCTAAGAAAGAACGATGTCAGGGTAATGCCCTTCAAGTCACATCAGCCTTCCTGAAGACGGAAGCAGGAATCAAGGTGGTTATATTACCATGAGGTAAGGAAGATGTGCATAGAAGTGAGAAACAACAGTGGGCAGGACCTCTCTTCCAAGGAACAGTATCTTGGCTTAATGTTCAATCCCTATGGTAAGTGGTTGTGGGCATTTGTGAGGTCAAAATCTTGAGTGTTTTGTAAAACCTCTTGGCCATTCACAGATGAGACTAAGGTAGTTGGGGACTCCTAGGCAGTGATTTGTCCACTGTCAAAAATATGAAAAGATAAAAGAGACAGATGAGGTCTCCTCAGGCATTGTCCTTTATCCTCATCCTCCGTGAGGATGGCCATCTCTGGACAGCTCAGTGGCAGGGTCTCATTCACAGTGGGGGCATCTGTTCCTCACAGACATCAGGCAGGGAAATGGATTTGGTTCTCTGTGCCAGCCCAGCCACAGCTGAGTGTCACAGCACCCTCTCGTGGGCTCATAAGAGTTTCACTGTCACCAGGCAGGTCATTGTATTTGATAAACCACTGTGAGAGTTTGCAATCGCCTTCATCTGCAACCTCCTAGAGGCAAATGCAGGTGTCTGGTACCATGTGAAGTCATGTGAAGGCATTGTGAGAAATTGTCCTTTTGGTTAAGAAAAACATGGCTGGGGCTCCTGGCTGGCTCAGCCAGTTAAGCATGTGCCTTTGGCTCAGGTTATGTTCTCAGGGTTCTGGGATCGAGCCCGGGTTCCCTGTTCAGCAGGAAAGGAGTTAGGGAAATAGCTTAGAACCCACAGAGAATGTGAATAAAGGGGAGTGAAATGGAATTTGGTCTGTGTTTTGCTTTAGGGATTGGAAGTTAGTTTTTTCTCAATTGTGATTGTTCTTGAAACAGAGAAGCTGTAATGTTTTTTTTTTCCTTTAATTTTTTTCTAATAATAATTTTTTATTATGATATGTTAGTCACTATACAGTATTTCCTTAGTTTTTGATGTAGTGTTCCGTGATTCATTATTTGCATATAACACCCAGTGCTCCATGCAATATGTACCTTCCTTAATACCCATCACTGGCCCATCCCAATCCCCCACCCCTCTCCCCTCTGAAGCCCTCAGTTTGTTTCCCAGAGTCCATAGTCTCTCGTGGTTCATTCCCCCTTCTGTTTAGGGTCCATTGTCTAAAGGGACAGACAGTGGAAGTTCACCAAATATAAGATCGAAATTTCGTTGTTCATTATAGATGCCACCACGTAGTTCCCAGACATTTCATTCTACTGTAGTAATTCATTATACCTGTGCAGGTGCACGTGGAAGACAATTGATGCATGCAGAGTGGTAATAAAACACGCCCCTCAGTAGTAGAATAATAGGGGATGCATATGTGTAAAATTATTCGACTACAGCTTCCATGCTTTCCCTTTGGTTCCTTATTATCTATGAGATTGGACAATTCTTGTTCTCTAGGCTTAAACCTCATTGTCAGTATTTAGAGTTTTTCAATGCTGATCTTCTCCTGTATAAGTTACCAAAACCTAAAATATGTATGAACTTTAAAAAACGCTATATTGAAAATGACAGCAGGGAAGTTCCATTCTGTGAATATTGTGTCAATGGATCTCTATTTTGACATCAGTGTTCATTAGAAATGATGACATTTCATGTGAGTATAAATATCAATGTGAAAAAGAAAAGGTAGGAAGAACCTTGAATGTTTAAGTAATTGCTGAAATGACAGGTGTGTGTGTGTGTGTGTGTGTGTGTGTGTGTGTGTGTGTGTGTAATTGATTTTCAGTGAGTGGTTCAGCTTCTTGTAGGGCCTCCGAGAAAGCCCAGGTGAACCTTTCAATGAGTTGGTATCTGTTTTCAGAACATGGGAATCTCTTAGTCCAATAGTCAATCAGGCAAGCTTTGAGGTCTTGAAGAGTTTCAGTCCTCAGCGATGGTGTTGCAGACCCTTGTGAGCAAACCCTAGGGTATGCTCAGAGCCCTCATTAGCTGGTACCAACGTGTGACGATTTCAGACAGCATTTCCCAAAGAAGTACCTCTTGAGTCTCTGTCCTTGTCAGTTCCCTACACTTCCTTACACTAGTTAAGTGATCAGTGTGTTTCAGGATAATCCCCACATGTGATTTTTGCTATTTCCTACTAGTCCTATCTGTTTCTCATGTTCTTCTTTTATGGTAGGTGTTGGGAAGCAACCTGTGTGGTGTAGGAAGGGGTGTGGTAGTTGTCTGCCTTCAGAGGACCGAATGATGCCTAGAAATTGTACTGTAGGTTGAGGTCAATTGTCCATCCTCTGAGTGTCAGGAATTCCATCACTTTACTTTGATGCTAGTCTGTTCTTCAAGCTGTCCTCAGAAGTAAGGACGTCATCCATCTAGGGAATACTGGTTTGTGTGTATGTTTTCATTTTAGGAAAGGCCTTTCTGTTCCTGAAAATAATACTGTAGAGTACCCTTTCTGGGTTTTATTGGACATCAGTCAATCTTTTGTGAAGTATTTGTTTATAAATAGACTTTTTATGGTTGATGAGCAGGAATTCTTTATTGACAAGTCTTTGTCAGTGTGTATATTGCAAATCTTTACTTCCCAGACTATGGTTCACTTTTTCATTTTCTTATGGTCATAAGATAAGTAGAAATGTCACATTTTTATGAAGTCCCACTGAATTCTTTTAAATGGTTAGTGCACCATATGTCCTACCCCAAGATTGACAGGTTCTGCATTTTCTTTCAGAAACTGTCCAATGGGAAGCTACAATCCATCTCAAATTTATAAATTGCATTTTTAATTCTAATAGGGTATTTATAGACTGGTTTGTATTTTCTATGTACACAATCATATTATCTGTGAATAGTTACAATTATCCCCTCAATTCTTATACTTTTTGTTTCCCTTGCCTTCTAACAGTGGTAGATTCTCCGATGCCATGTTGAATAGAGCAACATTGTTTGAAGATTTTAATATACCTTTCTCAATATCTGACAGAAAAAGCAGACAAAACATTGGTAAAAATGTGACCTAATTGACATATAGGGAACATTCCATAATAAGTGCAGAATACATTATTTGCAAGTGGTCATAGACTCTTTACCCAAATAGATGATAGATGGGGCCACGAATCAATGCTACAAATGTTAAACCCTGAAATTAACTAGATTCTATTCTTAGACCACAGGCGAATTGAGCCACAGTCATAGTGAAAAGAAAACCAGGAAGTCCTTCAATGTTTAAAAATTAAATGGAACTTTGCTACATATCCTAAAGGTGAGAGAGGGAATCTCAATGGAAATTCTGAACCTTTTCTACATGAGGGCTCACACACAATGGCACTTTCTTTGTGAAGAGCATTATAATAACCTAGACAGGAGTTGAGCCTTAAGTCAGAATTCTGCCTGCCCCAGCCACACCTGGCAGCCTTGGCCTGTGGTCCCCCTCAGCTGTCCTTTCTGGTGGCCCTGAGCTAAGGGGGTGAACATGGCCGTATGGAAATTAGAAGCTCCCCACTCTTAGTGATGACGTTGCTATCGTATTGTCCTCACCAGTCCAACAACATGATTTCTGAGTGAAACATGACACAAGAGCGACTTCTTGGCCTTCCTTCAGGTTTGAAAATCATCTGGTGAGTCATCTATTAGGAATATGGATTCAACATGTGTTCTTTCTTCTGGAAAAGAAATAGACCCAATAGCAATTATGTGTTCCTTAGCACCTGTTCCTGAGAGACATCATACTGGCTCTTTGTAGCATTCTGCCTCTTAAACTTCTCAACTAGGGTGTAGATATTTTTAGGCACATTTTCAGACGGTTAGAAAGGGACTCAGATGATATGAGTCACAGAGGATTTTAGTGTCAGAAACCTAAGTGGGATCCCCAAATTGACTCCAAATCCCTTGTTGTTCCATACAGGGTACTATTTCCCTCTTATCTCTGGTCTTCTCAATCTGGAAACCTATCAAGTATCAGGATTTTCTTGTCATGTGGACAAATGGAACGAATTCAGCGGGCCTTTTCACCTCTGCCCATGGTGATCATTAAGATCATTATCTTAGTGGAGGACCTCTGGGTAAGATACTCAAAGATCCTTAGGAATAGAGACAGTATAATATTTTTCTGGTATTAAAGTTACTGAAACCATCTATCTTTTTTTGTCCATTCAGGCTCTGGTATGTTCAGAGGGTGCTGTAAAACAGGTCTGAAATAGTATTTAAAAACACTCAGCTCAGCCTCTTCTACAAAGTGAGCCAATGCTTATAAACATGGCTAAAATATTCCCTTACCTACGATGACTCCCCAGCCATCGTAGTGTTTATATGGTATGACTGTGACTTACATTAGTCAACATTTGCAGAGAAAGAACTTAGTGCATCCAGGGGTCACTTCATGTTGAAATTAGTTTGTGACAACGAGCTACTGTGTTTTATTCTGCAGTCCAAGGGAATGGTGCCAGACATCTCTAAGGAGTTCTAGCAGTTCTACAATTCTGATTTTAAGTGGTCTGTGTGCTTCAGAGATTTGGTCAGGAGAAGGGCAGGGGTCCAGAGACTGTGAACACTTCTGTTTCATGTGCTGACCATGGAGCAGGTAGCTTTCTGTGGGCATCATTTTGATTTCTTGGTACTCTTGTGAAGGTGCTTTTGTCTCAAATTCCTCCATTTAGGAGTAATTATAATGATGAAAGTAATTTTTATCTTATATCATCTGTGGGCCCTGATCCTGGGATCCCAGGGAAGCTATCCTTTAACATTTTACCCGGTTCAAAATGATTGGGCAAAACCTCAAAGCATGGGCCCTATTTCTGCCCCAAGCACATGTTGTACATCTGCTTCAAGAAGAAAACAATAACCAAAAATGCCAACATGAAGATAAGAAAAAATAAAGAACCTCTTTGGCTCCCATAAGATTAAAGTCATACTGACATGTACATACTGAACATGCATGAAATCATTGCATTTCCTAAAGCCCAAGCCTTGGAGGGTCTGAGAGCCACTGATCTTGCCCAGAACCAGGCACACCCCAGCAGGGAGGTCTGGTGCAGAAAGGGAAGGGGCAGGACTCTGAGGGTGGTCTGCAGCTAGAGGGGTCCCTGGAATGGGCCAGGTGTGTGTGGGGAGCCCAGCCCAGGACCCCACCTATGCCTATGCTGGGTGTTGGGTAGAGGAGGCACCTCTTGGACCCCCTGCACTTTCAGGGTTCCAGGGGCTTGAGGGCGGCTTGCCTGGCTTCCCAGGGGCTGGGGCACCACCCTCCCTGACAAATCACCTCTTGGGAGTGGAGCTACGTCTCTGTGGGCTGTTCCAGAGTTGCAGTGGGGTGCAAACCTGGGACAGAAGAAGGGGAACTGGGAGAGAGAGTTGCCCTGCGGAGGTCCCGGCAGGTTAGAGAGCAGCGTGCACCGTGGGTGGGGGGGTCTGGGGGTAGGGTGCGCCCCAGGTGGGAGGCAGGGTTCTGGAAGGGCACCTGGAGAGGGTTCATTGTGGGAACTCAGGTGAGTTTTCTTTTTCCTTTTAAAGTCTCTTCTGCCCCATGTTCTCAACTGGCCTTATTCCCCATACCTGTGAACTCCAGGGCGCCCACTCACCTGAGCTTTTGTGGGATTGGTTGCAGAATTTCAGGGTTTCCTCTGTTCCCCGGGAAGAGTGCGGGTAAGGACCTCACAGAGTCCCCACCTTCAGTGATGTGTCCCACGGTTCTCTGACACAGTGCAGGTGATGCATCTTGAGAAGTACCCCAAGTTCAGCAGGGTGTGCCCTGGTCCCCCAGGCACAGGTGTGGCCGTAGCAAGCCCCAGAGGCGTCCCCCAACTTCAGCATTATGCCCCGTGTGCCCCCAGGTTAGTGGTAATTGGCTGTTAGAATCATGCAGGAAAATCCTCCAGGTGGGGGCCTGAAGGAGGGCGTAAACCAGACCCCACTCTAATTGCATTGGGAATACACGAATTGAGGGTTTCTTTAGAAGAGTAAGTCTGCTTTCCAGAAAAGGCAAGGTCATTGGTCTATTGAGAATGAAGATAATTACTGATATACAACAAGTATGTGTTGCCCCTGCACCCAGAAACCGAAGCAGGTGTGCAGGCTATAGGTCAGAGGGGCCTTCTTCTCCCCAGCTGACAGCACTTCTCTGCTCTGGCTCCAAGACACCCGAGGTTTTGAACGTCAGCATCGGAGTCAGCGAGGCAGCTTGTCACAGGACGCCAGTGTTCAGAGAAAGCACAGGTATGTTTGGCAAAATGTCCTATCTATGTCAGGGCTGGAAGTAAAACCTCTCATTATCGCAAAACCTCCTGGGCTTTTCTCTTTTTTCTAGTTGAGCCACAAAGTAAAATTGAAGTAGCTGTCAGCATTCTGGGTTTGGTGCAAGAATTACTTAGTTTCCCTGGAGGTAGAACTTTGCAGGGGATCACAATTTCTGTCCATTTATTGCTGACAAATGTATTTTGACCATCTGTTTCCTAGGAACCCTCTTTTATTAGAAAGGGAAGGTGAGATTCACTCTGTGCCTGTTTGTAACATCTAATTTGTTCCTTCATCTAACAGTGTTTATTCAATTGGGCCTAAGATATGGTTTAGTGGCCAGTATCTAGAGTTAGGTGGCTTTTTTCATCTGATACAGACTTGGATGATGTCATTTGACAAAGGTGATGTTTCATCATTGATTAGTTTATTCATCAGAAGAGTTAAAATTAGGGTGGAGGGAAAATTAAAAATTATCCAAACCGGCCTGTTCCTGTTTAAAAGTTGAGCTTGACTTTCTAGTTTTACTAAATGTATTATCTCGATATTTTGAGGTGCCATATTCCCTCTGTAGTTTCTTTGGTGGTGGAGTCAGAAGGAGAGTCTGGGAATTCTTTTGGAGAGTGGCATGCTGGTGGCTTCAAGGGGCTTGGCGTCAGGAGCCTTGGGGTGAAGTCTGCAACTGCTTGCCTGACCCTGGGTGCATCTCCCAGAGGTTTTGTTGCCTCTTATGAAATTGCCGGCAGATAATGTTCTGCTTAAAGGGGAACCCTCCCATCCTGTTGGTGGGAATGCAAAGTGGTGCAGCCAGTCTGGGAACCAGTGTGGGGGTTCCTCAAAAAGTTAAACATTGAACAACCACATGATCCAGCAATTGCTGTCCTACGTATTTACCCAAAGGATAAAAAAATGCAGATTCGAAGGGAGTCCATGCACCATAATGTTTATAGCAGCAATGTCCACAGTAGCCAAACTATGGAGAGAATCCCAAAGTCCATGCACTGATGAATGGATAAAGCAGATGTGGGATACCTATATATAATGGAATATGACCCAGCTTCAAAAAGAATGAAATCTTACCATTTGCAAGGATGTGGATGGATCTAGAGTGTATTAAGCTAAGCAAAATCAGTGAGGAAAGACAAATATCCTATGCTTTCACGCTTGTGGAATTTCAGAAAAAAAACAGATGAACAGAGTTGAGGGGTGATGAGAGAGGCAAACAAGGAAATAGACTCAACCTTGGAGAACAAACTGAGTGTTGCTGCAGGACATGGGCGTGGGGGTAAGAGATAAATGGGTGAGGGGTATTAAGGAGGAATCTTGTGATGAGCACCGGGTACTGTATGCAGGTGAGGAATCACTAAATCTTACCCCTGAAGCGAATATTCCATGGCATGTGAACTAACTGGAATTTAAGTAAAAGAAGAAAGGAAAAAGTGTTCTGCTTCATGAAGAGTGAGGTAAAGTTGTAGTGATTTGGGCTGTACTCTTCTATAGATGAGAGTTGTAGAACACCCTGTTGTAGGATACACTAGTTTCTTATCACATAAGGATTCCTCAAAAAGCTGCAATGAAAGATTCAGGTCTCAGAGCATGTTCATGTTCCACTGATATGTTACAGTTTGCACAGGTAGGAAAGAAGGTGGAGAGAAAGGCAACAGAAGGGGAAAGTAGGTGTGAACCTTTCATTAGTTAGCGTTATAGCTTTCTCATGAAAGTCTTGCGCCAGTGTGATTTTGGAAGCAGAGTGGGAATCCGGGAGCTTTGCAGGAGATGGGGGAGTTCCAGGTCTGGGTAAAGCTGACAGGGGGCCCAGAGGAGAGCTGAATGCATTCTGCAGCAGGATGTGGGCAGGGTGGGCTCCAGGTGTGGCTATGGGTCTCCTGGGTGAGAGTTGTGACAGGTGAGGGCTGTGTGCAAGTTCCTGGCTGAGGACAAGGGAGGCACAGGCGGAGAGTTGGCAGAGAACCTTCTTCTGGGCCACCAGTCTCACCCAACACACACAGTCTCATCTTCTGTCCCTGACACTCCAATTCAGACTTCTCCGAAGGTGAGTGAGAACACATCAAGAGCATTCGAAACAGAAGGGAAAGCATGTGCAATGGCTCTGGGGCAGGAGAATTCCAGGTATGTCCAGGAGCAGCACGAAGGCCCTGTGGCCACAGGAGACAGCTTAGGACATGAGCTCAGAGAGGTGACAGAGGGTGACAGAAAGCCATTCCAGGGCTATATCCCCATGAGACCCTGTTTCACTGGGCCATCCTGGCTACAATGTTGAGAACAGATGACAGAGGGTTGAAGATGGCAAGGCAGGTCAATGACGAAGCTTTTCCAGGAACTCAGGCACTGTGGACCAGACAGGTGGCCTTGGATGGAGCTGTTAGACCTATTCTGGGTCCATTTTGAAGATACAGCTCACAGGATTTGCTGATGGGTTAGCTATTAGGAGCAGGAGAACGGAGGAATTAGGGTAACTCCCAGCTTTTGTGGGTTGTCGTGATCGAGGGGAAGGAGAGGGTTTCTCGGGAGGTAGGAGGTAGTCCGTGTTCCGCATGCTGAGGAAGGTGCCTTTCCCGGTGGGTCTGCTGAGGTTTGTGTCTGGGAGAACCTTTCACATCTTGTCCCTCAGCAATGCTCAAGTACAAGTATCCCCCGTTTTTAACGTTCACAGTAAGACACTGGGATTTCTTGAAAAACTATGTTATTACCCAGCTTCAGTAAGAGGAAGAGACCTGAAGAGGATTTCCCTCTTATGCAAAAAGGTGAACAGTGAGAATCGCATTCAGCATCTGTTTTGGGGAGAAGCACGACAAAGGCAGTGTGCTCCCCAACCAGCTCCTTCCGCTGGGAACTGCTCTCCGCATCCAGCCACCAGCACTTTGAATTGTGTTTGTGAGCCTCTGCTGTGCTTTATCTTCATTTATGCTGGGCCTCCATTGGAAACTTGTGTGCTGAGGCCTAAGAAAAGCCAAAGAGAAGGAATTTTGGAGTCTGAGCACACTGTCTAATTGTTCCGTGTAAATTAATGGCCATTCCTTCTTGACACCATTTCTGCTGTGCAAGGTTTCTCAGAAGCTCTGTACTTTCAAAGAGCAGGGAAACCTATACCCCATGCTGTGGGGTTAGTTTTAGTCTCCATGCTGGACAGAACATTTCATGACTGTCGGATTTTCTCACTCAAACATTGAGACTTTGACCGCCTTCACCCGTTTCTACCACCCCATCCCCGAATCTGGCACCTACCAATCTGCTCTCAGTATCTATGTGTTCAGTATTTGTTTATTCCACGTGGAATGTACATGAGAGCATCTGGTATTGGTCTTTCTGTGTATGAGTTACTTGGCATAAGGCCCCCAAGGTCTGTGTTTCCATGTCTGGTTCTTGTGAATAATGCTTTAGTGAATGTGGGAGTGCATCTGTCTTTTTGAGGCAGTATTTTTGTGTTCTCCGAATCAATACTCAGTAGAGCCATTACTGGGTCATGTCATAGTTGCTTTTATTTTTTCAGGAACCTCCATACCGTTTGTCACAGTGGCTGCACCAATTTCCATTCCCACCAACAGTGCACAGTGTCTCCTCGTCTGCACACCCTTGACCCCACTTGGTGTCTGTCTCTGGGACAATTGCTGTTCCAACAGTTGTGAGAGGATAGCCGATTGTGGGTTTGACTGATGTTTCCCTGACGATGATTAGTGATGTTGAACAACTCCTTCTGTCTGTTGGCACCTGTGTGCCATCTTTGGAAGGTATCTATTCACATATTCCCCACATTTTTTATACTTTTTTTTGTTTTGATTTGTATGTGTGTTGTGTGTATTTTGGATATTAGCCTCTTCTCACACATATGATTCACAGATATTTTTTTCTTATTGGGTCAGTGGCCTTTTAAGTTTTTGATGGTTTCTTTTGCCGTGTGGAAGATTTCAGTTTGATGTTGTTCCACTTGTTTATTTTTGCTTTTGTTGCCTTTGCATTTGGTGTCCGATCTGAAGACTCTTTGCCAAAACCAATGTCAAGAGACTTAGTACCTGTGTCTTCTTGGAGGTTTATGGATTCAGGTCTTATGTTCAAATCATTCATCCATTAAAAATTTTGTGTGTGGTGTAAGAAAGTGACCCAGTTATATTCTTCTGCATTTAGTGTCCAGTTTGCCTCTTACCGCTCACTGAAGACACAGTCCTTCCCTCATGGCATATCTTCTGCTGCTGTGTCGTAAGTTAGGATCATTTACGTGTGGGTAAGTTTCTGAGCTTTCTGTTCTGTTCCACTGACCTGGTGTCTGTGTTTCTGCCAGTACCATCCTGTTTTGATGACAACAGCTTTGTAATCTAGCTTGAAATACAGGTGTGTGTTGACTGCACCTTTCTTTCTCCAGGTTGCTTTGGGTATTTGGGGTCTTTTGTGATTCCATACAAGTTTGAGGACTGTTTTCTATTTCCTCGAATAATGCCCCTGGAATTCAGATAAGGATTTCATCACATCTGTCGATTGCTTTGGGTACGATGGACATGTTCACATAATTAACTTTTCCAGTTAAGGAGCATGGCGTAAGCTTCCATTTGTTTGTGTTGCCTTCCAAATCTTTGACCCATACATTCTGCCCCCCTCGACACACGTGTTTTTCATTTCTTTTCTGCCATGTGTTGAGTGTACTATGTCTTTCTCATTCTTGGTTACTTTTATTCCTAGATTTTTTTTTCATGCAATTGTAAATGGCATTGCTTTTTTATTTCTCTTTGCGAAAGTATGTCATCAGTATACAGAAATGCAACAAGTTGGGTCATCTGTGTGGCTCCATAGGTGAAGCGTCTGCCTTTAGCTCAGGTCATGATCCCAGAGTTCTGGGATCGAGCCCCATGTTGGGCTCCCTGCTTAGCGAGGGTCTGCTTCTCCCTCTTTCTGACACTCCCCCTGCTCCTGCTTTTTCTCTTCCTGTCAAATAAATAAATAAATAAATAAATAAATAAATAAATAAAATCTGAAAAAAATAAAGACAACAGGTCTCTGTATATCGACTTTATATCCTGCAGCTTTCTTGAATTTGTTTATTCTAACAGTTTTTTTGTGTGGAATCTTTCGGGATTTCATGTCATTTGCAAATAGTGACAGTTTTCCTGTATGGATTTCATATCTTTCTCATTTTTAAAATGATGTTAGTCACCCTAGAGTACTTCATTTGTTTTTGATGTAGTGTTCCATGATTCATTGTTTGCATATAACACCTAGTGCTCATTATGACACGTGCCCTCCTTTTTTTAAAAAAAAAAGAATTTATTTATTTATTCGACAGAGATAGAGACAGCCAGCGAGAGACGGAACACAAGCAGGGGGAGTGGGAGAGGAAGAAGCAGGCTCACAGCGGAGGAGCCTGATGTGGGGCTCGATCCCATAACCCTGAGCCGAAGGCAGACGCTTTACCGCTGTGCCACCCAGGTGCCCCAATATGTACCCTCCTTAATACACATCACCAGGATAACCCCTTCCCCTTCCCCTCCCTTTCTGCAGCCTTCAGTTTGTTTCCCAGTTTCAGTAGTCTCTCATGATTCATCTCCCCCTCTCATTCCCCCCTTCACTTTTCCCTTCCTTCTTCTAATGTCCTCCATGCTATTCCTTCCGTTCCACATAGGAGTGAAACCATATGATAATTGTCTTTCTCTGCTTGACTTAATTTCACTTAGCATAATCCCCTCCTGGTCCATCCACGTTGGTGCAAATGGGGGGTATTCATCCTTTCTGATGACTGAGTAATATTCCATTGTGTAGATGAACCACATCTTCTTTGTCCATTCATCTGCTGAAGGACACCTTGGCTCCTTCATCAGTTTGGCTATTATGTACATTGCTGCTATGAACATTGGGATACAGGTGCCCCTTCTTTTCATTACTCTGTGTCTATGCGGTAGATACCCAGTAGTGCAATTGGTGGGTCATAGGATAGCTCTGTGTTTAACGTCGTGAGGAACCTCCATATTGTTTTCAAAAGTGGCTATACCAGCTTGAATCCTCACGAGTAGTGTAAGATGATTACGCTTTCTCCACATCCTCTCTGACTTTTTTTTATTTCAAGTCTTGTTAATTTTTTTTCAAGACTTTATTGATTTATTCCACAGAGATAGAGATAGACAGCGAGAGAGGGAACACAAGCAGGGGGAGTGGGAGAGGAAGAAGCAGGCTCATAACGGAGGAGCCTGATGTGGGGCTCGATCGCATAATGCCAGGATCACGCCCTTAGCCGAAGACAGACGCTTAACCACTGTGCCACCCAGGTGCTGCATGCCTTGTTAATTTTAACCATTCTAACTGGTGTATGGTGGTATCTCATTGTCGTTTTGATTTGTATTTGCCTGATGGCAAGTGATGTGGAGCATTTTTTCATGTGTCTGTTGGCCATTTGTATGTCTTCTCTGGAGAAGTATCTCTTTGTGTCTTCTGCCCATTTTTTGGGTGTCGAGTTTGAGGCGTTCTTTATAGATCTTGGATACCAGCCCTTTATCTGTAATATTATTTGCAGATATCTTCTTCGATTCCATAGGATGCCTTTTTGTTTTTTTGATCATTTGCTTTGCCGAGCAGAAGCTTTTTATCCTGATGAAGTGCCAATAGTTCATTTTTGCTTTTATTTCCTTTGCCTTTAGAGACATGGCTTGCAAGAAGTTGTTGTGTCCAAGGTTGAAGAGTTCTTTTGATTTTGATATGAGACAGGAATCCATTATCTTTCTTTCTTAATTTTCTTGGAGTCCTCTGTCTTTCTTGGTGAGTCTAGCTAAGTTTGTCAGTTTTGTTTATCTTTCCAAAAAAGGCAGCTCTCATTTTCTTTTTTTTTTGTCCATTTAGTCTCCATTGGATTTATTAATGCATTCCTTTTTGTTATTTCCTTATTTCTACTAATTTGTGGCTTTGTTTGTTCTTTTTTTTTCTAATTCTTTACCACATAAATCAGGTTGTTTATTGGAGAGCATTCTCATGGATTGATGAAGACTTGAATTTCTATGAATGTCCCCCATAAAGCTACTTTTGCTGCATCCCATAAGTTTTTGTAAGTTGTCTTTTTCATCAGTGTCAAGGTACTTCTAAAATTTTTTTGATTTCTTCTTTGACTGTTGGTTGTTCAGTAGCATGTTGTTAAATCTCCACACATTTATTTAAGATTATTTAAGTATCTGACAGAGAGTGAGACAGCGAGAGAGGGAACGCAAGCAGGGTGGTGGGAGAGGGAGAAGTGGGCTTCCCACTGAGTAAGGAGCCTGATTCGGGGCTAGATCCCAGGATCCTGGAATCACGACCTGAGCTGAAAGCAGATCCTTAACAACTGAGCCACCCAGGCCCCCCAATCTCCACCTATTTTTGACTGTCCCATTTTTTTCTTGAGACTGATTTCTAGTTTCATATCATTGTGGTTGGACAAGATTTGAAGCAGAAGGTGAAAAGAGCATTCAGATGAAAGGTTTGTTTCCTGGAGGGTTTTCTGAGGGCAGACCATGAGTTCAGTGGGGATGGAGGAAGGTTTTGTGAGACGGGGGGTGGGGTTAACCCTCGTTAGAATTACTGACTACTACCATGCAGGCTGTGTGCTACCGTTCACACCGTAGTCCTGATGGACTGGTACTTCATTAGAAATATTTTCTAGGAGGTGTAGGCATAGTCTTCACTTAAAGAAAGGTGCCATGTGGGTTCATGGCATGACCCCAGGTCAGCAACCAGGATGTTTGGTATTGTGGGGGATCAGAACCAGGCTTTCTGTGGGAAGTGACAGAAATAGGGTATGGTGAGCTCCATGACCATAGGTGAGGTCCCTAGTGACCCACTGGGTGTTGGGTTCTGTGGATCTGTCTCATCAGGTGCTGTGGAATTCAGGGACACCCTCCTGGCTGTGGATTTGTGTGGAGACAGGTAGACATCAGTGTCTGGCCAGGCACGAGGGTCACACTGGACCACCACCAGAGGTGCAGCGTGCGTGGGAGCCACTGCTTGGTTTCCACGAAAGCTGACCAGGGTCTGTGACCGTGATTCCTAGCAGCTGCAAGGGGAGAGGAGGCCGGGGGTGGTGCACACTTCCTAGAGTTGTGGTCAGGACTAGTCTGGAGCCCACTGAAGTCAGCCACACTGGGCACAGAAGGCACCCAGTCAGTGTAGCTGTGGGCACTGCTCCCATGGCACTTTCAGGCCGGCTCCATGCTGCCACCTCCTGCATTTCATCATCATCTTCAAGGTCATGTGCCTCTGCTCTTGCCCCATGGCCTCCGGGGTATTGTCCGTCCTCCATCTGGCCCTCGTCCCTGGTGCCCTGTGCAGTCCAATGCCAGGGTACCCGTCTTGAGACAAATATCTGGCCCTGATGGAACACTTCCATGGATCTCGTGTAATGTGAGGGTGATGCCCTGCACTGGAAGGGGGCTACAGGTCCCCAATCAGAAGAGTCATGTCTCCCTTTTCAGCATGGCCTGCCCGCCCCTCAGTCTTCTTAGGGAAGCTCTCCCCACTTCCTGAGATGACAGCCCTGAACTTAAAAATGAATGTCATTTTACATATCTCTATGCCTTAGTTCATCCATGGCATGTCTTTCAACCCCGTCAGTGGGTTTTTTTTAGAAGTTCTGAAGGGCTGTCTGCTCAAGGAGGGGATGACCTGGGTGGGGCAGCTTTCCCTCTCATCTCCCTCAGCATGTCTCTGAGCCCTGGGGCCAGCTGTCCCACTGAGGATTGAGGGACACGAGCCAGCCCTTCCTGAGCCCAGGCTGTGTCAGCTCATAGACTGATGCGTGTCAGAGTGGTGGGTAGCTGGCATGGGCCAGAGGCAGGCAGTGTCTCCTTCTCATTCCTTCCCTCCCTTCCTCCCAGAGGTAGTTCAGAGCAGCCTTCAACCTCTGCATCTCCAGATCCCTTGACCTGTGCCTCCTGTGTTCAGCTGGTGACCTTGGAGTTTCGCATGGATTCTACCACACGTACCCTCTCCCGTAGCAATTCCTGGATCAGGGGAGGGGTCGGACCCTTGTCTGCTTTTGGTCTTCTTCCTGTCCAGCACCAAGCCCACCCACCTTTGCATCTTCCATGTATGTGCTTGGAAGCAAGCCCATCCACAGGGAACCTATTAGCCAAATGGATCCAGGCAATGAACACTGAAGTAGAGATCCGGGATCCATAATAAACCTGCTCTGAAACCTGTCCCAAAGTCTGTGAGTCTCTCACACTGAAACAAAAACAATAATAGCTTTCTGGACTGTGAAGTGACATGTGTCTCTACTTCCAATCTTGAATGCATTGGTGCTGAGCCTGGACTGAAAAGGACCATGGCTCCCGTGGGCTGGGATCCACGGTAAGAACTCAGTGAAATCTGAATTTGATTCATGGAGTGAATAATTATTGTAGAGCGAATCCTCCCAAGTAGGGCTTATGCACAGTGCACAGGAAAAGCTTTTTCAAAGAGGTTCCTGAAAGAAAAAATCTTTTTTAGAAATTTATTTTAATTCCAGTAGAGCTAACATACAGTGTTACATTCGTTTCAGGTGTACAATAGAGTGATTCAGTAATTCTATAAATTACTCAGTGGTCATCAAGAAAAGTGTCCTCTTAATCCCCTTCACCTATTCCACTCAACCCTCTATCCACCTCCTCTTGTAACCATCCGTTTGTTCTCTATTGTTAAGAGTTTGTATTTTGGTGTGTCTCCTTTTTCTCTTTTAGTTATTTATTTTTGTTTGTTGCTTAAATTCCCTATTAGAGTGACATCTTATGGGATTTGTCTTTCTCTGAATGCCTGATTTTAGTTAGGATAATACTCTCTAGCTCCATTCATGTGGCTGCAAATGGAAGGTTTCATTCTTTTTCAAGCCGAGTAATACTCCATTGTGTGTGTGTATGTGTGTGTGTGTGTGTGTGTGTGTGTGTGTGCACTTGCGTGTGTGTGAATACAGATCTATCATCTCATTTGTCAATTTTTCTACAGACACTTGGGTTGCTTCCATATTGTGATATTCTAAATAATGGTGCAAGGAACATAGGGGTGCACGAATCCTTTTACGTTACTGTTTTCCTATTCTTTGGGTAAATACGAGTAGTGTGATTGTTGGATCGTAGGGTAGTTTTATATTTAATTTTTTCAATAACCTTCATACTGTTTTCCACGGTGGCCACCACAATTTGCATTCCCACCCACAGTTCACGAGGATTCCCCTTTATCCACATCCTCTCAACACCTGTTCTTTGTTGTGCTTTTGATGTTAGCCATTCTGACATGTTTGAGGTATTACCTCATTGTCCTTTGGATTCACATTTTCCTGATGATGGGTGATGGTGAACATCTTTTCACGGGACTGTTGGCCATTTGTATTTCTTCTTTGGAGAAATGTCTGTCCATGTCTTCTGCCTATTTTTTAACTGGATTATTTGTTTTTTGGGGGTCGAGTAGTATCAGTTCTATATGTTTTGGACACTATCCCTTTATTGCATATGATCTTTGCAAATATCATCTCCCTTTGAGTAAGTTGTCTTACTATTTTTACGTTTTCATTGTTCTTCTGCCATGTGGAAACTTTATTTTGCTGTATTCCCAATAGTTTATTTTTGATTTCATTTCCTTTGCCTCAGGACACAGTCTAGAAAAACGTTAATATGGTCCATGTCAAGAAGTTACTGTCTTCCCTCCTGTAGGATTTTAATGGATTCAGGTCTTATATTGAGGTCTTGAAACTGTTTTGTGTTTGTCTGTATTGTGTAAGAAAGCAGTCTAATTTCATTCTTTTGTGCGTAGCTGTCTAGTTTTCCCAACAAAATTTGTTGTAGAGACTGTCCTTTTCCCTTTTGATATCGTTGCTTGCTTTGTGGAAGATTCATGGACCACATAATTATGGGTTTCTGTTTGAACTTGTATCCTGTTCCTTTGGTCGCTGTGTCTATTTTTGTGCCATACTCTCTTGTTAGGATGACTGCAGCTTTGTAGTATAACCTGAAATCTGAAATTGTGAGTCCTCCAGCTTTGTTTTTCTTTTCCACATTGCACTGGCTGTTCGGAATCTTTAGTGGTTCCATACAAATGTTTAGGATTGTTTATTCAAGGTCTTTTGTTCTTTAATTTAAATTCAATTAGCCAACTTACAGTACATCATTAGTTTCAGATGTAGTCTTCAATCAATTTTCAGTTGTGTGTAACACCCAGTGCTCATTGTATCGTGTGACCTCCTTAATGCTACTCACCCAGTTACCCCCCCAAACTTCTCCTCCAGCAATCATCAGTTTCTTGTGATAGTTAAGAGTCCATCATGGGTTTTCTCCCTCTCTGATGACTTCCCATTCTATTTTCCCTTCCTTCCCCTATGGTCACCTTCCTTGTTTCTGATATTCCACATAGGAGTGAAAGCATATGATCATTGTCTTTCTTTCATTGACTTATTCCACTCATCATAATACCCTCCAGCTCCACCCAGGTAGGTGTGATGGTAAGTATTCATCCTTTCTGATGGCTGAGTAATATTCCACTATAGATATGATCCACATCTTCTTTATCCATTCATCTATCCATGGTCATCTGCACTCCTTCTGCAGCTTGTCTATTATGGATATTGCTGCTATGAACACTGTGGTGCATGTGTCCCATCTTCACTACCTCTGTATCTTTGGGGTACATACCCAGTAGTGCAATTGCTGGGACATAGGGTAGCTTTATTATAACTTCTTGAAGAAACTCTGTACCATTTTCAAGAGTGGCTGTACTGGACTGCATTTGTACAGGGGTGTAAGAGTGTTCCCATTTCTCCACATCCTCTCCAACATGTATAGTTTCATGTCTTCTTATTTTTAGATATTCGGCCTCGTGTGATATAGCATCTATAGGGGTTTAGATTTGCATTTCCCTGAAGCCAAGTGATATGAAGCATTTATGCATGTATCTTTTGGTCACCAGTACGTCGTCATCAGTGAAGTGACTTCCCATTTTAATCCATCTCAAGACCTAAAGCTGGGTAAGGCACTGAAGCTGGATGGTGCCATCGGTTGGAAGTGTGGAGAATTTCAAAAGATCTCCTTGGAGAGCAAGTTTAAAGGTCAGTTTGAAGCTACTAATTGGATCCGGGGAGATCTCTGAAAGTGGGGGTTGCCTGCGATGGGCTGAGGAGGGCCCTCCGATTTTCCTATGAATCCTTGCTGCAGCCCCAAATGACAGTTTCCTGATGTGGGGCAGGCTGAGTCCTCTAGTCGTGCAGAGGTGAGCCCAATGCCTGCTGCCTTGGAGGCAGGCAAACGGGGAGGGACCCTCAGCAGAAGACCCAGGGTTAGGTTAGGCCTCAAGAGACAGCAGGTCCAAACTGCCCAGTGCTCAGAGAACTCCCAGGCCGACTGAGATGAGGGCACAAGCGTGGGTGAGTGTGAGCCTTGGGGTTTCATCCGGAATGGCCCACAAATGTCGGGGTTCACCAGAAGGGGCTCTCAGGGGGTGCCCCAATTCTCTTGCACTGAATGCTCTGTTGTGCCCCAAAACGGTACAGTTTCCTGTGGGCTGCAGGCTGAGTCCTACAGTGGGGCTTGTGTGTCCCCAATCCCCCGGAGTAGGGTGCCAGGACCCTGGGGAGGGGCCCCTCTGTGGCTAACCTAGTGTAAGGTTTAGGGTCCAGGAGCCCGGCAAGGACAATCTGCAGGCTGTGCAGCGAGCTCTGTGGAGGGCTGAGAGGAGGCCATGGCGGATGGTGAACATAGGCCTCAGGGTTGGGGCACGGGGGGCTGCCAAAAGTGGGGACAGGCCCTGGGGGCCTCCCCATGTTCTCATGCCCTGTAGGCTCCGTAGAGCCCCAAGGGGCACAGTTTCCTTTCCGGTGGCAAGCTGAGTCCTGCGGTGTGGTACAGGTACCCCAATTCCCTGGGGCTGTGGTGTAAGGCTCCTGGGAGTCCCCCACACCCGCGGCCGACCTAGGGCTAGGGTTAGGCCCCAGGAGCCCTGCAGGCCCGATCTGCTGGCTGTATGGCGAGCTACATGGGCTGAGGTGAGGGTGCAGGGAGGGTGAGCGTGGGCTTCAGGGTTGGGTTGCGGGAGGCCACCAACGTTCGCTGGTGGCTCAGGAGGGCCCTCCTGGTTCTCCCACCCTGAACGCTCTATGGCCTCCCAAGGCGCACGGTTTCCTGCGGGGTGGCAGACTGAGTCCTGCTGTGGGGCTCAGGTGTCCCAAATCCCCGTGGCTCTGGCTCCAGGCTCCTGGGGAGGGGCCCCTCCACAGATGAACTAGGGTTAGGGTTGGGGCCCAGGAACCCCGCAGGCCAGATCTGCCCGCTATGTGGCGAGCACTGCCGCGGGCTGAGGTGGGGGTGTGGGGTGGGGTGAGCATGGGCTTCAAGCTTGGGTTTAGGGATCGCTGAAGTTCGCTGGGGACTCTGGGGGCCCTCCTGGTTCTCCCGCCCTGAATGCTCTACAGCCTCCCAAGGAGCACGGTTTCCTGTGGGCTGGCAGGCTTTATCCTGCAGTGGGGCTCAGGTGTCCCCAGTACCTGGGGCTGTGGCACCGGGACCCAGGGGAGGGGCCCTACCCAGCCAAACTAGGGTCAGGTCTAGGCCCCAGGAACCCGGCAGGCCTGATCTGCCGGCTCTGCGACGCGCTTGGTGGCAAGCTGAAGGGAAGGCGTGGGGCGGGATGAGCGTGGGCCTCAGGGTTGGGGTGTAGGGGGCCGCCGAGGATCGCTGGGGTCTCAGAGGGGCCCTACCAGTTCTCCTGAACGGGATGCTCTGCGGCGCCCCAAGGGGCATGGTTTCCTGAGGGGTGGCAGGCTGAGTCCCGTGGTGTGTTCCAGGGGTACCCAATCCCCGGGGTTAGGGTACGGATTAGGGTACGGGTTAAGGTTAGAGTATGGATTATGGTTAGGGTATGGGAGAGGGTAGGGTTTAGGGTTAGGGTAAGGAGAGGGTATGGGTTAGGTTTGGGTTTAGGGGTTACAAGTTAGACGTTATGGGTTAGGGTACAGATTAGGGTTCAGGGTACGGGTTAGGGTTTAGGGTTTGGGTTTAGGGTTAGGGTTAGGGTTGGAGTAGGGGTTAGGTTTAGGGTACGGATTAGGGTTAGGGTACTGGTTAGGGTACGCATTAGGGTACGGTTATGGTTAGTGTTGGCATTCGGATTAGGGTACGGTTTAGGGTACGGGTTAGGGTACGGGTTAGGGTTAGGGTACAGTTTAGGGTTATGGTACAGGCCAGGTTACGGTTTAGGGTTAGGGTTAGGGTACGGGTTAGGGAATGGGTTAGGGATAGGGATAGGGTACGGTTTAGGGTTAGGGTATGGGTGTGGGTACGGGTTAGGGTACAGGTTAGGGTTAGGTATGGGTTAGGGTATGGGTTAGGGTCCGGGTTAGGGATAGGGTACAGGTTAGGGTATGGGTTAAGGTTAAGGTAAGGGTACTGGTTAGGGTTAGGGTACGGGTTACGGTTTAGGGTTTAGGTTTATGGTTAGGGTATGGGTTAGGTTTAGGGTACGGGTACGGTTAGGGTACGGGTATGGTACGAGTTAGGGTATGGGTTATGGTCAGGGTTCAGGGTTAAGGTTAGGGTATGGGTTAGGGTACTTGTTAGGGTTAAGGTTAAGTTTAGGGTACGGTTTAAGTTATGGGTTAGGGTACAGTTTAGGGTTAGGGTTAGGGTACAGGTTTGGGTACGCGTTAGAGTACGTGTTAGGGTTAGGGTACAGATTAGGGTTCGGGTTAGGGTATGGGTTAAAGTTAGGGTTAGAGTATGGGTTAGGGTAAGGGTTAGGGTTAGGTTACTGGTTAGGGGTAGGGTTAGCTGAAGGGGTAGGGTTAGGGGTAGGGTTAGGGTTATGATAGGGGTCGGGGTATGGTTAGGGTTTAGGGTTAGGGTTTGGGGTTTGGCTTAGTGGTTAAGGTAAGGGTTTAGTGTTTAGGGTTTCGGATTTAGGGTTAGGGGTTAGGATTTAGGGTTTAGTGTTAATGTAGGGTTTAGGGTTTAAGGATTAGGGTTTAGGGTTAGGTTTAGGTTAGGGTCAGGGTTAGGGTAAGGGTTAGGGGTTAGTGTTAGGGTTAGGGTGAGGGTTAGGGGTTAAGGTTTAGGGTTTAAGGTTAGGGGTTAGGGTTTAGGGTTAGACCCCAGTAGGCCAGCAGTACCGATGCAACGGCTGTGCGGCGATCGGAGGAGTGGGCCAATGTGAAGGCGCTGGTGAGCGGCAGCATGGGCCCAACCATTTTGGTGCAGGAGGGCCTTCGAAAGTCGCCGGGGCCTCGGAGTGCCTTGCCCGTTCTCCCGCTCTGAATGACTAGCGGGGCCCCTAGCGGCTCGGGTGGCTGAAGGGCAACAGGGTGAGTCCGGCACATGGGCTTGTGGTCCCCATCCTCGGCGTTGCGGAGCCACGCCACTCGGGAAGTGCCTCTCGGGGGCTGACCTACACTTAGGGTTAGTCCCCAGGAGGCCGGCAGGCCCGATACACCACATGTGCGGTGATTGGAGCGGTGGGCCGAGGTGAGGGTGCTGGTGAACATGAGCCTGGGCCGAAGCATTTTGGTTCCGGGCACCTTCGAAGGTTGGAGGGAGTTCGGAGGGCCCTGCCAGTTCTCCAACACTGAATGAATGGTGGTGCCCCTAGCGGCACGTTTAGGAAGGGACCCTCAGGGGCCGTCCTAGGGTGTAGGGTTAGCGCCCAGTAGGCCGGCAGGCCAGATCTGCCAGCTGTGCGAAGGGCAGAGGTGTGGGCCGAGTTGAGGGCGATGGCGAGCGGGAGCATGGGCCCCAGGGTTTTGGCGCCCTGGGCCTTGCAATGTTGCCATGGCTCGGAGGGCCCTGCCCTTTCTCCTGCCCTGAATAACCAGCGGCGCCCCTAGTGGCTCCGTTGGCGGTGGGGCAGCAGGGTGAGTCCTGCACTGTGGCTTGGGGATCCCCAATCCCCGGCGTTGCGGGGGCAGGCCCCTTGGGAGGAGCTCCTCGTGGGCTGACCTAGGGTTAGAGTTAGCCCCCAGGAGGCTGGCAGGCCCAATCCTCTGGCTGGGCGGCGAGAGGTGGGCGGGCAGAGGTAAAGGCGCTGCCGAGCGGGAGCGAGGGCCCCTGCATTTTGGCGTGGGAGGCTTCAAATGTCGCTGGTTTCTCCAGGGCCCTGTCGTTCTCCCGCCCTGAATGACCGGCGGCACCCCTAGCGGCCCGGGTGGCGGCATTGAGGCAGGGTGATTCTGGCTCTGGGGCTTGGGGTTCCCGATCCCCAGTGTAGCAGCAGCAGGACCCTTGGGAGGGGCCCCTGAGGGGCCGACCTAGGATTAGGGTTAAGACCCAGGAGGCCGGCAGGCCCAATCCGCCCGCTGGGCTGAGAGCTGAGGGGCAAGCCAAGGTGAGGGCGTGGGGAGTGGGAGCGTGGGCACCAGCGTTTTGGACCAGGGAGCCCTTGAAAGTCACCGGGGGCTCGGAAGGCCCTGCCCCTTCTCTCGCCCTGAATGACCTGCGGCGTCCCTAGCGGCCCGGGTGGCGACAGTGCGGCAGGGTGAGTCTGGATCTGGGGCTCTGAGTCACCAAACCCCAGCGTTACAGAACCAGGCCCCTTGGGATGTCCCCCATGGGGCCGACCTAGGGTTTTGGTTAGCCCCCAGGAGCCCGGCAGGCCTTATCCACCAGCTCTGCAGCAACCAGAGGGGCGGGCCAAGGGGAGGGCGCTGGTGAGCAGGAGCGTGGGAGCCACCTTTTTGCACAAGGGTGCTTTGAAGGTCGCAGGGGAAACGGAGCACCCTGCCACTTCTCCCACACTGAATGACCCGTGGCTCCCCTAGCGGCCTGGGTGGTGGCGCGGCAGCAGGTGAGTCCGGCGCTGGGTCTCAGGGGTCCCCAATCCACTGTGTTGCGGCGCCAGGCCCCTTGGGAGGGGCCCCTCGGGGGCTGACCTAGGTTAGGGTCAGCCCCCAGGACGCCAGCAGGCTCAATCCGCCAGCTGTGCGGCGAATGGAGTGGTGGGTCGAGGTGAGGTCTCTGTCGAGAGGGAGCTTGGGCCCAAGCATTTTGGCTCCGGGGGCCTTTTAATGTTTCCGGGGACTTGGCGGGCCATGCCCATTCTCCTCCCTGAGTGACTGGCAGTGCCCCTAGCTGCCCAGGTGGCAGCGGGGCGGCAGGGTGAGTCAGGCGCTGCGGCTCGGGTATCCCCAATCCCCGGTGTTGCGGCGCCAGGCCCCTTGGGAGGGGCCCCTCGGGGGCCAACCTAGGGTTAGGTTTAGCCCCTAGGAGGCCGGCAGGCCCTATTCGCCAGCTGTGTGGAGACTGGAGTGTCGGACCGAGGTGAGGGCGCTGGTGAGCGGGAGCGTGGGCTCGGGTGTTTTGGCGCGGGGGGCTTTTGAAGGTCGCCGTGTCTCGGAGGGCCCTGCCTGTTCTCCCGCCCTGAATGAACGGCAGCACCCCAAGCCCCCGGGTGGCAGCTGGGTGGCAGGGTGAGTCAGGTGCTGAGGCTCAGGATCCCCAATCTCCAGCGTTGGAGCGCCAGGCCCCTTGGGATGGGCCCCTCGGTGGTCAATCTAGGGTTACGGTTAGCCCCCAGAAGGCCAGTGGTCCCGATCAGCGGCTGTGCAACACGCGAAGGGTTGGGCCGAGGTGAGGGCGCTGGCGAGCCTTAGCATGAGCCCAAGCCAAGCACGGGGGGCCTTTGAATGTCAGCGGGTGCTCGGAGGGCCCTAACCATTTTCTTGCTCTGATTGAACGGTGGGCCCCTAGCGGCTCGGGTGGCTGAAGGGAAGCAGGGTGAGTCTGGCACTTGGGCTCGGTGTCCCCATCCCCAGCGTTGCGATGCCAGGCCCCTTGGGAAGGGCCCCAGGGGTGCCGACCTATGGTTAGGGTTAGCCCCCAGGAGTCCGGCAGGTCCGATACACCACCTGTGCGTCGAGCGGCGAGTTGGGCCGAGGTGAGGGTGCTGGTGAACATGAGCCTGAGCCCAAGTGTTTTCGTTTGGGGCGCCTTCGAAGATCGGCAGTTTTCGGAGGGCCCAGCCCGTTCTCCCACCCTGAATGAACGGTGGCATCCCTAGCGGTCCGGGTGGGGCGGGGCGGCAGGGTGTAACTGACGATGGGGTTGGGGGTCCCCAATCCCCAGCATTGGGCCGCCAGGCCCCTTAGGAGGGGCCCTTCAGGGGCCAACCTAGAGTTAGGGTTAGCCCCTAGGTGGCCAGCAGGCCCTATTCGCCAGCTGTGTGGAGAGCGGAGTGGCGGACCCAGGTGAGGGCGCTGGTGAGCGGGAGCGTGGGACCTAGCATTTTGGTGCGGGTTGCCTTTGAAGGTCGCAGGGGACTGGAGGGCCCTGCCCATTCTACCACTCTGAATGAGGACGGCGCCCCTAGCGGGCCGGGTCGCGGCAGGGCGGCAGGGTGAGTCTGGCGCTGGTGCTCGGGGGTCCCCAATCCCTGTCGTGGTGGCGCCAGACCCCTGGGAGGGGCCCCTCGACATCCAACCTACTGTTAGTCCCCAGGAGGCCGGCAGGCCCGATCCGGCGGTTGTGCGGCTTGTGGAGGGGCTGGCCGAGGTGAGGGCGCTGGTGAGCGGGAGCGTGGGCCAAAGCATTTTGGCGTGGGAGGACTTCAAATGTCACCGGAGGCTCGGAGGGCCCTGCCCATTCTCCAACCCAGATGACCGGCGGCGCCTCTAGCGGCCCGGGTGGTGGCGGGGCATCAGGGTGCGTCCGGCAGGTTGCTTTGGGGGTGCCCAATCCCCCGCATGGTGGCGCCAGGCCCCTTGGGATGGGCCCCTCAGGAGCCAAGCTAGGATTATGGTTAGCTCCAGGCGGCCGGCAGGCCTGATCCACCGGCTGTGCGGCGAGCGGAGGGGCGGGCCGAGGTGGGGGCGCTGGGGAGTGGGAGCGTGGGCCCAAGCGTTTTAGTGTGGGGGGCCTTCAAAAGTCGGCGGGGGCTTGGAGGGCCCTGCCCGTTCTCCTGCCCTGAATAACCGGCGGCGCCCCTAGCACCCCAGGTTGCGGTGGGGCGGCCGTATGAGTCCGGCGCTGGGGCTCGGGGGTCCCCAATCCCAGGCCTTGCAGCTCCAGGCTCCTTGGGAGGGGCCCATCAGGGGCCGACCTAGGTTTAGGGTTAGCCCCCAGGAAGCTGGCAGGCCTGATCCGCCGGCTGTGTAGCCAGCAGAGGGGCAGGCCGAGGTGAGGGCGCTGTCGAGCGGGAGCCCGGGCCCAAGCATTTTGGCGTGGGGGCATTCGAAAGTCACTGGGGGTTAAGAGCGCACTTCCCGTTCTACCTCGCTGAAAGCCCAACGGCGTACCTAGCGGCTCGGGTTGCGGAGGGGCGGCAGGGTGAGTACGGTGCTGGGGCTCGGGGATCCCTAATCCCCGGCATTGCAGCACCAGACCCCTTGGGAGGGGCCCCTCGGGGGCTGACATAGGGTTTGGGTTAGCCTCCAGGAGGCCGGCAGGCCCAATCCACCAGTTGTGCGGCGAACGGAGGGTCAGGCGGAGGTGAGGCCACTGGCGAGCGGGAGCATGGGCCCAGGTGTTTTGGCGTGGGGGTCCTTCAAAGGTCGCCGGAGGCTCAGAGGGCCCTGCACGTTCTTCCACCCTGAATGACCGGCGGCTACCCTAGCGGCCCGGGTAGAGGACGGGTGGTATGGTGAGTCAGGCGCTGGGGCTCGGTGTCCCCAACCCTCGGCGTTGGGGCGCCAGGCCACTTCGGAAGGGCTCTAGGGGGCCGACCGAGCATTACTGTTAGCCCCCAGGAGGCCGGCAGACCCGATCTCCCAGCTGTGTGGCGAGCAGAGGGGCGGGCCATGGTGAGGGCGCTGTTGAGTGGAATCGTGGGCCCAAGAGTTTTGGCGTGGGGGGCATTCAAAAGTCGCTGGGGGCTCAGAGTGCCCTTCCCGTTGTACCGCGCTGAATGCCCGACAGCGCACCTAGCGGTGCGGGTTGCACAGGGGCGGCAGGGTGAGTCCAGTGCTGGGGCTCAGGGGTCCCCAATCCCAGGCGTTGCGGATCCAGGGCCCTTGGGATGGGCCACTCTGGGGCCAACCAAGGGTTATTGTTAGCCCCCAGGAGGCCAGTAGGCCCAATCCGCCGGCTGTGTGGCAAGTGGAGGCATGGGCCCAGGTGAGGGCGGTTGAGAGCAAGAGCGTGGGCTCAAGCGTTTTGGCACGGGGGGCCTTTGAAATCATCGGGGGTTCAGCGGGCCCTTCCTGTTCTCCCACCCTGAATGACCAGCGGCACCCCTAGCGGCCTGGGTGGTGGCGTGGCGGCAGGATGAGACTGGCAATGGGGCTCGGGGGTCCCCATTCCCTGGCATTGCGGCGCCAGGCCGCTTGGAGCGGCCCCTTGGGTGCCGAGCTTGGGTTAGGGTTAGCCCCCAGGAGGCTGGCAGGCCTGATCGGCCAGGTGTGCGGCGAGTGAAGTGGCGTGCAGAGGTGATGGCACTGGCGAGCGGGAGCGTGGGCCTAAGCGTTTTGGCGCTGGGGGCATTTGAAAGTCGCCGGGGGCCCAGAGCGCCCTACAGGTTCTCCCACCCTGAATGACCGGTGGCGCCCCTAGGGGCCGGTAGGGGAGGGGCAGTAGAGTGAGTCCAGCGCTAGGGCTCGGGGGTCCCCAATCCCCGGCATTGTGGCGCCAGGCCTTTGGAAGGGACCCCTCGGGGTCCGACCTAGGGTTAGGGTTAGCCCCCAGGAAGCAGGCCGGCCCGATCCGCTAGCTTTCGGCAAGCGGAAGGGCGGCCTGAGAAGAGGGCGCTGACAAACAGGAGCGTGACCCCAAGCGTTTTGGTGCGGGGGGCCTTCGAATGTCGCCGGGGGCTCGGAAGCCCCTGCCCGTTCTCCCGCCCTGAATGACCGTGGCGCCCCTAGCGGTCCGGGTGGCGGCGGGAAGGCAGGGTGAGTCCCACGCAGGGGCTTGGGTGTCCTCAATCCCCGGCGTTGTGGCGCTAGGCCCCTTGAAAGGGGCCCCTCGGGGGGGACCTGGGTGTAGGGTTAGCCCCAGGAGGCCGGCAGGCCCAATCCGCAGGCTGTGTGGCATACGGTGGGGCGGGCCGAGGTGAGGCCGCTGGCGAGTGGGAGCATGGCTCCAAGCATTTTGCAAAGTGGGCCTTCGAAGGTCGTCGAAGTCTCGGAGGGCCCTGCCCGTTCTACTGCCCTGTATAACCGGGGGCACCCCTAGCACCCTGGGTGGCGGTGGGGCAGCCGGGTGAGTCCAGTGCTGGAGCTTGGGGGTCCCCAATCCCAGGCGTTGCTGCTCCAGGCCCCTTGGGATGGGCCCCTCGAGGACCGACCTAGGGTTATGGTTAGTCCCAGGTGGCCGGCAGGCCCGATCCGCCGGCTGTGTGGCAAGCGGAGGGGCGGGCCAAGTTGAGGGCGCTGGCGAGCTGGAGCGAGAGCCCAAGCGTTTTGGCGCGGTGGGCCTTCGAAGGTCGCCGGGGGCTCGGAGGGCCATTCCCGTTCTCCCATCCTGAATGAGGACGGCGCCCCTATCGGGCCGGGTCGTGGCGGGGCAGCAGGGTGAATCAGGCGCTGGTGCTCGGGGGTCCCCAATCCCCAGCGTGGCGGTGCCAGGCCCCTTGGGAGAGGCCCCTTGGGCGCCAAAGTAGGGTTTGGGTTAGCCCCAGGAGGCCGGCAGGCGTACGGAGGTGCTGGCCGAGGTGAGGACGCTGATGAGGGGGAGCGTGGGCCCAAGAGTTTTCGCTCGTGGGCCTTCGATGTTCGCTGGGGGCTCGGAGGGCACTGCACGTTCTCCCGCACTGAATGACCGGCGGCACCCCTAGCGGCCAGGGTGGCGGTGGGGCTGCAGGGTGATTCCAGCGCTGGGGTCGGGGGTCCCCAAACCCCGGCGTGTTTTGCGCCAGGCACCTTGGGAGGGGCCTTCGTGGGCCGACCTAGTGTTAGGGTTAGACCAAAGGAGGTCGGCAGGCCCGATCTGCCAGGTGTGCAGTGAGTGGAGTGGCGGGCCGAGGTGAGGGCGCTGGCGACAGGGTTCGTGGGCCCAAGTGTTTTGGCTCTGGGGGCCTTCGAAGGTCACCAGGAGCTCTGAGGCCCTGCCCGCTCTACCGCCCTGAATGACCGGCGGCGTCCCTAGCGGCCCGGGTGGCGGCAGGGCGGCAGGGTGCGTCTGGCGCTGGGGCTCGAGAGTCCCCAATCCCTGGCGTGGCAACGCCAGGCCCCTTTGGAGGGGCCCTCAGGGACCGAACTAGGGTTAGGGTTAGCCCCCAGGAGGCTGGCAGGCCCGATCTCCCAACTGTGTGGGGAGTGGAGAGGTGGGCCGAGGTGAGGGTGCAGGGGAGCGGGTATGTGGGCCCAAGCATTTTGGGGCTAGGGCCTTCGATGGTCGCCGGGGGCTCGGAGGGCCCTGCACATTCTCCCGCCATGAAGGACCAGCGACGCCCCTAGCTCCCTGGGTGGCAGCGGGGTGGCAGGGTCAGTCCGGCACTCGTGCTTGGGTTTCCCCAATCCCCAGCGTTGCGGTGCCAGGCCCCTTGGGAGGGGCCCCTCGGGGACTGTCCTAGGGTTAGGTTAACCCCCAGGAGGCCAGCAGTCCCGATCCGCCGACTGTGCAGTGAGCAGAGGGATTGACCGTGGTAGGGCGCAGTCGAGCGGTAGCGTGGTACCTAGCGTTTTGGTGTGGGGGGCCTTCTTATTTCACCGGAGGCTCGGAGGGCCCTGCCGGTTATCCCGCCCTGAATGCCCGGCGGCGCCCCTAGCGGCCCATGTGGTGGCGGGGCAGCAGGGTAAGTCCAGCGCTGCTCCTCGGGGGTTTCCAACACCCAGCATTGCGGCGCCAGGTCACTTGGGATGGGGCCCTAGGAGACCTACCTATGGTTAGTGTTAGCCCCCAGGAGGCTGGGAGGCCCGATCTGCTGGCTGTGCAGCGTGCGGAAGGGCGGGCCGAGGTGAGGGCACTGGAGAGTGGAAGCGTGGGCCCAAGCGTTTTGGCGAGGGAACCCTTCGAAAGTTGCCGCGGCTCGGAGGGCACTGCCCATTCTCCCGCTCTGAATGACCGGCAGCACCCCTAGCAGCCCTGGGGGCAGCGTAGCGGCAGTGTGAGTCTGGTGCTGGGGCTCCGGGGTCCCAAATCCCCGTCGTTGCGGAGCCAGGCCCCTTGGGATGGGCCCCTAGCAGGCCTACCTAGGGTTAGTGTTAGCCCCCAGGAGGCTGGGAGGCTTGATCCGCAGGCTGTGCAGCAAGTGGAGGGGTGGGCCGAGGTGAGGGCACTGGTTAACGGAAGTGTTGGCCCAAGCGTTTTGCCTGGGGGGGCTTTCGAAGGTTGCCGGGGGCTCGGAGGGCCCTGCCCGTTCTCCCGCCTTAAATGACCATAGGGGCCCCTTGTTGCCCCGGTGGCAGTGGAGCAGCAAAGTGAGTCTGGCGCTGCGACTCGGGGGTCACCAATCCCCAGCGTTGCGGCCCCAGGCCCCTTGAGAGGGCCCCCTCGGTTGCCGACCTAGGGTTAGGGTTACCCCCAGGAGGCCAGTAGGCCCAATCTGCTGGCTGTGCGGTGAGCGGAGGGGCAGGTTGAGATGAGGGCGTTGGCGTGCGGGAACGTGGGCCCAAAATTTTGGAGCGAGGGGCCTTCGAAGGTCACCAGGGGCTCAGAGGGTCCTGCCCGTTCTCCCGCCCTGAATGACCGGGGGTGCCCCTTGTGGCCCGGGTGGCAGTGGGGGGCATGGTGAGTCCGGCGCTGGGGCTCAGGAGTCCCCAATCCCCATCGTTGTGGCGCCAGGCCCCTAGGGAGGGGGCAATAGGGGGCTGACCTAGGGTTTGGCTTAGCCCCCAGAAGGCCCGCAGGCCCGATCCACCAGCTGTGTGCGGAGCGGAGGCGAGGGCCGAGGTAAGGGCGCTGGCCAGCGGGAGCGTTGGCCCAAGCGTTTTGGTGCGGGGGGCCTTCGAAGGTGGCCGGTGACTTGGAGGGCCCTTGCCATTCTCCCTCCCTGAATGAATGGCGGCGCCCCTAGGTGCCCAGGTGGCTGTAGGGCGGGAGGGTGATTTGGGCGCTGGAGCTCGGGAGTCCCGAATCCCCGGTGTTGCGGCAATAGGAACCTGGGATGGGCCCCTCCGGCGCCCACCAAAGGTTAGGGTAACACCCAGGAGGCTGGCAGTCCAGATCCACAGGCTGTGCAGCGAGCGGAGGGGCGGACCGAGGTGAGGGCGCAGGCGAGCGGGAGCATGGGACCAAGCGTTTTGGCGCGGGGGGCCTTCGAAGGTCGCCAGGGGATCGGAGGGATCTGCCAGTTCTCCCTCCCAGAATGACCAACGGTGTTCCTAGTGGCCCGGGTGGTGGCGGGGCAACACAGTGAGTCCGGCGCTGGGGCTCGGGGGTCCCAAATCCCAGGCATTGCGGTGCCAGGCCCCTTCGGAGGGGCCCCTCAGGGACCAACTTAGGGTTATGGGTAGCCCCAGGAGGAGGGCAGGCCTCATCCACTGGCTCTGCAGCGAGTGGAGGAGCGAGCCAAGGTGAGGGCGCTGAGGAGCGGGAGCGTGGGCTCAAGCGTTTTTCATGGGGGGGCCTTCGAAGGTCGCCGTGGGCTCGGAGGGCCCTGCCCGTTCTCCCGCACTGAATGACCAGGGGCACCCCAAGCATCCCGGGTGGCGGCGGGGCAGCAGGGTGAGTCCGGCGCTGGGGCTCGGGGGTCCCTAATACCTGGCGTTGTGGCGCCAGGCCCCTTGGGACGTGCCCCTCGGGGGCTGACCTAGGGTTTGGGTTAGCCCCCAGGAGACTGGCACGCTCATTCCGCCCATGTGCAGTGAATGGAGGTTTGGGTCGAGGTGAGGTAGCTGGCGATCGGGACCGTGGGCCAGAGCATTTGGCTTTGGATCGGGGTGCCTTCGAAGGTCGCACGTGGCTCGGAGGGTCCTGCCCGTTCTGTAGCAAAAAGGACTGGCGACACCCCTAGCTCCCCATGTGGCAGCGGGGCAGCAGGGTGTGTCCGGCGCTGGGACTTGGGGGTCCCCAATCCCTGGCATGTGGTGCCAGGCCACTTGGGAGGGGCCCCTTGGGGGTGACCTAGGGATAGGGTTAGCCCCCAGGAAGCCAGCAGGCCGGATCCGCCAACTCTGCAGCGAGCGGAGGGGTGGGCCGAGATTAGGGAGCAGGCGAGCAGGAGCGTGGGAGCCAGAGTTTTGCGCGGGGGGCCTTCGAAGGTCGCAGGGGGATCAGAGGGCCCTGCCCGTTCTCTCTTCCTGAATGACTGGCAACGCCCCTAGCGCCCTGGGTGCTTGCGGGGTGGCAGAGTGAGTCCAGCCCTGGGGCTCGGGGGTCCCAAATCCCCAGCATTGCGGTGCCAGGCTCCTTGGGAGGGGCCCCTTGGGGGCCGACCTAGGGTAAGTGTTAGCCCCCAGGACTCCAGCAGGCCCTTTCCGCCAGCTCTGCAGCAGGCGGAGGGGCAGGCCGAGGTGAGGGCACTGGCGAGAGGGAGTGTGGGCCCAAGCGTTTTGGCGTGGGGGGCCTTCAAAAGTCGCCGGGGGCTTGGAGGGCCCTGCCCGTTCTCTCGCCCTGAAAGACTGTCGGTGCCCCTAGCAGCCCGGGTTGCTGTGGGGCGGCAGGGTGACTCCGGCGCTGGGCTCGGGGGCCCCAATCCCTGGCGTTGTGGCACCAGGCCCCTTGGGAAGGGCCCCTCGGGGGCCGACCTAGGCTTAGGGTTCATCCCCAGGAGGCTGGCAAGCACTGCGATAAGTGGCTCTGGCAATGTAACAAAAATGCCATACACTTATCTGTAAGAAATAACAGTGTACAGGAACCCTCTTAGCCCTAACATCATCCTTTGTGAATATGGAAGCCAGCCCCAAAGTGGTCGTGGAAGTCTGTCGAAAGGGCTAAGCACTTTTCTCTGAGTCACCACACTATACAGGGAAAGACCAATGTACATCATCTTTCACGAGTAGGAAGCATTAATGAAAAGGTTCTGGAATTTCGAGGACTCTGACCCATCCTTATTGGTAATAAACCACCGTGTACAGGAAAACACCTTCAACTCTCATCACCTCCTCAATCCTGATTCCGATTCAACTTTGGGTGTGTAGGACTAGGGAAATGTCCACATCTTATTAAGCTAAGAAAGAACGATGTCAGGGTAATGCCCGACAAGTCACATCAGCCTCCCTGAAGACGGAAGCAGGAATCAAGGTGGTTATGTTACCATGAGGTAAGGAAGATGAGCATATAAGTGAGAAACAACAGTGGGCAGGACCTCTCTTCCAACGAAGAGTATCTTTGCTTAATGTTGAATCCCTATGGTAAGTGGTTGTGGGCATTTGTGAGGTCAAAATCTTAAGTGTTTTGTAAAACCTCTTGGCCATTCACAGATGAGACTAAGGTAGTTGGGGACTCCTAGGCAGTGATTTGTCCACTGTCAAAAATATGAAAAGATAAAAGAGACAGATGAGGTCTCCTCAGGCATTGTCCTTTATCCTCATCCTCCATGAGGATGGCCATCTCTGGACAGCTCAGTGGCAGGGTCTCATTCACAGTGGGGGCATCTGTTCCTCACAGACATCAGGCAGGGAAATGGATTTGGTTCTCTGTGCCAGCCCAGCCACAGCTGAGTGTCACAGCACCCTCTCGTGGGCTCATAAGAGTTTCACTGTCACCAGGCAGGTCATTGTATTTGATAAACCACTGTGAGAGTTTGCAGTCGCCTTCATCTGCAACCTCCTAGAGGCAAATGCAGGTGTCTGGTACCATGTGAAGTCATGTGAAGGCATTGTGAGAAAGTGTCCTTTTGCTTAAGAAAAACATGGCTGGGGCTCCTGGCTGGCTCAGCCAGTTAAGCATGTGCCTTTGGCTCAGGTTATGATCCCAGGGTTCTGGGATCGAGGCGAGGCTCCCTGTTCAGCAGGAAAGGAGTTAGGGAAATAGCTAGAACCCACAGAGAATGTGAATAAAGGGGAGTGAAATGGAATTTGGTCTGTGTTTTGCTTTAGGGATTGGAAGTTAGTTTTTTCTCAATTGTGATGGTTCTTGAAACAGAGAAGCTGTATTGGTTTTTTTTTACCTTTAATTTTTTTCTAATAATAATTTTTTATTATGATATGGTAGGCACTATACAGTATTTCCTTAGTTTTTGATGTAGTGTTCCATGATTCATTATTTGCATATAACACCCAGTGCTCCATGCAATATGTACCTTCCTTAATACCCATCACTGGCCCATCCCAATCCCCCACCCCTCTCCCCTCTGAAGCCCTCAGTTTGTTTCCCAGAGTCCATAGTCTCTCGTGGTTCATTCCCCCTTCTGTTTAGGGTCCATTGTCTAAAGGGACAGACAGTGGAAGTTCACCGAATATAAGATCGAAATTTCGTTGTTCATTATAGATGCCGCTAAGTAGTTCCCAGTCATTTCATTCTACTGTAGTAATTCATTATACCTGTGCAGGTGCACGTGGAAGACAATTGATGCATGTTTAGTGGTAATAAAACACGCCCCTCAGTAGTAGAATAATAGAGGATGCACATGTGTAAAATTATTCGACTGCAGCTTCCATGCTTTCCCTTTGGTTCCTTATTATCTCTGAAATTGGACAATTTTTGTTCTCTAGGCTTAAAACTCATTGTCAGTATTCAGAGTTTTTCAATGCTGATCTTCTCCTGTATAAGTTACCAAAAACCTAAAATATGTATGAAATTTAAAAAAACGCTATATTGAAAATGACAGCAGGGAAGTTCCATTTTGTGAATATTGTGTCAATGGATCTCTATTTTGACATCAGTGTTCATTAGAAATGATGACATTTCATGTGAGTATAAATATCAATGTGAAAAAGAAAAGGTAGGAAGAACCTTGAATGTTTAAGTAATTGCTGAAATGACAGGTGTGTGTGTGTGTGTGTGTGTGTGTGTGTGTGTGTGTGTGTGTAATTGATTTTCAGTGAGTGTTTCAGCTTCTTGTAGGGCCTCCGAGAGAGCCCAGGTGAACCTTTCAATGAGTTGGTATCTGTTTTCAGAACATGGGAATCTCTTAGTCCAATAGTCAATCAGGCAAGCTTTGAGGTCTTGAAGAGTTTCAGTCCTCAGCGATGGTGTTGCAGACCCTTGTGAGCAAACCCTAGGGTATGCTCAGAGCCCTCATTTGCTGGTAGCAAGGTGTGACGATTTCAGACGGCATTTCCCAAAGAAGTACCTCTTGAGTCTCTGTCCTTATTAGTTCCCTACACTTCCTTACACTAGTTATGTGTTCAATGTGTTTCAGGATAATCCCCACATGTGATTTTTGCTATTTCCTACTAGTCCTATCTGTTTCTCATCTTCTTCTTTTATGGTAGGTGTTGGGAAGCAACCTGTGCAGTGTAGGAAGGGGTGTGGTAGTTGTCTGCCTTCAGAGGACCGAATGATGCCTAGAAATTGTACTGTAGTTTGAGGTCAATTGTCCATCCTCTGAGTGTCAGGAATTCCATCACTTTACATTGATGCTAGTCTGTTCTTCAAGCTGTCCTCAGAAATAAGGACGTCATCCATCTAGGGAATACTGGTTTGTGTGTATGTTTTCATTTTAGGAAAGGCCTTGCTGCTCCTGAAAATAATACTGTAGAGCACCCTTTCCTGTTCTTATTGGCCATCAGTCAATCTTTTGTGAAGTATTCCTTTATAAATAGACTTTTTATGGTTGATGAGCAGGAATTCTTATTGACAAGTCTTTGTCAGTGTGTGTATTGCAAATCTTACTTCCCAGCCTGTGGTTCACTTTTTCATTTTCTTATGGTCATAAGATAAGGAGAAATGTCACATTTTTATGAAGTCCCACTGAATTCTTTTAAATGGTTAGTGCACCCTATGTCCTGCCCCAAGATTGACAGGTTCTACGTTTTCTTTCAGAAACTGTCCAATGGGAAACACAATCCATCTCAAATTTATAAATTGCATTTTTAATTATAATAGGGTATTTATACACTGTTTTGGATTTTCTATGTACACAATCATATTATCTTTGAATAGTCACAATTATCCCCTCAATTCTTATACTTTTTGTTTCTCTTGCCTTCTAACACTGGTAAATTCTCCAATGTAACGTTGAGTAGAGCAGCATTGTTTGAAGATTTTAATATACCTTTCTCAATATCTGACAGAAAAAGCAGACAAAACATTGGTAAAATGTGACCTAATGGACATATAGGGAACATTCCATAATAAGTGCAGAATACATTATTTTCAAGTGGTCATAGTCTCTTTACCCAAATAGATGATAGGTGGGGCCACGAATCAAGGCTACAAATGTTAAACCCTGAAATTAACTAGATTCTATTCTTAGACCACAGGGGAATTGAGCCACAGTCATAGGAAAAAGAAAACCAGGAAGTCCTTCAATGTTTAAAAATTAAATGGAACTTTGCTACATATCCTAAAGGTGAGAGAGGGAATCTCAATGGAAATTCTGAACCTTTTCTACATGAGGGCTCACACACAATGGCACTTTCTTTGTGAAGAGCATTATAATAACCTAGACAGGAGTTGAGCCTTAAGTCAGAGTTCTGCCTGCCCCAGCCACACCTGGCAGCCTTGGCCTGTGGTCCCCCTCAGCTGTCCTATCTGGTGGCCCTGAGCTAAGGGGTCAACATGGCCATATGGAAATGGGAAGCTCCCCACTCATAGTGATGGCGGTGCCCCCTCCCCAGCTGCCCTTTCTGGTGGCTCTGAGCTAAGGGGGTCAACATGGCCGTATGGAAATTAGAAGCTCCCTACTCTTAGTGATGACGTTGCTATCGTATCGTCCTCACCAGTCCAACAACATGATTTCTGAGTGAACTATGACACAAGAGCGACTTCTTGGCCTTCCTTCAGGTTTGAAAATCATCTGGTGAGTCATCTATTAGGAATATGGATTCAACATGTGTTCTTTCTTCTGGAAAAGAAATAGACCCAATAGCAATTATGGCTTCCTGAGCACCTGTTCCTGAGAGACATCATACTGGCTCTTTGTAGCATTCTGCCTCTTAAAATTCTCAACTAGGGTGTAGATATTTTTAGGCACATTTTCAGGTGGTTAGACAGGGACTCAGATGATATGAGTCACAGCGGATTTTAGTGTCAGAAACCTAAGTGGGATCCCCAAATTGACTCCAAATCCCTTGTTGTTCCATACAGGGTACTATTTCCCTCTTATCTCTGGTCTTCTCAATCTGGAAACCTATCAAGTATCAGGATTTTCTTGTCATGTGGAAAACTGGAACGAATTCATCGGGCCTTTTCACGTCTGCCCATGGTGATCATTAAGATCATTATCTCAGTGGAGGACCTCTGGGTAAGATACTCAAAGATCCTTAGGAATACAGACAGTATAATATTTTCCTGGTATTAAAGTTACAGAAACCAACTATCATTTTTAGTCGATTCAGGCTCTGGTATGTTCAAACCGTGCTGTAAAACCGGTCTGAAATAGTATTTAAAAACCCTCAGCTCAGCCTCTTCTACAAAGTGAGCCAATGCTTATAAACATGGCTAAAATATTCCCTTACCTACGATGACTTCCCAGCCATCGTAGTGTTTATATGGTATGACTGTGACTTACATTAGTCACCATTTGCAGAGAAAGAACTTAGTGCATCCAGGGGGCACATCATGTTGAAATTAGTTTGTGACAATGAGCTACTGTGTTTTATTCTGCAGTCCAAGGGAATGGTGCCAGACATCTCTAAGGTGTCTAGCAGTTCTACAATTCTGATTTTAAGTGGTCTGTGTGCTTCAGAGATTTGGGCAGGAGAAGGGCAGGAGTCCAGAGACTGTGAACACTCTGTCACCTGTGCTGACCATGGAGCAGGCAGCCTTCTGTGGACAACATTTTGATTTCTTGGTACTGTTGTGAAAGGTGCTTTTGTCTCACATTCCTCCATTTAGGAGTAATTATAATGATGAAAGTAATTTTTATCTTATATCATCTGTGGGCCCTGATCCTGGGCTCCCAGGGAAGCTATCCTTTAACATTTTACTCGGCTCAAAATGACTGGGCAACACCTCAAAGCATGGGCCCTATTTCTGCCCCAAGCACATGTTGTACATCTGCTTCGAGAAGAAAACAATAACCAAAAATGCCAACATAAAGATAAGACAAAATAAAGAACCTCTTTGGCTCCCATAATATTAAAGTCATACTGACATGTATATACTGAAAATGCATGAAATCATTGCATTTCCTAAAGCCCAAGTCTTGGAGGGTCTGAGAGTCACTGACCTTGCCCAGAACCAGGCACACCCCAGCAGGGAGGGCTGGTGAAGAAAGGGAAGGGGCAGGACTCTGAGGGTGGTCTGCAGCTAGAGGGGTCCCTGGAAGGGGCCAGGTGTGTGTGGAGGCCCCAGCCCACGAGCCCACCCATGCCTGTGCCTGGTGTTGGGTAGAGGAGGCTCCTCTTGGGCCCCCTGCACTTTCAGCGTTCCAGGGGCTTGAGGGCGGGTTGCCCAGCATCCAAGGAGCTCAGGCACAGCCCTCCCAGACAATTCACCACTTGGGGGTGGAGCTACATCACTGTGGGCCGTCCCTGATTTGCAGTGGGTTGCAGACCTGGGGCAGAATGGGCACTGAGAGAGAGAGAGTTGCCCTGTGGAGATCCCTGCTGGTGAGTGAGCAGCATGCACTGGGGTGGGGGTCCGGGTCAGGGTGCGCCCCAGGTGGGAGGCAGGGTTCTGGAAGGGAACGTGGAGAGGGTTCATTGTGTGGACTCAGGTGAGTTTTCCTTTTCCATTTAAAGTCTCTTCTGCCCCATGTCCTCAACTGGCCTTATTCTCCATCCCTGTGAACTATAGGGCGCCCGCTCACCTGAGCTTTTGTGGGATGGGTTGCAGAATTTCAGGGTTCCCCTGTTCCCCTGGAAGAGTGCGGGAAAGGACCTAACACAATCCCCACCTTCAGTTCTCTGACACAGTGCAGGTGATGCCTCTTGGGCATTAACCCGAATTCAGCAGGGTGTGCCCTGGTCCCCCAGGCACAGGTGTGGCAGTAGCAAGCCCCAGAGCCGTCCCCCAACTTAGCATTATGCCCCCTGTGCCCCCAGGTTAGTGGTAATTGGCTATTAGAAGCATGCAGGAAAATCCTCCAGGTGGGGGCCTGGAGGCGGGCGTAAACCAGACCCCACTCTAGTTGCATTGGGAATAGACGAATTGAGGGTTTCTTTAGAAGAGTAAGTCTGCTTTCCAGAAAAGGCAAGGTCATTGGTCTGTTGAGAATGAAGATAATTACTGCTAAACAACAAGTATGTGTTGCCCCTTCGCCCAGAAACCGAAGCAGGTGTGCAGGCTTTAGGTCAGAGGTGCCTTCTTCTCCACAGCTGAGAACACTTCTCTGCTCTGGCTCCTAGACACCCGAGGTTTTGAACGTCAGCATCAGAGTCAGCGAGGCAGATTGTCACAGGACGCCAGTGTTCAGAGAAAGCACAGGTATGTTTGGCAAAATGTCCTATCTATGTCAGGGCTGGAGGTAAAACCTCTCATTATCCCAAAACCTCCTGGGCTTTTCTCTTTTCTCTAGTTGAGCCACAAAGTAAAATTGAAGTAGCTGTCAGCATTCTGGGTTTGGTGCAAGAATTACTTAGTTTCCCTGCAGGTAGAACTTTGCAGGGGATCACAATTTCTCTGTCCATTTATTGCTTACAAATGTATTTTGACCATCTGTTTCCTAGGAACCCTCTTTTATTAGAAAGGGAAGGTGAGATTCACTCTGTGCCTGTTTGTAACATCTAATTTGTTCCTTCATCTAACAATGTTTATCCAGTTGGGCCTAAGATATGGTTGAGTGGCCAGCATCTAGAGTTAGATGGCTTTTTTTCATCTGATACAGACTTGGATGATGTCTTTTGACAAAGGTGATATTTCATCATTGATTAGTTTATTCATCAGAAGAGTTAAAATTAGGGTGGAGGGAAAATTCAAAATTATCCAAAGCGGCCTGTTCCTGTTTAAAAGTTGAGCTTGACTTTCTAGTTTTACTAAAAGTATTATCTCGATATTTTGAGGTGCCATATTCTCTCTGTAGTTTCTTTGGTGGTGGAGTCAGAAGGAGAGTCTGGGAATTCTTTCGGAGAGTGGCATGCTGGTGGCTTCAAGGGGCTTGGCGTCAGGAGCCTTGGGGTGAATTCTGCAACTGCTTGTCTGACCCTGGGTGCATCTCCCAGAGGTTTTGTTTCCTCTTATGAAATTGCCGGCAGATAATGTTCTGCTTGAAGGGGAACCCTCCCATCCTGTTGGTGGGAATGCAAAGTGGTGCAGCCAGTCTAGGAAACAGTGTGGGGGTTCCTCAAAAAGTTAAACATTGAACAACCCCATGATCCAGCTATTGCTCTCCTAGGTATTTACCCAAAGGATACAAAAATGTGGATTCAAAGGGGGTCCATGCACCATGATGTTTAGAGCAGCAATGTCCACAGTAGCCAAATTATGGAGAGAATCCCAAAGTCCATGCACTGATGAATGGATCAAGCAGATGTGGGATACCTATATATAATGGAATATGACCCAGCTTCAAAAAGAATGAAATCTTACCACTTGCAAGGATTTGGATGGATCTAGAGTGTATTAAGCTAAGCAAAATCAGTGAGGAAAGACTAATATCCTATCCTCTCACGCTTGTGGAATTTCAGAAAGAAAACAGATGCACAGAGTGTTGGGGTGATGAGAGAGGCAAACAAGGAAATAGACTCAACCTTGGAGAACAAACTGAGTGTTGCTGCAGGACAGGGGTGTGGGGGGAAGAGTTAAATGGGTGAGGGGTATTAAGGAGGGTACTTGTGATGAGCACCAGGTACTGTATGCAGGTGAGGAATCACTAAATCCTACCCCTGAAGCGAATATTCCATGGCATGTGAACTAACTGGAATTTAAGTAAAAGAAGAAAGGAAAAAGTGTTCTGCTTCATGAAGAGTGAGGTAAAATTGTAGTGATTTGGGCTGTACTATTCTATAGAGGATAGATGTAAAACACCCTGTTGTAGGATACACTAGTTTCTTATCACATAAGGAATACTCAGAGAGCTGCAATGAAAGATTCAGGTCTCAGAGCATGTTCATGTTCCACTGATATGTTACAGTTTGCACAGGTAGGAAAGAAGGTGGAGAGAAAGGCAACAGAAGGGGAAAGTAGGTGTGAACCTTTCATTAGTTAGCATTATATCTTTCTCATGAAAGCCTTGCGCCAGTGTGATTTTGGAAGAAGAGGCGGAATCCGGGAGCATTGGAGGAGACAGGGGAGTTCCAGGTCTGGTTAAAGCTGACAGGGGTCCCAGATGAGAGCTGAATGCATTCTGCAGCAGGGTGTGGGCAGGGTGGTCTCCAGGGGTGGCTGTGGGTCTCCTGGGTGAGAGTTGTGACAGGTGAGGGCTGTGTGCAAGTTCCTGGCTGAGGACAAGTGAGGCACAGGCAGAGAGCTGGCAGAGAACCTTCTTCTGGGCCACCAGCCTCACCCAACACACACAGCCTCATCTTCTGTCCCTGTCACTCCAATTCAGACTTCTCCGAAGGTGAGTGAGAACACATCAAGAGCATTCTGAACAAAAGGGAAAGCATGTGCAATGGCTCTGGGGCAGGAGATTTCCAGGTATGTCCAGGAGCAGCAAGAAGGCCCTGTGGCCACAGGAGACAGCTTAGGACATGAGCTCAGAGAGGTGACAGAAAGCCATTCCAGGGCTATAACCCCATGAGACCCTGTTTCACTGGGCCATCCTGGCTACAGTGTTGAGAACAGATTACAGAGGGTTGAAGACGGCAAGGCAGGTCAATGACGAGGCTTTTCCAGGAACTCAGGCACTGTGGACCAGACAGGTGGCCTTGGATGGAGTGGTTAGACCTATTCTGGGTCCATTTTGAAGATGGAGCTCACAGGATTTGCTGATGGGTTAGCTATTAGGAGCAGGAGAACGGAGGCGTTGGGGTAACTCCCAGCTGTTGTGGGTTGTCCTGATCGAGGGGAAGGAGAGTGTTTCTGGGGATAGGAGGTAGTCTGTGTTCCGCATCCTGAGGAAGGTGCCTTTCCCGGTGGGTCTGCTGAGATTTGTGTCTGGGAGAACCTTTCACATCTCCTCCCTCAGCAATGCTCAAGTACAAGTATCCCCCACTTTTTAAGCGTTCACAGTAAGACACTGGGCTTTCTTGAAAGAACTATGTTATTACCCAGCTTCAGTAAGAGGAAGAGACCTGAAGAGGCTTTCCCTCTTATGCAAAAAGGTGAACAGTGAGAATCGCGTTCAGCATCTGTTTTGGGGAGAAGCACAACAGAGGCAGCGTGCACCCCAACCAGCTCCTTCCCCTGGGAACAGCTATCCACATCCAGCCACCAGCACTTTGAATGGTGTCTGTGAGCCTCTGCTGTGCTTTATCTTCATTTATGCTGGGCCTCCCTTAGAAACTTGTGTCCTGAGGCCTAAGAAAAGCCAAAGAGAAGGAATTTTGGAGTCTGAGCACACTGTCTAATTGTTCCGTGTAAATTAATGGCCATTCCTTCTTGACACCATTTCTGCTGTGCAAGGTTTCTCAGAAGCCCTGTACTTTCAAAGAGCAGGGAAACCTATACCCGATGCTTCAGGGTTAGTTTTAGACTCCATGCTGGACAGAACATTTCATGACTGTCGGATTTTCTCACTTCAACATTGAGACTTTGACCACCTTCACCCGTTTCTACCATCCCATCCCCGAATCTGGCACCTACCAATCTGCTCTCAGTGTCTATGTGTTCAGTATTTGTTTATTCCTCGTGGAATGTACATGAGAGCATCTGGTATTGGTCTTTCTGTGTCTGAGTTACTTGGCATAAGGCCCCCAAGGTCTGTGTTTCCATGTCTGGTTCTTGTGAATAATGCTGCAGTGAACGTGGGAGTGCATCTGTCTTTTTGAGGCAGTATTTTTGTGTTCTCCGAATCAATACTCAGTAGAGCCATTACTGGGTCATGGGGTAGTTGCATTAATTTTTTCAGGAACCTCCATACCGTTTGTCACAGTGGCTGCACCAATTTCCATTTCCACCAACAATGCTCAGAGTCCTCTTGTCTGCACACCCTTGACCCCACCTGGTGTCTGTCTCTGGGACAATAGGTGTTCCAACACTTGTGAGGGAATAGCCAGTTGTGGGTTTGACTGATGTTTCCCTGACGATATTTAGTGATGTCGAACAACTTTTTCTGTCTGTTGGCACCTGTGAGCTGTCTTTGGAAAGTATCTATTCACATATTCCCCACATTTTTTATACACTTTTTTTTTGTTTGTTTGTTTTGATTTGTATGAGTGTTGTGTGTATTTTGGATGTTAGCCTCTTCTCACACATATGATTCACAGATATTTTTTTTCTTATTGGGTCTGTGGCCTTGTAAGTTTTTGCTGGTTTCTTTTTCCGTGTGGAAGATTTCAGTTGAAGTTGTTCCACCTGTTTATTTTTGCTTTTGTTGCCTTTGCATTTGGTGTCCAATCTGAAGACTCTTTGCCAAAACCAATGTCGAGAGACTTAGTACCTGTGTCTTCTTGGAGGTTTATGGATTCAGGTCTTACGTTCATATCATTCATCCATTAAAAATTTTGTGTGTGGTGTAAGAAAGTGACCCAGTTATATTCTTCTGCATTTAGTGTCCAGTTTGCCTGTTACCGCTCACTGAAGAGACAGTCCTTCCCTCATGGCATATCTTCTGCTGCTGTGTCGTAAGTTAGGATCATCTACGTGTGGGTAAGTTTCTGAGCTTTCTGTTCTGTTCCACTGACCTGGTGTCTGTGTTTATGCCAGTACCATCCTGTTTTGATGACAACAGCTTTGTAATCTAGCTTGAAATCCAACAGTGTGTTGTCTGCACCTTTCTTTCTCCAGGTTTCTTTGGGTATTTGGGGTGTTTTATGATTCCATACAAGTTTGAGGACTGTTTTCTATTTGCTCGAATAATGCCACTGGAATTCAGATAGGGATTTCATCACATGTGTCAATTGCTTTGGGTACGATGGACATGTTCACATAATTAACTCTTCCAGTTAAGGAGCATGGCGTATGCTTCCATTTGTTTGTGTTGCCTTCCAAATCTTTGACCCATACATCCTGCCCCCCTCGACACACATGTTTTTCATTTCTTTTCTGCCATGTGTTGAGTGTACTATGTCTTTCTCATTCTTGGTTGCTTTTATTCCTAAATTTTTTTTGATGCAATTGTAAATGGCATTGCTTTTTTAATTTCTCTTTGCGAAAGTGTGTCATCAGTATACAGAAATGCAAGAAGTTGGGTCATCTGGGTGGCCCCATAGGTGAAGCGTCTGCCTTCAGCTCAGGTCATGAACCCAGAGTTCTGGGTTCGAGCCCCATGTTGGGCTCCCCGCTTACAGAGGGTCTGTTTCTCCTTCTTTCTCACACTCCCCCTGCTCGTGCTTTTTCTCTTCCTGTCAAATAAATAAATAAAATTTGAAAATACATAAAGACAACAGGTCTCTGTATATTGACTTTATATCCTGCAGCTTTCTTGAATTTGTTTATTCTAACAGTTTTTTTTTTTTTTTTGTGGAATCATTCGGGATTTCATGTCATTTGCAAATAGTGACAGTTTTCCTGTATGGATTTCATATCTTTCTTTTTTTAAAATGATGTCACCCTACAGTACTTCATTTGTTTTTGATGTAGTGTTCCATGATTCATTGTTTGCATATAACACCAAGTGCTCATTATGACACATGCCCTCCTTTTTTAAAAAAAGAATTTATTTATTTATTCAACAGATATAGAGACTGCCAGCGAGAGAGGGAACACAAGCAGGGGGAGTGGGAGAGGAAGAAGCAGGCTCACAGCGGAGGAGCCTGTTGTGGGGCTCGATCCCATAATGCCGGGATCACGCCCTGAGCCAAAGTCAGACGCTTAACCGCTGTGCCACCCAGGGGCCCCAACAGGTGCCCTCCTTAATACCCATCACCAGGTTAACCCATTACCCTACCCCTCCCTTTCTGCAATCTTCAGTTTGTTTCCCAGTGTCAATAGTCTCTCATGGTTCATCTCCCCCTCTCATTCCCCCCCTTCACTTTTCCCTTCCTTCTTCTAATGTCCTCCATGCTACTCCTTCCGTTCCACATAGGAGTGAAACCATATGATAATTGTCTTTCTCTGCTTGACTTAATTTCACTTAGCATAATCCCCTCCTGGTCCATCCACGTTGGTGCAAATGGGGGGTATTCATCCTTTCTGATGACTGAGTAATATTCCATTGTATAGATGAACCACATCTTCTTTGTCCAATCATCTGCTGAAGGACATCTTGGCTCCTTCCACAGTTAGGCTATTATGGACATTGCTGCTATGTACATTGGGATACAGGTGCCCCTTCTTTTCATTACTCTGTGTCTATGGGGTAAATACCCAGTAGTTCAATTGGTGGGTCTTAGGATAGCTCTGTTTTTAACGTCTTGAGGAACCTCCATATTGTTTTCAAAAGTGGCTGTACCAGCTTGAATTCTCACGAGTAGTGTAAGAGGGCTCCCCTTTCTTCACATACTCTCTGACTTTTTTTTATTTCTGTCTTGTTAATTTTTTTTCAAGATTTTATTTATTCATTCCACAGAGATAGAGACATCCAGCGAGAGAGGGAACACAAACAGGGGAGTGGGAGAGGAAGAAGCAGGCTCATAACGGAGGAGCCTGATGTGGGGCTCGATCCCATAATGCCAGGATCACGCCCTTAGCCGAAGGCAGAGGCTTAACCTCTGTGCCACCCAGGTGCCCCCTGCCTTGTTAATTTTAACATTTCTAACTGGTGTAAGGTGGTATCTCATTGTCATTTTGATTTGTATTTGCCTGATGGCAAGTGATGTGGAGCATTTTTTCATGTGTCTGTTGGCCATTTGTATGTCTTCTCTGGAGAAGTATCTCTTTGTGTCTTCTGCCCATTTTTTTGATGTCGAGTTTGAGGAGTTCTTTATAGATCTTGGATACCAACCCTTTATCTGTAATATCATTTGCAGATATCTTCTTCAATTCCATAGGTTGCCTTTTTGTTTTTTGATCATTTGCTTTGCCAAGCAGAAGCCTTTTATCCTGATGAAGTGCCAATAGTTCATTTTTTGCTTTTATTTCCTGTGCCTTTAGAGACGTGGCTTGCAAGAAGTTGTTGTGTCCAAGGTTGAAGAGTTCTTTTGATTTTGATATGAGACAGGAATCCATTATCTTATTTTCCTGATTGTATTCGAGTCCTCTGTCTTTCTTGGTGAGTCTAGCTAAGTTGGTCAGTTTTGTTTATCTTTCCAAAAAAGGCTGCTCTCATTTTCATTGTTTTTTTTTTTTTGTCTTTTTAGTCTCCGTTGGATTTATTAATGCATTCCTTTTTGTTATTTCCTTATTTCTACTAATTTGGGGCTTTGTTTGTTGTTTTTTTTTTCTACTTATTTACCACATAAAGCAGGTTGTTTATTGGAGAGCATTTTCATGGATTGATGAAGACTTTAATTTCTATGAATATCCCCCATAAAGCTACTTTTGCTGCATCCCATAAGTTTTTGTAGGTTGTCTTTTTCATCAGTGACCAGGTACTTCTAAAAGTTTTTTGATTTCTTCTTTGACTGTTGGATGTTCAGTAGCATGTTGTTAAATCTCCACATATTTTTTAAGATTATTTTAGTATCTGACAGAGAGTGAGACAGCGAGAGAGGGAACGCAAGCAGGGGGGTGGGAGAGGGAGAAGCAGGCTTCCCACTGAGCAAGGAGCCTGATTTGGCGCTAGATCCCAGGATCCGGGGTCAAGACCTGAGCTGAAAGCACATCCTTAACGACTGAGGCACCCAGGCCCCAAAAATCTCCACCTATTTTTACTGTCCCATTTTTTTCTTGAGACTGATTTCTAATTTCATATCATTGTGGTTGGACAAGATTTGAAGCAGAAGGTGAAAAGAGCATTCAGATGAAAGGTTTGTTTCCTGGAGGGTTTTCTGAGGGCAGACCATGAGTTCAGTGGGGATGGAGGAAGGTTTTGTGAGACGGGGGGTGGGGTTAACCCTCGTTAGAATTACTGACTACTACCATGCAGGCTGTGTGCTACCGTTCACACCATAGTCCTGATGGACTTGTACTTCATTAAATATTTTCTAGGAGGTGTAGGCATAGCCTTTACTTAAAGAAAGGTGCCATGTGGGTTCATGGCATTACCCCAGGTCAGCAACCAGGATGTATGGTATTGTGGGGGATCAGAAGCAGGCTTTCTGTGGGAAGCGACAGAAATAGGGTATGGTGAGCTCCATGACCATAGGTGAGGTCCCTAGTGACCCACTGGGTGTTGGGTTCTGTGGATCTGTCTCATCAGGTGCTGTGGAATTCAGGGACACCCTCCTGTCTGTGGATTTGTGTGGAGACAGGTAGACATCAGTGTCTGGCCAGGCACGAGGGTCGCAATGGACCACCACCAGAGGTGCAGTGTGCGGGGGAGCCACTGCTTAGTTTCCCCGAAAGCTGACCAGGGTCTGTGACCGTGATTCCTAGCATCTGCAAGGGAAGAGGAGGCCGGGGTGGTGCACACTCCCTAGACTTGTGCTCAGGACTAGTCTGGAGCCCACTGAAGTCAGCCACACCTGGCACAAAAGGCACCCAGTCAGTGTAGCTGTGGGCACTGCTCCCATGGCACTTTTGGGCCGGCTCCATGCTGCCACCTCCTCTTTTCATCATCATCTTCAAGGTCATGTGCCTCTGCTCTTGCCCCATGGCCTCCGGGGTATTGTCCGTCCTCCATCTGGCCCTCGTCCCTGGTGCCCTGTGCAGTCCGATGACAGGGTAGCCTTCTCGAGACAAACATCTGGCCCCGATGGAAAACTTCCATGGATCTCTTGTGATGCGAGGATGATGCCCTGCCCTGGAAGGGGGCTGCAGTTCCAAAATCAGGAGAGCCATGTCTCCCTTTTCAGCATGGCCTGCACTCCCCTCAGTCTTCTTCAGGGAAGCTCTCACCACTTCCTGAGCTGACAGCTCTGAACTTAAAAATGAATGTTATTTTACATATCTCTATGCTTTAGTTCATCCATGGCATGTCTTTCAACCCCGTTAGTGGGTTTTTTTTTTTTTTTTAGCAGTTCTGAAGGGCTGTCTGCTCAAGGAGGGGATGAACTGGGCAGGGCAGCTTTCCCTCTCATCTCCCTCAGCATGTCTCTGAGCCCTGAGGCCAGCTGTCCCACTGAGGATTGAGGGACCTGAGCCAGCCCATTCTGAGCCCAGGCTGTGTCAGCTCATAGACTGATGCGTGTCGGAGTGGTGGGCAGCTGGCATGGGCCAGGGGCAGGCAGTGTCTCCTTCTCATTCCTTCCCTCCCTTCCTCCCAGAAGTAGCTCAGAGCAGCCTTCAACCCCTGCATCTCCAGATCCCTTGACCTGTGCCTCCTGTGTTCAGCTGGTGACCTTGGAGTTTCGCATGGATTCTACCTCCCGTACCCTCTCCCATAGCAGTTCCTGGATCAGGGGAGGGGTCGGACCCTTGTCTGTTTTTGATCTTCTTCCTGTCCCGCACCGAGCCCACCGACCGTTTCATCTTCCATGTATGTGCTTGGAAGCAAGCCCATCCACAGGAAACCTATTAGCCAAGTGGATCCAGGCAATGAACATTGAAGTAGAGATCCAGAATCCATAATAAACCTGCTCTGAAACCTGTCCCAAAGTCTGTGACTCTCTCACACTGAAACAGAAACAATAATAGCTTTCTGGACTGTGAAGTGATATGTGTCTCTACTTCCAATCTTGAATGCATAGGTGCTGAACCTGGACAGAAAGGGACCATGGCTCCCGTGGGCTGGGATCCACAGTAAGAACGCAGTGAAATCTGAATTTTAGGCATTAAGTGAATAATTATTGTAGAGTGAATCCCAAGTAGGGCTTTTGCACATTGCACAGGAAAAGCTTTTTCAAAGAGGTTTCTGAAAGTAAAATCTTTTTTTAAAATTTATTTTAATTCCATTAGAGCTAACATACAGTGTTACATTCGTTTCAGGTGTACAGTAGAGTGATTCAGTAATTCTATATATTACAAAGTGGTCATCAAGAAAAGTGTCCTCTTAATCCCCTTCATCTATTTCACTCATCCCTCTATCCACCTCCTCTCTGGTAACCATCCGTTTGTTCTCTATTGAAAAGAGTTTGTATTTTGGTGTGTCTCCTTTTTCTCTTTTAGTTATTTATTTTTGTTTGTTTTTTAAATTCCCCATTAGAGTGACATCATATGGGATTTGTCTTTCTCTGACTGACTGATTTTAGTTTGGATAATACTCTCTAGCTCCATCCATGTGGCTGCAAATGGCAAGGTTTCATTCTTTTTCAAGCCGAGTAATACTCCATTGTGTGTGTGTGTGTGTGTGTGTGTGTGTGTGTGTGTGTGTGTGTGAATACACACATCTATCATCTCATTTGTCAATTTTTCTACAGACACTTGGGTTGCTTCCATATTGTGATATTGTAAATAATAGTGCAAGAAACATAGGGGTGCACGTATCCTTTTTACTTACTGTTTTCCTATTCTTTGGGTAAATACGAGTAGTGTGATTGTTGGATCGTAGGGTAGTTCTATATTTAATTTTTTGAAGAAACTTCATACTGTTTTCCACGGTGGCCACCACAGTTTGCATTCCCGCCCACAGTTCACGAGGATTCCCCTTCATCCACATCCTCCCAACACCTGCTCTTTGTTGTGCTTTTGATGTTAGCCATTCTGACAGGATTGATGTAATACCTCATTGTCCTTTGGATTTACATTTTCCTGATGATGGGTGATGGTGAACATCTTTTCACGGGACTCTTGGCCATTTGTATTTCTTCTTTGGAGAAATGTCCATGTCTTCTGCCTATTTTTTAACTGGATTATTTGTTTTTTGGGGGGTCGAGTAGTATCAGTTGTATATGTTTTGGACAGTATTCCTTTATTGCATATGATCTTTGCAAATATCTTCTCCCTTTGAGTAGGTTGTCTTATTACTTTTACGTTTTCATTGTTCTTCTGCCGTGTGGAAACTTTTTATTTTGCTGTATTCCCAATAGTTGATTTTTGCTTTCATTTCCTTTGCCTCAGGAGACAGTCTAGAAAAACGTTGGTATGGTCCATGTCAAGAAGTTACTGTCTTCCCTCCTGTAGGATTTTTATGGATTCAGTTCTCATATTGAGGTCTTGAAACTGTTTTGTGTTTGTCTTTATTGTGTAAGAAAGCAGTCTAATTTCATTCTTTTGTGCGTAGCTGTCTAGTTTTCCCAACACCATTTGCTGTAGAGACTGTCCTTTTCCCTTTTGATATCGTTGCTTGCTTTGTGGAAGATTCATGGACCACATAATTATGGGTTTCTGTCTGAACTTGTATCCTGTTCCTTTGGTCGCTGTTTCTATTTTTGTGCCGTACTCTCTTGTTAGGATGACTGCAGCTTTGTAGTATAACCTGAAATCTGAAATTGTGAGTCCTCCAGCTTTGTTTTTCTTTTCCACATTGCACTGGCTGTTCGAAATCTTTAGTGGATCCATACAAATGTTTAGGATTGTTTATTCGAGGTCTTTTGTTCTTTAATTTAAATTCAATTAGCCAACTTACAGTACACCATTAGTTTCAGATGTAGTCTTAAATAAATTTTCAGTCGTGTGTAACACCCAGTGCTCATTGTATCATGTGGCCTCCTTAATGCTACTCACCCAGTTACCCCCCCCCCCCAACTTCTCCAACAATCATCAGTTTCTTGCGATAGTTAAGAGTCCATCATGGGTTTTCTCCCTCTCTGATGACTTCCCATTCTATTTTCCCTTCCTTCCCCTATGGTCTTCTTCCTTGTTTCTGATATTCCACATAGGAGTGAAAGCATATGATCATTGTCTTTCTTTCATTGACTTATTCCACTCAGCATAATACCCTCCAGCTCCACCCATGTCGGTGTGATGGTAAGTATTCATCCTTTCTGATGGCTGAGTAATATTCCATTATATATATATATGATCCACATCTTCTTTATCCATTCATCTGTCCATGATCATCTGCACTCCTTCCACAGTTTGTCTATGATGGACATTGCTGCTATGAACACTGGGGTGCATGTGTCCCGTCTTCACTACATCTGTCTCTTTGGGGTCGATACCCCGTAGTGCAATTGCTGGGACATAGGGTAGCTTTATTTATAACTTCTTGAGGAAACTCTGTACCATTTTCAAGAGTGGCTGTACCGCACTGCATTCTTACAGGGGTGTAAGAGGGTTCCCATTTCTCCACATCCTCTCCAAGATGTGTAGTTTCATGTCTTCTTATTTTTAGATATTCGGCCTCGTGTGGTAGGGCATCTATAGGGGTTAAGATTTCCATTTCCCTGAAGCCAAGTGATATGAAGCATTTATGCATGTGTCTTTTGGTCACCAGTATGTCGTCATCATTGAAATGACTTCCCATTTTAATCCATCTCAAGACCTAAAGCTGGGTAAGGCACTGAAGCTGGATGATGCCATCGGTTGGAAGTGTGGAGAATTTCAAAAGATCTCCGTGGAGAGCAAGTTTAAAGGTCAGTGTGAAGCTACTAATTGGATCCGGGGAGATCTCTGAAAGTGGGGGTTGCCTGGGATGGGCTGAGGGGGGCCCTCCGATTTTCCTATGAATCCTTGCTGCAGCCCCAAATGGACAGTTTCCTGATGTGGGGCAGGCTGAGTCCTCTAGTCGTGCAGAGGTGAGCCCAATGCCTGGTGCCTTGGAGGCAGGCAAACGGGGAGGGACCCTCAGCAGAAGACCCAGGGTTAGGTTAGGCCTCAAGAGACAGCAGGTCCGAACTGCCCAGTGCTCAGAGAACTCCCAGGCCGAGTGAGATGAGGGCACAAGGGCGGGTGAGTGTGAGCCTGAGGTTCCATCCGGAAGGGCCCACAAAGGTCGGGGTTCAGCAGAAGGAGCTCTCAGGGGGTGCCCCAATTCTCTTGCCCTGAATGCTCTGTTGTGCCCCAAAATGGTACAGTTTACTGTGGGTTGCAGGCTGAGTCCTACGGTGGGTCTTGGGTGTCCCCAATCCGCTGGAGTGGGGTGCCAGGACCCCGGGGAGGGGCCCCTCTGTGGCCAACCTTGGGTAAGGGTTAGTGTTCAGGAGCCCGGCAGGGACAATCTGCAGGCTGTGCGGCGAGCTCTGTGGAGGGCTGAGAGGAGGCCATTGGGGAGGGTGAGCATTGGCCTCAGGGTTGGGGCACGGGGGGCTGCCAAAGGATGGGGATGGGCTCCGGGGGCCTCCCCAAGTTCTCGTGCCCTGTAGGCTCTGTAGAGCCCCGAGGGGCACGGTTTCCTGTGGGGTGGCAAGCTGAGTCCTGCGGTGGGGCACAGGTATCCCAATTACCCGGGTCTGTGGTGTAAGGCTCCTGGGGAGGCCCCCAAACCCATGGCAGACCTAGGGCTAGGGATAGGCCCAGGAGCCCCGCAGGCCCGATCTGTTGGCTGTATGGCGAGCTACACGGGCTGAGGTGAGGATGTGGGGAGAGTGAGCATGGGCCTCAGGGTTGGGGTGCGGGAGGCCACCGAAGTTCGCTGGTGGCTCAGGAGGGCCCTCCTGGTTCTCCCGCCCTGAATGCTCTATGGCCTCCCAAGGCACACGGTTTCCTGCAGGGTGGCAAACTGAGTCCTGCTGTGGGGCTCAGGTGTCCCGAATCCCCGCGGCTGTGGCTCCAGGCTCCTGGGGAGGGGCCCCTCCACAGATGAACTATGGTTAGGGTTGGGGCCCAGGAATCCCGCAGGCCAGATCTGCCCACTATGTGGCAAGCTCCGCCCTGGGCTGAGTTGAAGGTGCGGGGTGGGGTGAGCATGGGCTTCACGGTTGAGTTTAGGGATCGCCGAAGTTCGCCGGGGGCTCTGGGGGCCCTCCTGGTTCTTCCGCCCTGAATGCTCTACAGCCTCCCAAGGGGCACAGTTTCCCGTGGGCTGGCAGGCTTTATCCTTCAGTGGGGCTCAGGTGTCCCCATTCCCTGGGGCTGCGGCACCGGGCCCCAGGGGAGGGGCCCTACCCAGCCGACCTAGGGTCAGGTGTAGGCCCCAGGAACCCAGCAGGCCTGATCTGCCGGCTCTGCGACGAGTTCGGTGGCAACCTGAAGGGAAGGCGTGGGGCGGGATGAGTGTGGGCCTCAGGGTTGGGGTGTAGGGGCCACCGAGGATCCCTGGGGGCTCAGGGGGGCCCTACCAGTTCTCTTGCATGGGATGTTCTGTGGCGCCCCAATGGGCATGGTTTCCTGAGGGGTGGCAGGATGAGTCCCGTGGTGGGGCTCAGGTGTACCCAATCCCTGGGGTTAGGGTACAGATTAGGGTATGGGTTGAGGTTAGGGTATGGGTTAAGGTTAGGGTATGGGTTACGGTTAGGGTATGGGTGAGGGTAGGGGTTAGGGTTAGGGTAAGGAGAGGGTACGGGTTAGGGTTGGGTTTTGGGGTTACAGGTTAGAGGTTATGGGTTAGGGTACAGATTAGGGTTTAGGGTACGGGTTAGGGTTTAGGGTTCGGGTTTAGGGTTAGGGTTAGGGTTGGAGTACGGGTTAGGTTTAGGGTATGGGTTAGGTTTAGGGTATGGGTTAGGGTACGCATTAGGGTACGGTTTAGGGTACAGGTTAGGGGACGGTTTAGAGTAAGTGTTGGCGTACGGATTTGGGTACGGCATAGGGTACGGATTAGGGTTAGGGTACGGGTTAGGAAACACGTTAGGGATTGGGATTGGGTACGGTTTAGGGTTAGGGTATGGGTTAGGGTACGGGTTAGGGTACAGATTAGGGTTAGGTATGGGTTAGGGTATGGGTTAGGGTCCAGGTTAGTGATAGGGTACGGGTTAGTTTATGGGTTAGGGTACGGGTTAGGGTATGGGTTAAAGTTAAGGTAAGGGTACTGGTTAGGGTTAGGGTAAGGGTTACAGTTTAGTGTTTAGGGTTACGGTTAGGGTATGGGTTAGGGTTAGGTTATGGGTAGGGTTAGGGTACGGGTTATGGTATGAGTTAGGACATGGGTTAGTGTCAGGTTTTAAGGTTTAGTGTTAAAGTTAGGGTATGGGTTAGGGTACTTGTTAGGGTTACGGTTAGGTTTAGGGTACGGTTTAAGTTACGGGTTAGGGTACAGTTTAGGGTTAGGGTTAGGGTATGGGTTAGAGTACGTTTTAGGGTTACGGTTAGGGTTAGGGTACAGGTTAGGATTAGGGTTAGGGTACGGGTAGGGTTAGGGTTAGGGTACGGGTTAGGGTTAGGTTTAGGGTTAGGTTACGGGTTATGGGTAGGGTTAGCTGAAGGGGTAGGGTTAGGGGTTAGGGTTAGGGGTTAAGTTTTAGGGTTTAAGGTTAGGTGTTAGGGTTTAGGCTTAGGGTTAGACCCCAGTAGGCCAGCAGGACCGATGCGCCTGCTGTGCGGGGAGCGGAGGAGTGGGACGAGGTGAGGGCGCTGGCGAGCAGGAGTATGGTATCCAGCGTTTTGGCGCAGGAGGCCTTTGAACATTGCTAGAGGCTCGGAGGGCCCTGCCCGTTCTCCCGCCCTAAATGACCAGTGACGCCCCAGCGGGCCGATGTCGACGGGGCGGCAGGGTGAGTCCGGCACTGCAGCTCGGGTGTCCCCAATCCCCGGCTTTGGTCACCAGTCCCCTTGTGATTGCCCCCTCTGGGGCCAATCTAGTGTTAGGGTTAGCCCCCAGGAGGCCAGCAGGCCCCATACGCCAGCTGTGCGGTGAGCGGAGGGGCGGGCCATGGTGAGGGACTGGCGAGCTGGAAGGTGGTACCCAAAATTTTGGCGCCGGGGGCCCTCAAATGTCGCCGGGGACTCAGAGGGCCCTGCCCATTCTCCTGCCCTGAATGAGTGGCGGCTCCACTAGCAGCCCGAGTGGTGGCGGGGCGGCAGGGTGGGTCTGGCGCTGAGGCTCGGGGGTCTCCAATGCCAGACGTTGCAGCACGAGGCCCCTTGGGAGAGGCCCCTTGGGGGCCGACCTAGGGTAAAGGTTAGCTCCTGGAGGCCGTAGGCACAATCCGCAGTCTGGGGCGAATGGAGACGCGGTCGAAGATCAGGGCGCTGGCGAGCAGGAGAGTGTGCCCCAGCCTTTTGGCGCTGGGGGCCTTCGAAGGTCACCGGGGCAGGGAGGGCCCTGCCCATTCTCCAGCCCTGAATGATCGGCGGTACCCTAGTGGCCCGGGTGTGGGCGGGGAGGAACGGTGAGTCCAGCGTTGTGACTCGGGGGTCCCCAATCCCTGGCATTCGGCGGCAGTCCCTTTGGGAGGGGCCCCTTGGAGGCCGACCTAGGGTTAGGGTTAGCCCCCAGGAGGCTGGCAGGCTCGATCCACCGGCTCCGTGGCAAATGGAGGGGTGGGCCAAGGTGAGGTCGCTGGCGAGCGGAAGCGTGGGCCCCAACATTTTGGCTCGGTGGGCCTTCGAATGTCGCAGGGGGCTCGGAGGGCCCTGCTCGTTCTCCTGCCATGAAGGACCGGCGACGCCCTTAGCTCCCTGGGTGGCAGCGGGGTGGCAGGGTCAGTCCTGCACTGGTGCTTGGGTTTCCCCAATCCCCAGCATTGCGGCGCCAGGCCCCTTGGGAGGGGCCCCTCGGGGACTGTCCTAGGGTTAGGTTAACCCCCAGGAGGCCGCAGTCCAGATCCGCCGGCTGTGCAGTGAGCGGAGGGATTGACCGTGGTAGGGCGCAGTCGAGCGGTAGCGTGGTACCCAGCGTTTTGGCGTGGGGGCCTTCTTATTTTACCGGAGGCTCGGAGGGCCCTGCTGGTTATCCCGCCCTGAATGCCCGGCGGCACCCCTAGCGGCCCACGTGGCGGTGGGGCGGCAGGGTGAGCCCGGCGCTGGGGCTTGCAGGTCCCCAATCCCTGCCGTTGCGGCACCAAGCCTCTTGGGAGGGGCCACTCTGGGGCCCACCTAGGGTTACGGTTAGCCCCGAGGAGCCTGGGAGGCAGGATCTGCCAGCTGTGTGGCTAGAGGGGGGGCAGGCCGAGGTGAGGGCGCTGTAGAGCGGGAGCATGGGCCTCAGCGTTTTGGCATGGGGGACCTACGAATGTCGCCGGGGGCTCGGAGGGCCGTGCCCGTTCCCCCACCCTGATTGACCGGCGGTGCCCCAAGTGCCCCGGGTGGCGGCAGAGGGGCAGGTTGAGTACATCGCTGGGGCTTGTGGGTCCCCAATGTCCGGCGTCGCGGTGCCAGGCCCTTTGGGAGTGCCCTTCGGGGGCCGACCTAGGGTTAGGGTTAGCCCCCAGGAGGCCGGCAGTCCGGATACGATGGCTGTGGGGCGAGCGGAGGGGTGGGCCGAGGTGAGGGTGCTGGGGAGCGGGATTGTGGGCCCCTGCATTTTGGCGCTGGAGGCTTCAAACGATGCTTGTTTCTCCAGGGCCCTGTCCCTTCTACCGCCCTGAATGACCGGCGGCGCCCCTAGCGGCCCGTGTGGCAGTGTTGTGGGAGGGTGAGTCTGGCTCTGGGGCTTGGAGTCCCAGATCCCAGGCTTAGTGGCACCAGGACCCTTGGGAGGGGCCCTAGGGTTAGGGTTAGCCCCAAGGAGACCGTCAGGCCCAATCCGCACACTGTGCGGCGAGCGGAGGTGCGGGCCCAGGTGAGGGCGCTGGGGAGCAGGAGCGTGGGAACCAGCGTTTTGGCGTGGGGAGCCTTTGAAGGTCACCGGTGGCTCAGAAGGCCCTGCCCTTCTCTCGCTCTCTATGACCGGCTGCGCCCCTAGCGGCCCGGGTGGGTACAGTGCGGCAGGGTGAGTCTGGCTCTGGGGCTCTGAGTCACCAATCCCCAGCATTGCAGAGCCAGGCTTCTTGGGATGTCCCCACAGGGCCGACCTAGGTTTTGGTTAGCTGCCAGGAGCCCGGCAGGCCCTATCCACCAGCTCTGAAGCAAGCGGAGGGGCAGGCCAAGGTGAGGGCACTGGCGAGCAGGATCCTGGGAGCCAACGGTTTTGCACGGGGAGCCTTCAATGGTCAGCGTGGGCTCGGACGGCCCTGCCCGATCTCCTGCCCTGATTGACCGGCGGGGCCTCTAGTGGCTCGGGTGGCTGAAGGGCAGCAGGGTGAGTCCGGCACATGGGCTCGGGGTCCCCATCCCCAGTGTTGCAACGCCAGGCCCCTTGGGAAGGGCCCCTCGGGGGCCGACCTATGGTTAGGGTTAGCCTCCAGGAGCGCCGCAGGCCCGATACACCACCTGTGCGTCGAGCGGAGAGTTGGGCCGAGGTGAGGGTCCTGGTGAACATGAGCCTGGGCCCAAGCGTTTTGGTTCGGTGTGCCTTCGAATGTCGGCAGGGGTTCGGAGGGCCCTCCAGTTCTCCCACCCTGAATGCATGGCGGCGCCCCTAGCGGCCTGTGTGGGTTGGGGCGGCAGCGTGAATCCGGCGCTGGGGCTTGGGGGTCCCCAATCCCTGGCGGTGCGGCGTCAGGCCCCTTAGGAAGGGACCTTCAGGGGCTGTCCTAGGGTTAGTGTTAGTGCCCAGGAGGCCGGCAGGCCCGAGTCGCTGGCTCTGCGAAGAGTGGAGGTGTGGGCCGAGTTGAGGGTGATGCAGAGCGGGAGCGTGATCCCCAGCGTTTTGGCGCCCTGGGCCTTCGAATGTTGCCATGTCTCGAAGGGCCCTGCCTGTTCTCCTGCCCTGAATAACAAGCGGCGCGCTTTGTGGCTCCGTTGGCGGTGGGGTGGCAAGGTGATTCCCGTGCTGCAGCTCAGGTATCCCCAATCCCCGGCGTTGCAGCACCATGCCGCTTGGGAAGGGCCCCTCGGTGGTCGACCTAGGGTTAGAATTTGCCCCCAGGAGGCCAGCAGGCCTGATCCGCGGGCTCTACTACGAGCGGAGGTGCGGGCCGAGATGAGGATGCTGGCGAACAGGAGGGTGGGCCCAACCGTTTTGGCGCGGGGGGCCTTCGTAGGTCGCCGGGGGCTCGGAGGGCCCTACACGTTCTCCCGCCCTGAATGACCGGCGGCGCCCCTAGCGGCTCGGCTGCTGGCAGAGTGGTAAGGTTAGTCTGGTGCTGGGGTTCGGGGGTCCCCAATCCCCGCATTGCGGTGCCAGGCCCCTTGGGAACGGCCCCTCGGTGGTCGACCTAGGGTTAGGGTTAACCCCCAGGAGGCCGGCAGTCCCGATCCACCCATTGGGTGGCGAGCGGAGGGGTGGGATGAGGTGAGGGTGCTGACGAGTGCGAGCCTGGACCCAAGCGTTTTGGTGCGGTGGGCCTTCGAAGGACAAGGGGGGCTCGGAGGCCCCTGCCCGTGCTCACGCCCTGAATGACCAGTGGCGCCTCTAGAGGCCCGGGTGTCAGCGGGGCAGCACGGTCAGTCCGGCGCTGGAGCTCATGGTTCAGCAGTCCCAGGCGTTGAGGCGCCAGGACCCATCGGACGGGTCCCTGGTGGGCCGACCTAGGGTTTGAGTTAGCCCCCAGCAGTCGGGCAGGCCTGATCCGCCCTCTGTCGGGCGAGCGAAGGGGCAGGCCTAGGTGAGGGCGCTGGCGAGCGGGAGCATGGGCCCAAGCGTTTTGGCGCGGGGCGCCTTCAAATGTCACCGTGGGCTAGGAGGGCCCTGCCCGTTCTCATACCCTGTATGACCGGCGGCGCCCCTAGAAGCCCAGATGGTGGCGGAGCGGCAGGTTGAGTCCGACGCTAGGGCTCTGGGGTCCCCAATTACCAGCGTTGTGGCCCCAGACCCCTTGAGAGGGCCCCCTTGGGTGCCGACCTAGGGTTAGGGTTACCCCAGGAGGCCAGTAGGCCCGATCTGCCAGCTGTGCAGTGAGCAGAGGGGCGGGTTGAGATGACGGCGTTGGCGAGCGGGAACGTGGGCCCAAAGTTTTGGAGTGAGGGGCCTTCGAAGGTCACCAGGGGCTCAGAGGGTCCTGCCCATTCTCCTGCCCTGAATGACAGGGGGTGCCCCTTGTGGCCCGGGTGGCGGTGGGGGGCATGGTGAGTCCGGCGCTGGGGCTCAGGAGTCCCCAATCCCCCTCGTTGCAGCGCCAGGCCCCTTGGGAGGGGCCACTAGGGGGCAGACCTAGGGTTTGGGTTAGCCCCCAGAAGGCCCCCAGGCCTGATCCGCCAGCTGTGTGGCGAGCGGGGGGGGGAGGGCCGAGGTAAGGGCGCTGGCGAGCCAGAGCGTGGGCCCAAGCGTTTTGGTGCGGGGGTCCTTCAAAGGTCGCCGTGGGCTCGGAGGGCCCTGCCCATTCTCCTGCACTGAATGACCAGCGGCACCCCTAGCGGCCCGGGTGGCGGCGGGGCAGAACGGTGATTCCGGCGCTGGGGCTCGGGGGTCCCTAATACCCGGCGTTGCGGCGCCAGGCCCCTTGGGACGGGCCCCTCGGGGGCTGACCTAGGGTTAGGGTTAGCCCCCAGGAGACTGGCAGGCTCGTTACACCCATGTGCAGAGAATGGAGGTGTGGGTCCAGGTGAGGTAGCTGGCGAGCGGGAGCGTGGGCCAGAGCATTTGGCTTGGGATCCGGGTGCCTTCGAAGGTCGTAGGTGGCTCAGAGGGTCCTGCCCGTTCTGTCGCCCTGAAGGACTGGCGGCGCCCCTAGCACCCCATGTGGCAGCGGGGCGGCAGGGTGCGTCCGGCGCTGGGACTTGGGGTCCCCAATCCCTGGCATGTGGTGCCAGGCCACTTGGGAGGGGCCCCTTGGGGGTGACCTAGGGATAGGGTTAGCCCCCAGGAAGCCAGCAGGCCCGATCCGCCAGCTCTGCAGCGAGCGGAGGGGTGAGCCGAGGTTAGGGCGCTGGCGAGCAGGAGCGTGGAAGCCAGAGTTTTTGTGCGGGGAGCCTTCGAAGGTCGCAGGGGGATCAGAGGGCCCTGCCCGTTCTCCCTTCCTGAATGACTGCCCACGCCCCTAGCGCCCTGGGTGATTGCGGGTGGCAGAGTGAGTCCAGCACTGGGGGTCGGGGGTCCCAAACCCCTGGCATTGCGGTGCCAGGCTCCTTGGGAGGGGCTTCTCGGGGGCCGACCTAGGGTAAGTGTTAGCCTCCAGGATTCCAGCAGGCCCCTTCCGCCAGCTCTGCGGCAGGCAGAGGGGCAGGCCGAGGTGAGGGCACTAGCGAGAGGGAGTGTAGGCCCAAGCGTTTTGGTGCGGGGGGCTTCAAAGGTCGCTGGGGGCTTGGAGGGCCCTGCCTGTTCTCTCGCCCTGAAAGACTGGCGGTGCCCCTAGCAGCCCGGGTTGCTGGGGGGTGGCAGGGTGACTCCGGCGCTGGGCTCGGGTGTCCACAATCCCCGGCGTTGTGGTGCCAGGCCCCTTGGGAGGGGCCCCTCGGGGGCCGACCTCGGGTTAGGGTTCTTCCACAGGAGGCCGGCAAGCCCAGCGCTAAGTGGCTCTGGCAATGTAACAAAAATGCCATACACTTATCTGTAAGAAATAACAGTGTACAGGAACCCTCTTAGCCCTAACATCATCCTTTGTGAATATGGAAGCCAGCCCCAAAGTGGTCGTGGAAGTCTGACGAAAAGGCTAAGCACTTTTCTCTGAGTCACCACACTATACAGGGAAAGACCAATGTACATCATCTTTCACGAGTAGGAAGCATTAATGAAAAGGTTCTGGAATTTCGAGGACTCTGACCCATCCTTATTGGTAATAAACCACCGTGTACAGGAAAACACCTTCAACTCTCATCAGCCTCCTCAATCCTGATTCCGATTCAACTTTGGGTGTGTAGGACTAGGGAAATGTCCACATCTTATTGCTAAGAAAGAACGATGTCAGGGTAATGCCCTTCAAGTCACCTCAGCCTTCCTGAAGACGGAAGCAGGAATCAAGCTGGTTATGTTACCATGAGGTAAGGAAGATGAGCATATAAGTGAGAAACAACAGTGGGCAGGACCTCTCTTCCAAGGAACAGTATCTTTGCTTAATATTGAATCCCTATGGTAAGTGGTTGTGGGCATTTGTGAGGTCAAAATCTTGAGTGTTTTGTAAAACCTCTTGGCCATTCACAGATGAGACTAAGGTAGTTGGGGACTCCTAGGCAGTGATTTGTCCACTGTCAAAAATATGAAAAGATAAAAGAGACAGATGAGGTCTCCTCAGGCATTGTCCTTTATCCTCATCCTCCGTGAGGATGGCCATCTCTGGACAGCTCAGTGGCAGGGTCTCATTCACAATGGGGGCATCTGTTCCTCACAGACATCAGGCAGGGAAATGGATTTGGTTCTCTGTGCCAGCCCAGCCACAGCTGAGTGTCACAGCACCCTCTCGTGGGCTCATAAGAGTTTCACTGTCACCAGGCAGGTCATTGTGTTTGATAAACCACTGTGAGAGTTTGCAATTGCCTTCATCTACAACCTCCTAGAGGCAAATGCAGGTGTCTGGTACCATGTGAAGTCATGTGAAGGCATTGTGAGAAAGTGTCCTTTTGCTTAAGAAAAACATGGCTGGGGCTCCTGGCTGGCTCAGCCAGTTAAGCATGTGCCTTTGGTTCAGGTTATGATCCCATTGTTCTGGGATCGAGCCCGGGCTCCCTGCTCAGCTGGAAAGGAGGTAGGGAAATAGCTTAGAACCCACAGAGAATGTGAATAAAGGGGAGTGAAATGGAACTTGGTCTGTGTTTGGCTTTAGGGATTGGAAGTTAGTTTTTTCTCAATTGTGATTGTTCTTGAAACAGAAAAGCTGTATTGTTTTTTTTTTACCTTTTTTTCTAATAACAATTTTTTATTATGTTATGTTAGTCACTATACAGTATTTCCTTAGATTTTGATGTAGTGTTCCGTGATTCATTATTTGCATATAACACCCAGTGCTCCATGCAATATATACCTTCCTTAATACCCATCACTGGCCCATCCCAATCCCCCACCCCTCTCCCCTCTGAAGCCCTCAGTTTGTTTCCCAGGGTCCATAGTCTCTCGTGGTTCATTCCCCCTTCTGTTTAGGGTCCATTTTCTAAAGGGACAGACAGTGGAAGTTCACCGAATATAAGATCGAAATTTCATTGTTCATTATAGATGCTGCCAAGTAGTTCCCAGACATTTCATTCTACTGTAGTAATTCATTATACCTGTGCAGGTGCATGTGGAAGATAACTGATGCATGTTTAGTGGTAATAAAACACGCCCCTCAGTAGTAAAATAGTAGAGGATGCACATGTGTAAAATTATTCGTCTGCAGCTTCCATGCTTTGCCTTTGGTTCCTTATTATCTATGAAATTGGACAATTTTTGTTCTCTAGGCTTAAAACTCATTGTCAGTATTTAGAGTTTTTCAATGCTGATCTTCTCCTGTATAAGTTACCAAAAACCTAAAATATGTATGAACTTTAAAAAACGCTATATTGAAAATGACAGCAGGGAAGTTCCATTTTGTGAATATTGTGTCAATAGATCTCTATTTTGACATCAGTGTTCATTAGAAATGATGACATTTCATGTGAGTATAAATATCAATGTGAAAAAGAAAAGGTAGGAAGAACCTTGAATGTTTAAGTAATTGCTGAAATGACAGGTGTGTGTGTGTGTGTGTGTGTGTGTGTGTGTGTGTGTGTGTGTGTAATTGATTATCAGTGAATGGTTCACCTTCTTATAGGGCCTCCGAGAGAGCCCAGGTGAACCTTTCAATGAGTTGGTATCTGTTTTCAGAACATGGGAATCTCTTAGTCCAATAGTCAATCAGGCAAGCTTTGAGGTTCTGAAGAGTTTCATTCCTCAGAGATGGTGTTGCAGACCCTTGTGAGCAAACCCTAGGTATGCTCAGAGCTCTCATTAGCTGGTACCAACGTGTGACGATTTCAGACAACATTTCCCAAAGAAGTACCTCTTGAGTCTCTGTCCTTGTCAGTTCCCTACACTTCCTTACACTAGTTATGTGTTCAGTGTGTTTCAGGATAATCCCCACATGTGATTTTTGCTATTTCCTACTAGTCCTATCTGTTTCTCATCTTGTTCTTTTATGGTAGGGGTTGGGAAGCAACCTGTGTGGTGTAGGAAGGGGTGTGGTAGTTGTCTGCCTTCAGAGGACCGAATGCTGCCTAGAAATTGTACTGTAGTTTGAGGTCAATTGTCCATCCTCTGAGTGTCAGGAATTCCATCACTTTACTTTGATGCTAGTCTGTTCTTCAAGCTGTCCTCAGAAATAAGGACGTCATCCATCTAGGGAATACTGGTTTGTGTGTATGTTTTCATTTTAGGAAAGGCCTTGCTGCTCCTGAAAATAATACTGTAGAGCACCCTTTCCTGTTCTTATTGGCCATCAGTCAATCTTTTGTGAAGTATTCCTTTATAAATAGACTTTTTATGGTTGATGAGCAGGAATTCTTTATTGACAAGTCTTTGTCAGTGTGTGTATTGCAAATCTGTACTTCCCAGCCTGCGGTTCACTTTTTCATTTTCATATGGTCATAAGATAAGGAGAAATGTCACATTTTTATGAAGTCCCACTGAATTCTTTTAAATGGTTAGTGCACCCTATGTCCTACCCCAAGATTGACAGGTTCTATGGTTTCTTTCAGAAACTGTCCAATGGGAAGCTACAATCCATCTCAAATTTATAAATTGCATTTTTAATTCTAATAGGGTATTTATAGACTGTTTTGGATTTTCTATGTACACAATCGTATTATCTGTGAATAGTCACAATTATCCCCTCAATTCTTATACTTTTTGTTTCTCTTGCCTTCTAACACTGGTAGACTCTCCGATGCCACGTTGAATAGAGCAGCATTGTTTGAAGATTTTAATATACCTTTCTCAATATCTGACAGAAAAAGCAGACAAAACATTGGTAACAAATGTGACCTAATTGACATATAGGGAACATTCCATAATAAGTGCAGAATACATTATTTTCAAGTGGTCATAGACTCTTTACCCAAATAGATGATAGGTGGGGCCACGAATGAAGTCTACAAATGTTAAACCCTGAAATTAACTAGATTCTATTCTTAGACCACAGGCAAATTGAGCCACAGTCATAGCGAAAAGAAAACCAGGAAGTCCTTCAATGTTTAAAAATTAAATGGAACTTTGCTACATATCCTAAAGGTGAGAGAGGGAATCTCAATGGAAATTCTGAACCTTTTCTACGTGAGGGCTCACACACAATGGCACTTTCTTTGTGAAGAGCATAATAATAACCTAGCCAGGAGCTGAGCCTTAAGTCAGAGTTCTGCCTGCCCCAGCCACACCTGGCAGCCTTGGCCTGTGGTCCGCCTCAGCTGTGCTTTCTGGTGGCCCTGAGCTAAGGGGGTCAACATGGCCATATGGAAATGGGAAGCTCCCCACTCATAGTGATGGCGGTTCCCCCTCCCCAGCTAACCTTTCTGGTGGCTCTGAGCTAAGGGGGTCAACATGGCCTTATGGAAATTAGAAGCTCCCTACTCTTATTGATGACGTTGCTATCGTATCATCCTCACCAGTCCAACAACATGATTTCTGAGTGAACTATGACACAGCGTGACTTCTTGGCCTTCCTTCAGGTTTGAAAATCATCTGGTGAGTCATCTATTAGAAATATGGATTCAACATGTGTTCTTTCTTCTGGAAAAGAAATAGAACCAATAGCAATTAGGGCTTCCTGAGCACCTGTACTTGAGAGACATCATACTGGCTCTTTGTAGCATTCTGCCTCTTAAACTTCTCAACTAGGGTGTAGATATTTTTAGGCACATTTTCAGGTGGTTAGACAGGGACTTGGATGATATGAGTCACAGAGGATTTTAGTGTCAGAAACCTAAGTGGGATCCCCAAATTGACTCCAAATCACTTGTTGTTCCATACAGGGTACTATTTCCCTCTTATCTCTGGTCTTCTCGATCCGGAAACCTATCAAGTATCAGGATTTTCATGTCATGTGGACAACTGGAACGAATTCAGCAGGCCTTTCACCTCTGCCCATGGTGATTATTAAGATCATTATCTCAGTGGAGGACCTCTGGGTAAGATACTCAAAGATCCTTAGGAACAGAGACAGTATAATATTTTTCTGGTATTAAAGTTACTGAAACCAACTATCTTTTTTAGTCCATTCAGGCTCTGGTATGTTCAGAGGGTGCTGTAAAACAGGTCTGAAATAGTATTTAAAAACACTCAGCTCAGCCTCTTCTACAAAGTGAGCCAATGCTTATAAACATATCTAAAATATTCCCTTACCTACGATGACTTCCCAGCCATCGTAGTGTTTATATGGTATGACTGTGACTTACATTAGTCAACATTTGCAGAGAAAGAACTTAGTGCATCCAGTGGGCACTTCATGTTGAAATTAGTTTGTGACAACGAGCTAATGTGTTTTATTCTGCAGTACAAATGAATAGTGCCAGACATCTCTAAGGTGTCTAGCAGTTCTACAATTCTGATTTTAAGTGGTCTGTGTGCTTCAGAGATTTGGGCAGGAGAAGGGCAGGAGCCCAGAGACTGTGAACACTTCTGTTACCTGTGCTGACCATGGAGCAGGTAGCCTTCTGTGGGCATCATTTTGATTTCTTGGTACTCTTGTGAAAGGTGCTTTTGTCTCAAATTCCTCCATTTTAGAAGTAATTATAATGATGAAAGTAATTTTTATCTTATATCATCTGTGCGCGCTGATCCTGGGCTCCCAGGGAAGTTATCCCTTTACACTTTACCCGGCTCAAAATGACTAGGCAAAACCTCAAAGCATGGGCCTTGTTTCTGCCCCAAGCATTTTGTACATCTGCTTTGAGAAGAAAACAATAACCAAAAATGCCAACATAAAGATAAGAAAAAATAAAGAACCTCTTTGGCTCCCATAAGATTAAAGTCATACTGACATGTACATACTGAAAACATAAGAAAGAGTCTGTCACTTTCTGGAATCTAAGAAGATCCTCATTGTGGTGTGTAACTCTGTATGTAAAACAAAACAGAAAAAAATACCTAAGCGTGCCCCAAAAGTTCCTTCCCCGGAGCACTCCCTTCTTGGTGAAGATTGTGTCTCCCAGGCAGCTGTCCTGACTTGGGTTTGAATAAAGGTCTCTTCCTTTCTCTCTAAAATGTTTTTAAAAGTTCATTCATGCAATGTCGACAATAACAGTGTTTTCTATTTAAGTGAGAAATAAATGTTCCACTCTAGTTGCATTGGGAATAGACGAATTGAGGGTTTCTTTAGAAGAGTAAGTCTGCTTTCCAGAAAAGGCAAGGACATTGGTCTATTGAGAATGAAAATAATTACTGATATACAACAAGTATGTGTTGCCCCTTCGCCCAGAAACCGAAGCAGATGTGCAGGCTTTAGGTTAGAGGTGGCTTCTTCTCCCCAGCTGACAGCACTTCTCTGCTCTGGCTCCAAGACACCCGAGGTTTTGAACGTCAGCATCGGAGTCAGCGAGGCAGCTTGTCACAGGACGCCAGTGTTCAGAGAAAGCACAGGTATGTTTGGCAAAATGTCCTATCTATGTCAGGGCTGGAGGTAAAACCTCTCATTATCCCAAAACCTCCTGGGCTTTTCTCTTTTCTCTAGTTGAGCCACAAAGTAAAATTGAAGTAGCTGTCAGCATTCTGGGTTTGGTGCAAGAATTACTTAGTTTCCCTGCAGGTAGAACTTTGCAGGGGATCACAATTTGTCTGTCCATTTATTGCTTACAAATGTATTTTGACCATCTGTTTCCTAGGAACCCTCTTTTATTAGAAAAGGAAGGTGAGATTCACTCTGTGCCTGTTTGTAACATCTAATTTGTTCCTTCATCTAACAGTGTTTATTCAATTGGGCCTAAGATATGGTTGAGTGGCCAGCATCTAGAGTTAGGTGGCTTTATTCATCTGATACAGACTTGGGTGATGTCATTTGACAAAGGTGATGTTTCATCATTGATTAGTTTATTCATCAGAAGAGTTAAAATTAGGGTGGAGGGAAAATTCAAAATTATCCAAAGCGGCCTGTTCCTGTTTAAAAGTTCAGTTTGACTTTCTAGTTTTACTAAATGTATTATCTCGATATTTTGAATTGCCATATTCTCTCTGTAGTTTCTTTGGTGGTGGAATCAGAAGGAGAGTCCGGGAATTCTTTTGGATAGTGGCATGCGGTGGCTTCAAGGGGCTTGGCGTCAGGAGCCTTGGGGTGAAGTCTGCAACTGCTTGCCTAACCCTGGGTGCATCTCCCAGAGGTTTTGTTTCCTCTTATGAAATTGCCCGCAGATAATGTTCTGCTTGAAGGGGACCTTGCAGGTGAGGAATCACTAAATCCTACTCCTGAAGCGGATATTCCATCGCATGTGAACTAACTGGAATTTAATAAAAGAAGAAAGGAAAAAGTGTTCTGCTTCATGAAGAGTGAGGTAAAATTGTAGTGATTTGAGCTGTAGTCTTCTATAGATGATATTTGTAAAACACCCTGTTGTAGGATACACTAGTTGCTTATCACATAAGGAGTCCTCAGAAAGCTGCAATGAAAGATTCAGGTCTCAGAGCATGTTCATGTTCCACTGATATGTTACAGTTTGCACAGGTAGGAAAGAAGGTGGAGAGAAAGGCAACAGAAGGGGAAAGTAGGTGTGAACCTTTCATTAGTTAGCGTTATAGCTTTCTCATGAAAGCCTTGCGCCAGTGTGATTTTGGAAGCAGAGAGGTAATCCGGGAGCTTTGCAGGAGATGGGGGAGTTGCAGGTCTGGGTAAAGCTGGCAGGGGTCCCAGAGGAGAGCTGAATGCATTCTGCAGCAGGGTGTGTTCAGGGTGGGCTCCAGGGGTGGCTGTGGGTCTCCTGGGTGAGACTTGTGACAGGTGAGGGCTGTGTGCAAGTTCCTGGCTGAGGACAAGGGAGGCACAGGCGGAGAGCTGGCAGAGAACCTTCTTCTGGGCCACCAGCCTCACCCAACACACACAGCCTCATCTTCTGTCCCTGTCACTCCAATTCAGACTTCTCCGAAGGTGAGTGAGAACACATCAAGAGCATTCTGAACAAAAGGGAAAGCATGTGCAATGGCTCTGGGGCAGGAGAATTCCAGGTATGTCCAGGAGCAGCAAGAAGGCCCTGTGGCCACAGGAGACAGCTTAGGACATGAGCTCAGAGAGGTGACAGAGGGTGACAGAAAGCCATTCCAGGGCTATAAACCCATGAGACCCTGTTTCACTGGGCCATCGTGGCTACAGTGTTGAGAACAGATGACAGAGGGTTGAAGATGGCAAGTAGGTCAATGACGAAGCTTTTCCAGTTACTCAGCCACTGTGGACCAGACAAGTGGCCTTGGATGGAGTGGTTAGACCTATTCTGGGTCTATTTTGAAGATGGAGCTCACAGGATTTGCTGATGGGTTAGCTATTAGAAGCAGGAGAATGGAGGAATTGGGGTAACTCCCAGCTGTTGTGGGTTGTCCTGATTGAGGGGAAGGAGAGGGTTTCTGGGGGTAGGAGGTAGTCCGTGTTCTGCATGCTGAGGAAGGTACCTTTCCCAGTGGATCTGCTGAGGTTTGTGTCTGGAAGAACCTTTCACATCTCCTCCCTCAGCATTGCTTAAGTACAATTATCCCCCACTTTTTGAACGTTCACAGTAAGACACTGGGCATTCTTGAAAGAACTACATTTATTACCCAGCTTCAGTAAGAGGAAGATACCTGAAGAGGATTTTCCTCTTATGAAAAAAGGTGAACAGTGAGAATCGCGTTCAGCATCTGTTTTGGGGAAAAGCACAACAGAGGTGGCATGCACCCTAACCAGCTCCTTCTGCTGGGAACCGCTCTCCGCATCCAGCCACCAGCACTTTGAATGGTGTCTGTGAGCCTCTGCTGTGCTTTATCTTCATTTATGCTGGGCCTCCGTTAGAAACTTGTGTCCTGAGGCCTAAGAAAAATCAAAGAGAAGGAATTTTGGAGTCTGAGCACACTAAATGTTCCATGTAAATTAATGGCCATTCCTTCTTGACACCATTTCTGCTGTGCAAGGTTTGTCAGAAGTCCTGTACTTTTGAAGAGCAGGGAAACCTATACCCCATGCTGTGGGGTTAGTTTTAGTCTCCATGCTGGACAGAACATTTCATGACTGTCGGATTTTCTCACTCAAACATTGAGACTTGGACCACCTTCACCCGTTTCTACCACCCCATCCCCGAATCTGGCACCTACCAATCTGCTCTCAGTATCTATGCGTTCAGTATTTGTTTATTCCTCGTGGAATGTACATGAGAGCATCTGGTAGTGGTCTTTCTGTGTCTGAGTTACTTGGCATAAGGCCCCCAAGGTCTGTGTTTCCATGTCTGGTTCTTGTGAATAATGCTGCAGTGAATGTGGGAGTGCATCTGTCTTTTTGAGGCAGTATTTTTGTGTTCTCTGAATCAATACTCATTAGAGCCATTACTGGGTCATGGGGTAGTTGTATTTATTTTTTCAGGAACCTCCATACCGTTTGTCACAGTGGCTGCACCAATTTCCATTCCCACCAACAGTGCACAGTGTCTCCTCGTCTGCACACCCATGACCCCACTTTTTGTCTGTCTCTGGGACAATTGCTGTTCCAACAGTTGTGAGGGGATAGCCGATTGTGGGTTTGACTGATGTTTCCCTGACGATGATTAGTGATGTCGAACAACTTTTTCTATCTGTTGGCACCTGTGTGCCATCTTTGGAAAGTATGTATTCACATATACCCCCCATTTTTATACCTTTTTTTGTTTGTTTGTTTTGATTTGTATGAGTGTTGTGTGTATTTTGGATATTAGCCTCTTCTCACACATATGATTCACAGATATTTTTTTCATATTGGGTCAGTGGCCTTTTAAGTTTTTGCTGGTTTCTTTTGCCGTGTGGAAGATTTCAGTTTGATGTTGTTCCACTGGTTTATTTTTGCTTTTGTTGTCTTTGCATTTGGTGTCCGATCTGAAGACTCTTTGCCAAAACCAATGTCGAGAGACTTAGTACCTGTGTCTTCTTGGAGGTTTATGGATTCAGATCTTATGTTCAAATCATTCATCCATTAAAAATTTTGTGTGTGGTGTAAGAAAGTGACCCAGCTATATTCTTCTGCATTTAGTGTCCAGTTTGCCTGTTACCGCTCACTGAAGAAACAGTCCTTCCCTTATGGCATATCTTCTGCTGCTGTGTCATAAGTTAGGATCATCTACGTGTGGGTAAGTTTCTGAGCTTTCTGTTCTGTTCCACTGACCTGGTGTCTGTGTTTCTGCCAGTACCATCCTGTTTTGATGACAACAGCTTTGTAATCTACCTTGAAATCCAGGAGTGTGTTGACTGCACCTTTCTTTCTCCAGGTTCCTTTGGGTATTTGGGGTCTTTAGTGACTCCATCCAAGTTTGAGGACTGTTTTCTATTTCCTCGAATAATGCCACTGGAATTCAGATAGGGATTTCATCACATCTGTCGATTGCTTTGGGTACGATGGACATGTTCACATAATTAACTCTTCCAGTTAAGGAGCATGGCGTATGCTTCCATTTGTTTGTGTTGCCTTCCAAATCTTTGACGCATACATTCCGCCCCCCTCGACAGATATGTTTTTCATTTCTTTTCTGCCATGTGTTGAGTGTACTATGTCTTTCTCATTTTTGGTTACTTTTATTCCTAGATTTTTTTGATGCAATTGTAAATGGCATTGCTTTTTAAATTTCTCTTTACGATATGTGTCATCAATATACAGAAATGCAAGAAGTTGGGTCATCTTGGTGGCCCCATAGGTGAAGCATCTGCCTTCAGCTCAGGTCATGATCCCAGAGTTCTGGGATTGAGCCCCGTGCTGGGCCCCCGCTTAGCAAGGGTCTGCTTCTCCCTCTTTCTGACACTCCCCCTGCTCGTGGTTTTTCTCTTCCTGTCAAATAAATAAATAAAATCTGAAAAAAAATAAAGACAACAGGTCTCTGTATATTGACATTATATCCTGCAGCTTTCTTGAATTTTTTTATTCTAACAGTTTTTTTTTTTTTTGTGGAATCTTTCGGGATTTCATGTCATTTGCAAATAGTGACAGTTTTCCTTTATGGATTTCATATCTTTCTCTTTTTTTAAAATGATGTTAGTCACCCTACAGTACTTCATTTGTTTTTGATGTAGTGTTCCATGATTCATTGTTTGCATATAACACCTAGTGCTCATTATGAATCGTGCCCTCCTTAATACCCATCACCAGGATAACCCATTCCCCTACCCCTCCCTTTCTGCAACCTTCAGTTTGTTTCCCAGTGTCAATAGTCTCTCATGGTTCATCTCCCCCTCTCATTCCCCCTCTTCACTTTTCCCTTCCTTCTCCTAATGTCCTCCATGCTATTCCTTCCATTCCACATAGGAGTGAAACCATATGATAATTGTCTTTCTCTGCTTGACTTAATTTCACTTAGCATAATCCCCTCCTGGTCCATCCACGTTGGTGCAAATGGTGGGTATTCATCCTTTCTGATGACTGAGTAATATTCCATTGTACAGATGACCACATCATCTTTGTCCATTCATCTGCTGAAGGACATCATGGCTCCTTCCACAGTTTGGCTGTTATGGACATTGCTGCTATGAACATTGGGATACTGGTGCCCCTTCTTTTCATTACTCTGTGTCTATGGGGTAAATACCCAGTAGTACAATTGGTGGGTCGTAGGATATCTCTGTGTTTAACGTCTTGAGGAGCCTCCATATTGTTTTCAAAAGTGGCTGTACCAGCTTGAATTCTCACGAGTAGTGTAAGAGGGCTCCCCTTTCTCCACATCCTCTCTGACTTTTTTTTATTTCCTGTCTTGTTAATTTTTTTCAAGATTTTATTTATTTATTCCACAGAGATAGAGACAGCCAGCGAGAGAGGGAACACAAGCAGGGGGAGTGGGAGAGGAAGAAGCAGGCTCATAACGGAGGAGCCTGATGTGGGGCTCGATCCCATAATGCCAGGATCACGCCCCTAGCCGAAGGCAGACACTTAACTGCTGTGCCACCCAGATGCCCCCTGCCTTGTTAATTTTAACCATTCTATCTGGTGTAAGGTGGTATCTCATTGTCGTTTTGATTTGTATTTGCCTGATGGCAAGTGATGTGGAGCATTTTTTCATGTGTCTGTTGGCCATTTGTGTTTCCCCTCTGGAGAAGTATCTCTTTGTGTCTTCTGCCCATTTTTTGGGTGTCGAGTTAGAGGAGTTCTTTATAGATCTTGAATACCAGCCCTTTATCTGTAATATCATTTGCAGATATCTTCTTCGATTCCATAGATTGCCTTTTTGTTTTGTTGATCGTTTGCTTTGCCGAGCAGAAGCTTTTTATCCTGATGAAGTGCCAATAGTTCATTTTTGCTTTTATTTCCTTTGCCTTTAGAGACGTGGCTTGCAAGAAGTTGTTGTGTCCAAGGTTGAAGAGTTCTTTTGATTTTGATATGAGACAGGAATCCATTATCTTCCTTTCCTGATTGTATTGGAGTCCTCTGTCTTTCTTGGTGAGTCTAGCTAAGTTTGTCAGTTTTGTTTATCTTTCCAAAAAAGGCAGCTCTCATTTTCGTTGTTTTTTTTTTTTTTGTCTTTTTAGTCTCCTTTGGATTTATTTATGCATTCCTTTTTGTTATTTCCTTATTTCTACTAATTTGGGGCTTTGTTTGTTGTTTTTTTTTTCTACTTCTTTACCACATAAATCAGGTTGTTTATTGGAGAGCATTCTCATGGATTGATGAAGACTTGAATTGCTACGAATGTCCCCCATAAAGCTACTTTTGCTGCATCCCATAAGTTTTTGTAGGTTGTCTTTTGCATCAGTGTCAAGGTACTTCTAAAAATTTTTTGTTTTCTTCTTTGACTGTTGGTTGTTCAGTAGCATGTTGTTAAGTCTCCACATATTTTTTTAAGATTATTTGAGTATCTGACAGAGAGTGAGACTGCGAGAGAGGGAACGCAAGCAGGGGGGTGGGAGAGGGAGAAGCGGGCTTCCAACTGAGCAAGGAGCCTGATTCGGGGCTAGATCCCAGGATCCTGGGATCACGACCTGAGCTGAAAGCAGATCCTTAACGACTGAGCCACCCAGGCCCCCCAATCTCCACCTATTTTTGACTGTCCCATTTTTTTCTTGAGACTGATTTCTAGTTTCATATCATTGTGGTTGGACAAGATTTGAAGCAGAAGGTGAAGAGAGCATTCAGATGAAAGGTTTGTTTCCTGGAGGGTTTTTTGAGGCATACCATGAGTTCAGTGGGGATGGAGGAAGGTTTTGTGAGACGGGAGTTGGGGTTAACCCTTGTTAGAATTACTGACTACTACCATGCAGGCTGTGTGCTACTGTTCACACCATAGTCCTGATGGACTTGTACTTCATTAGAAATATTTTCTAGGAGGTGTAGGCATAGCCTTCTCTAAAAGAAAGGTGCCATGTGGGTTTATGGCATGACCCCAGGTCAGCAACCAGGATGTATGGTATTGTGGGGGATCAGAACCAGGCTTTCTGTGGGAAGTGACAGAAATGGGGTATGGTGAGCTCCATGACCATAGGTGAGGTCCCAAGTCACCCACTGGGTGTTGGGTTCTGTGGATCTGTCTCATCAGGTGCTGTGGAATTCAGGGACACCCTCCTGTCTGTGGATTTGTGTGGAAACAGGTAGACATCAGTGTCTGGCCTGGCATGAGGGTCGCACTGGACCACCACCAGAGGTGCAGCGTGCGGGGGAGCCACTGCTTGGTTTCCATGAAAGCTGACCAGGGTCTGTGACCGTGATTCCTAGCAGCTGCAAGGGGAGAGGAGGCCGGGGTGGTGCACACTTCCTAGACTTGTGGTCAGGAGTAGTCTGGAGCCCACTGAAGTCAGCCACACCTGACACAGAAGGCACCCAGTTAGTGTAGCTGTGGGCACTGCTCCCATGTTACTTTCAGGCTGGCTCCGTGCTGCCACCTCATGCTTTTCATCATCATCTTCAAGGTCATGTGCCTCTGTTCTTGCCCCATGGCCTCTGGAGTATTGTCCGTCCTCCATCTGGCCCTCGTCCCTGGTGCCCTGTGCAGTCCGATGACAGGGTACCCTTCTCGAGACAAACATCTGGCCCTGATGGAACACTTCCATGGATCTCGTGTGATGCGAGGTTGATACCCTGCCCTGGAAGGGGGCTGCAGGTCCCCAATCAGGAGAGCCATGTCTCCCTTTTCAGCATGGCCTCCCCTCCCCTCAGTCTTCTTCAGGGAAACTCTCCCCACTTCCTGAGATGACAGCTCTGAACTTAAAAATGAATGTTATTTTACATATCTCTATGCCTTAGTTCATCCATGGCATGTCTTTCAACCCCGTTAGTGGTTTTTTTTTTAGCAGTTCTGAAGGGCAGTCTGCTCAAGGAGGGGATGACCTGGGTGGGGCAGCTTTCCCTCTCATCTCCCTCAGCATGTCTCTGAGCCCTGGGGCCAGCTGTCCCACTGAGGATTGAGGGACCCAAGACAGCCCATCCTGAGCCCAAGCTGTGTCAGCTGTGTAGACTGATGCGTGTCGGAGCGGTGGGCAGCTGGCATGGGCCAGGGGCAGGCAGTATCTCCTTCTCATTCCTTCCCTCCCTTCCTCCCAGAGGTAGCTCAGAGCAGCCTTCAACCCCTGCACCTCCAGATCCCTTGACCTGTGCCTCCTGTGTTCAGCTGGTGACCTTGGAGTTTCGCATGGATTCTACCTCCCGTACCCTTTCCCGTAGCAGTTCCTGGATCAGGGAAGGGGTCTGACCCTTGTCTGATTTTGGTCTTCTTCCTGTCCCGCAGCAAGCCCACCCACCTTTGCATCTTCCATGTATGTGCTTGGAAGCAAGCCCATCCACAGGAAACCTATTAGCCAAAGGGATCCAGGCAATGAACATTGAAGTAGAGATCCAGTATCCATAATAAACCTGCTCTGAAACCTGTCCCAAAGTCTGTGACTCTCTCACACTGAAACAGAAACAATAATAGCTTTCTGGACTGTGAAGTGACATGTGTCTCTACTTCCAATCTTGAATGCATAGGTGCTGAGCCTGGACTGAAAAGGACCATGGCTCCTGCGGGCCGGGATCCACGATAAGAACTCAGTGAAAACTGAATTTGAGGCATGGAGTGAATAATTATTGTAGAGTGAATCCTCCCAAGTAGGGTTTATGCACATTGCACAGGAAAAGATTTTTCAAAGAGGTACCTGAAAGAAAAATCTTTTAAAAAATTTATTTTAATTCCAGTAGAGCTAACATACAGTGTTACATTTGTTTCAGGTGTACAATAGAATGATTCAGTAATTATATATTACTCAGTGGTCATCAAGAAAAGCGTCCTCTTAATCCCCTTCATCTATTTCACTCATCCCTCTATCCACCTCCTCTCTGGTAACCATCCGTTTGTTCTCTATTGTTAAGAGTTTGTATTTTGGTGTATCTCCTTTTTCTCTTTTAGTTATTTATTTTTGTTTGTTTCTTAAGTTCCCCATTAGAGTGACATCGTATGGGATTTTTCTTTCTCTGCCTGATTTTAGTTAGGATAATACTCTCTAGCTCCATCCATGTGTCTGCAAATGGCAAGGTTTCATTCTTTTTCAAGCCGAGTAATACTCCATTGTGTGTGTGTATGTGTGTGTGTGTGTGTGTGTGTGTGTGTGTGTGTGTGTCCGTGTGTGTCCGTGTGTGTGTGTGTGTGTGTGAATACACACATCTATCATCTCATTTGTCAATTTTTCTACAGACACTTGGGTTGCTTCCATATTGTGATATTGTAAATAATGGTGCAAGAAACATAGGGGTGCACGTATCCTTTTACGTTACTGTTTTCCTATTCTTTGTGTAAATAGGAGTAGTGTGATTGTTGGATCATAGGGTAGTTCTATATTTAATTTTTTGAGGAACCTTCGTACTGTTTTCCACGGTGGCCACCACAGTTTGCATTCCCACCCACAGTTCGCGAGGATTCCCCTTTATCCACATCCTCCCAACACCTGCTCTTTGTTGTGCTTTTGATGTTAGCCATTCTGACAGGTTTGAGGTATTACCTCATTGTCCTTTGGATTTACATTTTCCTGATGATGGGTGATGGTGAACATCTTTTCACGGGACTGTTGGCCATTTGTATTTCTTCTTTGGAGAAATGTCTGTCCATGTCTTCTGCCTATTTTTTAACTGGATTATTTGTTTTTTTGGGGGTCGAGTAGGATCAGTTCTATATGTTTTGGACACTATCCCTTCATTGCATATGATCTTTGCAAATATCTTCTCCCTTTGAGTAGGTTGTCTTATTATTTTTACGTTTTCATTGTTCTTCTGCCGTGTGGAAACTTTTTATTTTACTGTATTCCCAATAGTTTATTTTTGCTTTCATTTCCTTTGTCAGGACACAGTCCAGAAAAACGTTGGTATGGTCCATGTCAAGAAGTTACTGTCTTCCCTTCTGTAGGATTTTTATGGATTCAGGTCTCATATTGAGGTCTTGAAACTGTTTTGTGTTTGTCTGTATTGTGTAAGAAAGCAGTTTAATTTCATTCTTTTGTGCGTAGCTGTCTAGTTTTCCCAACACCATTTGTTGTAGAGACTGTCCTTTTCCCTTTTGATATCGTTGCTTGCTTTGTGGAAGATTCATGGACCACATAATTGTGGGTTTCTGTCTGAACTTGTATCCTGTTCCTTTGGTGGCTGTGTCTATTTTTGTGCCGTACTGTCTTGTTAGGATGACTGCAGCTTTGTAGTATAACCTGAAATCTGAAATTGTGAGTCCTCCAGCTTTGTTTTTCTTTTCCACATTGCACTGGCTGTTCAGAATCTTTAGTGGTTCCATAGAAATGTTTAGGATTGTTTATTCGAGGTCTTTTGTTCTTTAATTTAAATTCAATTAGCCAACTTACAGTACACCATTAGTTTCAGATGCAGTCTTCAATAAATTTTCAATCGTGTGTAACACCCAGTGCTCATTGTATCGTGTGACCTCCTTAATGCTACTCACCCAGTTACCCCCCCCCAACTTCTCCTCCAACAATCATCAGTTTCTTGTGATAGTTAAGAGTCCATCATGGGTTTTCCCCCTCTCTGATGACTTCCCATTCTATTTTCCCTTCCTTCCCCTATGGTCCTCTTCCTTGTTTCTGATATTCCACATAGGAGTGAAAGCATATGATCATTGTCTTTCTTTCATTGACTTATTCCACTCAGCATAATACCCTCCAGCTCCACCCAGGTCAGTGTGATGGTAAGTATTCATCCTTTCTGATGGCTGAGTAATATTCCATTATATATATGATCCACATCTTCTTTATCCATTCATCTATCCATGGTCATCTGCACTCCTTCCACAGCTTGTCTATTATGGATATTGCTGCTATGAACACTGTGATGCATGTGTCCCGTCTTCAGTACCTGTCGCTTTGGGGTAAATACCCAGTAGTGCAATTGCTGGGACATAGGGTAGCTTTATTTATAACTTCTTGAGGAAACTCCGTACCATTTTCAGGAGTGGCTGTACCGGACTGCATTCGTATAGGGGTGTAAGAGGTTTCCCGTTTCTCCACATCCTCTCCAACATGTATAGTTTCATGTCTTCTTATTTTTAGATATTTGGCCTCGTGTGATATGGCATGTATAGGGGTTTAGATTTGCATTTCCCTGAAGCCAAGTGATATGAAGCATTTATGCATGTATCTTTTGGTCACCAGTACGTCGTCATCAGTGAAGTGACTTCCCATTTTAATCCATCTCAAGAGCTAAAGCTGGGTAAGGCACTGAAGCTGGATAATGCCATCAGTTGGAATTGTGGAGAATTTCAAAAGATCTCCGTGGAGAGCAAGTTCAGTGTGAAGCTACTAATTGGATCCGGGGACATCTCTGAAAGTGGGGTTGCCTGGGATGGGCTGAGGGGGACCCTCTGATTTTCCTATGAATCCTTGCTGCAGCCCCAAATGGACAGTTTCCTGATGTGGGGCAGGCTGAGTCTTCTAGTCGTGCAGAGGTGAGCCCAATGCCTGGTGCCTTGGAGGCAGGCAAACGGGGAGGGACCCTCAGCAGAAGACCCAGGGTTAGGTTAGGCCTCAAGGACAGCAGGTCTGAACTGCCCAGTGCTCAGAGAGCTCCCAGGCCGAGTGAGATGAGGGCACAAGGGCGGGTGAGTGTGAGCCTTGGGGTTTCATCCGGAAGGGCTCACAAAGGTCGGGGTTCACCAGAAGGGGCTCTCAGGGGGTGCCCCAATTCTCTTGCCCTGACTGCTCTGTTGTGCACCAAAATGGTACAGTTTACTGTGGGCTGCAGGCTGAGTCCTACGGTGGGGCTTGGGTGTCCCCAATCCCCGGGACTGTGGTGCCAGGACCCTGGGGAGGGGCCCCTCTGTGGCCAACCTAGGGTAAGGGTTAGGGTCCCGGAGCCCGGCAGGGACAATCTGCAGGCTGTGAGGTGAGCTTTGTGGAGGGCTGAGAGGAGGCCATGGGGGAGGTTGAGCATGGGCCTCAAGGTTAGGGCACGGGGGGCTGCCAAATGTGGGGACGGGCTCTGAGGGCCTCCCCAAGTTCTCGTGCCCTGTAGGCTCCATAGAGCCCCAAGGGGCAATGTTTCCTGTCAGGTGGCAAGCTGAGTCCTCTGGTGGGGTACAGGTATCCCAATTCCCCGGGGCTGCGGTGTAAGGCTCCTGGGGAGGCCCCCACACCTGCGGCCGACCTAGGGCTAGGGTTAGGCCCCAGGAGCCCCGCAGGCCCGATCTGCTGGCTGTATGGCTAGCTACACGGGCTGAGGTGAGGGTGTGGGGAGGGTGAGCGTGGGCCTCAGGGTTGGGGTGTGGGAGGCCGCCAAAGTTCGCTGGTGGCTCAGGAGTGCCCTCCTGGTTCTCCCGCCCTGAATGCTCTATGGCCTCCCAAGGCGCATGGTTTCCTGTGGGGTGGCAGACTGAGTCCTGCTGTGGGGCTCAGGTGTCCCGAATCCCCGTGGCTGCGGCTCCAGGCTCCTGGGGAGGGGCCCCTCCACAGATGAACTAGGGTTAGGGTTGGCGCCCAGGAACCCCGCAGGCCAGATCTGCCCACTATGTGGCGAGCTCTGCCATGGGCTGAGGTGAGGGTGCAGGCTGGGGTGAGCATGGACTTCAAGGTTGGGTTTAGGGATCACCAAATTCGCCGGGGGCTCTGGGGGCCCTCCTGGTTCTCCCGCCCTGAATGCTCTATAGCCTCCCAAGGGGCACGGTTTCCTGCGGGCTGGCAGGCTTTGTCCTGCAGTGGGGCTCAGGTTTCCCCAGTCCCTGGGGCTACGGCACCGGGCCCCAGGGGAGGGGCCCTACCCAGCGGACCCAGGGTCAGGTGTAGGCCCCAGGAACCCGGCAGGCCTGATCTGCCGGCTCTGCGATGAGCTCGGTGGCAAGCTGAAGGGAAGGCGTGGGGTGGGATGAGCGTGGGCCTCAGGGTTGGGGTGTATGGGGCCGCCGAGGATCGCTGGGGGCTCAGGGGGGCACTACCAGTTCTCCTGCATGGGATGCTCTGTGGCGCCCCAAGGGGCATGGTTTCCTGAGGGCTGGCAGGTTGAGTCCTGTGGTGGTGCTCAGGTGTACCCAATCCCCGGGGTTAGGGTATGGATTAGGGTATGGGTTCAGGTTAGGGTATGGGTTACGGTTAGGGTATGGGTGAGGGTAGAGGTTAGAGTTAGGGGAAGGAGAGGGTACGGGTTAGGGTTGGGTTTAGGGGTTACAGGTTAGAGGTTATGGGTTAGGGTACAGATTAGGGTTTAGGGTACGGGTTAGGGTTTAGGGTTTGGGGTTAGGGTTGGGGTTAGGGTTGGAGTACGGGTTAGGTTTAGGGTATGGGTTAGGGTTAGGGTACGAGTTAGGGTACGCATTAGGGTATAGTTTAGGGTACGTGTTAGGTTACGGTTTAGGGTAAGTGTTGTCGTACGGATTTGGGTACGGTTTAGGGTACAGGTTAGGGTACGGGTTAGGGTTAGGTTACAGTTTAGGGTTATGGTACAGGTTAGGTTACGGTTTAGGGTTAGGGTTAGGGTACGGGTTAGGGAACGGGTTAGGGATAGGTATAGGGTACGGTTTAGGGTTAGGGTATGGGTTAGGGTACAGGTTAGGGTACAGGTTAGGGTTAGGTATGGGTTAGGGTATGGGTTAGGGTCCGGGTTTGGGATAGTGTACAGGTTAGGGTATGGGTTAGTGTACGCGTTAGGGTATGGGTTAAGGTTAAGGTAAGGGTACTGGTTAGGGTAGGGTACGGGTTACGGTTTAGGGTTTAGGGTTACAGTTAGGGTACGGGTTAGGGTTAGGTTATGGGTTGGGTTAGGGTACAGGTTATGGTACGATTTAGGGTATGGGTTAGGGTCAGGGTTTAGGGTTTAGGGTTAAGGTTAGGGTACAGGTTAGGGTACGGGTTAGGTTTAGATTTAGGGTTAGTTTACGGGTTAGGGGTAGGGTTAGCTGAAGGGGTAGCGTTAAGGGTAGGGTTAGGGTTTGGGGTTAGTGGTTAAGGTAAGGGTTTATTGTTTAGGGCTTCGGGATTAGGGTTAGGGTTTAGGGTTTAGTGTTAATGTTAGGGTTTAGGGTTTAAGGATTAGGGGTTATGGTTAGATTTTGGGTAGGGGTAGGGGTTAAGGTTTAGGGTTTAAGGTTAGGGGTTAGGGTTTAGAGTTAGGGTTAGACCTCAGTAGGCCAGCAGGACCAATGCGCCGGCTGTGCGGCGAGCAGAGGAGTGGGCCGAGGTGAGGGCGCTGGCTAGCGGGAGTATGGTATCCAGCGTTTTGGCGCAGGGGCCTTTGAACGTCACTAGAGGCTCAGAGGGCCCTGCCCGTTCTAACACCCTGAATAACCGGCGTGCCCCTAGAGGCTCCGTTGGCGGTGGGGCAGCAGAGTGAGTCCCAAGCTGTGGCTCGGGTAATCCCAATCCCTGGTGTTGCAGTGCCAGGCCCCTTGGGAAGGGCTCCTCGTGAGCCGACCTAGGGTTAGATTTAGACCCCATTAGGCCGGTAGGCATGATCCTCTGGCTAGGCGGCTAGAGGTGGGTGGGCCGAGGTAAAGGTGCTGGGGAGCGGGATGGTGGGCCCCTGCATTTTGGCGCGGGAGGCTTCAAATGTCGCCAGTTTCTCCAGGGCCCTGTCTGTTCTCCCACCCTGAATGACCGGCGGCGCCCCTAGCGGCCCGGGTGGCAGCGATGTGGGAGGTTGAGTCTGGCTCTGGGGCTTGGGGTACCAGATCCCCGGCGTAGTGGCACCAGGACCCTTGGGAGGGGCCCCTGGGGCGACGACCTAGGGTTAAGGTTAGCCCCAAAAAGACCGTCAGGCCCAATCCGCACACTGTGCGGCGAGTGGAGGTGCGGGCCGAGGTGAGGGCGCTGGGGAGCAGGAAAGTGGGCCCAAGCGTTTTAGCGCAGGAGGTCTTCGAAGGTCGCAGGGGGTTCAGAGGGCCCTGCCCCTTCTCCCTCCTTGAATGATCGGCGGCGCCCTTACTGGGCCAGTTGGCAGCAGGGCGGCAGGTAGAGTCTGGCGCTGGGGCTCGGGTGTCCCCAATCCCCGGTGTTGCAGTGCAAGGCCCCTTGGCAGGGGCCCCTCGTGGGCCGACCAAGTGTTAGAGTTAGCCCCCAGGATGCCAGCAGGCCTGATCTGCCGGGTGTGCGGCAAGCGGAAGGGCGGGCCGAGATGTGGGTGCTAGCGAGCAGGAGTGTGGGCCCAAGCGTATTCGCAAGTTGGACCTTCGAAGGTCTCCAGGGGCTCGAAGGGCCCTGCCTGTTCTCCCGCACTGAATGACCGGCAGCGCCCATAGCGGCTCGGGTGGCGTCGGGGTGACAGGGTGAGTCTGGCGCTGGAGCTCAGGGGTACCCAATCCCTGGCATTGCTGCGCCAGGCCCCTTGGGAGGTTCCCCTCGGGGGCCAACCTAGGGTTAGTGTTAGCCCCCAGGAGGCCCGCAGGCCCGATCCGCTGGCTGTGCAGCCAGCAGAGGGGCTGGCTGAGGTGAGGGCGCTGGTGAGCGGAAGCATGGGCCCAAGCATTCTGGCGCCTGGGGCCTTAGAATTTCACTGGGACTGGGAGGGCCCTGTCCATTCTCCCACCCTGAATGACCGGCAGTGCCCTAGCTGCCTAGGTGCCGGCGGGGCAGCAGGGTGAGCCCAGCACTGGGGCTGGGGGTCATCAATCCCCAGTGTTGCGTCGACAGTCCCCTTGGGAGGGGCCCCCGGGGGGCCAACCTAGGGTTAGGGTTAGCTCCGAGGAGGCCGGCAGGCCCGATCTGCCAGCTGTGTGGCGAGCGGAGGGGCAGGCCGATGTGAGGGCGCTGAAGAGCAGGAGCGTGGGCCCAAGCGTTTTGGCGCGGGAAGCCTTCGAAGGTCGCTGGGGGATCGGAGGACCCTGCCCGTTTTCCCGCCCTGAATGACCTGCGGCGCCCCTGGGGCCCGGATGGCGGCAGGCTGACAGGGTGAGTCCGTCGCTGGGGTTGGGGGGTTCCCAATCCCCGGTGTTGAAGCACCAGGCCCCTTTGCAGGGGCCCCTCGGAGGCTGACCTAGGGTTATGGTTAGCCCCCAGGAGGCCGCAGGCCCAATCCACCGGCTGTGCGGTGAGCAGAGGGGAGGGCCGAGGTGAGGGCGCTGGCGAGCGGTAGCGTAGGCCCATGAGTTTTGGCGCGGGGGGCCTTCGAAGGTCGCCGGGGCTCAAGAAGCCCTGCCCGTTCTCCCGCACTGAATGTCCGGCGGTGCCCCTAGTGGCTCAGTTGCCGGCGGGGGAGCATGGTGAGTCGGATGCTGGGGCTAGCGGTCCGCAAACCCAGGTGTTGCGGTGCCAGGCCCGTTGGGAGGGGCCTCTCGGGGGCCGACGAAGGGATAGGGTTAGCCCCCAGGAGGCTGGCGGGCCCTATCCGCCGGCTGTGCGGCGAGCGGAGGGGCAGGCCGAGGTGAGGGCACTGGCTACCGGGAGAGTGGGCGCAAGCTTTCTGGCGCGGGGGGCCTTCGAAAGAGGCCGGGGGCCCGGGGGGCCCTTCCCGTTCTAACGCCCTGAATGAGGACGGCGCCCCTAGCGGGCCGGGTGGTGATGAGCGGCAGAGTGCGTCCGGCGGTGGGGTTCGGGTGTCCCCAATCCCCAGCGTGGCGGCGCCAGGCCCCTTGGGAGGGGCTCCTCTGGGGCCGACCTAGGTTTAGGGTTAGCCCAAAGGAGGCCAGCAGGCCCGAACCGCCGGCTGTGCGGCGAGCAGAGGGGCGGGTCGAGGTGAGGGCGCTGGCGAGGGGGAGCATGGGCCCAGGGTTTTGGCACAGGGGGCCTTGGATTGTCACTGGGGGCTTGGAGGGCCCTGCCCATTCTCACACACGAAATGACCGGTGGCGCCCCTGTCGGCCAGGGTGGCGGCGTGTCGGCAGGATGAGTCTGGAGCTGGGGCTCAGTGGTCCCCGATCCCCGGCGCGGTGGCTCCAGGCACTTGGGAGGGGTCCCTCGGGGGCCAACATATGGTGAGTGTTAGCCCAAAGGAGGCCGGCGGGCCCAATCCGCCGGCTGTGCAGCGAGCGGAGGGGTGGGCCGACGTTAATGCGCTGGCAAGCGGGAGCGTGGGCCCAAGCGTTTTGGCATGGGGGGCCTTCGAAGCTCACCGGGGGCTCGGAGGGCCCAGCAAGTTCTCCTGCCCTGAATGCCCGGCGGCTCCCTAGCGGCCAGGGTGGCGGCGGGGAGGCAGGGTGAGTCCGGAGCTCGGGCTCGGGGGTCCCCAGTACCCGGCATGGCATTGCCAGGCCGCTTGGGAGGGGTCCCTCGGGGGCCGAGCTAGGGTTCTCGTTAGCCCAAAGGAGGCCGGCAGGCCCAATTGGCCGGCTGTGCGGCGAGGGGAGGGGTGAGCCAAGGTGAGGGCGCTGGCGAGCGGGAGCTTAGGCCCAAGCGTTTTGGTGCGGGGGGCCTTCGAAGGTCATCGGGGGCTCGGAGGGCCCTGCCCTTACTCCCTCCCTGAATGACCGGTGGCGCCCCTAGCGTCCTGGGTGGCGGCGGGGCGGCAAGGTGAGTCTGGAGTAGGGCTCAGGGGTCCAAATGCCCCGGCGTGGCGGCGCCTGGCCCCTTGGGAGGGGTCCCTCGGGGGCCGACCTAGGGTTGAGGTTAACCCAAAGGAGGCCGGGGCCTGATCCGCCGGCTGTGCAGAGAACGGAGGGACGGGGCGAGGTGAGGGCGCTGGCGAGCGGGAGCGTGAGCCCAAGCGTTTTGGCGTGTTGGGCCTTCGAAGGTCACCGGGGGCTCAGAGGGCCCTGCCCGTTCCCCAGCCCCGAATGAGGACGGTGCCCCTAGCGATCCGGGTCGCAGCGGGGCGACAGGGTGAGTTCAGCCCTGGTGCTCGGGGGTCCCCAATCACCCACGTGGCGGCGCCAGGCCCCTTGGGATGGGCCCCTCGGGAGCCGACCTAGGGTTAGGGTTAGCCCCAGGAGGCCGGCAGTCCAGATCTGCCGGCTGTGCGGCGAGCGGAGGGGCGGGCTGAGGAGAGGGTGCTGGCGAGCAGGAGCCTAGGCCCAAGCGTTTTGTCACGGGGGGCCTTCAAAGGTCACTGGGGGCTCGGAGGGTCCTGCCCGTTCTCCCGCCCTAAATAACCGGTGGCGCCCCTAGCAGCCCGGGTGGCGGCAGGGCGGCAGGGTAAGTAATGCGCTGGGGCTTGAGGGTCCCCAATCCCCGGCGTGGCATCGCCAGGCCCCTTGGGAGGGGCCCCTCGTGAGCAGACCTAGAGTTAGGGTTAGTTCCCAGGAGGCTGGCAGGCCCAATCCGCTGTCTGTGCGGCGAGAGGGGGGGCGGACCGAGGTGAGGGCGCTTGCTAGCGGGAGCGTGGGCCCAAGCGTTTTGGCGTGGGGGGCCTCAAAGGTCGCCAGGGGCTCGGAGGGCCCTGCCCATTCTCCCGCTCTGAATGACTGGTGGCGTCCCTACTGGCCCGGTAGCTGTGGGGCGGAAGGGTGACTCCAGTGCTGAGGCTTGGGGGTCACCAATCCCCGGCGTTGTGGCACCAGGCCTTTGGAAGTGGCCCCTTGGGGTCTGACCTAGGGTTAGTGTTAGCCCCCAGGAAACAGGCAGGCCTGATCCGCTAGCTGTTCATCGAGTGGAGGGGCGGGCCGAGAAGAGGGCACTGGCGAGTGGGAGCGTGGGCCCAAGCATTTTGGCGCGAGGGGCCTACGAAGGTCGCGGGGGCTCAGAGGGCCCTGCCTGTTCTCCAGCACTGAATGACCGGCGGCGCCCCTAGCGGACTGGGTGGTGGTGGGGTGGCAGGGAGAGTCCAGCACTGGTGCTCGGGGGTCCCCAATCCCCGGCATTGCGATGCCAGGCCCCTTGGGAGGGGCCCCGTGGGGACAGACCTAGGGTTAGGGTTACACCCAGGGGGCTGACAGGCCCGATCCTACGGCTGTGCGGCGAGCGGAGGGGCGGGCCGAGGTGAGGGCGCTGGCTAGCGGGAGCGTGGGTCAAGTGTTTTGGTGCAGGGGGCCCTTCGAAGGTCGTGGGGGGATCGGAGGACCCTGCCCGTTCTCCCGCACTGAATGACCGGTGGCGCTCCTAGTGGTGCAGGTGGCAGGGGGCGGCCGGGTGAGTCCGGCACTGGGGTTCAGGGGTCCCCAATCCCCGGCGTTACGACTGCAGGCCCCTTGCTAGGGGCCCCTCGGGGGCCGACATATGGTAAGGGTTAGCCCCCAGGAGGCCCGCAGGCCCGATCCGCCAGCTCTGCGGTGAGTGGAGGGGTGGTCGGAGGTGAGGCCGCTGGCAATCTGGAGAGTGGGCCCAGTCATTTTGGCGCGGGGGTCCTTCGAAAGTCGCTGGAGGCTTGGAGGGCCCTGTACATTCTTCTGCCCTGAATGACCGGCAGCTCCCCTAGCGGCCCGGGTGGAGGAGGGGTGTTAGGGTGACTTGGGCGCTGGGGCTTGGGGGTCCCCAATCCTCGGCGTTGGGGCGCCAGGCCCCTTTGGAAGGGCTCTAGGGGGCCGACCAAGGGTTATTGTTAGCCCCCAGGGGGCCAGCAGGCCAGATCCGCCGGCTGTGAGGCAAGCGGAGGGGTGGACCCAGGTGAGGGCGCTTGAGAGCAAGAATGTGGACCCAAGCGTTTTGGCACAGGGCGCCTTCGAAGGTAATCGGGGGTTCGGAGGGCCCAACCCGTTCTCCTGCCCTGAATGACCAGCGGCGCTACTAGCGGCCCAGGGGGGCGGGGCGGCAGGGTGAGCCCGGCACTGGGGCTTGGGGGTCCCCAATCTCCGGCGTTGCGGGGGCAGACCCTTGGTAGTGGCCCCTCGGGGGCCGACCTAAGGTTACAGTTAGCCCCCAGGAGGCCGGCAGGCCCGATGTGCCAGCTGTGTGGCGAGCGGAGGGGCGGGCCGAGGTGAGATCGCTGGCGAGCGGGAGCTTGGCCGAAGCGTTTTGGCGCGGGAATCCTTCGATGGTCACCGGGGGATCGGAGGACCCTGCCCGTTTTCCCGCCCTGAATGACCTGCGGCGCCCCTGGGGCCCGGGTGGCAGCAGGGCAGCAGGGTGAGCCATCGCTGGGGTTGGGGGGTTCCCAATCCCCAGTGTTGCGGCACCAGGCCCCTTCGCAGGGGCCCCTCGGAGGCTGACCTAGGGTTATGGTTAGCCCCCAGGAGGCCGCAGGCCCAATCCACCGGCTGTGCGGTGAGCAGAGGGGAGGGCCGAGGTGAGGGCGCTGGCGAGCGGTAGCGTAGGCCCATGAGTTTTGGCGCGGGGGGCCTTCGAAGGTCGCCGGGGCTCAAGAAGCCCTGCCCGTTCTCCCGCACTGAATGTCCGGTGGTGCCCCTAGCGGCTCAGTTGCCGGCGGGGGAGCATGGTGAGTCCGGCGCTGGGGCTCAGGAGTCCCCAATCCCCGTCGTTGCGGCGCCAGGCCCCTTGGGAGGGGCCACTAGGGGGCCGACCTAGGGTTTGGGTTAGCCTCCAGAAGGCCCACAGGCCCGATTCACCATCTGTGCGGCGAGCGGAGGGGAGGGCCGAGGTAAGGGCGCTGGCGAGCGGGAGCATGGGCCCAAGCATTTTGGTGCAGGGGGCCTTCGAAGGTCGCCGGTGGCTTGGAGGGCCCTGGCCATTCTCCCTCCCTGAATGAACAGCGGCGCCCCTAGCGGCCCAGGTGGCGGTAGGGCGGGAGGGTCAGCTGGGCGCTGGGGCTCAGGAGTCCCCAGTCCCCAGTGTTGAGGCAATAGGAACCTGGGATGGGCCCCTCGGGGGCCCACCAAAGGTTAGGGTAACACCCAGGAGGCTGGCAGTCCTGATCCACCGGCTGTGCAGCGAGCGGAGGGGCGGAACGAGGTGAGGGCGCAGGCGAGTGGGAGCATGGGCCAAAGCATTTTGGCGCAGGGGGCCTTTGAAGGTCACCAGGGGCTTGGAGGGATCTGCCCGTACTCCCTCCCTGAATGACCGACGGTGTTCCTAGTGGCCTGGGTGGTGGCGGAGCAATACGGTGAGTCCGGCGCTGGGGTTCGGGGGTCCCCAATCCCAGGCATTGCGGTGCCAGGCCCCTTTGGAGGGGCCCCTCAGGGGCCAACCTAGGGTTATTGGTAGCCCCAGGAGGCGGGCAGGCCTCATCCACCAGCTCTGCAGCAAGCGGAGGGACGGGCCGAGGTGAGGGCACTGAGGAGCAGGAGCGTGGGCTCAAACGTTTTGGATAGGGGGGCCTTGGAAGGTCGCCGTGGGCTCGGAGGGCCCTGCCTGTTCTCTCACACTGAATGACCAGCGACACCCCTAGCGGCCCGGGTGGTGGAGGGGCAGCAGGGTGAGTCCGGCGCTGGGGCTCGGGGGTCCCCAACCCGGCGTTGCGGTCCCAGGCCCCTTGGGAGGGGCCCCTCAGCGGCCGACCTAGGGTTAGGGTTAGCCCCCTGGAGGCCGGGAGGCCCGATCTGCCAGCTGTGTGGGGAGCGGAGGGGCCGGCCGAGGTGAGGGCGCTGACTAGCGGGAGCGTGGGCGCAAGCGTCGTGGCGCAGGGGGCCTTCGAAGGTCGCCAGTGGCTCAGAGGGCCCTGTCCTTTGTTCAGGCCTGAATGACCTACAGCGCTCCTAGCGGCACGGGTGGTGGCGGAGCGGAAGTGTGAGTCCAGCGCTGAGGCTTGCGGGTCCAGAATCCCTGGCTTGTGGCGCCAGGCCCCTTGGGAGAGGCCCCTCGGGGGCCGACCTAGGGTTAGGGTTAGCTCCTAGGAATCCGGCAGGCCCGTATGCCGGCTGTGCAGCGAGCGGAGGGGCGGGACTTGGCGAGGGCGCTGGTGAGCAGGAGCATGGGCCCAAGCATTTTGGCGCAGGGGGCCTCTAATGGTCGCCGTGGCTCGGAGGGCCCTCCCCGTTCTCCCGCCCTGACTGACCGGCAGTGGCCCTAGAGGCCCGGGTGGCGGTGGGGTGGCAATGTGAGTCTGGCGCTGCGGCTCAGGGGTGACCAATTTCCGGCGTTGCAGCGCCAAGCCCCTTGGCAGGAATGACTCGGGGGCTGACCTAGGGTTAGGGTTAGACCTCAGAAGGCCGGCAGGCCTGAAACGCCAGCTGTGCGTAAAGCAGATGGGCGGGCCGAGGTGAGGGCGCTGGTGAGCGGGAGCGTGGGCCCACGCATTTTGGCACGGGAGGCCTACGAAGGCCGCAGGGGCCTGGGAGGTCCCTGCCTGTTCTCCCTCCCTGAATGACCGGCGTCACCTGCAGCGGCCCTGATGGCGGCGGGGCTACAGGTTGAGTCCGGTGCTGGGGGTCGGGGGTTCCCAATCCCCAGCATTGTGCCACCAGGCACCTTGGAAGGGGCCCCTCGGGGGCTGACCTAGGGTTAGGGTCAGCCCCCAGGAGGCCGGCAGGCCCGGGAGCCTGGGCCCAAACGTTTTGGCGCAGGGGGCCTTTGAATGTCGCCGGGGGCTAGGAGGGCCCTGCCTGTTCTCCCGCCCTGAATGACCGGCTGCACCCCTAGCGGCCCGAATGGCAGCGGGGCGGCAGGGTGACTCCGGCGCTGCAGCTTGGTCCCCAATCCCCGGCGTTGCAGCGCCAGGCCCCTTGGCAGGGGCCCCTCGGGTCTGACCTAGGGTTAGGGTTAGCCCCCAGGAGGCCGGCAGGCCCAATCCTCCAGCTGTGCAGGAGCAGAGGGGTGGGATGAGATGAGGGCACTGGCGAGCGGGAAGGTGGGGCCAAGCATTTTGGCGCGAGGGGCCTTCAAAGGTTGCCAGGGGCTCGGAGGGCCCTGCCTGTTCTCCTGCCCTGAATGACTGATGGCGCCCTTCATGGCCCGTTTAGCAGCGGGGCGGCAGGGAGAGTCTGGTGCTGGGGCTCGGGGGTCCCCAATCCCCGGCGTTGCAGCGCCAGGCCCTTTGGGATGGGCCCCTAGGGGGCCTACCTAGGGTAGGGTTAGCTGCCAGGAGGCTAGGATGCCTGATCTGCCGGCTGTGCGGCGAGCAGAGGGGCAGGCTGAGGTAAGGGCGATGGCAAGCAGGACCATGGGCCCTAGTGCTTTGGTGCAGGGGGCCTTCGAAGGTCGTTGGGGGCTCGGAGGGCCCTGCCCATTCTCCCGCACTGAATGACCGGCAGTGCCCCTAGTGGCCCGGGTGGCGGCGGGGGGCATGGTGAGTCCGGCGCTGGGGCTCGGGAGTCCCCTTTCCCCGTCGTTGTGGCACCAGGCCCCTTGGGAGGGGCCACTAGGGCCGACCTAGGTTTAGGGTTAGCCCCCAGAAGGCCCACAGGCCCGATCCGCCAGCTGTGAGGCGAGCGGAGGGGAGGGCCGAGGTAAGGGCGCTGGCCAGCGGGAGCGTGGGGCCAAGCGTTTTGGTGCGGGGGGCCTTCGAAGGTCACCGGTCGCTCAGAGGGCCCTGCCCGTTCTCCCTCCCTGAATGAATGGCGGCGCCCCTAGCGGCCCAGGTGGCGGTAGGGCAGGAGGGTGAGTCCGGCACTGGGGCTCGGGAGTCCCCAATCCCAGGCATTGCGGTGCCAGGCCCCTTCGGAGGGGCATCTCAGGGGACAACCTAGGGTTCTGGAGGAGTGCAGGCCTCATCTGCTGGCTCTGTGGCGAGCGGAGGGGCGGGCCGAGGTGAGGGCACTGAGGAGCAGGAGCGTGGTCTCAAGTGTTTTGGATGCGGGGGCCTTCGACGTTCGCCAGGGGCTCGGAGGGCCCTGCCCATTCTCCCGCCCTGAATGACCAGCGGCACCCCTAGTGGCCCGGGTGGTGATGGGGTGGCAGGGAGACTCCGGCGCTGGGGATCGGGGCTCCTTAATACCCGGCGTTGTGGCCTCAGGTCCCTTGGGACGGGACCCTCGGGGGCCGACCTAGGGTTAGGGTTAGCCACCAGGAGGCTGGCAGGCTCGTTCCGCCCATGTGCGGTGAATGGAGGTGTGGGTTGAGGTGAGGTAGCTGGCGAGTGGGGGCGTGGGCCAGAGCATTTAGGCTTTGGCTTGGGGTGCCTTCGAAGGTTGCAGGAGGCTTAGAGGGTCCTGCCCGTTCTGTCGCCCTGAAGGACTGGTGATGCCCCTAGTGCCCCATGTGGCGGCAGGGCGGCAGGGTGCATCCGGTGGTGGGACTCGGGGGTCCCCAATCCCTGGCATGCGGCGCCAGGCCACTTGGGAGGGGCCCCTCGGGTGCGACCTAGGCATAGGGTTAGCCCCCAGGAAGCCAGCAGGCCCGATCCGCCAGCTCTGCAGCGAGAGGAGGGGTGGGCCGAGGTTAGGGCGCTGGGGAGCAGGAGCGAGGGATCCAGAGTTTTTGCACGGGGGGCCTTTGAAGGTCGCAGGGGGATTGGAGGGCCTTGCCCGTTCTCCCTTCTTGAATGACTGGCAACGCCCGTAGCGCCCTGGGTGCTTGCGGGGTGGCAGAGTGAGTCCAGCACTGGGGTTTGGGGGTCCCAAATCCCCAGCATTGAGGTGCCAGGCTCCTTGGGAGGGGCCCCTCGGGGGCCGACCTCGGGTTAGGGTTCTTCCACAGGAGGCCAGCAAGCCCGGCGCTAAGTGGCTCTGACAATGTAACAAAAATGCCATACACTTATCTGAAAGAAATAACAGTGTACAGGAACCCTCTTAGCCCTAACATCATCCTTTGTGAATATGGAAGCCAGCCCCAAAGTGGTCGTGGAAGTCTGACGAAAGGGCTAAGCACTTTTCTCTGAGTCACCACACTGTACAGGGAAAGAGCAATGTACATCATCATTCACGAGTAGGAAGCATGAATGGAAGGTTCTGGAATTTCGAGGACTCTGACCCATCCTTATTGGTAATAAACCACCGTGTACAGGAAAACACCTTCAACTCTCATCAGCCTCCTCAATCCTGATTCCGATTCAACTTTTGGTGTGTGGGACTAGGGAAATGTCCACATCTTATTGCTAAGAAAGAACGTTGTCAGGGTAATGCCCTTCAAGTCACCTCAGCCTCCCTGAAGACGGAAGCAGGAATCAAGGTGGTTATGTTACCATGAGGTCAGGAAGATGAGCATATAAGTGAGAAACAACAGTGGGCAGGACCTCTCTTCCAACGAACAGTATCTTTGCTTAATGTTGAATCCCTGTGGTAAGTGGTTGTGGGCATTTGTGAGGTCAAAATCTGAAGTGTTTTGTTAAACCTCTTGGCCATTCACAGATGAGACTAAGGTAGTTGGGGACTCCTAGGCAGTGATTTGTCCACTGTCAAAAATATGAAAAGATAAAAGAGACAGATGAGGTCTCCTCAGGCATTGTCCTTTATCCTCATCCTCTGTGAGGATGGCCATCTCTGGACAGCTCAGTGTCAGAGTCTCATTCACATTGGGGGCATCTGTTCCTCACAGACATCAGGCAGGGAAATGGATTTGGTTCTCTGTGCCAGCCCAGCCACAGCTGAGTGTCACAGCACCCTCTCGTGGGCTCATAAGAGTTTCACTGTCACCAGGCAGGTCATTGTATTTGATAAACCACTGTGAGAGTTTGCAATTGCCTTCACCTGCAACCTCCAGAGGCAAATGCAGATCTCTGGTACCATGTGAAGTCATGTGAAGGCTTTGTGAGAAAGTGTCCTTTTGCTTAAGAAAAACATGGCTGGGGCTCCTCGCTGGCTCAGCCAGTTAAGCATGTGCCTTTGGCTCAGGTTATGATCCCAGGGTTCTGGAATCGAGCCGAGGGTCCCTGCTCAGCAGGAAAGGAGTAGGGAAATAGCTTAGAACCCACAGAGAATGTGAATAAAGGGGAGTGAAATGGAACTTGGTCTGTGTTTTGCTTTAGGGATTGGAAGTTAGTTTTTTCTCAATTGTGATTGTTCTTGAAACAGAACAGCTGTATTGTTTTTTTTTACCTTTAATTTTCTTCTAGTAACAATTTTTTATTATTATATGTTAGTCACTATACAGTATTTCCTTAGTTTTTGATGTAGTGTTCCGTGATTCATTATTTGCATATAACACAGAGTGCTCCATGCAATATGTACCTTCCTTAATACCCATCACTGGCCCATCCCAATCCCCCACCCCTCTCCCCTCTGAAGCCCTCAGTTTGTTTCCCAGAGTCCATAGTCTCTCCTGGTTCATTCCCCCTTCTGTTTAGGGTCCATTGTCTAAAGGGACAGACAGTGGAAGTTCACCAAATATAAGATCGAAATTTCATTGTTCATTATAGATGCCGCCAAGTAGCTCCCAGACATTTCATTCTACTCTAGTAATTGATTATACCTGTGCAGGTGCACGTGAAAGATAACTGATGAATGTATACTGGTAATAAAACACGCCCCACAGTAGTAGAATAATAGAGAATGCACATGTGTAAAATTATTCGACTACGGCTTCCATGCTTTCCCTTTGGTTCCTTGTTATCTATGAAATTGGACAATTTTTGTTCTCTAGGCTTAAAACTCATTGTCAGTATTCAGAGTTTTTCAATGCTGATCTTCTCCTGTATAAGTTACCAAAAACCTAAAATATGTATGAACTTTAAAAAACGCTATATTGAAAATGACAGCAGAGAAGTTCCATTTTGTGAATATTGTGTCAATGGATCTCTATTTTGCCATCAGTGTTCATTAGAAATGATGACATTTCATGTGAGTATAAATATCAATGTGAAAAAGAAAAGGTAGGACGAACCTTGAATGTTTAAGTAATTGGTGAAATGACAGGTGTGTGTGTGTGTGTGTGTGTGTGTGTGTGTGTGTGTGTAATTGATTTTCAGTGAATGGTTTAGGTCCTTGTAGGGCCTCTGAGAGAGCCCAGGTGAACCTTTCAATGAGTTGGTATCTGTTTTCAGAACATGGGAATCTCTTAGTCCAATAGTCAATCAGGCAAGCTTTGAGGTCTTGAAGAGTTTCAGTCCTCAGCGATGGTGTTGCAGACCCTTGTGAGCAAACCCTAGGTATGCTCAGAGCCCTCATTAGCTGGTACCAACGTGTGACGATTTCAGACAGCATTTCCCAAAGAAGTACCTCTTGAGTCTCTGTTCTTGTCAGTTCCCTACACTTCCTTACACTAGTTATGTGATCAGTGTGTTTCAGGATAATCCCCACATGTGATTTTTGCTATTTCCTACTAGTCCTATCTGTTTCTCATCTTGTTCTTTTATGGTAGGGGTTGGGAAGCAACCTGTGTGGTGTAGGAAGGGGTGTGGTAGTTGTCTGCCTTCAGAGGACCGAATGCTGCCTAGAAATTGTACTGTAGTTTGAGGTCAATTGTCCATCCTCTGAGTGTCAGGAATTCCATCACTTTACTTTGATGCTAGTCTGTTCTTCAAGCTGTCCTCAGAAATAAGGACGTCATCCATCTAGGGAATACTGGTTTGTGTGTATGTTCATTTTAGGAAAGGCCTTGCTGCTCCTGAAAATAATACTGTAGAGCACCCTTTCCTGTTCTTATTGGCCATCAGTCAATCTTTTGTGAAGTATTCGTTTATAAATAGACTTTCTATGGTTGATGAGCAGGAATTCTTTATTGACAAGTCTTTGTCAGTGTGTGTATTGCAAATCTTTACTCCCCAGCCTGCGGTTCACTTTTTCATTTTCTTATGGTCATAAGATAAGGAGAAATGTCACATTTTTATGAAGTCCCACTGAATTCTTTTAAATGGTTTGTGCACCCTATGTCTTACCCCAAGATTGACAGGTTCTACGTTTTCTTTCAGAAACTGTCCAATGGGAAGCTACAACCCATTTTCTCTGTCCATTTATTGCTTACAAATTTCACATTTTTATGAAGTCTCACTGAATTCTTTTAAATGGTTAGTGCACCCTATGTCCTACCCCAAGATTGACAGGTTCTACGTTTTCTTTCAGAAACTGTCCAATGGGAAGCTACAATCCAATTTCTCTGTCCATTTATTGCTTACAAATGTATTTTGACCATCTGTTTCCTAGGAAACCTATTTTGTTATTATTATTATTATTATTATTATTATTATTATTTTAAATTGCATTTTTAATTCTAAAAGGGTATTTAAAGACTGTTTTGAATTTTCTATGTACACAATCGTGTTATCTGTGAATAGTCACTATTATCCCCTCAATTCTTATACTTTTTGTTTCTCTTGCCTTAAAACACTGGTAGATTCTCCGATGCCACGTTGAATAGAGCAGCATTGTTTAAAGATTTTCATATACCTTTCTCAATATCTGACAGAAAAAGCAGACAAAACATTGGTAACAAATGTGACCAAATTGACATATAGGGAACATTCCATAATAATTGCAGAATACGTTATTTTCAAGTGGTCATAGACTCTTTACCCAAATAGATGATAGGTGGGGCCACGAATCAAGGCTACAAATGTTAAACCCTGAAATTAACTAGATTCTATTCTTAGACCAGAGGGGAATTGAGTCACAGTCATAGCAAAAAGAAAACCAGGAAGTCCTTCAATGTTTAAAAATTAAATGGAACTTTGCTACATATCCTAAAGGTCAGAGAAGGAATCTCATTGGAAATTCTGAACCTTTTATACATGAGGGCTCACACACAATGGCACTTTCTTTGTGAAGAGCATAATAATAACCTAGACAGGAGTTGAGCCTTAAGTCAGAGTTCTGCCTGCCGCAGCCACACCTGGCAGGCTTGGCCTGTGGTCCCCCTCAGCTGTGCTTTCTGGTGGCCCTGAGCTAAGGGGGTCAACATGGCCATATGGAAATGGTAAGCTCCCCACTCAAAATGATGGCGGTGCCCCCTCCCCAGCTGCCCTTTCTGGTGGCTCTGAGCTAAGGGGGTCAACATGGCCGTATGGAAATTAGAAGCTCCCCACTCTTAGTGATGACGTTGCTATCGTATTGTCCTCACCAGTCCAACAACATGATTTCTGAGTGAACTATGACACAAGAGTGACTTCTTGGCCTTCCTTCAGGTTTGAAAATCATCTGGTGAGTCATCTATTAGAAATAGGATTCAACATGTATTCTTTCTTCTGGAAAAGAAATAGACCCAATAGCAATTATGGCTTTCTGAGCACCTGTTCTTGAGAGACATCATACTGGCTCTTTGTAGCATTCTGCCTCTTAAACTTCTCAACTAGGGTGTAGATATTTTTAGGCACATTTTCAGGTGGTTAGACAGGGACTCGGATGATATGAGTCACAGAGGATTTTAGTGTCAGAAACCTAAGTGGGATCCCCAAATTGACTCCAAATCCCTTGTTGTTCCATACAGGGTACTATTTCCCTCTTATCTCTGGTCTTCTCGATCTGGAAACCTATCAAGTATCAGGATTTTCTTGTCATGTGGACAACTGGAACGAATTCAGCGGGCCTTTACACCTCTGCCCATGGTGATCATTAAGATCATTATCTCAGTGGAGGACCTCTGGGTAAGATACTCAAAGATCCTTAGGGATACAGACAGTATAATATTTTTCTGGTATTAAAGTTCCTGAAACCAACTATCTTTTTTAGTCCATTCAGGCTCTGGTATGTTCAGAGGGTGCTGTAAAACAGGTCTGAAATAGTATTTAAAAACACTCAGCTCAGCCTCTTCTACAAAGTGAGCCAATGCTTATAAACATGGCTAAAATATTGCCTTACCTACGATGACTTCCCAGCCATCCTAGTGTTTATATGGTATGACTGTGACTTACATTAGTCAACATTTGCAGAGAAAGAACTTAGTGCATCCAGGGGGCACTTCATGTTGAAATTAGTTTGTGACAACGAGCTACTGTGTTTTATTCTGCAGTCCAAGGGAATGGTGCCAGACATCTCTAAGGTGTCTAGCAGTTTTACAATTCTGATTTTAAGTGGTCTGTGTGCTCCAGCGATTTGGGCAGGAGAAGGGCAGGAGTCCAGAGACTGTGAACACTTCTGTTACCTGTGCTGACCATGGAGCAGGTAGCCTTCTGTGGGCATCATTTTGATTTCTTGGTACTCTTGTGAAAGGTGCTTTTGTCTCAAATTCCTCCTTTTTAGGAGTAATTATAATGATGAAAGTAATTTTTATCTTATATCATCTGTGGGCCCTGATCCTGGGCTCCCAGGGAAGCTATCCTTTAACATTTTAACTGGCTCAAATTGATTGGGCAAAAGCTCAAAGCATGAGCCCTATTTCTGCCCCAAGTACATGTTGTACATCTGCTTCAAGAATAAAACAATAACCAAAAATGACAACATGAAAATAAGAAAAAATAAAGAACCTCTTTGGCTCCCATAAGATTAAAGTCATACTGACATGTACATACTGAAAATGCATGAAATCATTGCATTTCCTAAAGCCCAAGCCTTGGAGGGTCTGAGAACCACTGACATTGCCCAGAACCAGGCACACCCCAGCAGGGAGGGGTGGTGCAGAAAGGGAAGGGGCAGGACTCTGAGGGAGGTCTGCAGCTAGAGGGGTCCCTGGAAGGGGCCAGGTGTGTGTGGGGAGCCCGGCCCAGGACCCCAACCATGCCTGTGCTGGGTGTTGGGTAGAGGAGGCGCCTCTTGGACTCCCTGCACTTTCAGGGTTCCAGGGGCTTGAGGGCAGGTTGCCTGGCATCCCAGGGGCTGGGGCACCACCCTCCCTGACCAATCACCGCTTGGGGGTGGAGCTACATCTCTGTGGGCTGTTCCAGAGTTGCAGTGGGGTGCAGACCTGGGGCAGAAGAAGGGGCACTGGGAGAGAGAGAGTTGCCCTGTGGAGGTCCCAGCTGCTGAGTGAGCAGAATGCACCAGGGGCGGGGGGGTTCGGGGGTAGGGTGCGACCCAGGTGGGAGGCAGGGTTCTCGAAGGGCACTTGGAGAGGGTTCATTGTGGGGACTCAGGTGAGTTTTCTTTTCCCCTTTAAAGTCTCTTCTGCCCCATGTCCTCAACTGGCCTTATTCCCCATACCCGTGAACTCCAGGGCGCCCAATCACCTGAGCTTTTGTGGGATGGGTTGCAGAATTTCAGGGTTTCCCCTGTTCCCTGGAAAAGTGTGGGTAAGGACCTCACAGAGTCCCCACCTTCAGTGATGTGTCCCCCTGTTCTCTGACACAGTGCAGGTGATGCATCTTGAGCAGTACCCCGAGTTCAGCAGGGTGTGCCCTGGTCCCCCAGGCACAGGTGTGGCAGTAGCAAGCCCCAGAGCCATACCCAACTTCAGCATTATGCCCCGTGTGCCCCCAGGTTAGTGGTCATTGGCTGTTGGAATCATGCAGGAAAATTCTCCAGGTGGGGGCCTGGAAGCGGGTGTAAACCAAACCCCACTCTAGTTGCACTGGGAATAGACAAATTGAGGGTTTCCTTAGAAGAGTAAGTCTGCTTTCCAGAAAAGGCAAGGTCATTGGTCTATTGAGAATGAAGATAATTACTGCTAAACAAGAAGTATGTGTTGCCCCTTTGCCCAGAAAACGAAGCAGGTGTGCAGGCTTTAGGTCAGAGGTGCCTTCTTCTCCACAGCTGACTGCACTTCTCTGCTCTGACTCCAAGACACCCGAGGTTTTGAACGTCAGTATCGGAGTCAGCGAGGCAGCTTGTCACAGGACGCCAGTGTTCAGAGAAAGCACAGGTATGTTTGGCAAAATGTCCTAACTATGTCAGGGCTTTAGGTAAAACCTCTCATTATCCCAAAACCTCCTGGGCTTTTCTCTTTTCTCTAGTTGAGCCACAAAGTAAAATTGAAGTAACTGTCAGCATTCTGGGTTTGGTGCAAGAATTACAATTTTCCCTGCTGGTAGAACATTGCAGGGGATCACAATTTCTCTGTCCATTTATTGCTTACAAATGTATTTTGACCATCTGTTTCCTAGGAACCCTCTTTTATTAGAAAGGGAAGGTGAGATTCACTCTGTGCCTGTTTGTAACATCTAATTTGTTCCTTCATCTAACAGTGTTTATTCAATTGGGCCTAAGACATGTTTGAGTGGCCAGCATCTAGAGTTAGGTGGCTTTTTTCATCTGATACAGCCTTGGATGATGTCATTTGACAAAGGTGATGTTTCATCATTGATTAGTTTATTCATCAAAAGAGTTAAAATTAGGGTGGAGGGAAAATTGAAAATTATCCAAAGCGGCCTGTTCCTGTTTAAAAGTTGAGCTTGACTTTCTAGTTTTACTAAATGTATTATCTCGATATTTTGAGGTGCCATATTCTCTCTGTAGTTTCTTTGGTGGTGGAGTCAGAAGGAGAGTCTGGGAATTCTTTTGGATAGTGGCATGCTGGTGGCTTCAAGGGGCTTGGCGTCAGGAGCCTTGGGTGAAGTCTGCAACTGCTTGTCTGACCCTAGGAGCATCTCCCAGAGGTTTTGTTTCCTCTTATGAAATTGCCGGCAGATAATGTTCTGTTGGTGGGAATGCAAAGTGGTGCAGCCAGTCTGGGAAACAGTGTGGGGGTTCCTCAAAAAGTTAAACATTGAACAACCCCATGATCCAGCAATTGTTCTCCTAGGTATTTATCCAAAGGATACAAAAATGCAGATTTAAAGGGGGAACCTGAACCATGATGTTTATAGCAGAAATGTCCACAGTAGCCAAACTATGGAGAGAATCCCAACATCCATGCACTGATGTTTTTTCCTCAAAAAGTTTTTTCCTCAAAAAGTTAAACAACATCCATGCACTGATGTTTTTTCCTCAAAAACTTTTTTCCTCAAAAAGTTAAACATTGAACAACCCCATGATCCAGCAATTGCTCTCCTAGGTATTTACCCAAAGGATACAAAAATGCAGATTTAAAGGGGGAACCTGAACCATGATGTTTATAGCAGAAATGTCCACAGTAGCCAAACTATGGAGAGAATCCCAACATCCATGCACTGATGAATGGATAAAGCAGATGTGGGATACATATATATAATGGAATATGACCCAGCTTCAAAAAGAATGAAATCTTACCATTTGCAAGGATGCGGATGGATCTAGAGTGTATTAAGCTAAGCAAAATCAGTGAGGAAAGACAAATATCCTATGCTCTTACGCTTGTGGAACTTCGGAAAGAAAACAGATGAACAGAGTGGAGGGGCGATGAGAGAGGCAAACAAGGAAATAGACTCAACATTGGAGAACAAACTGAGTGTTACTGAAGGACAGGGGCATGGGGGGAAGAGTTAAATGGGTGAGAGGTATTAAGGAGGGCATTTGTGATGAGCATCGGGTTCTGTATGCAGGTGAGGAATCGCTAAATCCTACCCCTGAAGCAAATGTTCCATGGCATGTGACTAACTGGAATTTCAGTAAGAGAAGAAAGGAAAAAGTGTTCTGCTTCATGAAGAGTGAGGTAAAATTGTAGTGATTTGGGCTGTACTATTCTATAGATGAGAGTTGTTAAACACCCTGTTGTAGGATACACTAGTTGCTTATCACATAAGGAGTCTTCAGAAAGCTGCAATGAAAGATTCAGGTGTCAGAGTATGTTCATGTTCCACTGATATGTTACAGTTTGCACAGGTAGGAAAGAAGATGGAGAGAAAGGCAACAGAAGGGGAAAGTAGGTGTGAACCTTTCATTACTTAGCATTATAGCTTTCTCATGAAAGCCTTGCGCCAGTGTGATTATGGAAGCAGAGGGGAATCCGGGAAATTTGCAAGAGACGGGGGAGTTCCAGATCTGGGTAAAGCTGCCAAGGGTCCCAGAGGAGAGCTGAATGCATTCTGCAGCAGGGTGTGGGCGGGGTGGGCTCCAGGGGTGGCTGTGGGTCTCCTGGGTGAGAGTTGTAACAGGTGAGGACTGTGTGCAAGTTCCTGGCTGAGGACAAGTGAGGCACAGGTGGAGAGCTGGCAGAGAACCTTCTTCTGGGCCACCAGCCTCACCCAACACACAGCTTCATCTTCTGTCCCTTTCACTCCAATTCAGACTTCTCCGAAGGTGAGTGAGAACACATCAAGAGCATTCGAAACAGAAGGGAAAGCATGTGGAAAGGCTCTGGGGCAGGAGAATTCCAGGTATGTCCAGGAGCAGCAAGAAGGCCCTGTGGCCACAGGAGACAGCTTAGGACATGAGCTCAGAGAGGTGACAGATGGTGACAGAAAGCCATTCCAGGGCTATAACCCCATGAGACCCTGTTTCACTGGGCCATCCTGGCTACAGTGTTGAGAACAGATGACAGAGGGTTGAAGATGGCAAGGCAGGTCAATGACGAAGCTTTTCCAGGAACTCAGGCACTGTGGTCCAGACAGGTGGCCTTGGATGGAGTGGTTAGACCTATTCTGGGTCCATTTTGAAGATGGAGCTCACAGGATTTGCTGATGGGTTAGCTATTAGGAGCAGGAGAACAGAGGAATTGTGGTAACTCCCAGCTGTTGTGGGTTGTCCTGATCGAGGGGACGGAGTGGGTTTTTCGGGTGGTAGGAGGTAGTCCGTGTTCTGCATGCTGAGGAAGGTGCCTTTCCCAGTGGATCTGCTGAGGTTTGTGTCTGAGAGAACCTTTCACTTCTCCTCCCTCAGCAATGCTCAAGTACAAGTATCCCCCACTTTTTAAACGTTCACAGTAAGACACTTGGTTTTCTTGAAATAACTACATAATTACCCATCTTCAGTAAGAGGAAGAGACCTGAAGAGGATTTTCCTCTTATGAAAAAAGGTGAACTGTGAGAATCGCGTTCATCATCTGTTTTGGGGAGAAGCTCCTTCCGTTGGGAACCGCTCTCCGCATCCAGCCACCAGCACTTTGAATGGTGTCTGTGAGCCTCTATTGTGCTTTATCTTCATTTATGCTGGGCCTCCGTTAGGTACTTGTGTCCTGAGGCCTAAGAAAAGCCAAAAGAAGGAATTTTGGGGTCTGAGCACACTGTCTAATTGTTCCGTGTAAGTTAATGGCCATTCCTTCTTGACACCATTTCTGCTGTGCAAGGTTTCTCAGAAGCCCTGCACTTTCAAAGAGCAGGGAAACCTATACCCCATGCTGCGGGGTTAGTTTTAGTCTCCATGCTGGACAGAACATTTCATGACTGTCAGATTTTCTCACTCAAACATTGAGACTTTGACTACCTTCACCCATTTCTACCACCCCATCCCCGAATCTGGCACCTACCAATCTGCTATCAGTATCTATGTATTCAGTATTTGTTTATTCCACGTGGAATGTACATGAGAGCATCTGGGATTGGTCTTTCTGTGTCTGAGTTACTTGGAATAAGGTCCCCAAGGTCTGTGTTTCCAGGTCTGATTCTTGTGAATAATGCTGCAGTGAACGTGGGAGTGCATCTGTCTTTTTGAGGCAGTATTTTTGTGTTCTCCGAATCAATACTCAGTAGAGCCATTACTGTGCCATGTGGTAGTTTCATTTATTTTTTCAGGAACCTCCATACCATTTGTCACAGTGGCTGCACCAATTTCCATTCCCACCAACAGTGCACAGTGTCTCCTCCTCTGCAAACCCTTGACCCCAACTGGTGTCTGTCTCTGGACAATTGGTGATCCAACTGTTGTGAGGGGATAGCCGATTGTGGGTTTGACTGATGTTTCCCTGACGATTTTTAGTGATGTCTAACAACTTTCTCTGTCTGTTGGCACCTGTGTGCCATCTTTGGAAAGTATCTATTCACATATTCCCCACGTTTTTTTATACAGTTTTTTTTTGTTTCTTTTGATTTGTATGAGTGTTGTGTGTATTTTTGATATTAGCCTCTTCTCACACATATGATTCGCAGATATTTTTTTCTTATTGGGTCAGTGGCCTTTTAAGTTTTTGCTGGTTTCTTTTGCCGTGTGGAAGATTTCAGTTTGATATTGTTCCACTTGTTTATTTTTGCTTTTGTTGCCTTTGCATTTGGTGTCCGATCTGAAGACTCTTTGCCAAAACCAATGTCGAGAGACTTAGTACCTGTGTCTTCTTGGAGGTTTATGGATTCAGGTCTTATGTTCAAATCATTCATCCATTAAAAATTTTGTGTGTGGTGTAAGAAAGTGGCCCAGTTATATTCTTCTGCATTTACTGTCCAGTTTGCATGTTACCGCTCACTGAAGAGACGGTCCTTCCCTCATGGCATATCTTCTGCTGCTGTGTCGTAAGTTAGGATCATCTACGTGTGGGTAAGTTTCTGAGCTTTCTGTTCTGTTCCACTGACCTGGTGTCTGTGTTTATGCCAGTACCATCCTGTTTTGATGACAACAGCTCTATAATCTAGCTTGAAATCCAGGAGTGTGTTGACTGCACCTTTCTTTCTTCAGGTTGCTTTGGGTATTTGGGGTCTTTTGTGATTCCATACAAGTTTGAGGACTGTTTTCTATTTGCTCGAATAATGCCAGTGGAATTCAGATAGGGATTTCATCACATCTGTCAATTGCTTTGGGTACAATGGACATGTTCACATAATTAAATCTTCCAGTTAAGGAGCATGGCGTATGCTTCCATTTGTTTGTGTTGCCTTCCAAATCTTTGACCCATACATTCTGCCCCCCTCGACACACATGTTTTTCATTTCTTTTCTGCCATGTGTTGAGTGTACTATGTCTTTCGCATTTTTGGTTACTTTTATTCCTAGATTTTTTTTTTGATGCAATTGTAAATGGCATTGCTTTTTTAATTTCTCTTTGCGAACGTGTGTCATCAGTATACAGAAATGCAAGAACTTGGGTCATCTGGGTGGCCCCATAGGTGAAGCGTCTGCCTTCAGCTCAGGTCATGATCCCAGAGTCCTGGATTGAGCCCCATGTTGGGCTCCCCGCTTAGCGAGGGTCTGCTTCTCCCTCTTTCCTACACTCCCCCTGCATGTGCTTTTTCTCTTCCTCTCAAATAAATAAATAAAATCTGAAAAAAATAAAGACAACAGGTCTCTGTATATTGACTTTATATCCTGCAGCTTTCTTGCATTTGTTTAAACTAACTGTTTTTGTGTGTGTGTGTGTGTGTAATCTTTCGGGATTTCATGTCATTTGCAAATAGTGACAGTTTTCCTGTATGGATTTCATATCTTTCTCTTTTTTTAAAATGATGTTAGTCACCCTACAGTACTTCATTTGTTTTTGATGAAGTGTTCCGTGATTCATTGTTTGTATATAACACCTAGTGCTCATTATGACACGTGCCCTCCTTAATACCCATCACCAGGATAACCCATTCCCCTACCCCTCCCTTACTGCAACCTTCAGTTTGTTTCCCAGTGTCAACAGTCTCTCATGGTTCCTCTCCCCCTCTCATTCCCCCCCTTCACTTTTCCCTTCCTTCTTCTAATGTCCTCCATGCTATTCCTTCCATTCCACATAGGAGTCAAACCTTATGATAATTCTCTTTCTGTGCTTGCCTTAATTTCACTTAGCATAATCCCCTCCTGGTCAATTCACATTGGTGCAAATGGTGGGTATTCATCCTTTCTGATGACTGAGTAATATTCCATTGTATAGATGAACCACATCTTCTTTGTCCATTCATCTGCTGAAGGACATCTTGGCTCCTTCCACAGTTTGGCTATTATGGACATTGCTGCTATGAACATTGAGATACAGGTGCCCCTTCTTTTCATTACTCTGTGTCTATGGGGTAAATACCCAGTAGTGCAATTGTTGGGTCATAGGATAGCTCTGTGTTTAATGTCTTGCGGAACATCCATATTGTTCAAAAGTGGTTATACCAGTTGAATTCTCACGAGTAGTGTAAGAGGGCTCCCCTTTCTCCACATCATCTCTGACTTTTTGTAATTTCCTGTCTTGTTAATTTTTTTCTCAAGATTTTATTTATTTATTTGATAGAGATAGAGACAGCCAGTGAGAGAGGGAACACAAGCAGGGGGAGTGGGAGAGGAAGAAGCAGGCTCATAGCGGAGGAGCCTGATGTGGGGCTCGATCCCATAATGCCAGGATCACGCCCTTAGCCGAAGGCAGATCCTTAACCTCTGTGCCACCCAGGTGCCCCCTGCCTTGTTAATTTTAACCATTCTTACTGGTGTAAGGTGGTATCTCATTGTCGTTTTGATTTGTATTTGCCTGATGGCAAGTGATGTGGAGCATTTTTTCATGTGTCTGTTGGCCATTTGTATGTCTTCTCTAGAAGTATCTCTTTGTGTCTTCTGCCCATTTTTTGTGTGTCGAGTTTGAGGAGTTCTTTATAGATCTTGGATACCAGCCCTTTATCTGTAATATCATTTGCAGATATCTTCTTCTTTTCCATAGGTTGCCTTTGTGTTTTGTTGATCGTTTGCTTTGCTGTGCAGAAGGTTTTTATCTTGATGAAGTGCCAATAGTTCATTTTTGCTTTTATTTCCTTTGCCTTTAGAGACATGGCTTGCAAGAAGTTGTTGTGTCCAAGGTTGAAGAGTTCTTTTGATTTGGATATGATACAGGAATCCATTATCTTTCTTTCCTGATTGTATTCGAGTCCTCTGTCTTTCTTGGTGAGTCTAGCTAAGTTTGTCAGTTTTATTTATCTTTCCAAAAAAGGCACCTTTCAATTTCATTGTTTGAGTTTTTTTTTTTTTTTTGGTCTTTTTAGTCTCTGTTGGATTTATTTATGCATTCCTTTTTGTTATTTTCTTATTTCTACTATATTGGGTCTTTGTTGTTTTATTTTTTACTTCTTTACCACATAAATCAGGTTGTTAATGGAGACCCTTCTCATGGATTGATGAAGACTTGAGTTTCTATGAATGTCCCCCATAGAGCTACTTTTGCTGCATCCCATAAGTTTTTGTAAGTTGTCTTTTTCATCAGTGTCAAGGTACTTCTAAAATCTTTTTTGATTTCTTCTTTGAATGTTGGTTGTTCGGTAGCATGTTTTTAATTCTCCACATATTTTTTTGAGATTATTTAAGTATCTGACAGAGAGTGAGACAGTGAGAGAGGGAACGCAAGCAGGAGGGGTGAGAGAGGGAGAAGCGGGCTTCCCACTGAGCAAGGAGCCTGATTCCAACCTAAATCCCAGGATCCTGGGATCAGGACCTGAGCTGAAGGCAGATCCTTAACAACTGATCCACCCAGGCTCCCCAATCTCCACCTATTTTTGACTGTCCCATTTTTTTCTTGAGACTGATTTCTAGTTTCATATCTTTGTGGTTGGACAAGATTTGAAGCAGAAGGTGAAGAGCATTCAGATTAAAAGTTTGTTTCCTGGAGGGATTTCTGAGGGCAGACCATGAGTTCTGTGGGGACGGAGGAAGGTTTTGTGAGACGGGGGTGGGGTTAACCCTTGTTAGAATTACTGACTACTACCATGCAGGCTGTGTGCTACTGTTCACACCGTAGTCCTGATGGACTTGTACTTCATTAGGAACATTTTCTAGGAGGTTTAGGCATAGCCTTCTCTTAAAGAAAGGTGCCATGTGGGTTCATGGCATGACCCCAGGTCAGCAACCAGGATGTATGGTATTGTGGGGGATGAGAAACAGGCTTTCTGTGGGAAGTGACAGAAATAGTTTATGGTGAGCTCCATGACCATAGGTGAGGTCCCGAGTGACCCACTGGGTGTTGGGTTCTGTGGATCTGTCTCATCAGGTGCTGTGGAATTCAGGGACACCCTCCTGTCTGTGGATTTGTGTGGAGACAGGTAGACATCAGTGTTTGGCCAGGCACAAGGGTCGCCCTGGACCACCACCAGAGGTGCAGCGTGTGCGGGAGCCACTGCTTGCTTTCCACGAAAGCTGACCAGGGTCTTTGACCGTGATTTCTAGCAGCTGCAAGGGGAGAGGAGGCCGGGGGTGGTGCACACTTCCTAGAGTTGTGGTCAGGACTAGTCTGGAACCCACTGAAGTCAGCCACACTGGGCACAGAAGGCCCCCAGTCAGTGTAGCTGTGGGCACTGCTCCCATGGTACTTTCGGGCCAGCTCCATGCTGCCACCTCCTGCTTTTCATCATCATCTTCAAAGTCATGTGCCTCTGCTCTTGCCCCATGGCCTCCGGGGTATTGTCAGTCCTCCATCTGGCCCTCGTCCCTGTTGCCCTGTGCAGTCCGATGCCAGGATAGCCTTCTCGAGACAATCATCTGGCCCTGATGGAACACTTCCATGGATCTCGTGTGATGCAAGGATGAAGCCCTGCCCTGGAAGGGGGCTGCAGGTCCCCAATCAGGAGAGCCATGTCTCCCTTTTCAGCATGGCCTGCCCTCCCCTCAGTCTTCTTCAGGGAAGCTCTCCCCACTTCCTGAGATGACAGCTCTGAACTTAAAAATGAATGTTATTTTACATATCTCTATGCCTTAGTTCATCCATGGCATGTCTTTCAACCCCGTTAGTGGGTTTTTTTTTTTTTAGCAGTTCTGAAGGGCTGTCTGCTCAAGGAGGGGATGACCCGGGTGGGGCAGCTTTCCCTCTCATCTCCCTCAGCATGTCTCTGAGCCCTGGGGCCAACTGTGCCACTGAGGATTGAGGGACCCGAGCCAGCTCATCCTGAGCCCAGGCTCTGTCAGCTGTGTAGACGGATGCGTGTCAGAGTGGTGGGCAGCGGCATGGGCCAGGGGCAGGCAGTGTCTCCTCATTCCTTCCCTCCCTTCCTCGCAGATATAGCTCAGAGCAGCCTTCAACACCTGCATCTCCAGATCCCTTGACCTGTGCCTCCTGTGTTCAGCTGGTGACCTTGGAGTTTTGCATTGATTCTACCTCCCATACCCTCTCCTGTAGCAGTTCCTGGATCAGGGGAGTGGTGGGACTCTTGTCTGCTTTTGATCTTCTTCCTGTCCCTCACCAAGCCCACCCACCTTTGCATCTTCCATGTAAGTGTTTGGAAGCAAGCCCATCCACAGGGAACCTATTAGCCAAATGGATCCAGGCAAAGAACATTGAAGTAGAGATCCAGGATCCATAATAAACCTGCTCGGAAACTTGTCCCAAAGTCTGTGACTCTCTCACAATGTAACAGAAACAATAATAGCTTTCTGGACTGTGAAGTGACATGTGTCTCTACTTCTAATCTTAAATGCATAGGTGCTGAGCCTGGACTGAAAAGGACCATGGCTCCCGTGGGCTGGGATCCACAGTAAGAACTCAGTGAAATCTGAATTCAAGGCATAGAGTGAATAATTATTGTAGAGTGAATCCTCCCAAGTAGGGCTTATGAACAATGCACAGGAAAAGCTTTTTCAAAGAGGTTTCTGAAAGAAAAATCTTTTTTAAAAATTTATTTTAATTCCAGTAGAGCTAACCTACAGTGTTACATTCGTTTCAGGTGTACAATAGAGTGATTCAGTAATTCTATAAATTACTCAGTGGTCATCAAGAAAAGTGTCCTCTTAATCCGCTTCATCTATTTGACTCATCCCTCTATCCACCTCCTCTCTGGTATCCATCCGTTTGTTCTCTATTGTTAAGAGTTTGTATTTTGCCACACCCATACTCAGGCAACCCTGTTTGGGTAGAGTTGCCCTGTCCCCTGCGAGGGGGGATGGGTGTGGGAACGCTGTGAGCCACTATTTCCAGGCTTTTGTTCCCTGGCATCTTTCTCTGGCGGTCTGCTGTGCCTCTTCTGAGAGTCAGAGCAGCAGAGGCTGAATTGTCACAGAACAGAGGGATTGCGGCATGTTCTTCACCGATGTTCTGGCCACTTTAACTCCGTTACTGTTGGTGCTGCTCAACCCCATAGCGTCCCTGGATGTGTGCCCCACACCTGGTGTCCCTGTCCTCACTTCCAGGGCAGGTGCATCTCTGTCCTTTGTGTTTCTAAGGCCACCAGCCACCAGCCGTCCCCTGGAGCTCCCAGATCTCCAGGTCTCAGTCTGGATCCCGTGAGCACACCAGGATTACGGAGTTTCCTGAGAAGCCTGGTGGCATACCACCTCCTTCAGGGTCTCAGTCTGCTGTTTCCTGGGTGCCAACCACGAGTTCGCCCGCTGCCCCATGCAGGTGGCCCACCAGCCGCCAGCCGCCCCGTGTGCTCCCGGGTCTCTGGGTCTGTCTATTCCCGGTGAGCACACTGGGATTCCGGAGTTCCGTGAGAAGCCTGGTGGTGGGCGCACCTGGTTCAGGGTCTCAGTCTGCTGTTTCCTGGGTTCTGACCATGAATCTGCCCTCTCCCCTGTGCAGGTGGCCTGCCAGCCTCCAGTGGACCCGCACGCGCTCCAGGAGCTCTCATTCTCATTCTGGATCCCATGAGCACACTGGGATTCCTGTGTTCTGGGAGATGCCTAGTGGTGTGCTCTCTGGGCTCACCAGTCTCAGTCCTCTCTCTAGGGGTGCCTTCTGTGAATCTGCCAGCTCCCCTGTGCAGGTGGCTGCTACTTCCTGGCGCCCAAATGCGGTGGCTCCCTCCCCCTTCCTTTTATCTTCCAGTATCTGTGCCAGGTTTCAGGACTCCCCGCTTCCTACCTCAATACACAGCGCTGGAGATGTTCATTTGTAGAGATCCAGATATATCTTCCTGCCTCTCAGGCTGATTCCGTGGTTGTTTAGGCTGGCCTGCTACCTATCCAGCAGGACTCAGGGGATCTGCGGAAAAAGGAGTCCCCTACTCCTCCACCATCTTAACTCCTCTCTTGTACCTGAAATAGTATTTAAAAACACTCAGCTCAGCCTCTTCTACAAAGTGAGCCAATGCTTATAAACCTGGCTAAAATATTGCCTTACCTACGTTGACTTCCCAGCCATCCTAGTGTTTAAATGGTGTGACTGTGACTTACATTAGTCAACATTTGCAGAGAAAGAACTTAGTGCATCCAGGGGGCACTTCATGTTGAAATTAGTTTGTGACAACGAGCTACTGTGTTTTATTCTGCAGTCCAAGGGAATGGTGCCAGACATCTCTAAGGTGTCTAGCAGTTCTACAATTCTGATTTTAAGTGGTCTGTGTGCTTCAGAGATTTGGGCAGGAGAAGGGCAGGAGTCCAGAGACTGTGAACACTTCTGTTACCTGTGCTGACCATGGAGCAGGTAGCCTTCTGTGGGCATCATTTTGATTTCTTGGTACTCTTGTGAAAGGTGCTTTTGTCTCAAATTCCTCCATTTAGTAGTCATTATAATGATGAAAGTAATTTTTATCTTATATCATCTGTGGGCCCTGATCCTGGGCTCCCAGGGAAGCTATCCTTTAACATTTTAACTGGCTCAAAATGATTGGGCAAAAACTCAAAGCATGGGCCCTATTTCTGCCCCAAGCACATGTTGTACATCTGCTTTGAGAAGAAAACAACCAAAAATGCCAACATGAAGATAAGAAAAAATAAAGAACCTCTTTGGCTCCCATAAGATTAAAGTCATACTGACATGTACATACTGAAAATGCATGAAACCATTGCATTTCCTAAAGCCAAAGCCTTGGAGGGTCTGAGAGCCACTGACCTTGCCCAGAACCAGGCACACCCCAGCAGGGAGGGCTGGTGCAGAAAGGGAAGGGGCAGGACTCTGAGGGTGGTCTGCAGCTAGAGGGGTCCCTAGAAGAGGCCAGGTGTGTGTGGGTGCCCTGGCCCATGACCCCACCCATTCCTGTGCCGGGTGTTGGGTAGAGGAGGCGCCTCTTGGCCCCCCTGCACTTTCAGGGTTCCAGGGGCTTGAGGGCGGGTTGCCCAGCATCCAAGGGGCTCAGGCACCAACCTCCCCAACCATTCACTGCTTGGGGGTGGAGATGTCTCTGTGGGCAGTCCCAGATTTGCAGTGGGTTGCAGAATTGGGGCAGAAGAAGGGGCACTGAGAGAGAGAGAGTTGCCCTGTGGAGATCCCTGCTGGTGAGTGAGCAGCTTGCACTGGGGTGGGGGTCTGGGGGTAGGGCGCGCCCCAGGTGGGAGGCAAGGTTTTGGAAGGGCACGTGGAGAGGGTTCATTGTGGGTACTCAGGTGAGTTTTCTTTTTCCCTTTAAAGTCTCTTCTGCCCCATGTCCTCAACTGACCTTATTCCCCATACCCGGGAACTCCAGGGCACCCACTCACCTGAGCTTTTGTGGGATGGGTTGCAGAATTTCAGCGTTTCCCGTGTTCCCCTGGAAGAGTGCGGGTAACGACCTCACACAAACCCCACATTCAGTTCTCTGACACAGTGCAGATGATGAATCTTGAGCAGTACCCTGAGTTCAGCAGGATGTGTCCTGGTCCCCCAGGCACAGGTGTGGCAGTAGCAAGCCCCAGAGCCATCCCCCAACTTCAGCATTATGTCCCGTGTGCCCCTGGGTAGTGGTAATTGGCTATTAGAATCATGTAGGAATATCCTCCAGGTGGGGGCCTGCAGGCGGGCGTAAACCAGACCCCACTCTAGTTGCATTGGGAATAGACGAATTTAGGGTTTCTTTAGAAGAGTAAGTCTGCTTTCCAGAAAAGGCAAGGTCATTGGTCTATTGAGAATGAAGATAATTACTGATAAACAACAAGTATGTGTTGCCCCTTCGCCCAGAAACCGAAGCAGGTGTGCAGGCTTTAGGTCAGAGGTGCCTTCTTCTCCCCACCTGACAGCAATTCTCTGCTCTGGCTCCAAGAAACCCGAGGTTTTGAACGTCAGCATCAGAGTCAGCGAGGTAGCTTGTCACAGGATGCCAGTGTTCACAGAAAGCAAAGGTATGTTTGGCAAAATGTCCTATCTATGTCAGGGCTGGAGGTAAAACCTCTCATTATCCCAAAACCTCCTGGCCTGTTCTCTTTTCTCTAGTTGAGCCACAAAGTAAAATTGAAGTAGCTGTCAGCATTCTGGGTTTGGTGCAGGAATTACTTAGTTTCCCTGGAGGTAGAACGTTGCAGGGGATCACAATTTCTCTGTCCATTTATTGCTTACAAATGTATTTTGACCATCTGTTTCCTAGGAACCCTCTTTTATTAGAAAGGGAAGGTGAGATTCACTCTGTGCCTGTTTGTAACATCTAATTTGTTCCTTCATCTAACAGTGTTTATTCAATTGGGCCTAAGATATGGTTGAGTGGCCAACATCTAGAGTTAGGTTGCTTTTTTCATCTGATACAGACTTGGATGATGTCATTTGACAAAGGTGATGTTTCATCATTGATTAGTTTATTCATCAGAAGAGTTAAAATTAGGGTGGAGGGAAAATTGAAAATTTTCCAAAGCGGCCTGTTCCTGTTTAAAAGTTGAGCTTGACTTTCTAGTTTTACTAAATGTATTATCTCGATATTTTGAGGTGCCATATTCTCTCTGTAGTTTCTTTGGTGGTGGAGTCAGAAGGAGAGTCTGGGAATTCTTTTGGATAGTGGCATGCTGGTGGCTTCAAGGGGCTTGGCGTCAGGAGCCTTGGGGTGAACTCTGCAACTGCTTGTCTGACCCTAGATGCATCTCCTAGAGGTTTTGTTTCCTCTTATGAAATTGCTGGCAGATAATGTTCTGCTCAAAGGGGAAGCCTCCCATCCTGTTGGTGGGAATGCAAAGTGGTGCAGCCAGTCTGGGAAACAGTGTGGGGGTTCCTCAAAAAGTTAAACATTGAACAACCCCATGATCCAGCAATTGCTCTCCTAGGTATTTACCCAAAGGATACAAAAATGTGGATTCGAAATGGGTACATGCACCATGATGTTTATAGCAGAAATGTCCACAGTAGCCAAATTATAGAGAGAATCCCAACGTCCATGCACTGATGAATGGGTAAAACAGATGTGGGATACATATATATACACTGGAATATGACCCAGATTCAAAAAGAATGAAAACTTACCATTTGCAAGGATGTGGATGGACCTAGAGTGTATTAAGCTAAGCAAAATCATTGAGGAAAGACAAATATCCCATGCTCTCATGCCTGTGGAACTTCAGAAAGAAAACAGATGAACAGAGTTGAGGAGTGATGAGAGAGGCAAACAAGGAAATAGACTCAACCTTGGAGAACAAACTGAGTGTTGCTGCAGGACAGGGGCATGGGGGGAAGAGTTAAATGGGTGAGGGGTATTAAGGAGGGCACTTGTGATGAGCACCGAGTTCTGTATGCAGGTGAGGAATCACTAAATCCTACCCCTGAAGCGAATATTCCATGGCATGTGAACTAACTGGAATTTAAGTAAGAGGAGAAAGGTAAAAGTGTTCTGCTTCATGAAGAGTGAGGTAAAATTGTAGTGATTTGGGCTGTACTATTCTATAAATGAGAGTTGTAAATCACCCTGTTGTAGGATACACTAGTTTCTTATCACATAAGGAGTCCTCAGAAAGCTGCAATGAAAGATTCAGGTCTCAGAGCATGTTCATGTTCCACTGATATGTTACAGTTTGCACAGGTAGGAAAGAAGGTGGAGAGAAAGGCAACAGAAGGGGAAAGTAGGTGTGAACCTTTCATTAGTTAGCGTTATAGCTTTCTCATGAACGCCTTGCGCCAGTGTGATTTTGGAAGCAGAGAGGTAATCCGGGAGCTTTGCAGGAGATGGGGGAGTTCCAGGACTGGGTAAAGCTGACAGGGGTTCCAGAGGAGAGCTGAATGCATTCTGCAGCAGGGTGTGGGCAGGGTGGGCTCCAGGGGTGGCTGTGGGTCTCCTGGGTGAGAGTTGTGACAGGTGAGGGCTGTGTGCAAGTTCCTGGCTGAGGACAAGTGAGGCACAGGTGGAGAGCTGGCAGAAAACCTTCTTCTGGGCCACCAGCCTCACCTAACACACACAGCCTCATCTTCTGTCCCTGTCACTCCAATTCAGACTTCTCCGAAGGTGAGTGAGAACACATCAGGAGCATTCTGAACAGAAGGGAAAGCATGTGCATAGCTCTGGGGCAGGAAAATTCCAGCTATGTCCTGGAGTAGCAAGATGGCCCTGTGGCCACAGGAGACAGCTTAGGACATGACCTCAGAGAGGTGACAGAAAGCCATTCCAGGGTTATAACCCCATGAGACCCTGTTTCACTGGGCCATCCTGGCTACAGTGTTGAGAACAGATGACAGAGGGTTGAAGATGGCAAGGCAGGTCAATGACAAAGCTTTTCCAGGAACTCAGGCACTGTGGTCCAGACAGGTGGCCTTGGATGGAGTGGTTAGACCTATTCTGGGTCCATTTTGAAGATGGAGCTCACAGGATTTGCTGATGTGTTAGCTATTAGGAGCAGGAGAAGGGAGGAATTGGGGTAACTCCCAGCTGTTGTGGGTTGTCCTGATCGAGGGGAAGGAGAGGGTTTCTCGGGTGGTAGGAGGTAGTCCGTATTCCACATGCTGAGGAAGGTGCCTTTCCCAGTGGATCTGCTGAGGTTTGTGTCTGGGAGAACCTTTCACATCTCCTCCCTCAGCAATGCTCAAGTACAAGTATCCCCCACTTTTTAAACGTTCACAGTAAGACACTGGGCTTTCTTGAAAGAACTACGTTATTACCCAGCTTCAGTAGAGGAAGAGACCTGAAGAGGATTTCCCTCTTATGAAAAAAGGTGAACAGTGAGAATCGCATTCAGCATCTGTTTTGGGGAGAAGCACGAAAGAGGCGTCGTGCACCCCAACCTGCTCCTTCCGCTGGGAACTGCTCTCCGCATCCAGCCACCAGCACTTTGAATGGTGTCTGTGAGCCTCTGCTGTGCTTTATCTTCATTTATGCTGGGCCTCCATTAGAAACTTGTGTCCTGAGGCCTAAGAAAAGCCAAAGAGAAGGAATTTTGGAGTCTGAGGACACTATCTAATTGTGCCGTGTAAATTAATGGCCATTCCTTCTTGAACACCATTTCTGCTGTGCAAGGTTTCTCAGAAGCCCTGTACTTTCAAAGAGCAGGGAAACCTATACCCCATGCTGCGGGGTTAGTTTTAGTCTCCATACTGGACGGAACATTTCATGACTGTCGGATTTTCTCACTCAAACATTGAGACTTTGACCACCTTCACCCATTTCTAACACCCCATCCCCGAATCTGGCACCTACCAATCTGCTATCAGTATCTATGCATTCAGTATTTGTTTATTCCACGTGGAATGTACATGAGAGCATCTGGGATTGGTCTTTCTGTGTCTGAGTTACTTGGAATAAGGCCCCCAAGGTCTGTGTTTCCATGTCTGGTTCTTGTGAATAATGCTGCAGTGAACGTGGAAGTGCATCTGTCTTTTTTAGGCAGTATTTTTGTGTTCTCCGAATCAATACTCAGTAGAGCCATTAATGGGTCATGTGGTAGTCGCATTTATTTTTTCAGGAACCTCCATACCATTTGTCACAGTGGCTGCACCAATTTCCATTCCCACCAACACTGCACAGTGTCTCCTCGTCTGCACACCCTTGACCCCACCTGGTGTCTGTCTCTGGGACAATTGCTGTTCCAACTGTTGTGAGTGGATAGCCGTTTGTGGGTTTGACTGATGTTTCCCTGATGATGATGAGTGATGTCTAACAACTTTTTCTGTCTGTTGGCACCTGTGTGCCATCTTTAGAAAGTATCTATTCACATATTCCCCACATTTTTTATACAATTTTTTTGTTTTGATTTGTATGAGTGTTGTGTGTATTTTGGATATTAGCCTCTTCTCACACATATGATTCGCAGATATTTTTTTTCTTATTGGGTCAGTGGCCTTTTAAGTTTTTGCTGGTTTCTTTTGCCGTGTGGAAGATTTCAGTTTGAGTTCCACTTGTTTATTTTTGCTTTTGTTGCCTTTGCATTTGGTGTCCGATCTGAAGACACTTTGCCAAAACTAATGTCGAGAGACTTAGTACCTGTGTCTTCTTGGAGGTTTATGGATTTAGGTCTTATGTTCAAATCATTCATCCATTAAAAATTTTGTGTGTGGTGTAAGAAAGTGGACCAGTTATATTCTTCTGCATTTAGTGTCCAGTTTGCCTGTTACCGCTCACTGAAGAGACAGTCCTTCCCTCATGGCATATCTTCTGCTGCTGTGTCGTAAGTTAGGATCATCTACGTGTGGGTAAGTTTCTGAGCTTTCTGTTCTGTTCCACTGACCTGGTGTCTGTGTTTCTGCCAGTACCATCCTGTTTTGATGACAACAGCTTTGTAATCTAGCTTGAAATCCAGGAGTGTGTTGACTGCACCTTTCTTTCTCCAGGTTGCTTTGGGTATTTGGGGTCTTTTGTGATTCCATACAAGTTTGTGGACTGTTTTCTATTTGCTCGAATAATGCCGCTGGAATTCAGATAGGGATTTCATCATATCTGTCGATTGCTTTGGGTACGATGGACATGTTCACATAATTAACTCTTCCAGTTAAGGAGCATGGCGTAAGCTTCCATTTGTTTGTGTTGCCTTCCAAATCTTTGACCCATACATCCTGCCCCCCTCGACACACATGCTTTTCATTTCTTTTCTGCCATGTGTTGAGTGTACTATGTCTTTCTCATTTTTGGTTACTTTTATTCCTAGATTTTTTTTGATGCAATTATAAATGGCATTGCTTTTTGAATTTCTCTTTGCAAAAGTGCGTCATCAGTATGCAGAAATGCAAGAAGTTGGGTCACCTGGGTGGCCCCATAGGTGAAGCTTCTGCCTTCATCTCAGGTCATGAACTCAGAGTTCTGACATTGAGCCCTGTGTTGGGCTCCCCGTTTAGCGAGGGTCTGCTTCTCCCTCTTTCGGACACTCCCCCTGCCCTTGCTTTTTCTCTTCCTCTCAAATAAATAAATAAAATATGAAAAAAAAAAGAGAACATGTCTCTGTATATTGACTTTATATCCTGCAGCTTTCTAGAATTTGTTTATTCTAACAGTTTTTTTTTTTGTGTGTGTGTGTGTGGAATCTTTCGGGATTTCATGTCATTTGCAAATAGTGACAGTTTTCCTGTATGAATTTCATATCCTTCTATTTTTTTAAAATGATGTTAATCACCCTACAGTACTTCATTTGTTTTTGATGAAGTGTTCCATGATTCATTGTTTGCATATAACACCTAGTGCTCATTATGACACGTGCCCTTCTTCTTTTTAAAAAGAATTTATTTATTTATTCGACAGATAGAGACAGCCAGAGAGAGAGGGAACTCAAGCAGGGGGAGTGGGAGAGGAAGAAGCAGGCTCACAGCGGAGGAGCCTGTTGTGGAGTTCGATCCCCTAATGCCGGAATCACGCCCTGAGCCGAAGGCAGATGCTTAACCGCTGTGCCACCCAGGTGCCCCAACACGTGCCCTCCTTAATACCCATCACCAGGATAACCCATTCCCCTACCCTCCCTTTCTGCAACCTTCAGTTTGTTTCCCAGTGTCAGTAGTCTCTCATGTTTCATTTCCCCTCTCATTACCTCACTTCACTTTTCCCTTTCTTCTTCTAATGTCCTCCATGCTATTCCTTCCATTCCACATAGGAGTGAAATCATATGATAATTGTCTTTCTCTGCTTGCTTTAATTTCACTTAGCATAATCCCCTCCTGGTCCATGCACGTTTGTGCAAGTGGTGGGTATTCATCCTTCTGTCGACTGAGTAATATTCCATTGTATAGATGAACCACATCTTCTTTGTCCATTTATCTGCTGAAGGACATCTTGGCTCCTTCCACAGTTTGGCTATATGGACATTGCAGCTATGAACATTGGGATACAGGTGCCGCTTCTTTTCATTACTCTGTGTCTATGGGGTAAATACCCAGTAGTGCAATTGGTGGGTCGTAGGATATCTCTGTGGTTAACGTCGTGAGGAACATCCATATTGTTTTCAAAAGTGGCTGTACCAGCTTGAATTCTCACGAGTAGTGTAAGAGGGCTCCCCTTTCTCCACATCCTCTCTGACATTTTTTTATTTCTGTCTTGTTAATTTTTTTTTCAAGATTTTATTTATTTATTCCACAGAGATAGAGACAGCCAGCGAGAGAGGGAACACAAGCAGGGGGAGTGGGAGAGGAAGAAGCAGCATCATAACGGAGGAGCCTGATGTGGGGCTCGATCCCATAATGCCAGGATCATGCCATGAGCCGAAGTCAGACGCTTAACCGCTGTGCCACCCAGGTGCCCCCTGCCTGGTTAATTTTAACCATTCTAACTGGTGTAAGGTGGTATCTCATTGTCGTTTTGATTTGTATTTGCCTGATGGCAAGTGATGTGGAGCATTTTTTCATGTGTCTGTTGGCCATTTGTATGTCTTCTCTGGAGAAGTATCTCTTTGTGTCTTCTGCCCATTTTTTGGGTGTCGAGTTTGAGGAGTTCTTTATAGATCATGGAAACCAGCCCTTTATCTGTAATATCATTTGCAGATATCTTCTTCGATTCCATAGGTTGCCTTTTTGTTTTTTGATCATTTGCTTTGCCAAGCAGAAGCTTTTTATCCTGATGAAGTTCCAATAGTTCATTTTTGCTTTTATTTCCTTTGCCTTTAGAGACGTGGCTTGCAAGAAGTTGTTGTGTCCAAGGTTGAAGAGTTCTTTTGATTTTGATATGAGACAGGAATCCATTATCTTATTTTCCTGATTGTATTCGAGTCCTCTGTCTTTCTTGGTGAGTCTAGCTAAGTTTGTCAGTTTTGTTTATTTTTCCAAAAAAGGCCGCTCTCATTTTCATTGTTTTTTTTTTTTTGTCTTTTTAGTATCCATTGTATTTATTTATGCATTCCTTTTTGTTATTTCCTTATTTCTACTAATTTGGGGCTTCGTTTGTTTTTTTTTTTCTACTTCTTTACCACATAAATCAGGTTGTTTATTGGAGACCATTCTCATGGAATGATGAAGACTTGAATTGCTATGAATGTCCCCCATAAAGCTACTTCTGCTGCTTAAAACTCATTGTCAGTATTCAGAGTTTTTCAATGCTGATCTTCTCCTGTATAAGTTACCAAAAACCTAAAATATGTATGAACTTTAAAAAACGCTATATTGAAAATGACAGCAGGGAAGTTCCATTTTGTGAATATTGTGTCAATGGATCTCTATTTTGACATCAGTGTTCATTAGAAATGATGACATTTCATGTGAGTATAAATATCAATGTGAAAAAGAAAAGGTAGGAAGAACCTTGAATGTTTAAGTAATTGGTGAAATGACAGCTGTGTGTGTGTGTGTGTGTGTGTGTGTGTGTGTGTGTGTGTGTTTAATTGATTTTCAGTGAATGGTTCAGCTTCTTGTAGGGCCTCCGAGAGAGCCCAGGTGAACCTTTCAATGAGTTGGTATCTGTTTTCAGAACATGGGAATCTCTTAGTCCAATAGTCAATCCGGCAAGCTTTGAGGTCTTGAAGAGTTTCAGTCCTCAGCGATGGTGTTGCAGACCCTTGTGAGCAAACCCTAGGGTATGCTCAGAGCCCTCATTAGCTGGTACCAAGGTGTGACGATTTCAGACAGCATTTTCCAAAGAAGTACCTCTTGAGTCTCTGTCCTTGTCAGTTCCCTACACTTCCTTACACTAGTTATGTGATCAGTGTGTTTCAGGATAATCCCCACATGTGATTTTTGCTATTTCCTACTAGTCCTATCTGTTTCTCATCTTGTTCTTTTATGGTAGGGGTTGGGAAGCAACCTGTGTGGTGTAGGAAGGGGTGTGGTTGTTGTCTGCCTTCAGAGGACCGAATGATGCCTAGAAATTGTACTGTAGTTTGAGGTCAATTGTACATCCTCTGAGTGTCAGGAATTCCATCACTCTACTTTGATGCTAGTCTGTTCTTCAAGCTGTCCTCAGAAATAAGGATGTCATCCATCTAGGGAATACTGGTTTGTGTGTATGTTTTCATTTTAGGAAAAGCCTTGCTGTTCCTGAAAATAATACTGTAGAGCACCCTTTCCTGTTCTTATTGGCCATGAGTCAATCTTTTGTGAAGTATTCATTTATAAATAGACTTTCTATGCTTGATGAGCAGGAATTCTTTATTGACAAGTCTTTGTCAGTGTGTGTATTGCAAATCTTTACTTCCCAGCCTGCGGTTCACTTTTTCATTTTCTTATGGTCATAAGATAAGTAGAAATGTCACATTTTTATGAAGTCCCACTGAATTCTTTTAAATGGTTAGTGCACCCTATGTCCTACCCCAAGATTGACAGGTTCTACGTTTTCTTTCAGAAATTGTCCAATGGGAAGCACAATCCATCTCAAATTTATGAATTGCATTTTTAATTCTAATAGGGTATTTATAGACTGTTTAGGATTTTCTATGTACACAATCGTATTATCTGTGAATAGTCACAATTATCCCCTCAATTCTTATACTTTTTGTTTCTCTTGCCTTCTAACGCTGGTAGATTCTCTGATGCAACGTTGAATAGAGCAGCATTGTTTGAAGATTTTAATATACCTTTCTCAATATCTGAAAGAAAAAGCAGACAAAACATTGGTAACAAATGTGACCTAATTGACATATAGGGAACATTCCATAATAAGTGCAGAATACATTATTTTCAAGTGGTCATAGACTCTTTACCCAAATAGATGATAGGTGGGGCCACGAATCAAGTCTACAAATGTTAAACCCTGAAATTAACTAGATTCTATTCTTAGACCACAGGGGAATTGAGCCACAGTCATAGCGAAAAGAAAACCAGGAAGTCCTTCAATGTTTAAAAATTAAATGGAACTTTGCTACATATCCTAAAGGTCAGAGAAGGAATCTCAATGGAAATACTGAACCTTTTCTACATGAGGACTCACACACAATGGCACTTTATTTGTGAAGAGCATTATAATAACCTAGACAGGAGTTGAGCCTTAAGTCAGAGTTCTGCCTGCCCCAGCCACACCTGGCAGCCTTGGCCTGTGGTCCCCCTCAGCTGTCCTATCTGGTGGCCCTGAGCTAAGGGGTCAACATGGCCATATGGAAATGGGAAGCTCCCCACTCATAGTGATGGCAGTGCCCCCTCCCCAGCTGCCCTTTCTGGTTGCTCTGAGCTAAGGGGGTCAACATGGCCATATGGAAATTAGAAGCTCCCCACTCTTAGTGATTACGTCGCTATCGTATCATCCTCACCAGTCCAACAACATGATTTCTGAGTGAAATATGACACAGGAGCGACTTCTTGGCCTTCCTTCAGGTTTGAAAAACATCTGGTGAGTCATCGATTAGGAATATGGATTCAACATGTGTTCTTTCTTCTGGAAAAGAAATAGACCCAATAGCAATTAGGGCTTCCTGAGCACCTGTTCCTGAGAGACATCATACTGGCTCTTTGTAGCATTCTGCCTCTTAAACTTCTCAACTAGGGTGTAGATATTTTTAGGCACATTTTCAGGTGGTTAGACAGGGACTCGGATGATATGAGTCACAGAGGATTTTAGTGTCAGAAACCTAAGTGGGATCCCCAAATTGACTCCAAATCCCTTGTTGTTCCATACAGGGTACTATTTCCCTCTTATCTCTGGTCTTCTCGATCTGGAAACCTATCAAGTATCAGGATTTTCTTGTCATGTGGACAACTGGAACAAATTCAGTGGGCCTTTTCACCTCTGCCCATGGTGATCATTAAGATCATTATCTCAGTGGAGGACCTCTGGGTAAGATACTCAAAGATCCTTAGGAATACAGACAGTATAATATTTTCCTGGTATTAAAGTTACTGAAACCAACTATCTTTTTTAGTCGATTCAGGCTCTGGTATGTTCAGAGGGTGCTGTAAAACAGGTCTGAAATAGTATTTAAAAACACTCAGCTCAGCCTCTTCTACAACGTGAGCCAATGCTTATAAACATGGCTAAAATATTCCCTTACCTACGATGACTTCCCAGCCATCGTAGTGTTTATATGTTATGACTGTGACTTACATTAGTCAACATTTGCAGAGAAAGAACTTAGTGCATCCAGGGAGCACTTCATGTTGAAATTAGTTTGTGACAATGAGCTACTGTGTTTTATTCTGCAGTCCAAGGGAACGGTGCCAGACATCTCTAAGGTGTCTAGCAGTTCTACAATTCTGATTTTAAGTGGTCTGTGTGCTTCAGAGATTTGGGCAGGAGAAGGGCAGGAGTTCAGAGACTGTGAACACTTCTGTCACCTGTGCTGACCATGGAGCAGGCCGCCTTCTGTGGACATCATTTTGATTTCTTGGTACTCTTGGGAAAGTGCTTTTGTCTCACATTCCTCCATTTAGGAGTAATTATAATGATAAAAGTAATTTTTATTTTATATCATCTTTGGGCCCTGATCCTGGGCTCCCAGGGAAGCTATCCTTTAACATTGTACCTGGCTCAAAATGACTGGGCAAAACCTCAGTGCATGGGCCCTATTTCTGCCCCAAGCACATGTTGTACATCTGCTTCGAGAAGAAAACAATAACCAAAAATGCCAACATAAAGATAAGAAAAAATAAAGACCCTCTTTGGCTCCCATAAGATTAAAGTCATACTGACATATACATACTGAAAATGCATGAAAACATTGCATTTCCTAAAGCCCAAGTCTTGGAGGGTCTGAGAGTCACTGACCTTGCCCAGAACCAGGGACACCCCAGCAGGGAGGGCTGGTGCAGAAAGGGAAGGGGCAGGTCTTTGAGGGTGGTCTGCAGCTAGAGGGGTCCCTGGAAGGGGCCAGGTGTGTGTGGGGGCCCCAGCCCACGAGCCCACCCATGCCTGTGCCTGGTGTTGAGTAGAGGAGGCTCCTCTTGGGCCCCCTGTACTTTCAGGGTTCCAGGGGCTTGAGGGCAGGTTGCCTAGCATTCAAGGAGTTCAGGCACCACCCTCCCAGACCATTCACCACTTGGGGGTGTAGCTCCATCACTGTGGGCGGTCCCAGATTTGCAGTGGGTTGCAGTCCTGGGGCAGAAGAAGGGGCACTGAGAGAGAGAGAGTTGCCCTGTGGAGATCCCTGCTGGTGAGTGAGCAGCTTGCACTGGGGTGATGGTCCGGGGGTAGGGTGCGCCCCAGGTGGGAGGCAGGGTTCTGGAAGGGCACGAGGAGAGGGTTCATTGTGGGGACTCAGATGAGTTTTCTTTTTCCCTTTAAAGTCTGTTCTGTCCCATGTCCTCAACTGGCCTTATTCTCCATACCCGTGAACTCCAGGGCGCCCGCTCCCCTGAGCTTTGGTGGGATGGGTTGCAGAATTTCAGGGTTTCCCCTGTTCCCCTGGAAGAGTGCGGGAAAGGACCTCACATAATCCCCACCTTCAGTTCTCTGACACAGCGCAGGTGATGCCTCTTGAGCAGTACCCCGAGTTCAGCAGGGTGTGCCCTGGTCCCCCAGGCACAGGTGTGGCAGTAGCAAGCCCCAGAGCCATCCCCCAACTTCAGCATTATGCCCCCTGTGCCCCCGGGTTAGTGGTAATTGGCTATTAGAATCATGCAGGAAAATCCTCCAGGTGGGGGCCTGGAGGCGTGCGTAAACCAGACCCCACTCTAGTTGCATTGGGAATAGACGAATTGACGGTTTCTTTAGAAGAGTAAGTCTGCTTTAGAGAAAAGGTAAGGTCATTGGTCTGTTGAGAATGAAGATAATTACTGAGAAACAACAAGTATGTGTTGCCCCTTGCCCAGAAACCGAAGCAGGTGTGCAGGCTTTAGGTCAGAGGTGCCTTCTTCTCCCCAGCTGACAGCACTTCTCTGCTCTGGCTCCAAGACACCCGAGGTTTTGAACGTTAGCATCGGAGTCAGCGAGGCAGCTTGTCACAGGACGCCAGTGTTCAGAGAAAGCACAGGTATGTTTGGCAAAATGTCCTATCTATGTCAGGGCTGGAGGTAAAACCTCTCATTATCCCAAAACCCCCTGGGCTTTTCTCTTTTCTCTAGTTGAGCCACAAAGTAAAATTGAAGTAGCTGTCAGCATTCTGGGTTTGGTGCAAGAATTACTTACTTTCCCTGCAGGTAGAACTTTGCAGGGGATCACAATTTCTCTGTCCATTTATTGCTTACAGATGTATTTTGACCATCTGTTTCCTAGGAACCCTCTTTTATTAGAAAGGGAAGGTGAGATTCACTCTGTGCCTGTTTGTAACATCTAATTTGTTCCTTCATCTAACACTGTTTATTCAATTATGCCTTAGATATGGTTGAGTGGCCAGCATCTAGAGTTAGGTGGCTTTTTTTCATCTGATACAGACTTGGATGATGTCATTTGACAAAGGTGATGTTTCATCATTGATTAGTTTATTCATCAGAAGAGTTAAAATTAGGGTGGAGGGAAAATTCAAAATTATCCAAAGCGGCCTGTTCCTGTTTAAAAGTTGAGCTTGACTTTCTAGTTTTACTAAAAGTATTATCTCGATATTTTGAGGTGCCATATTCTCTCTGTAGTTTCTTTGGTGGTGGAGTCAGAAGGAGAGTCTGGGAATTCTTTTGGATAGTGGCATGCTGGTGGCTTCAAGGGGCTTGGCGTCAGGAGCCTTAGGGTGAAGTCTGCAACTGCTTGCCTGACCCTGGGTGCATCTCACAGAGGTTTTGTTTCCTCTTATGAAATTGCCGGCAGATAATGTTCTGATTAAAGGGGAACCCTCCCATCCTGTTGGTGGCAATGCAAAGTGGTGCAGCCAGTCTAGGAAACAGTGTGGGGATTCCTCAAAAAGTTAAACATTGAACAACCCCATGATCCAGCAATTGCTCTCCTAGGTATTTACCGAAAGGATTAAAAAATGCGGATTCAAAGGGGGTCCATGCACCATGATGTTTATAGCAGCAATGTCCACAGTAGCCAAACTATGGAGAGAATCCCAAAGTCCATGCACTGATGAATGGATAAAGCAGATGTGGGATACCTATATATAATGGAATATGACCCAGCTTCAAAAAGAATGAAATCTTACCATTTGCAAGGATGTGGATGGACATAGAGTGTATTAAGCTAAGCAAAATCAGTGAGGAAAGACAAATATCCTATCCTCTCACGCTTTTGGAATTTCAGAAAGAAAACAGATGAACAGAGTTGAGGGGTGATGAGAAAGGCAAACAAGTAAATAGACTCAACTGAGGAGAAAAAACTGAGTGTTGCTGCAGGACAGGGGCGTGGGGGGAAGAGTTAAACGGGTGAGGGGTATTAAGGAGGGTACTTGTGATGAGCACCGGGTACTGTATGCAGGTGAGGAATCACTAAATCCTACCCCTGAAGTGAATATTCCATGGCATGTGAACTAACTGGAATTTAAGTAAAAGAAGAAAGGAAAAAGTGTTTTGCTTCATGAAGAGTGAGGTAAAATTGTAGTGATTTGGGCTCTACTATTCTATAGATGAGAGTTGTAAAACACCCTGTTGTAAGATACACTAGTTTCTTATCACATAAAGAGTCCTCAGAAAACTGCAATGAAAGATTCAGGTCTCAGAGCATGTTCATGTTCCACTGATATGTTACAGTTTGCACAGGTAGGAAAGAAGGTGGAGAGAGAGGCAACAGAAGGGGAAAGTAGGTATGAACCTTTCATTAGTTAGCGTTATAGCTTTCTCATGAAAGCCTTGCGCCAGTGTGATTTTGAAAGAAGAGGGGGGATCCGGGAGCTTTGCAGGAGACGGGGGAGTTCCAGGACTGGGTAAACTGACAGGGGTCCCACAGGAGAGCTGAATGCATTCTGCAGCAGGGTGTGGACAGGGTGGGCTCCAAGGGTGGCTGTGGGTCTCCTGGGTGAGAGTTGTGACAGGTGAGGGCTGTGTGCAAGTTCCTGGCTGAGGACAAGTGAGGCACAGGCGGAGAGCTGGCAGAGAACCTTCTTTTGGGCTACCAGCCTCACCCAACACACAGAGCCTCATCATCTGTCCCTGTCACGCCAATTCAGACTTCTCAGAAGGTGAGTGAGAACACATCAAGAGCATTCAAAACAGAAGGGAAAGCATGTGCAATGGCTCTGGGGCAGGAGAATTCCAGGTATGTCCAGGAACAGCAAGAAGGCCCTGTGGCCACAGGAGACAGCTTAGGACATGACCTCAGAGAGGTGAAAGAAAGCCATTCCAGGGCTATAACCCCATGAGACCCTGTATCACTGGGCCATCCTGGCTACAGTGTTGAGAACAGATGACAGAGGGTTGAAGACGGTAAGGCACGTCAATGACGAAGCTTTTCCAGGAACTCAGGCACTGTGGACCAGACAGGTGGCCTTGGATGGAGTGGTTAGACCTATTCTGGGTCCATTTTGAAGATGGAGCACACAGGATTTGCTGATGGGTTAGCTAGTAGGAGCAGGAGAACGGAGGAGTTGGGGTAACTCCCAGCTGTTGTGGGTTGTCCTGATCGAGGTGAAGGAGAGGGTTTCTCGTGGGGTAGGAGGTAGTCCGTGTTCCGCATGCTGAGGAAGGTGCCTTTCCCGGTGGGTCTGCTGAGGTTTGTGTCTGGGAGAAACTTTCACATCTCCTCCCTCAGAAATGCTCAAGTAAAAGTATCCCCCACTTTTTGAACGTTCACAGTAAGACACTGGGCTTTCTTGAAAGAACTATATTATTACGCATCTTCAGTAAGAGGAAGAGACCTGAAGAGGATTTCCCTCTTATGAAAAAAGGTGAACAGTGAGAATCGCGTTCAGCATCTGTTTTGGGAAGAAGCACAACAGAGGCAGCGTGCACCCCAACCAGCTCCTTCCTCTGGGAACTGCACTCCGCATCCAGCCAAGAGCACTTTGAATGGTGTCTGTGAGCCTCTGCTGTGCTTTATCTTCATTTATGCTGGGCCTCCCTTAGAAACTTGTGTGCTGAGGCCTAAGAAAAGCCAAAGAGAAGGAATTTTGGAGTCTGAGGACACTGTCTAATTATTCCGTGTAAATTAATGGCCATTCCTTCTTGACACCATTTCTGCTGTGCAAGGTTTCTCAGAAGCCCTGTACTTTCAAAGGGCAGGGAAAACTATACCGCATGCTGCAGCGTTAGTTTTAGTCTCCATGCTGGACAGAACATTTCATGACTGTCGGATTTTCTCACTCAAACATTGAGACTTTGACCACCTTCGACCGTTTCTACCACCCCATCCCCCAATCTGGCACCTACCAATCTGCTCTCAGTTTCTATGCGTTCAGTATTTGTTTATTCCTCGTGGAATGTACATGAGAGCATCTGGTATTGGTCTTTCTGTGTCTGAGTTACTTGGCATAAGGCCCCCAAGGTCTGTGTTTCCATGTCTGTTTCTTTTGAATAAATCTGCAGTGACCGTGGGAATGCATCTGTCTTTTTGAGGCAGTATTTTTGTGTTCTCCGAATCAATACTCAGTAGAGCCATTACTGGGTCATGTTGTAGTTGCTTTTATTTTTTCAGGAACCTCCATACCATTTGTCACAGTGGCTGCACCAATTTCCATTCCCACCAACAGTGCACAGAGTCTCCTCGTCTGCACACCCTTGACCCCACCTGGTGTCTGTCTCTGGGACAATAGGTGTTCCAACAGTTGTGGGGGAATAGCCAATTGTGGGTTTGACTGATGTTTCCCTGACGATATTTAGTGATGTGGAACAACTTTTTCTGTCTGTTGGCACCTGTGTGCCATCTTTGGAAAGTATCTATTCACATATTCCCCACATTTTTTATACAGTTTTTTTTTTTGTTTTGATTTGTATGAGTGTTGTGTGTATTTTGGATATTAGCCTCTTCTCACACATATGATTCGCAGATATTTTTTTTCTTATTGGGTCTGTGGCCTTGTAAGTTTTTGCTGGTTACTTTTTCCATGTGTAAGATTTCAGTTTGAAGTTGTTCCACTTGTTTATTTTTGCTTTTGTTGCCTTTGCATTTGGTGTCCGATCTGAAGACTTTTTGCCAAAACTAATGTCGAGAGACTTAGTACCTGTGTCTTCTTGGAGGTTTATGGGTTCAGTTCTTACGTTCATATCATTCATCCAGTAAAAATTTTGTGTGTGGTGTAAGAAAGTGACCCAGTTATATTCTTCTGCATTTAGTGTCCAGTTTGCCTGTTACCGCTCACTGAAGAGACAGTCCTTCCCTCATGGCATATCTTCTGCTGCTGTGTCGTAAGTTAGGATCATCTACGTGTGGGTAAGTTTCTGAGCTTTCTGTTCTGTTCCACTGACCTGGTGTCTGTGTTTCTGCCAGTACCATCCTGTTTTGATGACAACAGCTTTGTAATCTAGCTTGAAATCCAGGAGTGTGTTGACTGCACCTTTCTTTCTCCAGGTTGCTTTGGGTATTTGGGGTCTTTTGTGATTCCATACAAGTTTGAGGACTGTTTTCTATTTGCTCGAATAATGCCACTGGAATTCAGATAGGCATTTCATCACATCTGTCAATTGCTTTGGGTACGATGGACATGTTCACATAATTAACTCTTCCATTTAAGGAGCATGGCATAAGCTTCCATTTGTTTGTGTTGCCTTCCAAATCTTTGACCCATACATCCTGCCCCCCTCGACACACATGCTTTTCATTTCTTTTCTGCCATGTGTTGAGTGTACTATGTCTTTCTCATTCTTGGTTAGTTTCATTCCTAGATTTTTTTGATGCAATTGTAAATGGCATTGCTTTTTTAATTTCTCTTTGCGAAAGTGTGTCATCAGTATACAGAAATGCAAGAAGTTGGGTCATCAGGGTGGCCCCATAGGTGAAGCGTCTGCCTTCAGCTCAGGTCATGATCCCAGAGTTCTGGGATCGAGCCCCGTGTTTGGCTCCCTGCTTAGCAAGAGTCTGCTTCTCCCTCTTTCTCATACTCCCCCTGCTCGTGCTTTTTCTCTTCCTGTCAAATAAATAAATAAAATTTGAAAATAAATAAAGACAACAGGTCTCTGTATATTGACTTTATATCCTGCAGCTTTCTTGAATTTGTTTATTCTAACAGTTGTGTTTTGTTTTTTTTGTTGTTGTGGTGGTGGTTTTTTTTGTTTTTTTTTTTTTTTTTTTGTGGAATCATTTGGGATTTCATGTCATTTGCAAATAGTGACAGTTTTCCAGTACGGATTTCATATCTTTCTTTTTTTAAAATGATGTCACCCTACAGTACTTCATTTGTTTTTGATGTAGTGTTCCATGATTCATTGTTTGCATATAACACCTAGTGCTCATTATGACACGTGCCCTCCTTTTTTTAAAAAAAGAATTTATTTATTTTTTCGACAGATATAGAGACTGCCAGCGAGAGAGGGAACACAAGCAGGGGGAGTGGGAGAGGAAGAAGCAGGCTGACAGCGGAGGAGCCTGTGGTGGGGCTCGATCCCATAACACCGGGATCACGCCCTGAGCCAAAGGCAGATGCTTAACCTCTGTGCCACCCAGGCGCCCCAACACGTGCCCTCCTTAATACCCATCACCAGCATAACCCATTCCCCTTCCCCTCCCTTTCTGCAACCTTCAGTTTGTTTCCCAGTGTCAGTAGTCTCTCACGGTTCATCTTCCCCTCTCATTCCCCCCCTTCACTTTTCTCTTCCTTCTTCTAATGTCCTCCATGCCATTCCTTCCATTCCACATAGGAGTGAAACCATATGATAATTGTCTTTCTCTGTTTGACTTAATTTCACTTAGCATAATCCCCTCCTGGTCCATCCACGTTGGTGCAAATGGGGGGTATTCATCCTTTCTGATGACTGAGTAATATTCCATTGTATAGATGAACCACATCTTCTTTGTCCATTCATCTGCTGAAGGACATCTTGGCTCCTTCCACAGTTTGGCTATTATGGACATTGCTGCTATGAACATTGGGACACAGGTGCCCCTTCTTTTCATTACTCTGTGTCGATGGGGTAAATACCCAGCAGTACAATTGGTGGGTCGTAGGATAGCTCTGTGTTTAATGTCTTGAGGATCCTCCATATTGTTTTCAAAAGTGGCTGTACCAGCTTGAATTCTCACGAGTAGTGTAAGAGGGCTCCCCTTTCTTCACATCCTCTCTGACTTTTTTTTATTTCTGTCTTGTTAATTTTTTTCGAGATTTTATTATTTCATTCAACAGAGATAGAGACATCCAGCGAGAGAGGGAACAGAAGCAGGGGAGTGGGAGAGGAAGAAGCAGGCTCATAACGGAGGAGCCTGATGTGGGGTTCGATCCCATAATGCCAGGATCACACCCTTAGCCGAAGGCAGATGCTTAACCAGGTCAGCAACCAGGATGTATGGTATTGTGGGGGATCAGAACCAGGCTTTCTGTGGGAAGTGACAGAAATAGGGTATGGTGAGCTCCATGACCATACTTGAGGTCCCAGGTGACCCACTGGGTGTTGGGTTCTGTGGATCTGTCTCATCAGGTGCTGTGCAATTCAGGGACACCCTCCTGTCTGTGGATTTGTGTGGAGACAGGTAGACATCACTGTCTGGCCAGGAACGAGGGTCGCACTGGACCACCACCAGAGGTGCAGCGTGCGGGGGAGCCACTGCTTGGTTTCCACGAAAGCTGACCAGGGTCTGTGAACGTGATTCCTAGCAGCTGCAAGGGGAGAGGAGGCCGGAGGTGGTACACACTTCCTAGACTTGTGGTCAGGACTAGTCTGGAGCCCACTGAAGTCAGCCACACCGGGCACAGAAGGCACCCAGTCAGTGTAGCTGTGGGCACTGCTCCCAATGCACTTTTGGGCCGGCTCCATGCTGCCACCTCCTGCTTTTCATCATCATCTTCAAGGTCATGTGCCTCTGCTCTTGCCCCATGGCCTCCGGGGTATTGTCCATCCTCCATCTGGCCCTCGTCCCTGGTGCCCTGTGCAGTCCGATGCCAGGGTAGCCTTCTTGAGACAAACATCTGGCCCTGATGGAACACTTTCATGGATCTCATGTGATTGAGGATGATGCCCTGCCCTGGAAGGGGGCTGCAGGTCCCCAATCAGGAGAACCATGACTCCCTTTTCAGCATGGCCTGCCCTCCCCTCAGTCTTCTTCAGGGAAGCTCTCCCCACTTTCTGAGCTGACAGCTCTGAACTTAAAAATGAATGTTATTTTACATATCTCTATGCCTTAGTTCATCCATGGCATGTCTTTCAACCCCGTTAGTGGGTTTTTTTTTTTTAGCAGTTCTGAAGAGCTGTCTGCTCAAGGAGGGGATGACCTTGGTGGGGCAGCTTTCCCTCTCATCTCCCTCAGCATGTCTCTGAGCCCTGGGACCAGCTATCCCACTGAGGATTGAAGGATCTGAGCCAGCCCATCCTGAGCCCAGGCTGTGTCAGCTGTGTAGACGGATGCGTGTCGGAGTGGTGGGCAGCTGGCATGGGCCAGGGGCAGGCAGTGTCTCCTTCTCATTCCTTCCCTCCCTTCCTCCCAGAGGTAGCTCAGAGCAGCCTTCAACCCCTGCATCTCCAGATCCCTTGACCTATGCCTCCTGTGTTCAGCTGGTGACCTTGGAGTTTCGCATGGATTCTACCTCCCGTACCCTCTCCTGTAGCAGTTCCTGTATCAGGGGAGGGATCGGACTCTTGTCTGCATTTGGTCTTCTTCCTGTCCCACACCAAGCCCACCCACCTTTGCATCTTCTATATATGTGCTTGGGAGCAAGCCCATCCACAGGGAACCTATTAGCCAAATGGATCCAGGCAATGAACATTGAAGTAGAGATCCAGGATCCATAGTATACCTGCTCTGAAACCTGTCCCAAAGTCTGTGACTCTCTCACACTGAAACAGAAACAATAATAGCTTTCTGGACTGTGAAGTGACATGTGTCTCTACTTCCAATCTTGAATGCATAGGTGCTGAGCCTGGACAGAAAAGGACCATGGCTCCCGTGGCCTGGGATCCATGGTAAGAACTCAGTGAAATCTGAATTCGAGGCATAGAATGAATAATTATTGTAGAGTGAATCCTCCCAAGTAGGGCTTATGCACATTGCACACGAAAAGCTTTTTCAAAGAGGTTCCTGAAAGAAAATTCTTTTTTAAAAATTTATTTGAATTCCAGTAGAGCTAACATACAGTGTTACATTCTTTTCAGGTGTACAAGAGAGTGATTCAGTAATTCTATATATTACTCAGTGGTCATCTAGAAAAGTGTCCTCTTAATCTGCTTCATCTATTTCACTCATCCCTCTATTCACCTCCTCTCTGGTAACCATCCGTTTGTTCTCTCTTGTTAAGAGTTTGTATTTTGGTGTGTGTCCTTTTTCTCTCTATTTATTTTTGTTTGTTTCTTCAATTCCCCATAAGAGTGACATCGTATGGGATTTGTCTTTCTCTGACTGACTGATTTCAGTTAGCATAATACTCTCCAGCTCCATCTATGTGGCTGCAAATGGCAAGGTTTCATTCTTTTTCAAGCCGAGTAATACTCCATTGTGTGTGTGTGTCTGTGTGTGTGTGTGTGTTTGTGAATACACACATCTGTCATCTCATTTGTCAATTTTTCTACAGACACTTGGGTTGCTTCCATATTGTGATATTCTAAATAATGGTGCAAGAAACATAGGGGTGCACATATCCTTATAAGTTACTGTTTTCCTAGCCTTTGGGGAAATACCAGTAGAGTGATTGTTGGATCGTAGAGTAGTTCTATATTTAATTTTTTGAGGAACCTTCATACTGTTTTCCACGGTGGCCACCACAGTTTGCATTCCCACCCACAGTTTGCGAGGATTCCCCTTTATCCACATCCTCCCAACACCTGCTCTTTGTTGTGCTTTTGATGTTAGCCATTCTGACAGGTTTGATGTAATACCTCATTGTCCTTTGGATTTAAATTTTCCTGATGATGCGTGATGGTGAATATCTTTTCACGGGACTGTTGGCCATTTGTATCTCTTCCTTGGGGAAATGTCTGTCCATGTCTTCTGCCTATTTTTTAACTGGATTATATGTTTTTTTGGGTTCAGGTAGTATCAGTTCTATACGTTTTGGACACTATCCCTTTATTGCATATGATCATTGCAAATATCTTTTCCCTTTGAGTAGGTTGTCTTATTATTTTTACGTTTTCATTGTTCTTCTGCCATGTGGAAACGTTTTATTTTGCTGTATTCCCAATAGTTTATTTTTGTTTTCATTTCCTTTGCCTCAGGAGACAGTCCAGAAAAACGTTGGTATGGTCCATGTCAAGAAGTTACTGTCTTCCCTCCTGTAGGATTTTTACGGATTCAGGTCTCATATTGAGGTCTTGAAACTGTTTTGTGTTTGTCTGTATTGTGTAAGAAAGCAGTCTAATTTCATTCTTTTGTGCGTAGCTGTCTAGTTTTCCCAACACCGTTTGTTGTAGATAATGACCTTTTCCCTTTTGATATCGTTGCTTGCTTTGTGGAAGATTCATGGACCACATAATTGTGGGTTTCTGTCTGAACTTGTATCCTGTTCCTTTGGTCGCTGTGTCTATTTTTGTGCCGTACTGTCTTGTTAGGATGACTGCAGCTTTGTAGTATAACCTGAAATCTGAAATTGTGAGTCCTCCAGCTTTGTTTTTCTTTTCCACATTGCACTGGCTGTTCGGAATCTTTAGTGGTTCCATACAAATGTTTAGGATTGTTTATTCGAGGTCTTTTATTCTTTAATTTAAATTCAATTAGCCAACTTACAGTACACCATTAGTTTTAGATATAGTCTTCAATAAATTTTCAGTCGTGTGTAACACCCAGTGCTCATTGTATCGTGTGACCTCCTTAATGCCACTCACCCAGTTAGCCCCCCAACTTCTCCTCCAGCAATCATCATTTTATTTGCGATAGTTAAGAGTCTATCATGGGTTTTCTCCCTCTCTGATGACTTCCCATTCTATTTTCCCTCCCTTCCCCTATGGTCTTCTTCCCTTTTTCTGATATTCCACATAGGAGTGAAAGCATATGATCATTGTCTTTCTTTCATTGGCTTATTCCACTCAGCATAATACCCTCCAGCTCCACCCAGGTCGGTGTGATGGTAAGTGTTCATGCTTTCTGATGGCTGAGTAATATTCCAGTATATATATGATCCACATCTTCTTTATCCATTCATCTGTCGATGGTCATCTGCATTCTTTCCACAGTTTGTCTATTATGGATATTGCTGCTATGAACACTGGGGTGCATGTGTCCCGTCTTCACTACCTCTGTCTCTTTGGGGTAAATACCCAGTAGTGCAATTGCTGGGACATAGGGTAGCTTTATTTATAACTTCTTGAGGAAACGCCGTACCATTTTCAAGAGTGGCTGTAATGGACTGCATTCGTACAGGGGTGTAATAGGGTTCCCGTTTCTCCACATCCTCTCCAACATGTATAGTTTCATGTCTTCTTATTTTTACATATTCGGCCTCGTGTGATATGGCATCTATAGGGGTTTAGATTTGCATTTCCCTGAAGCCAAATGATATGAAGCATTTATGCATGTATCTTTTGGTCACCAGTACGTCATCATCAGTGAAATAACTTCCCATTTTAATCCATCTCAAGACCTAAAGCTGGGTAAGGCACTGAAGCTGGATGATGCCATCGGTTGGAAGTGTGGAGAATTTCAAAAGATCTCCGTGGAGAGCAAGTTTAAAGGTCAGTGTGAAGCTACTAATTGGATCTGGGGAGATCTCTGAAAGTGGGGGTTCCCTGGAATGGGCTGAGGGGGGCCCTCCGATTTTCCTATGAATCCTTGCTACAGCCCCAAATGGACAGTTTCCTGCTGTGGGGCTGGCTGAGTCCTCTAGTCGTGCAGAGGTGAGCCCAATGCCTGGTGCCTTGGAGGCAGGCAAATGGGGAGGGGACCCTCAGCAGAAGACCCAGGGTTAGGTTAGGCCTCAAAAGACAGCATTTCTGAACTGCCCAGTGCTCAGAGAACTCCCAGGCCGAATGAGATGAGGGCACAAGGGCGGGTGAATATGAGCCTTGGGGTTTCATCCAGAAGGGCCCACAAATGTCGGAGTTCACCAGCAGGGGCTCTCAGGGGGTGCCCCAATTCTCTTGCCCTGAATGCTCTGTTGTGCCCCAAAATGGTACAGTTTCCTGTGGGCTGCAGGCTGAGTCCTATGGTGGGGCTGGGGTGTCCCCAATCCCCCAGATTGCGGTGCCAGGACCCTGGGGAAGGGCCCCTCTGTGGCCAACCTAGGGTAAGGGTTAGGGTCCAGGAGACCGGCAGCGCTAATCCGCAGGCTGTGCGGTGAGCTCCGTGGAGGGCTGAGATGAGGTCATGGGGGAGAGTGAGCATGGGCCTCAGGGTTGGGGCATGGGGGCTGCCAAAGCTGAGGACAGGCTCCAGGGGCCTCCCCAAGTTCTCGAGCCCTGTATGCTCCATAGAGCCCCAAGAGGCACAGTTTCCTGCGGGGGTGGCAGGCTTTGTCCTGCAGTGGGGCTCAGGTGTACCCAGTCCCCGGGGCTACGGCCTGGGCCCCGGGGGAGGGCCCTCCCCAGCCGACCTAGGGTCAGGGCTACGCCCCAGGAACCTGACAGGCCTGATCTTCCGGCTTTGCGACAAGCTCGGTGGCAGGCTGAAGGGAAGGCGTGGGGCGGGATGAGCGTTGGCATCAGGGTTGGGGTGTAGGGGGCCGCCGAGGATCGCTGGGGGCTCAGGTGGGCCCTACCAGTTCTCCTGCACGGGATGCTCTGTGGCGCCCCAAGGGGCATGGTTTCCTGTGGGGTGGCAGGCTGAGTCCTGTGGTGGGGTTCAGGTGTACCCAATCCCCAGGGTTAGGGTACAGATTAGGGTACGGGTTAGGGTATGGGTTACTGTTAGTGTACGGGTGAGGGTAGGGGTTAGGGTTAGGGTAAGGTGAGGGTACGGGTTGGGGTTGGCTTTAGGGGTTACAGGTTAGGGGTTATGGGTTAGGGTACGGATTAAGGTTTAGGGTACGGGTTAGGGATTAGGGTTTGGGTTTAGGGTTAGGATTAGGGTTGGAGTTCGGGTTAGTGTTAGGGTATGGGTTAGGGTTAGTGTATGGGTTAGGGTAGACATTAGGTAAGGTTTAGGGTATGGGTTAGGGTACAGTTTAGGGTACGGGTTAGCGTATGGGTTAGGGTACAGTTTAGGGTACGGTTTAGGGTTAGGGTACGGGTTAGGGTTATGGTACGGGTTTGGTTATGGTTTAGGGTTAGAGTTAGGATACGAGTTAGGGAACAGGTTAGGGATAGGGTACGGTTTAGGGTTAGGGTATGGGTTAGGGTACATGTTAGGGTTAGGTACGGGTTAGGGTACGGGTTACGGTCCGGGTTAGGGATAGGGTACGGGTTAGTGTATGGGTTAGGGTACGGGTTAGGGTACGGTTTAGGGTACGGTTTAGGGTTAAGGTATGGGTTAGGGTTATGGTACGGGTTTGGTTACGGTCTAGGTTTAAAGTTAGGATACGAGTTAGGGAACAGGTTAGGGATAGGGTACGGTTTAGGGTTAGAGTACAGGTTAGGGTACATGTTAGGGTTAGGTACGGGTTAGGGTATGGGTTAGAGTTCGGGTTAGGGATAGGGTATGGGTTAGCATATGGGTTAGAGTACGGGTTAGGGGTAGGGTTAGCTGAAGGTGTAGGGTTGGGGGTAGGGTTGGGGGTAGGGTAGGAGTTGGGGTAGGTTTAGGGTTTAGGGTTAGGGTTTGGGGTTTGGGGTTAGCGGTTAGGGTTAGGGTTTAGAATTTAGGCTTTTGGGTTTAGGGTTAGGGATTAAGGTTTAGGGATTAGTGTTAGTGTTAGGGTTTAGGGCTTAAGGTTTAGGGTTTAGGGTTAGGGTTAGGTTTAGGGTAAGGGTTAGGGTTTAGGGTTAGGGTTAGGGTTAGGGGTTAGGGTTTAGGGCTTAGGGTTAGGGGTTAGGGGTTAGGGTTAGAGTTAGACCCCAGTAGGCCAGCAGGCCCGATCCACCTGCTGTACCACGAGCGGATGGTCGTGCCGAGGTGAGGGCGATGGTGAGCGGGAGTGTGGGCTCCTGAGTTTTGGCGTGGGGGAGCTTTGAAGGTCGCCGGGGGCTCAGAGGGACCTGCCCATACTCCCGCCCTGAATGACCAGCGGCGCCCTTAGCAGACCGGGTGGCGCATGTCAGCAGGGTGAGGTGCTGGGGCTCGGTGTCCCCAATTCCTGGCATTGCTGCGCCAGGCCCCTTGTGAGAGGCCCCTCAGGGGCCCACCTAGTGTTAGGGTTAGCCCCCAGGATGCCGGCAGGCCCAATCCGCCAGCTCTGCAGCGAGTGGAGGGGTTGGCCGAGATTAAGGCGCTGGGGAGCAGGCGCATGCGAGCCAGAGTTTTTGGGCGGGGGGGCCTTTGAAGGTCCCAGGGGGATCGGAGGGCCCTGCCCGTTCTCCCTTCCTGAATGACTGGCAACGCCCCTAGCACCCTGGGTGATTGCCCGGTGGCAGAGTGAGTCCAGCACTGGGGCTCGGGGGTCCCAAATCTCCGGCATTGCGGTGCCAGGCTCTTTGGGAGGGGCCACGCGGGGGCCGACCTAGGGTAAGTGTTAGCCCGCAGGAGTCCAGCAGGCCTGTTCCGCCAGCTCTGAGGCAGGTGGAGGGGCAACCCAAGGTGAGGGCACTGGCGAGAGGGAGTGTGGGCCCAAGCGTTTTGGCGCGGGGGGGCCTTCGAAGGTCGCCGGGGGCTTGGAGGGCCCTGCCCGTTCTCTCGCCCTGAAAGACTGGCGGCGCCCCTAGCAGCCGGCATTGCTGCGGGGCGGCAGGGTGACTCCGATGCTGGGCTCAGGGATCCCCAATCCCCGGCGCTGTGGTGCCAGGCCCCTTGGGAGGGGCCCCTCGGGGGCCCACATAGGGTTAGTGTTAGTCCCCAGGAGGCCGGCAAACCCGGTGCTAAGTGGTTCTGGCAATGTAACAAAAATGCCATAAACTTATCTGTAAGAAATAACAGTGTACAGGAACCCTCTTAGCCCTAATATCATCATTTGTGAATATGGAAGCCAGCCCCAAGTGGTCGTGGAAGTCTGAAGAAAGGGCTAAGCACTTTTCTCTGAGTCACCACACTATACAGGGAAAGACCAATGTACATCATCTTTCACGAGTAGGAAGCATTAATGAAAAGGTTCTGGAATTTCGAGGATTCTGACCCATCCTTATTGGTAATAAACCACCCTGTACAGGAAAACACCTTCAACTCTCATCAGCCTCCTCAATCCTGATTCCGAATCAACTTTGGGTGTGTAGGACTAGGGAAATGTCCACATCTTATTGCTAAGAAAGAATGATGTCAGGGTAATGCCCTTCAAGTCACATCAGCCTTCCTGAAGACGGAAGCAGGAATCAAGCTGGTTATGTTACCATGAGGTAAGGAAGATGAGCATATAAGTGAGAAACAACAGTGGGCAGGACCTCTCTTCCAAGGAACAGTATCTTTGCCTAATGTTGAATCCCTATGATAAGTGGTTGTGGCCAATTGTGAGGTGAAAATCTTGAGTGTTTTGTAAAATCTCTTGGTCATTCACAGTTGAGACTAAGGTAGTTGGGGACTCCTAGGCAGTGATTTGTCCACTGTCAAAAATATGAAAAGATAAAAGAGACAGATGAGGTCACCTCAGGCATTGTCCTTTATCCTCATCCTCCGTGAGGATGGCCATCTCTGGACAGCTCAGTGGCAGGGTCTCATTCACAGTGGGGGCATCTGTTCCTCACAGACATCAGGCAGGGAAATGGATTTGGTTCTCTGTGCCAACCCAGCCACAGCTGAGTGTCACAGCACCCTCTCGTGGGCTCATAAGAGTTTCACTATCACCAGGCAGGTCATTGTATTTGATAAACCACTGTAGGAGTTTGCAATTGCCTTCATCTGCAACCTCCTAGAGGCAAATGCAGATCTCTGGTACCATGTGAAGTCATGTGAAGGCATTGTGAGAAAGTGTCCTTTTGCTTAAGAAAAACATGGCTGGGGCTCCTGGCTTGCTCAGCCAGTTAACCATGTGCCTTTGGCTCAGGTTATGATCTCAGGGTTCTGGGATCGAGCCCGGGCTCCCTGCTCAGCAGGAAAGGAGGTAGGGAAATAGCTTAGAACCCACAGAGAATGTGAATAAAGGGGAGAGAAATGGAACTTGGTCTGTGTTTGGCTTTAGGGATTGGAAGTTAGTTTTTTCTCAATTGTGATTGTTCTTGAAACAGAACAGCTGTATTGTTTTTTTTTACCTTTAATTTTTTTCTAGTAACAATTTTTTATTATTATATGTTAGTCACTATACAGTATTTCCTTAGTTTTTGATGTAGTGTTCCGTGATTCATTATTTGCATATAACACCCAGTGCTCCATGCAATATGTACCTTCCTTAATACCCATCACTGGCCCATCCCAACCCCCCCACCCCTCTCCCCTCTGAAGCCCTCAGTTTGTTTCCCAGAGTCCATAGTCTCTCGTGGTATATTCCCCCTTTTGTTTAGGGTCCATTGTCTAAAGGGACAGACAGTGGAAGTTCACCAAATATAAGATCGAAATTTCATTGTTCATTATACATGCCACCAAGTAGTTCCTAGACATTTCATTCTACTGTAGTAATTCATTATACCTGTGCAAGTGCACGTGGAAGACAATTGCTGCATGTATAGTGGTAATAAAACATACCCCTCAGTAGTAGAATAATAGAGGAGGCATATGTGTAAAATTATTCAACTACAGCTTCTATGCTTTCCCTTTGGTTCCTTATTATCTATGAAATTGGACAATTTTTGTTCTCTAGGCTTAAAACTCATTGTCAGTATTCAGAGTTTTTCAATGCTGATCTTCTCCTGTATAAGTTACCAAAAACCTAAAATATGTATGAACTTTAAAAAACGCTATATTGAAAATGACAGCAGGGAAGTCCCATTTTGTGAATATTGTGTCAATGGATCTCTATTTTGACATCAGTGTTCATTAGAAATGGTGACATTTCATGTGAGTATAAATATCAATGTGAAAAAGAAAAGGTAGGAAGAACCTTGAATGTTTAAGTAATTGGTGAAATGAAAGGTGTGTGTGTGTGTGTGTGTGTGTGTGTGTGTGTGTGTGTGTAATTGATTTTCAATGAATGGTTCAGCTACTTGTAGGGCCTCCGTGAGAGCCCAGGAGAACCTTTCAGTGAGTTGGTATCTGTTTTCAGAACATGGGAATCTCTTAGTCCAATAGTCAATCAGGCAAGCTTTGAGGTCTTGAAGAGTTTCAGTCCTCAGCGATGGTGTTGCAGACCCTTGTGAGCAAACCCTAGGATATGCTCAGAGCCCTCATTAGCTGGTACCAACGTGTGACGATGTCAGACAACATTTCCCAAAGAAGTACCTCTTGAGTCTCTGTCCTTCTCAGTTCCTTACACTTCCTTACACTAGTTATGTGATCAGTGTGTTTCAGGATAATCCCCACATGTGATTTTTACTATTTCCTACTAGTCCTATCTGTTTCTCATCTTCTTCGTTTATGGTAGGGGTTGGGAAGCAACCTGTGTGGTGGAGGAAGGGGTGTGGTAGTTGTCTGCCTTCAGAGGACCGAATGATGCCTAGAAATTGTACTGTAGTTTGAGGTCAATTATCCATCCTCTGAGTGTCAGGAATTCCATCACTTTACTTTGATGCTAGTGTGTTCTTGTTCTTCAAGCTGTCCTCAGAAATAAGGACATCATCCATCTAGGGAATACTGGTTTGTGTGTATGTTTTCATTTTAGGAAAGGCCTTGCTGTTCCTGAAAATAATACTGTAGAGCACCCTTTCCTGTTCTTATTGGCCATCAGTCAATCTTTTGTGAAGTATTCATTTGTACATAGACTTTTTATGGTTGATGAGCAGGAATTCATTATTGACAAGTCTTTGTCAGTGTGTGTATTGCAAATCTTTACTTCCCAGCCTGCGGTTCACTTTTTCATTTTCTTATGGTCATAAGATGAGGAGAAATGTCACATTTTTATGAAGTCCCACTGAATTCTTCTCAATGGTTATTGCACACTATGTCTTACCCCAAGATTGACAGGTTCTACGTTTTCTTTCAGAAACTGTCCAATGGGAAGCTACAATCCATATCAAATTTATAAATTACATTTTTAATTCTAATAGGGTATTTATAGACTGTTTTGGATTTTCTATGTACACAATCGTATTATCTGTGAATAGTCACAATTATCCCCTCAATTCTTATACTTTTTGTTTCTCTTGCCTTCTAACACTGGTAGATTCTTCGATGCCACGTTGAATAGAGCAGCATTGTTTGAAGATTTGAATATACCTTTCTCAATATCTGAAAGAAAAAGCAGACAAAACATTGGTAACAAATGTGACCTAATTGACATATAGGGAACATTCCATAATAAGTGCAGAATACATTATTTTCAAGTGGTCATAGACTCTTTAGCCAAATAGATGATAGGTGGGGCCATGAATCAAGGCTACAAATGTTAAACCCTGAAATTAACTAGGTTCTATTCCTAGACCACAGGGGAATTGAGCCACAGTCATAGCGAAAAGAAAACCAGGAAGTCCTTCAATGTTTAAAAATTAAATGGAACTTTGCTACATATCCTAAAGGTCAGAGAGGGAATCTTAATGGAAATTCTGAACCTTTTCTACATGAGGGCTCACACACAATGGCACTTTCTTTGTGAAGAGCATTATAATAACCTAGACAGGAGTTGAGCCTTAAGTCAGAGTTCTGCCTGCCCCAGCCACACCTGGCAGGCTTGGCCTGTGGTCCCCCTCAGCTGTCCTTTCTGGTGGCCCTGAGCTAAGGGGGTCATCATGGCCATATGGAAATGGGAAGCTCCCCACTCATAGTGATGGCGGTGCCCACTCCCCAGCTGCCCTTTCTGGTGGCTCTGAGCTAAGGGGGTCAACATGGCCATATGGAAATTAGAAGCTCCCCACTCTTAGTGATAACGTTGCTATCGTATCGTCCTCACCAGTCCAACAATATGATTTCTGAGTGAAATATGACACAAGAGCGACATCTTGGCCTTCCTTCAGGTTTGAAAATCATCTGGTGAGTCATCTATTAGGAATATGGATTCAACATGTGTTCGTTCTTCTGGAAAAGAAATAGACCTAATAGCAATTATGGCTTCCTGAGCACCTGTTCTTGAGAGACATCATACTGCCTCTTAATAGCATTTTGCCTCTTAAACTTGAATCTAGGGTGTAGATATTTTTAGGCACATTTTCAGACGGTTACAAAGGGACTCAGATGATATGAGTCACAGAGGATTTTAGTGTCGGAAACCTAAGTCACATCCCCAAATTGACTACAAGTCCCTTGTTGTTCCATACAGGGTACTATTTCCCTCTTATCTCTGGTCTTCTCGATCTGGAAACCTATCAAGTATCAGGATTTTCTTGTCATGTGGACAACTGGAATGAATTCAGCGGGCCTTTTCACATCTACCCATGGTGATCATTAAGATCATTATCTCAGTGGAGGACCTCTGGGTAAGATACTCAAAGATCCTAAGGAATACAGACAGTATAATATTTTTCTGGTATTAAAGTTACTGAAACCAACTATCTTTTTCAGTCCATTCAGGCTCTGGTATGTTCAGAGGGTGCTGTAAAACAGGTCTGAAATAGTATTTAAAAACACTCAGCTCAGCCTCTTCTACAAAGTGAGCCAATGCTTATAAACATGGCTAAAATATTCCCTTACCTACGATGACTTCCCAGCCATCGTAGTGTTTATATGGTATGACTGTGACTTATATTAGTCAACATTTGCAGAGAAAGAACTTACTGCATCCAGGGGGCACTTCATGTTGAAATTAGTTTGTGACAACGAGCTACTGTGTTTTATTCTGCAGTCCAAGGGAATGGTGCCAGACATCTCTAAGGTGTCTAGCAGTTCTATAAATCTGATTTTAAGTGGTCTGTGTGCTTCAGTGATTTGGGCAGGAGAAGGGCAGTAGTCCAGAGACTGTTAACACTTCTGTTACCTGTGCTGACCATGGAGCAGTAAGCCTTCCGTGGGCATCATTTTGATTTCTTGGTACTGTTGTGAAAGGTGCTTTTGTCTCAAATTCCTCCATTTAGGAGTAATTATAATGATAAAAGGAATTTTTATCTTATATCATCTGTGGGCCCTGATCCTCGGCTCCCAGGGAAGCTATCCTTTAACATTTTACCCAGCTCAAAATGACTGGGCAACACCTGAAAGCATGGGCCCTATTTCTGCCCCAAGCACATGTTGTACATCTGCTTCGAGAAGAAAACAATAACCAAAAATGCCAACATAAATATAAGAAAAAATAAAGAACCTCTTTGGCTGTCATAAGACTAAAGTCATACTGACATGTACATACTGAAAACATAAGAAAGAATCTGTCACTTTCTGGAATCTAAGAAGATCCTCATTGTGGTTTGTAACTCTGTACCTGAAACAAAACAGAAAAAAAATATATAAGCCTGCCCCAAATGTTCTTTCCCCGGAGCACTCCCTTCTTGGTGAAGATTGTGTCTCCCAGGCAGCTGTCCTGACTTGTGTTTGAATAAAGGTCTCTTCCTTTTTCTCTAAAATGTTTTTAACAGTTCATTCACGCAGTGTCGACAATAACAGTGTTTTCTATTTAAGTGAGAAATAAACGTTCCACTCTAGTTGCATTGGGAATAGACGAATTGAGGGTTTCTTTAGAATAGTAAGTCTGCTATCCAGAAAAGGCAAGGTCATTGGTCTATTGAGAATGAAGATAATTACTGCTAAACAACAAGTACGTGTTGCCCCTTCGCCCAGAAACCAAAGCAGGTGTGCAGGCTTTAGGTCAGAGGTGCCTTCTTCTCCCCAGCTGACGGCACTTCTCTACTCTGGCTACAAGACACCAGAGGTTTTGAACGTCAGCATTGCAGTCAGCGAGGCAGCTTGTCACAGGACGCCAGTGTTCAGAGAAAGCACAGGTATGTTTGGCAAAATGTCCTATCTATGTCAGGGATGGAGGTAAATCTGTCATTATCCCAAAATCTCCTGGGCTTTTCCCTTTTCTCTAGTTGGGCCACAAAGTAAAATTGAAGTAGCTGCCAGCATTCTGGGTTTGTTGCAAGAATTACTTAGTTTCCCTGCAGGTAGAACTTTGCAGGGGATCACAATTTGTCTGTCCATTTATTGCTTACAATGTATTTTGACCATCTGTTTCCTAGGCACCCTCTTTTATTAGAAAAGGAAGGTGAGATTCACTCTGTGCCTGTTTGTAACATCTAATTTGTTCCTTCATCTAACAGTGTTTATTCAATTGGGCCTAAGATATGGTTGAGTGGCCAGCATCTAGAGTTAGGTGGCTTTTTTCATCTGATACAGACTTGGATGATGTCATTTGACAAAGGTGATGTTTCATCATTGATTAGTTTATTCATCAGAAGAGTTAAAATTAGGGTGGAGGGGAAATTCAAAATTATCCAAAGCGGCCTGTTCCTGTTTAAAAGTTGAGCTTGACTTTCTAGTTTTACTAAAAGTATTATCTCGATATTTTGAGGTGCCATATTCTCTCTGTAGTTTCTTTGGTGGTGGAGTCAGAAGGAGAGTCTGGGAATTCTTTTGGATAGTGGCATGCTGGTGGCTTCAAGGGGTTGACGTCAGGAGCCTTGGGGTGAAGTCTGCAACTGCTTGCCTGACCCTGGGTGCATCTCCCAGAGGTTTTGTTTCCTCTTATGAAATTGCCGGCAGATAATGTTCTGCTTAAAGGGGAACCCTCCCATCCTGTTTGTGGGAATGCAAAGTGGTGCAGCCAGTCTGGAAAACAGTGTGGGAGTTCCTCAAAAAATTAAACATTGAAAAACCACATGATCCAGCAATTGCTCTCCTATGTAATTACCCAAAGGATACAGAAATGCAGATTTGAAGGGGGTCCATGCACAATGATGTTTATGGCAGTAATGTCCACAGTAGCCAAACTATGGAGAGAATCCCAAAGTCCATGCACTGATGAATGGATAAAGCAGATGTGGGATACATATATATAATGGAATATGACCCAGCTTCAAAAAGAATGAAATCTTACCATTTGCAAGGATGTGGATGGATCTAGAGTGTATTAAGCTAAGCAAAATCAGTGAGGAAGGACAAATATCCTATACTCTAATGCTTCTGGAAATTCAGAAAAAAAAAAGGTGAACAGAGTGGAGGGGTGATGAGAGAGGCAAACAAGGAAATAGACTCAACCTTGGAGAACAAACTGAGTGTTGCTGCAGGACAAGGGTGTGGGGGGAAGTGTCAAATGGGTGAGGGGTATTAAGGAGGGCACTTGTGTTGAGCACCGGGTACTGTATGCAGGTGAGGAATCACTAAATCCTACCCCTGGAGCAAATATTCCATGGCATGTGAACTAACTGGAATTTAAGTAAAAGAAGAAAGGAAAAAGTGTTCTGCTTCATGAAGAGTGAGGTAAAATTGTAGTGATTTGGGCTGTACTATTCTATAGAGGATAGATGTAAAACAACCTGTTGTAGGATACAATAGAGTCTTATCACATAAGGAGTCCTCAGAAAGCTCCAATGAAAGATTCAGATCTCAGAGCATGTTCGTGTTCCACTGATATCTTACAGTTTGCACAGGTAGGAAAGAAGGTGGAGAGAAAGGCAACAGAAAGGGAAAGTAGGTGTGAACCTTTCATTAGTTAGCATTATAGCTTTCTCATGAAATACTTGCACCAGTGTGATTTTGGACGCAGAGGGGGAATATGGGAGCTTTGCAGGAGACGGGGGAGTTCCAGGACTGGGTAAAGCTGACAGGGGTCCCAGAGGAGAGCTGAATGTATTCTGCAGAAGGGTGTGTTCAGGGTGGGCTCCAGGGGTGGCTGTGGGTCTCCTGGGTGAGAGTTGTGACAGGTGAGGGCTGTGTGCAAGTTCCTGGCTGAGGACAATTGAGGCACAGGCGGAGAGCTGGCAGAGAATCTTCTTCTGAGCCACCAGCCTCACCCAACACACACAGCCTCATATTCTGTCTCTGTCACTCCAATTCAGACTTCTCAGAAGGTGAGTGAGAACACATCAAGAGCATTCTGAACAGAAGGGAACGCATGTGCAAAGTCTCTGGGGCAGGAGAATTCCAGGTATGTCCAGGAGCAGCAAGAAGGCCCTGTGGCCACAGGAGACAGCTTAGGACATTACCTCAGAGAGGTGACAGAGGGTGACAGAAAGCCATTCCAGGGCTATAACCCCATGAGACCCTGTATCACTGGGCCATCCTGGCTACAGTGTTGAGAACAGATGACAGAGGGTTGAAGATGGCAAGGCAGGTCAATGACAAAGCTTTTCCAGGAACTCAGGCACTGTGGACCAGACAGGTGGCCTTGGATGGAGTGGTTAGACCTCTTGTGGGTCCATTTTGAAGATGGAGCTCACAGGATTTGCTGATGTGTTAGCTATTAGGAGCAGGAGAAGGGAGGAATTGGGGTAACTCCCAGCTGTTGTGGGTTGTCCTGATCAAGGGGAAGGAGAGGGTTTCTCGTGGGGTAGGAGGTAGTCTGTGTTCTGCATGCTGAGGAAGGTGCCTTTCCCAGTGGATCTGCTGAGATTTGTGTCTAGGAGGACCTTTCACATCTCCTCCCTCAGCAATGCTCAGGTACAAGTATCCCCCACTTTTTAAACGTTCACAGTAAGACACTGGGCTTTCTTGAAAGAACTACATTATTACCCAGCTTCAGTAAGAGGAACATACCTGAAGAGGATTTCCCTTTATGAAAAAAGGTGAACAGTGAGAATCGCGTTCAGCATCTGTTTTGGGGAGAAGCATGAAAGAGTCGGCGTGCACCCCAACCAGCTCCTTTCTCTGGGAACCACTCTCCGCATCCAGCCACCAGCACTTTGAATGGTGTCTGTGGGCTTCTGCTGTGCTTTATCTTCATTTATGTTGGGCCTCTGTTAGAAACTTGTGTCCTGAGGCCTAAGAAAAGCCAAAGAGAAGGAATTTTGGAGTCTGAGCACACTGTCTAATTGTTCGTGTAAATTAATGGCCATTCCTTCTTGACACCATTTCTGCTGTGCAAGGTTTCTCAGAAGCCCTGTACTTTCAAAGAGCAGGGAAACCTATACCCCATGCTGCGGGGTTAGTTTTAGTCTCCATGCTGGACAGAATATTTCATGACTGTCGGATTTTCTCACTCAAACATTGAGACTTTGACAACCTTTACCCGTTTCTTCCACCCCATCCCCGTATCTGGCACCTACCAATCTGCTCTCAGGATCTATGCGTTTAGTATTTTTTTATTCCACGTGGAATGTACATGAGAGCATCTGGTATTGGTCTTTCTGTGTCTGAGTTACTTAGCATAAGGCCCCCAAGGTCTGTGTTTCCATGTCTAGTTCTTGTGAATAATGCTGCAGTGAACGTGGGAGTGCATCTGTCTTTTTGAGGCAGCATTTTTGTGTTCTTCAAATCAATACTCAGTAGAGCCATTACTGGGTCATGGGGTAGTTTATTTATTTTTTCAGGAACCTCCATACCGTTTGTCACAGTGGCTGCACCAATTTCCATTTCCACCAACAGTGCACAGTGTCTCCTCATCTGCACACCCTTGACCCCACCTGGTGTCTGTCTCTGGGACAATTGCTGTTCCAACACTTGTGAGCGGATAGCCGATTGTGGGTTTGACTGATGTTTCCCTGACGATATTTAGTGATGTCGAACAACTTTTTCTGTCTGTTGGCACCTGTGTGCCATCTTTGGAAAGTATCTATTCACATATTCCTCCCATTTTTTTATATAGTTTTTTTTTTTTGTTTTGATATGTAGGAGTGTTGTGTGTATTTTGGATATTAGCCTTTTCTCACACATATGATTTGCAGATATTTTTTTCTTATTGGGTCAGTGGCCTTTTAAGTTTTTGCTGGTGTCTTTTGCCGTGTGTAAGATTTCAGTTTGATGTTGTTCCACTTGTTTATTTTTGCTTTTGTTGCCTTTGCATTTGGTGTCCGATCTGAAGACTCTTTGCCAAAACCAATGTCGAGAGACTTAGTACCTGTGTCTTCTTGGAGGTTTATGGATTCAGGTCTTATGTTCAAATCATTCATCCATTAAAAATTTTGTGTGTGGTGTAAGAAAGTGACCCGGTTATATTCTTCTGCATTTAGTGTCCAGTTTGCCTGTTACCGCTCACTGAAGACACAGTCCTTCCCTCATGGCATATCTTCTGCTGCTGTGTCGTAAGTTAGGATCATCTACGTGTGGGTAAGTTTCTGAGCTTTCTGTTCTGTTCCACTGACCTGGTGTCTGTGTTTCTGCCAGTACCATCCTGTTTTGATGACAACAGCTTTGTAATCTAGCTTGAAGTCCAGGAGTGTGTTGACTGCACCTCTTTCTCCAGGTTGCTTTGGGTATTTGGGGTCTTTTGTGATTCCATACAAGTTTGTGGACTGTTTTCTATTTCCTCGAATAATGCCACTGGAATTCAGATAGGCATTTAATCACATCTGTCGATTGCTTTGGTTATGATGGACATGTTCACATAATTAACTCTTCCAGTTAAGTTGCATGGTGTATGCTTCCATTTGTTTGTGTTGCCTTCCAAATCTTTGACCCATACATTCTGCCCCCCTCGACACATATTTTTCATTTCTTTTCTGCCATGTGTTGAGTGTACTATGTCTTTCTCATTCTTGGTTACTTTTATTTCAAGATTTTTTTATGCAATTTTAAATGGCGTTGCTTTTTTAATTTCTCTGTGCGAAAGTGTGTCATCAGTATACAGAAATGCAAGAAGTTGGGTCATCTGGGTGGCTCCATAAGTGAAGCATCTACCTTTAGCTCAGGTCATGATCCCAGAGTTCTGGGATTGAGCCCCGTGTTGGGCTGCCCGCTTAGCGAGGGTCTGCTTTTCCCTCTTTCTGGCACTCCCCCTGCTCGTGCTTTTTCTCTTCCTGTCAAATAAATAAATAAAATCTGAAAAAAATAAAGACAAGAGGTCTCTGTATATTGACATTATATCCTGCAGCTTTCTTGAATTTTTTTATTCTAACAGGTTTTTTTTTTGTGTGTGTGGAATCTTTCGGGATTTCATGACATTTGCAAATTGTGCCAGTTTTCATGTATGGATTTCATATCTTCTCTTTTTTTAAAATTTTTATTCACCCTACAGTACTTCATTTGTTTTTGATGTAGGGCTCCATGATTCATTGTTTGCATATAACACCTAGTGCTCATTATGACACGTGCCCTCCTTTTTTTTAAAAAAAGAATTTATTTATTTATTCGACAGAGATAGACACAGCCAGCAGGAGAGGGAACACAAGCAGGGGGCGTGGGAGAGGAAGAAGCAGGCTCACAGCGGAGGAGCCTGTTGTGGGGCTCGATCCCATAACGCCGGGATCACGCCCTGAGCTGAAGGCAGATGCTTAACTGCTGTGCCACCCAGGCACCCCAACACGTGCCCTCCTTAATACCCATCACCAGGATAACCCATTCCTCTTCCCCTCCCATTCTGCAACCTTCAGTTTTTTTTCCCAGTGTCAGTAGTCTCTCATGGTTCATCTCCCCCTCTCATTCCGCCCCTTCACTTTTCCCTTCCTTCTTCTAATGTCCTCTATGCTATTCCTTCCATTCCACATAGAAGTGAAACCATATGATAATTGTCTTTCTCTGCTTGACTTAATTTCACTTAGCATAATCCCCTCCTGGTCCATCCACGTTGGTGCAAATGGTGGGTATTCATCCTTTCTGATGACTGAGTAATATTCCATTATATAGATGAACCACATCTTCTTTGTCCATTCATCTGCTGAAGGACATCTTGGCTCCTTCCACAGTTTGGCTATTATGGACATTGCTGCTATGAACATTGGGATACAGGTGCCCTTCTTTTCATTACTCTGTGTCTATGGGGTAAATACCCAGTAGTGCAATTGGTGGGTGATAGGATAGCTCTGTGTTTAACGTCTTGAGGATCCTCCATATTGTTTTCAAAAGTGGCTGTACCAGCTTGAATTCTCACGAGTAGTGTAAGAGGGCTCCGCTTTCTCCACATCCTCTCTGACTTTTTTTTATTTCCTGTGTTGCTAATTTTTTTTCAAGATTTTATTTATTTATGCCACAGAGATAGAGACAGCCAGCGAGAGAGGGAACACAAGCAGGGGGAGTGGGAGAGGAAGAAGCAGGCTCATAATGGAGGTGCCTGATGTGGGGCTCGATCCCATAATGTCAGAATCACGCCCTGAGGCGAAGGCAGATGCTTACCCACTGTGCCACCCAGGTGCCCCCTGTCTTGTTAATTTTAACCATTCTAACTGGTGTACGGTGGTATCTCATTGTCGTTTTGATTTGTATTTGCCTGATGGCACGTGATGTGGAGCATTTCTTCATGTGTCTGTTGGACATGTGTATGTCTTCTCTGGAGAAGTATCTGTGTCTTCTGCCCATTTTTCGGTGTCGAGTTTGAGGAGTTCTTTATAGATCTTGGATACCAGCCCTTTATCTGTAATATCATTTGCAGATATCTTCTTCGATTCCATAGGTTGCCTTCTTGTTTTGTTGATCTTTTACTTTGCCGAGCAGAAGCTTTTTATCCTGATGAAGTGCCAATAGTTCATTTTTGCTTTTATTTCCTTTGCCTTTAGAGACCTATCTTGCAAGAAGTTGTTGTGTCTAAGTTTGAAGAGTTCTTTTGATTTTGATATGAGACAGGAATCCATTATCTTTCCTTCCTGATTATATTCGAGTCCTCTTTCTTGGTGAGTCTGGCTAAGTTTGTCAGTTTTGTTTATCTTTCCAAAAAAGGCAGCTCTCATTTTCATTGTTTTTTTTTTCTTTTTTGGTCTTTTTAGTCTCCGTTGGATTTATTTATGCATTCCATTTTGTTATTTCCTTATTTCTACTAATTTGGGGCTTTGTTTGTTGTTTTATTTTCTACTTCTTTACCACATAAATCAGGTTGTTTATTGGAGATTATTCTCATGGATTGATGAAGATTTGAATTTCTATGAATGTCCCCCATAAAGCTACTTTTGCTGCATCCCATAAGTTTTTGTAGGTTGTCTTTTTCATCAGTGTCGAGGTACTTCTAAATTTTTTTTGATTTCTTCTTTGACTGTTGGTTGTTCAGTAGCATGTTGTTAAATCTCCACATATTTTTTTAAGATTATTTATGTATCTGACAGAGAGTTAGACAGTGAGAGATGAACGCAAACATGGGGGTGGGAGAGGGTGAAGCGGGCTTCCCACTGAGCAAGGAGCCTGATTCGGGGCTAGACCCCAGGATCCTGGGATCACGACCTGAGCTGAAAGCAGATCCTTAACGACTGAGCCACCAAGGCCCCAAAAATATCCACCTATTTTTGACTGTCCCATTTTTTTCTTGAGACTGATTTCTAATTTCCTATCATTGTGGTTGGACAAGATTCGAAGCAGAAGTGAAGAGAGCATTCAGATGAAAGGTTTGTTTCCTGGAGGGTTTTCTGAGGGCAGACCATGAGTTCAGTGGGGATGGAGGAAGGTTTTGTGAGACGGGGGGGTAGGGTTAACCCTTGCTAGAATTACTGACTACTACCATGCAGGCTGTGTGCTACCATTCACACCGTAGTCCTGATGGACATGTACTTCATTAGGAATATTTTCTAGGAGGTGTAGGCATAGCTTTCACTTAAAGAAAGGTGCCATGTGGGTTCATGGCATGACCCCAGGTCAGCAACCAGGATGTATGGTATTGTGGGGGATGAGAAACAGGCTTTCTGTGGGAAGTGACAGAAATAAGGTATGGTGAGCTCCATGACCATAGGTGAGGTCCCGAGTGACCCACTGGGTGTTGGGTTCTGTGGATCTGTCTCATCAGGTGCTGTGCAATTCAGGGACACCCTCCTCTCTGTTAATTTGTGTGGAGACAGGTAGACATCAGTGTCTGGCCAGGCACGAGGGTCGCACTGGACCACCACCAGAGGTGCAGCGTGTGGGGGAGCCACTGCTTGGTTTCCACGAAAGCTGACCAGGGTCTTTGACCTTGATTCCTAGCAGTTGCAAGGGGAGAGGAGGCCGGGGGTGGTGCACACTTCCGAGAGTTGTGTTCAGGACTAGTCTGGAGCCCACTGAAGTCAGCGACACCGGGCACAGAAGTCACCCAGTCAGTGTTGCTGTGGGCACTGCTCCCATGGTACTTTCGGGACGGCTCCATGCTGCCACCTCCTGCTTTTCATCATCATCTTCAAGGTCATGTGCCTCTGCTCTTGCCCCATAGCCTCCGGGTTATTGTCTGTCCTCCATCTGGCCCTTGTCCCTGGTGCCCTGTGCAGTCCGATGCCAGGGTAGCCTTCTTGAGACAAACATCTGGCCCTGATGGAACACTTTCATGGATCTTGTAGGTTGCGAGGATGATGCCCTGCCCTGGAAGGGGGCTACAGGTCCCCAATCAGGAGAGCCATGTCTCCTTTTTCAGCATGGCCTGCCCTCCCCTCAGTCTTCTTCAGGGAAGCTCTCCCCACTTCCTGAGATGACAGCTCTGAACTTAAAACTGAATGTTATTTTACATATCTCTATGCCTTAGTTCATCCATGGCATGTCTTTCAACCCCGTTAGTGGGTTTTTTTTAGCAGTTCTGAAGGGCTGTCTGATCAAGGAGGGGATGACCTGGGTGGGGCAGCTTTCCCTCTCATCTCCCTCAGCATGTCTCTGAGCCCTGGGACCAGCTCTCCCACTGAGGATTGAGGGACATGAGCCAGCCCATCCTGAGCCCAGGCTGTGTCAGCTGTGTAGACGGATGCGTGTCGGAGTGGTGGGCAGCTGGCATGGGCCAGGGGCAGGCAGTGTCTCCTTCTCATTCCTTCCCTCCCTTCCTCCCAGAGGTAGCTCAGAGCAGCCTTCAACCCCTGCATCTCCAGATCCCTTGACCTATGCCTCCTGTGTTCAGCTGGTGACCTTGGAGTTTCGCATGGATTCTACCTCCTGTACCCTCTCCCGTAGCAGTTCCTGGATCAGGGGAGGGATCGGACTCTTGTCTGCATTTGGTCTTCTTCCTGTCCCGCACCAATCCTATCCACCTTTGCATCTTCCATGTATGTGCTTGGAAGCAAGCCCATCCACAGGGAACCTATTAGCCAAATGGATCCAGGCAATGAACATTGAAGTAGAGATCCAGGATCCATAATATACCTGCTCTGAAACCTGTCCAAAAGTCTGTGACTCTCTCACACTGAAACAGAAACAATAATAGCTTTCTGGACTGTGAAGTGACATGTGTCTCTACTTCCAATCTTGAACGCATAGGTGCTGAGCCTGGACAGAAAAGGACCATGGCTCCCGTGGCCTGGGATCCACAGTAAGAACTCAGTGAAATCTGAATTCAAGGCATAGAGTGAATAATTATTGTAGAGTGAATCCTCCCAAGTAGGGCTTATGCACAGTGCACAGGAAAAGCTTTTTCAAAGAGGTTCCTGAAAGAAAAATCTTTTTTAAAAATTTATTTTAATTCCAGTAGAGCTAACATACAGTGTTACATTCTTTTCAGTTGTCCAATAGAGTGATTCAGTAATTCTATATATTACTCATTGGTCATCAAGAAAAGCATCCTATTAATCCCCTTCATCTATTTCACTCATCCCTCTATCCACCTCCTCTCTGGTAACCATCCGTTTGTTCTCTATTGTTAAGAGTTTGTATTTTGGTGTGTCTCCTTTTTCTCTTTTAGTTATTTATTTTTCTTTGTTTTTTAAATTCCCCATTAGAGTGACATCGTATGGGATTTGTCTTTCTCTGACTGACTGATTTTAGTTAGGATAATACTCTCTAGCTCCATCCATGTGTCTGCAAATGGCAAGGTTTCATTCTTTTTCAAGCCGAGTAATACTCCATTGTATGTGTGTATGTGTGTGTGTGTGTGTGTGTGTGTGAATACACACATCTATCATCTCATTTGTCAATTTTTCTACAGACACTTGGGTTGCTTCCATATGGTGATATTGTAAATAATGGTGCAAGAAACATAGGGGTGCACGTATCCTTTTACGTTACTGTTTTCCTATTCTTTGGGTAAATACAAGTAGTGTGATTGTTGGATCGTAGGGTAGTTATATATTTAATTTTTTGAGGAACCTTCATACTGTTTTCCACAGTGGCCTCCACAGTTTGCATTCCCACCCACAGTTCACGAGGATTCCCCTTTATCCACATCCTCCCAACACCTGCTATTTGTTGTGCTTTTGATGTTAGCCATTCTGACAGGTTTGAGGTATTACCTCATTGTCCTTTGGATTTACATTTTCCTGATGATGGGTGATGGTGAACATCTTTTCACGGGACTGTTGGCCATTTGTATTTTTTCTTTGGAGAAATGTCTGTCCATGTCTTCTGCCTATTTTTTAACTGGATTATTTGTTTTGGGGGTCGAGTAGTATCAGTTGTATATGTTTTGGACACTATCCCTTTATTGCCTATGATCTTTGCAAAATATCTTCTCCCTTTGAGTAGGTTGTCTTATTATTTTTACGTTTTCATTGTTCTTCTGCCATGTGGAAACTTTTTATTTTGCTGTATTCCCAATAGTTTATTTTTGCTTTCATTTCCTTTGCCTCAGGAGACAGTCTAGAAAAACGTTGGTATGGTCCATGTCAAGAAGTTACTGTCTTCCCTCCTGTAGGATTTTTATGGATTCAGGTCTCATATTGAGGTCTTGAAACTGTTTTGCGTTTGTCTTTGTTGTGTAAGAAAAGAGTCTAATTGCATTCTTCTGTACGTAGCTGTCTAGTTTTCCCAACACCATTTGTTGTAGAGACTGTCCTTTTCCCTTTTGATATCGTTGCTTGCTTTGTGGAAGATTCATGGACCACATAATTGTGGGTTTCTGTCTAAACTTGTATCCTGTTCCTTTGGTCACTGTGTCTATTTTTGTGCTGTACTGTCTTGTTAGGATGACTGCAGCTTTGTAGTATAACCTGAAATCTGCAATTGTGAGTCCTCCAGCTTTGTTTTTCTTTTCCACATTGCACTGGCTGTTTGGAATCTTTAGTGGTTCCATACAAATGTTTAGGATTGTTTATTCGAGGTCTTTTGTTCTTTAATTTAAATTCAATTAGCCAACTTACAGTACATCATTAGTTTCAGATGTAGTCTTCAATAAATTTTCAGTCGTGTGTAACACCCAGTGCTCATTGTATCGCGTGACCTCCTTAATGCTACTCACCCAGTTACCCCCCCAACTTCTCCTCCAACAATCATCAGTTTCTTGCGGTAGTTAAGAGTCCATCATGGGTTTTCTCCCTCTCTGATGACTTCCCATTCTATTTTCCCTTCCTTGCCCTATGGTCTTCTTCCTTGTTTCTGATATTCCACATAGGAGTGAAAGCATATGATCATTGTCTTTCTTTCATTGACTTATTCCACTCAGCATAATACCCTCCAGCTCCACCCAGGTCGGTGTGATGGTAAGTATTCATCCTTTCTGATGGCTGAGTAATATTCCATTATATATATATATTCCACATCTTCTTTATCCATTCATCTGTCGATGGTCATCTGCATTCTTTCCACAGTTTGTCTATTATGGATATTGCTGCTATGAACACTGGGGTGCATGTGTCCCGACTTCGCTACCTCTGTCTCTTTGGGGTAAATACCCAGTAGTGCAATTGCTGGGACATAGGGTAGCTTTATTTATAACTTCTTGAGGAAACTCCGTACCATTTTCAAGAGTGGCTGTACCGGACTGCATTCGTACAGGTGTGTAAGAGGGTTCCCGTTTCACCACATCCTCTCCAACATGTATAGTTTTATGTCTTCTTATTTTTAGATATTCACCCTCGTGTGATATGGCATCTATAGGGGTTTAGATTTGCATTTCCCTTAAGCCAAGTGATATGAAGCATTTATGCATGTATCTTTTGGTCACCAGTACGTCATCATCAGTGAAATAACTTCCCATTTTAATCCATCTCAAGACCTAAAGCTGGGTAAGGCACTGAAGCTGGATGATGCCATCGGTTGGAATTGTGGAGAATTTCAAAAGATCTCCGTGGAGAGCAAGTTTAAAGGTCAGTGTGAAGCTACTAATTAGTTCTGGGGAGATCTCTCAAAGTGGGGGTTGCCTGGGATAGGCTGAGGGTGGCCCTCCGATTTTCCTATGAATCCTTGCTGCAGCCCCAAATGGACAGTTTCCTGCTGTGGGGCAGGCTGAGTCCTCTAGTCGTGCAGAGGTGAGCCCAATGCCTGCTGCCTTGGAGGCAGGCAAACAGGGAGGGACCCTCAGCAGAAGACCCAGTGTTAGGTTAGGCCTCAAGAGACAGCAGGTCCGAACTGCCCAGTGCTCAGAGAACTCCCAGGCCGAGTGAGATGAGGGCACAAGGGCGGGTGAGTGTGAGCCTTTGGGTTTCATCCGGAAGGGCCCACAAAGGTCGGGGTTCACCAGAAGGGGCTCTCAGGGGTGCCCCAATTCTCTTGCCCTGAATGCTGTGTTGTGCCCCAAAATGGTACAGTTTACTGTGGGCTGCAGGCTGAGTCCAACGGTGGGGCTTGGGTGTCCCAAATCCCCTAGAGTGGGGTGCCAGGACCCTGGGGAGGGACCCTTCTGTCACCAACCTAGGGTAAGGGTTAGGGTCCAGAAGCCTGCCAGGGACAATCTGCAGGCTGTGCAGCGAGCACTGTGGAGGGCTGAGAGGAGGCCATGGGGGAAGGTGAGCGTGGGACTCAGGGTTGGGGCACGGGGGGCTGCCAAATGTGGGGATGGGCTCTGGGGGCCTCCCCAAGTTCTCGTGTCCTGTAGGCTCCGTAGAGTCCCAAGGGGCACGGTTTCCTGTCAGGTGACAAGCTGAGTCCTGCGGTGGGGCCAGGTAACCCAATTCCCCGGGGCTGCTGTGTAAGGCTCCTGGGGAGGCCCCCACACCCGCGGCCGACCTAGGGCTAGGGTTAGGCCCCAGGAGCCCCGCAGGCCCAATCTGCTGGCTGTATGGCAAGCTACACGGGCTGAGGTGAGGGTGTGGGGAGGGTGAGCGTGGGCCTCAGGGTTGGGGTGCGGGAGGCCGCCGAAGTTCGCTGGTGGATCAGGATGCTCCTCCTTGTTCTCCCGCCCTGAATGCTCTATGGCCTCCCAAGGTGCACGGTTTCCTGCAGGGTGGCAGACTGAGTCTTGCTGTGGGGCTCAGGTGTCCCGAATCCCCGCAGCTGTGGCTCCAGGCTCCTGGGGAGGGGGCCCTCCACAGATGAACTAGGGTTAGGGTTGGGGCCCAGGTACCCCGCAGGCCAGATCTGCCCACTATGTGGTGAGCTCCACTGCGGGCTGAGGTGAGGGTGTGGGGTGGGGTGAGCATGGGCTTCAAGCTTGGGTTTAGGGATCGCCGAAGTTCGCTGGGGGCTCTGGGGGCCCTCCAGATTCTCCCGCGCTGAATGCTCTATAGCCTCCCAAGGGGCACGGTTTCCTGCAGGCTGGCAGGCTTTGTCCTGCAGTGGGGCTCAGGTGTCCCCAGTCCCTGGGGCTGCGGCACCGGGCCCCAGGGGATGGTCCCTACCCAGCCGACCTAGGGTCAGGTCTAGGCCCCAGGAACCCGGCAGGCCTGATCTGCCGGCTCTGCGACGAGCTCGGTGGCAAGCTGAAGGGAAGGCGTGGGGCGGGATGAGCGTGGGCCTCAGGGTTGGGGTGTAGGGAGCCGCCCAGGATCACTGGGGGCTCAGGGGGGCCCTACCAGTTCTCCTGCACGGTATGCTCTGTGGCGCCCCAAGGGGCATGGTTTCCTGAGTGGTGGCAGGCTGAGTCCCGTGGTGGGGCTCATGTGTACCCAATCCCCGGGGTTAGGTTACGGATTAGGTTACGGGTTAAGGTTAGGGTATGGGTTACAGTTAGGGTATGGGTGAGTGTAGGGGTTAAGGTTAGGGTAAGGAGAGGGTACAGGGTAGGGTTGGGTTTAGGGGTTACAGGTTAGAGGTTATGGGTTAGGGTACAGATTAGGGTTTAGGGTACGGGTTAGGGTTTAGGGTTTGGGTTTAGGGTTAGGGTTAGGGTTGGAGTACGGGTTAGGGTTAGGGTAGGGGTTAGGGTTAGGTTATGGGTTAGGGTATGCATTAGGGTACGGTTTAGGGTACGGGCTAGGGTACAGTTTAGGGTAAGTGTTGGCGTACGGAAATGGGTACGGTTTAGGGTACAGGTTAGGGTTAGTGTACGGGTTAGGGTTAGGGTACAGTTTACGGTTATGGTACAGGTTAGGTTACGGTTTAGGGTTAGGGTGAGGGTACGGGTTAGGGATCAGGTTAGGGATAGGTATAGGGTAAGGTTTAGGGTTAGGGTATGGGTTAGGGTACTGGTTAGGGTACAGGTTAGTTTTAGGTATGGGTTAGGATATGGGTTAGGGTCCGGGTTAGGGATAGGGTACGGGTTAGGGTATGGGTTAAGGTTAAGGTAAGGGTAGTGGTTAGGGGTAGGGTACGGGTTACAGTTTAGCGTTTAGGGTTACGGTTAGGGTACGGATTAGGGTTAGGATACAGGTAGGGTTAGGTTACGGGTTATGGTATGAGTTATGGTATGGGTTAGGGTCAGGGTTTAGGGTTTAGGGTTAAGGTTATAGTACGGGTTAGGGTACTTGTTAGGGCTACGGTTAGGTTTAGGGTACGGTTTAAGTTACGGGTTAAGGTACAGTTTATGGTTAGGGTTATGGTACGGGTTAGGGTACGGGTTAGAGTACATGTTAGGGTTTCGGCTAGGGTTAGGGTACATGTTAGGGTTAGGGTTAGGGTACGGGTTAGAGTTACGGTTAGAGTACGGGTTAGGTTACGGGTTAGGGTTAGGTTTAGGGATAGGTTACGGGTTAGGGATAGGGTTAGCTGAAGGGGTAGGGTTAGGGGTAGGATTAGTGGTATGGTAGGGGTCCGGGTAGGGTTAGGGTTTAGGGTTAGTGTTTGGGGTTTGGGGTTAGTGGTTAAGGTTAGGGTTTAGTGTTTAGGGTTTCGGGATTAGGGTTAGGGGTTAGGGTTTAGGGTTTAGTGTTAATGTTAGGGTTTAGTTTTAAGGATTAGGGTTTAGGGTTAGGTTTAGTGTAGGGTTAGGGTTAGGGTTAGGGTTAGGGTTAGGATTAGGGGTTAAGGTTTAGGGTTTAAGGTTAGGGGTTAGGGTTAGGGTTAGACCCCAGTATGCCAGCAGGACTGATGCGCCGGCTGTGCGGCAAACGGACGAGGGGGCCGAGGTGAGTGCGCTGGCGAGCGGGATTATGGTATCCAGCGTTTTGGCGCATGGGGCCTTTGAATGTCGCTAGAGCCTTGGAGGGCCCTGTCCGTTTTCCTGCCCTGAATGACCAGCGGCACCCCGAGCGGTCCGCGTGGTGGCGAGTTGGCAGTGTGAGTCTGGCACTGCGGTTTGGGGGTCTCCAATGCTATGCGTTGCAGTGCAAGGCCCCTTGGGAGGGGCCCCTCTGGGGCCGTCCTAGGGTTAGTGTTAGCACCCAGGAGCCTGGCAGGCATGATCCACCAGCTGTGCGGTAGAGGAGGGCCAGGCCAAGGTGAGGGTGCCACCGAGCTGGAGCGTGGGCCCAAGCATTATGTCACGGGGGGCCTTGGAAGGTCGCTGGGGTTTGGAGGGCCCTGCAGGTTCTCCCTCCCTGAATGGCCAGCGGCGCCCCTAGTGGCCTTGTGGGTGGCGGGGTGCCATGGTGAGTTCGGCGCGGGGGCTCGTGGGTCCCCAATCCCTGGCGTTGCTGCACCAGGCCCCTTGGGATGTTCCCTTCGGGGGCCAACCTAGGGTTAGGGTTGGCCCCCAGGAGGCTGGCAGGCCCGATCTGCTGGCTGTGTGAGGAGCGGTGTTGCGGGCTGAGTTTTGGGCGATGGCGAGTGGGAGCTTGGTCCCCAGCACTTTGGCGCCCTTGGCCTTCGAATGTTGCCATGGCTCATAGTGCCCTGCCCATTCTCCTGCCCTGAATAAGCAGCTGCGACCCTAGCATATCCGTTGGTGGTGGGGCGGCAGGGTGAGTCCCGCACTGTGGCTCCGGGATCCCCAATCCCCAGTGTTGCGGAGCCAGGCCCCTTGGAAGGGGCTCCTCCTGGGCTGACCTAGGGTTAGAGTTAGCCCCCAGGAGGCCAGCAGGCCCAATCCTCTGGCTGGGCAGCGAGAGGTGGGAAGGCCGAGGTAAAGGCGCTGGGAAGCAGGAGCGTGGGCCCCTGCATTTTGGCGCAGGAGGCTTCAAATGTGGCAGGTTTCTCCAGGGCCCTGACCTTTCTACCACCCTGAATGACCGGCAGCGCCCCTAGCGCCCTGGGTGGCGACAGTGTGGCAGGGTGAGTCCGGCTCTGGGGCTCTGAGTCACCAATCTCAAGCGTTGCAGAGCCAGGCCCCTTGGGTTTCGGTTAGCCCCCAGGAGCCTGGCAGGCACTATCCACTGGCTCCAGCAAGCGGAGGGGCGGGCCGAGGTGAGGGCACTGGGGAGCAGGAGCTTGGGAGCTTGGGAGCCAACTTTTTTGAGTGGGGGGCCTTCGAAGGTCACAGGGGAAATGGAAGGCCTTGCCAGTTCTCCCAACTGAATGACCTGTGGCGCCCCTAGCGGCCTGGGTAGCGGCAGGGCGGCAGGTGAGTCCGGCGCTGGGGCTCAGGGGTCTCCAATCCACCGAGTTGCTGCACCAGGCCCCTTGGCAGGGTGCCCTCGGGGGCTGACCTAGGGTTAGGGTCAGACCCCAGGACGCCAGAAGGCTCAATCCGCCAGCTGTGCGGAGAAAGGTGTAGTGTGTCGAGGTGAGGTCTCTGTGGAGCGGGAGCGTGGGCCCAAGCGTTTTGGCGCGGGGGGCCTTCGAATGTCTTCAGGGACTCGGTGGGCCCTACCCATTCTCCTCCCTGAATGACCGGCGGCGCACCTAGCTGCCCTGGTGGCGGCGGGGTGCAGGGTGAGTCAGGCGCTTTGGCTCTGGTATCTCCAATCCCCAGCGTTGCGGTGCCAGGCCCCTTGGGAGCGGCCCCTCGGGTGCCAACCTAGGGTTAGGTTTAGCCCCTAGGAGGCAGGCAGGCCCTATTCACCAGCTGTGTGGATAGCGGAGTGGCGGACTGAGTTGAGGGCGCTGGTGAGTGGGAGCGTGGGCCCGGGCGTTTTGACGCCGGGGGCCTTTGAAGGTCACCGTGTCTCTGAGGGCCCTGCCCTTTCTCCCTCCCTGAATAATGGCAGCACCCCAAGACCCTGGGTGGCAGCTCGGCGGCAAGGTGAGTCCGGCGCTGGGGCTCAGGGGTCCCCAATCCCCGGCGTTGTGTCGCCAGGCCCATTGGGAAGGGCCGCTCGGAGGCCATTCTAGGGTTGCGTTTAGCCCCCAGAAGGCCAGTGGACCCGATCAGCGGCTGTGCAACAAGCGGAGGGTTGCCCCGAGTTGAGGGCGCTGGCGAGCCTGAGCATGACCCCAAGCATTTTAGTGCGGGAGGCCTTTGAAGGTCAGCGGGGGCTCGGAGGGCCCTGCCATTTCTCCTTCCCTGAATGAATGGCGGCGCCCCTAGCGGCCCATGTGGGGCGGGGCGGCAGGGTGCATCTGGCGCTTGGGCTTGGGGGTCCCCAATCCCCGGCGTTGCAGCGCCAGGCCCCTTAGGAAGGGAACCTCAGGGGCTGTCCTAGGGTTAGGGTTAGCGCCCAGGAGGCCGGCAGGCCCGATCCGCCGGCTGTGCAAGGAGCGGAGGTATGGGCCGAGTTGAGGGCGATGGCGAGCGAGAGCTTGAGCCCCAGCGTTTTGGCGCACTGGGTCCCGGAATGTTGCCATGGCTTGGAGTGCCTTGCCCCTTCTCCTGCCCTAAATAAACAGCGGTGCCCTAGCGGCTCTGTTGGCGGTGGGGGGGGAGGGTGAGTCCCATGCTGCGGCTCGGGGTCCCCATCCCCAGTGTTGTGACGCCAGGCCCCTGGGATGGACCCCTCGGGGGTCAACCTAGCCTTTGATTTAGCCCCCAGGAGGCTGGCAGGCCCTATTCGTAACCTGTGTGGAGAGTGAAGTGGCAGACCGAGGTGAGGGAGCTGGTGATTGGGAGCATGGGCCTGGGCGTTTTGGCACGGGGGGCCTTCGAAGGTCACTGTATCTTGGAGGGCCCTGCCCGTTCTCCTGCCCTGAATGAACAGCAGCACCCCAAGCCCCCGGGTGGCGGCTGGGCATCAGGATGAGTCGGGTGTGGGGCGGGGCGGCAGCGTGCATCCTGCGCTGGGGCTTGGGGGTCCGCAATCCCCGGCATTGCAGCGCCAGGCCCCTTGGGAAGGGATCCTCAGGGGCCGTCCTAGGGTTAGGGTTAGCGCCCAGGAGGCCGGCAGGCCCAAGTCGCCGGCTGTGCGAGGAGCGGAGGTGCAGACCAAGTTGAGGGTGCTGGTGAACGTGAGCGTGGGCCCAAGCGTTTTGATTCGGGGGACCTTCGAGCATAGGCGGGGGTTCGGAGTGCCCTGCCCCTTCTCCCACCCTGAATGAACAGCGGCGTCCCTAGCGGCCGAGTGGGGAGGGGTGAAAGGGTGCATCCAGCGCTGGGGCTTGGGGGTCCCCAATCCCCGGCGATGCGGCGCCAGGCCCCTTGGGAGAGGCCCCTCGGGAGCAACCTAGGGTTAGGTTTAGCCCCCAGGAGGCTGGCAAGCCCTATTCGCCAGCTGTGTGGAGAGTGGAGTGGCGGACGGAGGTGAGGGCGCTGGTGAGTGGGAGGGTGGGTCTGCCGTTTTTGTGCGGGGGGCCTTCGAAGGTCACTGTGTCTGGGAGGGCCCTGCCTGTTCTCCCGCCCTGAATGATCGACAACACCCCAAGCCCCTCGGTGGTGGCTGGGCGGCAGCGTGAGTCAGGTGCTGAGGTTCGGGGTCCCCAATCCCCGGCGTTGCTGCGCCAAGCCCCTTGGGAGTGGACCTTTGGGGATCGATCTAGGGTTATGCTTAGCCCCCAGGTGGCCGGTGGACCCGATCAGCGGCTGTGCGGCACGTGGAGGGTTGGGACGAGGTGAGGGCACTGGCGAGACTGAACATGAGCCCAAGCTTTTTATTGCGGGGGGCCTTCGAAGGTCAGCGGGGGTTTGGAAGGCCATGGCAGTTCTCCCACCCTGAATGAATGGCGGCGCCCCTAGCGCCCCGTGTGAGGCGGGGCGCCAGGGTGCATCCGGCACTGGATCTTGGGGGTCCCCAATCCCCGGCGTTGTGACGACAGGCACCTTGGGTAGGGCCCCTCAGGGGCTGATGTATGGTTAGGGTTAGCTCCCAGGAGGCCGGCAGGCCCTGGGCCTTCGAATGTTGCCATGGCTCGAAGGGCCCTGCCCGTTCTCCTGCCCTGAATAACTAGCGGCGCCCTTAGCGGCTCCGTTGGAGGTGGGGCGGCAGGGGGAGTCCCACGCTGCGGCTCGGGGATCCCCAATCCCCGGCGTTGCGGGGCCAGGCCCCTTGGGAGGGGCTCGTAGGGGGCCGACCTAGGGTTAGAGTTAGCACCCAGGAGGCGGCAGGCCCAATCCTCTGGCTGGGCAGCGAGAGGTGCGCGGGCCGAGGTAAAGGCTCTGGCGAGGGGGAGCGTGGGCCCCTGCATTTTGGCGGGAGGCTTCAAATGTCGCCGGTTTCTCCAGGGCCTTGTCCCTACATTCGCCCTGAATGAACGGCGGCGCCCCAGGCGGCCTGGGCGGCGACAGTGCGGCAGGGGAGTCCGGTTCTGGGGCTCTGAGTCACCAATCCCCAGCGTTGCAGAGCCAGGCCCCTTGGGATGTGCCCCACGGGGCGGACCTAGGGTTTTGGTTAGCCCCAGGAGCTTGGCAGGCCCTATCCACCGGCTCTGAATCAAGTGGAGGGGCGGGCCGAGGTGAGGGCACTGGGAGCAAGAGCATGGGAGCCAACGTTTTTGCGGGGGGGGCCTTCGAAGGTCAGCTGGGGCTCGGAGGTCCCTGCCCGTTCTCCTGTCCTGATTGACCGGTGGTCCCCTAGCGGCTTGGGTGGCTGAAGGGCAGCTGGGTGAGTCTGGCACTTGGGCACGGGGTCCCCATCCCCAGCGTTGCGTCACCAGGTCCCTTGGGAAGGGCCCCTCGGGGGCCGACCTATGGTTAGGGTTAGTCCCCAGGAGCCACGCAGGCCCGATACACCACCTGTGCATCGAGAGGACAGTTGGGCCGAGGTGAGGGTGCTGGTGAACGTGAGCCAGGGCCCAAGGGTTTTGGTTCGGGGCGCCTTCGAAAGTCGACGTGGGTTCTGAGGGCCCTGCCAGTTCTCCCACCCTGAATGAATGGTGGCGCCCCTAGCGGCCCGTGTGGGGCGGGGCGGCGGCGTGCATCCGGCGCTGGGGCTTGGGGGTCCGCAATCTCCGGCATTGCCGCGCTGGGCCCCTTAGGAAGGGATCCTCAGGGGCCGTCCTAGGGTTAGGGTCAGCGCCCAGGAGGCCAGCAGGCCCGAGTCGCCGGCTCTGCAAGGAGCGGAGGTGAGGGCCGAGTTGAGGGTGCTGGTGAACGTGAGCGTGGGCCCAAGCATTTTGATTCCGGGCTCCTTCGAGCATAGGCGGGGGTTCGGAGGGCCCTGCCCGTTCTCCCACCCTGAATGAACGGCGGCGCCCCAGCAGCCCGGGTAGGGAGGGGCGACAGGGTGCATCCTGTGCTGGGGCTTGGGGGTCCCCAATCCCCGGTGATGGGGCACCAGGCCCCTTGGGAGAGGCCCCTCGGGGGCAACCTAGTGTTAGGTTTAGCCCTCAGGAGGCCGGCAGGCCCTATTCGCCAGCTGTGTGGAGAGTGGGGTGGCGGACGGAGGTGAGGGCGCTGGTGAGTGGGAGGGTGGGTCTGCCGTTTTTGCGCAGGGGGGCTTCAAAGGTCACCGTGTCTCGGAGGTCCCTGCCCGTTCTCCTGTCCTGATGGACCGGTGGTCCCCTAGCGACTTGGGTGGCTGAACGGCAGCAGGGTCAGTCTGGCACTTGGGCACGGGGTCCCCATCCCCAGCGTTGTGTCACCAGGACCCTTGGGAAGGGCCCCTCGTGGGCCGTCCTAGGGTTAGGGTTAGCGCCCAGGAGGCCGGCAGGCCCGAGTCGCGGGCTGTGCGAGGAGCGGAGGTGCGGGCCGAGTTGAGGGTGCTGGTGAACATGAGCGTGGGCCCAAGTGTTTTGATTCCAGGCGCCTTCGAGCATAGGCGGGGGTTCGGAGGGCCCTGCCCGTTCTCCCACCCTGAATGAATGGCGGCGCCCCTAGCGGCCTGTGAGGGGAAGGGCGACAGGGTGCATCAGGCACTGGGGCTTGGGGGTCCCCAATCCCCGGCGATGTGGCGCCAGGCCCCTTGGGAGAGGACGCTCGGGGGCAACCTAGGGTTAGGTTTAGGCTCCAGGAGGCCGGCAGGCCCTATTCGCCAGCTGTGTGGAGAGTGCAGTGGCGGATGGAGGTGAGGGCGCTGGTGAGTGGGAGGGTGGGTCTGCCGTTTTTGCACGGGGGGCCTTCGAAGGTCGCCATGTCTGGGAGGGCCCTGCCTGTTCTCCCGCCCTGAATGATTGGCAACACCCCAAGCCCCCGGGTGGCGGCTGGGCGGCAGGGTGAGTCAGGTGCTGAGGTTCGGGGTCCCCAATCCCCGGCGTTGCTGCGCCAAGCCCCTTGGGAGTGGACCTTTGGGGATCGATCTAGGTTTATGGATAGCACCCAGGAGGCCGGTGGACCCTACCAGCAGCTGTGCGGCACGCAGAGGGTTGGGACGAGGTGAGGGCACTGGCGAGACTGAGCATGAGCCCAAGCTTTTTAGTGCGGGGGGCATTCGAAGGTCGGCGGGGCCTCGGAGGGACCTGCCCGTTCTCCCGCTCTGAATGATCGGCGGGGCCCCTAGCGGCTCGGGTGGCTGAAGGGCAGCAGGGTGAGTCCGGTACTTGGGCTCGGGGTCCCCATCCCCAGCGTTGAGTCGCCAGGGCCCTTGGGAAGGGCCCCTCGAGGGCCGACCTAGGGTTAGGGATAGCCCCCAGGAGGCCGGCAGTCCCGATACACCACCTGTGCGTCGAGCGGCGAGTTGGGCCGAGGTGAGGGTGCTGGTGAACATAAGCCTGGGCCCAAGCGTTTTGGTTCGGGGCACCTTCGAAGGTCGGCGTGGGTTCAGAGGGCCCTGGCAGTTCTCCCACCCTGAATGAATGGCGGCGCCCCTAGCGGCCTGTGTGAGTCGGGGTGGCAGGGTGCATCCGGCGCTGGGGCTTGGGGGTCCCCAATCCCCGGCTTTGCAACTCCAGGCCCCTTGCGAGTGGCCCTTCGAGGGCCGACCTACGGTTAGGGATAGCCCCCAGGAGGCCGGCACGCCCTATCAGCCGACTGTGAGGCGAGCGGAGGAGTGGGCCGACGTGAAGGCGCTGGTGAGCGGGAGCATTGGCCCAAGCATTTTGCTGTGGGGGGGCCTTCGATAGTCGCCCGGGGCTTGGAGTGCCATGCCCATTCTCTCGCTCTGAATGACCGGCGGGACCCTAGCGGCTCGGGTGGCTGAAGGGCAGCAGGGTGAGTCCGGCACTATTCCTCAGTGTCCCTATCCCCAGCGTTGTGGTGCCAGGCCACTCGGGAAGGGCCTCTCGGGGTCCGACCTACAGTTAGGGTTAGTCCCCAGGAGGACAGCAGGCTTGATACACCACATGTGCAGCGAGCGGAGTGGTGGGCCGAGGTGAGGGTGCTGGTGAACATGTGTCTGGGCCGAAGCGTTTTGGTTCGGGGCACCTTCAAAGGTCAGAGGGAGTTAGGAGGGCCCTGCCAGTGTTCCAACACTGAATGAATGGTGGCGACCCTAGCGGCATGTGTGTTGCGGGGCGGTAGGGTGCATCCGGAGCTGGGTCTCAGGGGTCCCCAATGCCCGGCTTTGCGGCGCCAGGCCCCTTAGGAAGGGACCCTCAGGGGCCGTCCTAGGGTTAGGGTTGGCACCCAGGAGGCCGGCAGGCCCGATCTGCCGCCTGTGCGATGGGCGGAGGGGCGGTCCGAGGTGAGGGCGCTGGGGAGCGGGAGCATGGGCACCAGTGGTTTGGCGTGGGGGGCCTTTGAAGGTCACAGGGGGCTCGGGAGGCCCTGCCACTTCTTTCACTCTGAATCACCGGCGGCACCCGCAGCGACCTGGGTGGTGACAGTGCAGCAGGGTGAGTCTGGCTCTGGGGTTCTGAGTCTCCAATCCCAAGCATTGCAGAGCCAGGCCCCTTGGGATCTGCCCCACGGGGCCGACCTAGGGTTTCGGTTAGCCCCCAGGAGCCCGGGAGGCACTATCCACCAGCTCTGAATAAAGCAGAGGAGCAGGCCAAGGTGAGGACCCTGGCGAGCAGGAGCATGGGAGCCAACATTTTGCGCGGGGTGCCTTCGAAGGCCGCAGGGGAAATGGAGGGCCCTGCCAGTTCTCCCACCCTGAATGAACTGAAGCACCCCTAGCGGCCTGAGTGATGGAGGGGCGGTAGGTGAATCTGGCGCTGGGCTCGGGGTCCCCAGTCCACCTCATTGCGCCGCCAGGCCCCTTGGGAGGGGCCCGTCGGGGGCTGACCTATGGTTAGGGTTAGCCCCCAGGACCCCGGCAGGTTCAATCTGCCAGCTGTGCGGCGAATGGAGTGGTGGGTCGAGGTGAGGCCTCTGTTGAGCGGGAGCATGGGCCCAAGCGTTTTGGCGCCAGAGGCCTTCGAATGTCTCCGGGGACTCGCCGTGCCGTGCCCAATCTCCTCCCTGAGTGACTGGCAGCGCCCCCAGCAGCCCAGGTGGTGGCGGGGTGGCAGGGTCAGTCAGGCACTGTGGCTTGGGTATCCCCAATCCCCAGTGTTGCGGCGCCAGGCCCCTTGGGAGGGCCCCTCGGGGCCAACCTAGGGTTAGGTTTAGCCCCTAGGAGGCCCGCAGGCCCTATTCCCCAGCTGTGTGGAGACTGGAGTGGCAGACCGAGGTGAGGGCGCTGGTGAGCAGGAGCATGGGCCCCGTTGTTTTGGCCTGGGGAGCCTTTGAAGGTCTCCGTGTCTTGGATGGCCCTGCCCATTCTCCGGCCCTGAATGAACGGCACCACTCCAAGCCCCCGCGTGGCAGCTGGGCGGCAGGATGAGTCCAGTGCTGAGGCTTGGCCATCCCCAATCCCCGGTGTTGCGGCGCCAGGCCCCTTGGGAGGGGCTGCTCGGGGTCGATCTAGCGTTTCAGTTAGCCCCCAGAAGGCCAGTGGACCCGATCAGCGGCTGTACAACACGCGGAGGGTTGGGCCGAGGTGAGGATGCTGGCTAGCCTGAGCATGAGCCTAAGCGTTTTAGCGCGGGGGGCCTATGAACGTCAGCAGATGCTCGGAGGGCCCTAACCATTCTCCTACACTGATTGACCGGTGGGCCCCTAGTGGCTCGGGTGGCTGAAGGACAGCAGGGTGAGTCCGGCACTTGGGCTCGGTGTCCCCATCCCCAGCGTTGCGACGCCAGGCCCCTTGGGAAGGGACCCTTGGGGGCCGACCTATGGTTAAGGTTAGTCCCCAGGAGACCTGCAGGCCCGATACACCACCTGTGCATCGAGCGGAAAGTTGGGCCGAGTTGAGGGTGCTTGTGAACATGAGCCTGGGTCCAAGCGTTTTGGTTCGGGGTGCCTTCGAAGGTCGGAGGGGTTTGGAGTGCTCTGCCCGTTCCCCCAGCCTGAATGAACGGCTACCCCCCTAGCAGTCTGGGTGCGGAGGGGCGGCAGGGTGCACCCGGCGCTGGGGCTTGGGGGTCCCCAATCCCCGGTGTTGTGACACCAGGCCCCTTGGGAAGGGCTCCTCCTGGGCCGGCCTAGGGTTAGAGTTAGCCCCCAGGATGCCAGCAGGCTCAATCCGCCAGCTGTGTGGCTAATGGAAGGGTGGGTCGATGTGAGGTCTCTGTCGAGCGTGCGCGGGCCGAAGCGTTTTGGCGCCAGGGTCCTTCGAATGTCTCTGGGGACTTGGCGGGCCCTAGCCATTTACCGCCCTGAATGACCGGCGGTGCCTGTAGCGGCCTGGGTGGCAGTGTTGTGGCAGGGTGAGTCTGGCTCTGGGGCTTGGGGTCCCCGATCCCCGGCGTAGCGGCACCAGGACCCTTGGGAGGGGCCCCTGGGGGGCCGACCTAGGGTTAGGGTTAGCCCCCAGGAGGCCGGCAGGCCCTTTTCGCAACCTGTGTGGAGAGCGAACTGGCGGACCGAGGTGCGGGCGGTGGTGATTGGGAGCGTGGGCCTGGGCGTTTTGGTGTGGGGGGCCTTCGAAGGTCGGTGGGGGTTTGGAGGGCCGTGCCCGTTCTCCCACCCTGAATGACTGGTGGCGCCCCCAGCCGCCCTGGTGGCGGCAGGGTGGCAGCGTGAGTCAGGCGCTGCAGCTCGGGTATCTCCAATCCCCAGCGTTGTGGCACCAGGCCCCTTGGGAGCGGCCCCTCGGGTGCCAACCTACGGTTAGGTTTAGCCCCTAGGAGGCTGGCAGGCCCTATTCATCAGCTGTGTGGATAGCAGAGTGGTGGACCGAGGTGAGGGCACTGGTAAGCGGGAGCGTGGGCCCGGGCGTTTTGGTGCGGGGGGCCTTTGAAGGTCACCGTGCCTCGGAGGGCCCTGCCCATTTTCCCTCCCTGAATAATGGCAGCACCCCAAGCCCACGGGTGGAGGCTGGGCCTGGCTCTGGGGCTTGGGGTCCCCGATCCCCAGCGAAGCGGCACCAGGACCCTTGGGAGGGGCCCCTGGGCGGCCGACCTAGGGTTAGGGTTAGCACCCAGGAGGCCTGCAGGCGGGATCCGCCCGCTGTGAGGGGAGCGGAGGGGCAGGCCGAGGTGAGGGCGCTGGAGAGCAAGAGCGTGGGCCCAAGCGTTTTGCCACCTGGGGCCTTCGAATGTCTCCGGGGACTCAGATGGCCTTGCCCATTCTCCTCCCTGAATGACCGGCGGCGTACCTAGCAGCCCAGGTGGCGGCAGGGCAGCATGTGAGTCCGGCGCTGGGGCTCGGGGATCCCCAATCTACCGCGTTGCGGCATCAGGCTCCTTGGTGGGGGCCCCTCGGGGGCTGACCTAGGGTTAGGGTTAGCCTCCAGGACGCTGGCAGGCTCAGTCCGCCAGCTGTGTGGCGAATGGAGGGGTGGGTCGAGGTGAGATCTCTGTTGAGTGGGAGCGTGGGGCCAAGCGTTTTGGCACCGGGGTCCTTCGAATGTCTCAGGGGACTCAGCGGGCCCTGACCGTTCTCCTCCCTGAATGACCGGCGGTGCCCCTAGCAGCATAGGTGGCAGCGGGGAGGCAGGGTGAGTCAGGCGCTTTGGCTCGGGTATCCCCAATACCCAGTGTTGAGGCGCCAGGCTCCTTGGGAGTGGCCCCTCAGGGGCTAACCTAGGGTTAGGTTTAGCCCTTAGGAGGCCATCAGGCCCTATTCACCAGCTGTGTGGAGAGCGGAGTGGCCGACCGAGGTGAGGGCGCTGGTGAGCGGGATGGTGGGCCTGGCGTTTTGGCGCGGGGGGCCTTTGAATGTCACTGTGTCTCGGAGGGCCCTACCCGTTCTCCCGCCCTGAATGAATGGCACCACCCCAAGTCCCCGGGTGGCGCCTGGGTGGCAGGGTGAGTCCAGTGCTGAGGCTCTGGTGTTCCCAATCCCCAGCGTTGTGGGGGCAGGCCCCATGGGAGGGGCTCCTCGTGGGCCTACCTAGGGTTAGAGTTAGCCCCCAGGAGGCTGGCAGGCCCAATCCTCAGGCTGGGCAGGGATAGGTGGGCAGGCCGAAGTAAAGGTGCTGGGGAGCGGGAGCTTGGTCCCTTGCATTTTGGTGCAGGAGGCTTCAAATGTTGCAGGTTTCTCCAAGGCCCTGTCCCTTCTCCAGCCCTGAATGACCGGTGGCGCCCCTAGCGGCCTGGGTGGCAGCGTTGCGGCAGGGTGAGTCTGGCTCTGGGCCTTGGGGTCCCCGATCCCCAGCGTAGTGGTACCAGGACCCTTGGGAGTGGCCCCTGGGGGGCCGACCTAGGGTTAGGGTTAGCCCCCAGGAGGCCGGAAGGCCCCATCTGCCCACTGTGCGGGGAGCGGAGGGGTGGGCCAAGGTGAGGGTGCTGGGGAGCGGGAGCATGTGCTGGGGCATTTTGGTGCAGGGGGCCTTTGAAGGTAACCTGGGGCTCCGAAGGCCCTGCCCCTTCTCTCTCCCTGAATCACCAGCGGCGCCCCTAGCGGCCTGGGTGGCGACAGTGCATCAGGGTGAGTTCGACTCTGGGGCTCTGAGTCACCAATCCCCAGCGTTGCAGAGCCAGGCCCCTTGGGATGTGCCCCACGGGGCCGACCTAGGGTTTCGGTTAGCCCCCAGGAGCCCGGCAGGCCCTATCCACCGGCTAAGAACCAAGAGGAGGGGCGGGCCGAGGTGAGGGCGCTGGTGAGCAGGAGCATGGGAGCCAAGGTTTTTGCGCGGGGGGCCTTCGAAGGTCAGCGGGGTCTCGGAGGGCCCTGTGGGTTCTCCTGCCCTAATTGAGCGGGGGGCCCCTAGCGGCTCGGGTGGCTGAAGGGAAGCAGGGTGAGTCCAGCACTTGGGCTCGGGGTCCCCATCCCCAGCGTTGCGACGCAAGGCCCCCTGGGAAGTCCCCTCGGTGGCCAACCTATGGTTAGGGTTAGCCCACAAGAGGCCGGCAGGCCAGATACACCACCTGTGCATCGAGTGGAGAGTTGGGCCGAGGTGAGGGTGCTGGTGAACATGAGCCTGGGTCCAAGCGTTTTGGTTCGGGGTGCCTTCGAAGGTTGGCGGGGGTTCGGAAGGCCCTGCCCGTTCTCCCACCCTGAATGAACGGCGGCGCCCTAGCGGCCCGGGTGGGGCGGGGTGGCAGGGTGCATCCGGCGCTGGGGCTTGGGGGTCCCCAATCCCCGGCGTTGCAGAGCCAGGCCCCTTGGGAGGGGCCCCAAGGGGGCCAACCTAGGTTTAGGTTTAGCCCCGAGGAGGCTGGCAGGCCCTATTCACCAGCTTTTTGGAGACTGGAGTGGCGGACCGAGGTGAGGGCGCTGGTGAGTGGGAGCGTGGGCCTGGGTGTTTTGTCTCGGGGAGGCTTTGAACGTTTCCATGTCTCGGAGGACCCTGCCCGTTCTCCCGCCCTGAATGAACGGCAGCACCCCAAGACCCGGGTGGCGGCTGGCTGGCAGGGTGAATCCAGTGCTGAGGTCCCCAATCCCCGGCGTTGCGGCGTCAGACCCCTTGGGAGGGGCCCTTCGGGGGTCGATCTAGGGTTACGGTTACCTCCAGAAGGCCTGTGGACCCGATCAGCGTCTGTGCAACACGCAGAGGGTTGGGCCGAGGTGAGGGTGCTGCCGAGCCTGAGCATGAGCCCAAGTGTTTTATCGTGGGGGGCTTTTGAAGTTTGGTGGGGGCTCGGAGGGTCCTGCCCGTTCTCCTTCCCTGATTGACCGGTTGGCCCCTAGCGGCTCGGGTGGCTGAAGGGCAGCAGGGTGAGTCCGCCACTTGGGCTCAGGGTCCCCATTGCCAGCGTTGCGACGCCAGGTCCCTTGGGAAGGGCCCATCGGGGGCTGACCTGTAGTTAGGGTTATCCCCCAGGAGGCCAGCAGGCCCGATACACCACCTGCGCGTCGAGCGGAGGGGCGGGCCGAGGTGGGGGCGCTGGGGAGCAGGAGTGTGGGCCCAAGCGTTTTGGTGTGGGGGGCCTTCAAAAGTCGGCGGGGGCTTGGAGGGCCCTGCCCATTCTCCTGCCCTGAATAACCGGCGGCGCCCCTAGTGCCCCGGGTTACCGTGGGGCGGCCGTATGAGTCTGGCGCTGGGGCTCAGGGGTCCCCAATCCCAGGCCTTGCAGCTCCAGGCTCGTTGGGAGGGGCCCATCGGGGGCCAACCTAGGTTTAGGGTTAGCCCCCAGGAAGCTGGCAGGCCTGATCCGCTGGCTGTGTAGCGAGCAGAGGGGCAGGCCGAGGTGAGGGCGCTGTTGAGCGGGAGCGTGGGCCCAAGCATTTTGGCGTCGGGGCATTCGAAAATCACCGGGGGTTAAGAGCGCACTTCCCGTTCTACCTTGCTGAAAGCCGGACGGCATACCTAGCGGCTCGGGTTGCGGAGGGGCGGCAGGGTGAGTACAGTGCTGGGGCTCAGGGATCCCTAATCACCGGCATTGCAGCACCAGACCCCTTGGGAGGGGCCCCTCGGGGGCTGACATAGGGTTTGGGTTAGCCTCCAGGAGGCCGGCAGGCCCGATCCACCAGTTGTGCGGCGAATGGAGGGTCAGGCGGAGGTGAGGCCACTGGCGAGTGGGAGCATGGGCCCAGGCGTTTTGGCATGGGGGTCCTTCAAAAGTCGCCTGAGGCTCAGAGGGCCCTGCACATTCTTCTGCCCTGAATGACCGGCGGCTACCCTAGCGGCCCGGGTAGAGGATGGGCGGTATGGTGAGTCAGGGGCTGGGGCTTGGGGTCCCCAATCCTTGGCGTTGGAGCTCCAGGCCCCTTCAGAAGGGGTCTAGGGGCCGACCGAGCATTACTGTTAGCCCCCAGGAGGC